>NC_053155.1:221570234-222198984 GCF_016835505.1 Polypterus senegalus | reverse complement strand
AGCAAGATGTGTAAATTAGAAACTGATTTGCTGATATTATCAGGAAGCAAAATCAGCAAAATCCACAAGACACCATACCTCTCAATGCCCACACCATGCAGCTCTCCTTGATTTATAATGGCTATGGTCTCACTGGGTTTCCTCATATATGCCAGGGTCACAATGCATTTTTTAAAAGACAGCAGAAAGTACAAAAAAAAAAAAAAAAGCAAACAGCCTAAGCCACCTAAGTGTGGGACCATTTCACAGAGCTAGCCTGTAATATGCCAGCATCCATATTCATATTTATGAAGCAGGTGCTGATGTCCAGTGGATGACATGTTAAAAAACTGACAAGGTTTGTTTATGTCATCTAAATTGCATATCGCTTCCTAGCAATATTCTAGCAATATTCTTTAGCTCTAACAGTTAATCCTAAGACAATGAGTCCAAAGGTCCAACTATATACTGTATATAATGAGAAATAATGTTTTATGAATGATAACCACAAGACAAAGTGGAAGCATTAAAGATGGCAATGGAAATAACTGTAAATAATTCAGTTCAGTAATGGATTTAGAGATGAAGTAAGGTCTTTTTATACGATTACTTAATCAGTAAAAGTGCTTGTTTTTTCTGTGTAGTAGAGGTCAAAAATCACTATTTAAAAAAATGGACACCACTGTGCATGTTCATTCATTCATTCATTTTCCAATCAGCCTATCTGAGACCTAGTCATGGGGTCAACAGTCTTACCAATGAGGCCCATACATCCCTTTCCCAACCCACAGTTGCCAACTCATACTGTGGGACCCCAAGACGTTCCCAGGCCATCTGGTATAAATAATCCTCTTAGCAAGCACTGGGTCTTCCCTGGGGTCTCCTCCCAGCTAATTGAGCCTGTAAAATCTTCTCAGGGAGAGGCATCCAATTGGCTCCTCTCAATGCAGAGGGACAACGGCTCAACTCTGAGCTTCTCATCCTATCTCTAAGGGAGAGCCCAGCCATCCTGCAGAGAAAGCTCATTTCGGAAAGTTTTACTTGCAATCTCATCCTTTTGATCATTACTGAAATCTCATGACCATAAGTGAGGGTAGGGATGTAGATTGACTGATTAACCGAGAGCTTTGACTCAGCTCCTTCTTCATTACTATGGATCAGTATAGCGACCACATAACTGCGCTCGCCATCCTAATTTATTTCTCAATCTCACCATCCCTTTTCCCCTCACTCCAAAATACTGTACTTAAATTCCTCTATTTGAGACAGTGAGTCACCTTTTTTCTACTGACAACCATAGCCTTATGCTTGGAGGTGCTGATCCTCATACTTCTCACTTTGCACTCAGTCACATACCATCCCAATGCATGATGTGTGTGTTGTCTTAATCAGTTGTAAATGGAGGCACTCTCATATACTGCATATGCCATTATAATTAGAGTTGTCTTTGTTGGAAACTTTTCTTTTATTGAATCAATTCTTGTGAGAAGATGATGGTTATTTTAAATTTGTTACTTTTAGTGAGCAAAATAGAGGCACAATGGTTAGCACTGCTGTCTCATGGAACCAGTGTCCGGGGTACTCTGTCCTCTATTTGAAGTTATCTATACATATTGTGATGTGTGAGTCCCTGTCTTGCACTCCAAAACACAATGCTGATTGTATTTTAGCAAAACCAACGTTATTCCACTTGAAACCGGAACAGCATAGTTATTTATTGTAGCAGGATCTACCACTCTCCTATACAAAGACACAGCAGTCAGGCATGGTAGCATCAGGTTAGTGGCCAAGTAATACTGTTTCCTGCATTTATAATGTTCCTTGTATCACCCATTGATGGCAGGTGCTCATAGCGCGACAGAGATTGGCTAGGATTTGTTTTTGCAGCGAGCAGCTACAGCGCTGGGAGCCTGCAGATGCCCCGGCAACTGGTAGGCTGCCTTCCACAGGCGCACCGATTGCACTTTAGGATGGTCTTCGGCGTGTCATCCCATTGGAAGGAATCCCAAAAGAGATTAGAAACCTTACAATATTTTTCTAAAGCGAAAATGATGACATGGACATGACCTTCAGTATCACAGGATATGAATAGAACAGAGGTGGCTGATAATTAATTGTAGTTTACATAATGATATACCAGAAAGGTGATGTATATAAAAATGCAACATCTGCATAAGTTGCTAGACAGTGTAACTAGTAATGTCTAACATGCCAGGGTGAGTAAACTTTTTAAGAATAAGTCAGGACACCAGGATTAAAACTGATATATACTGGACTGTGCTAGGAAATAGTGGATGTCTGTTCACATTTTATAAATATAAAATAAATATTTCTGATTAGTGTTTCTGTTGTAATTTCATTTTAGCTTAGTATTCACTGCAAGCAAAACGCTGGATGAATATGCTTAAAATGCTATTTAATGTGTGAAACTAATTTTGACATTCAGCAGATTCCTGTTCACTTCACTGACAACAAACTCAGCACACTTACACCGACTAATGAACATAGTATGGTAACAGTGCATTAGAAAGTGTTGCAACAGTTACATGCATAAAATAAAAACACATATCAAGGAAAACAAACAATAAAAAGGAGACCTGTCTCAATGCCTAAAATAAAAATCTCAAGCTAATATATGTTTTGCAGACATAAGAATTAAGATCTGGCCAGTTGATGATAGAAGAATGCAGGTAAAATGTCCATTTTAAATTATTCCTGAAGAAAGATGACCAATTACTAAAGTTCTTGGTATCCTTCTATGTGCTGTTGGATTGATTGGTAGCTCTAAAGTGGTAAGGGAGAGTGGATGTGCTTGTAGACCACCAAATAACATGGCCCTTGGTGGGCCTGTAAACGAGGTACAGAAGATTGGTGTATGGACACATCTACTGCATATTTTAGATGGTTATTTGTATGAAAAGTCCCACGCTGGCTAACATTGTTGTGTCTCTGCTCCTCAACTGGCCATTATCTGAATTCAAAAGGGTTCACAAGTGCTGGGCACGTTACATTGACTGGTGACTCCAAGCTGGCTTTACATGACTTTGTGTTGTCATTCTGTCAGGTGGCCTCATCAACTATAAAAATATACTTGGATAAACTTTGCTCTCTTATAACCCTAAATTGGACTAAGAAAAAATGAATGAATCAAAATCATTTGATGAGTAAGAAGATTAAAATGTAATTGAGCAACTCAGTACCTAAAGGCTTGCTTTCATGGTAGTTTTTTTGGGCTCCATGCAGATGTTAAAATGGGATCCCCTCACACTATGACAATAATTCCACTTTTTAACCTTTTAATTCTTCTCCTTGTTATTCTGAGTGAGAAAAAAGAAGGATGTAATAAAGATAACGGCTAAAACCATTATTTGAAGTGTGGTTGTAATTTTACAGATTTTACAGATTCCATATAGCTGTGTAAATTTAATATTACTTAGTTTTATGGCAATTTCTCTATTTTGCCCTTTAAGTGCTTTTCTATTACATATAGAATGTGACAAGAATGCAGTTTTTTAAAAGTGAGAACTCTGTTAGCTTGTTACATATTGCTAACATTTTATTTTTCAAAAATGCTTATTCTCTTTTCTTTTTTGGAGGAAAGTGAAGCTAATTCAATAATTCAATAATGGAGCACAGCTGTGAAAATTGAAGGCCCTTAAAATTTGGTAGCAATGTTGAACTTTTAATTTTTAATGCTCATAGATTTCCTTTGGAGTGCAAGATGAAAACTGTGTGGAACATGAAGTTGTCTTATAATTGAAAACATGATCAGATCAATCAAACTATTTCTGCTGTAGCACAGCAAAAATAATCACAAGGAGCTTCACAAATTGGATACGCTCACAATGCAAAGCGTTACAGGACAGGTGGAAATAGGAATTATGTTACAATATAAAAATACTTTATGTTTAAATAATGTGGATCATACAGCTTTTCTAACCCTTCTCTAGTGGTAGCAATAATCTTTACAATGCTTTTTAAAATGATAGCAAAGGCACAAATGCCCGATGAAGATTTGGGCTGGAAACAAAATGTTGCATTCTACATTTTTAAAATGCCATAAAGAACTGGGACAAAAATTGACATGTGGTACTGCATTTAGTCAACATGGTTTAAATTGAAAAAGATTTCAAACTTTTTTGTAAGCTATTATGCATGAAAAAATGGCTTGGGTATGACTCCTCATTTTGGCTCAGTTTCTGAAAAGTGTGCCTAATATTGTAATGTGTTAAAATGATGCTATTTGCATTGCCATGCCCCTTTAGTCTAGAAACCAGTGCATTTCTTCTCAACCTATGACAGATAACTGTTGCACAACCCCTTCATTTAAAGGAGTTAGTGTAGGGCCAAGTCAGCATGTATCTATAAAAGGAAAAAGGATAAAAGTTATTTACATGCTCATCTACTGGAATGGAAAGAGAAGGTAACATATTAAGGAGGGGAAGTACTGTAGAGAACAAAGCCAGGGCAGATGAAAAGAGAAAGGGTGGAAGTAGGTTTGAAAAAGCTGCCATTAGAGAAAATAATGAGAGAGTTTAAAAAGTTAGTCAATCATTAATACTAGAATTACCAGAGCCTACAAGAAAACTCATAAATCCAGCCCACCTTAAATCCGTTCACACCTCTCCGTCAGCGTCATTGTCCTGTAAATGTGCTGATTAAGACAAGCAGCAAGCAACCTGCTATTCCATCCCCCACCATCGCAGAAAGTTCACTAAGTTCTCCCAGATCATGCCTTGTTTGATTATCTGGGAGTAAGTGAAGTGCTGGAGTTTTAGAGTGGAAATAATAGATCATTATTTGGAACACATGCATTTCATGTGTTTTCCGTTTCTACAGTAATCTGTGTAAACACATTGTTAAAACAGAAACTTTTTCATATTTTAGTAATAAATGTTACCAAATGTAGGCATAAACTATAGAATGTGTGAAGCCTGAAGTCCAAAGATCAAATAAACACTTTCACAAAACGTTCAAGGACAATACAACAGATTCTGTGGTGTAGCGGTAAGATTTGCTGACTTGTAATCAAGGGGCTACCGGTTTGATTCCCACTGCCTCCTATATTTACTGTTTTCAGTATTGAGCTGCTCTTATTGTTAATATTATACAGTACACACATACATTTGGTTTGCGTCTGTAACAGACTATGTAAATTTATAGTACTGTACTTGTATAAGTTACCTTTTTTCATTTTTATTCTCTCACTTACGATCACGCTGCATACTACCGCCCTAGGGATCTGACGTTTTTATTTAAAACTGGAAGTAACTGTAGATGTGAGTGGTATTTTGAGGCAATGGAACTGGACATTCTCTGATCTAGAGGGATAAAAGCTGACACACAAACGCTGGTGAATCTGCCTTCTTTGTATCTCACCTTCACTTTATTTTTTTTATTCAATTTTTATTGAGTGTTCCTGCTCACGCAGAATTAGTATGCACATTATGGTTTATGATGTCAAAAAAAACAGAGACGTAGGTATATATGATATTTTGAAGAAATCATTTTATGACATGAATCTGTACAGATCCTCTAACTGAGTATTTAATTTTTTCCAATTTGACGGGACAGTTAACTTCGCAAGCTGGAATGTTAAAGGCCTGAATCACGAATTAAAGAGAAAGAAAGTACTCTCTCACCTAACAGGTCTAAATGCTAAAATAGTATTTTTACAGGAGACCCACTTACTAAGCAAGGATCAGTTCCGGCTGCAAAAAGACTGGACTGGTCAAATGTTCCATTCTAGTTTTACAAAGAAAACTAGAGGGGTGGGAATTCTCATATATAGAACAGTACCATTTGTAGCATCAGATGTAGTATTGGATCCTGAAGGGAGATATGTGATGGTCATGGGAGACCTATCTAACTGTAAAATGATTTTGATAAATATTTATGCACCTAATATTGATGATAAGGAATTTATACAAAATTTATTTACATCCATTCCCAATCTGAACACTCATAAAGTTATAATGGCTGGGGACTTTAATTGTGTTCTAAATCCACTTTTAGATAGGACTTCCTCCACAGGGGAACGCATCTAACACGCAAAGATAATTACAAAGTTTATAACTGATCACAACTTATCAGATCCCTGGAGGTTTTAAACCCAAATTCAAGAACATATTCTTTCTACTCACCAGTACATCATTGCTACTCAAGGATTGATTACTTCTTTATAGACAATAACTTCTTGACTAAGATTAAATCTTGCAAATACGATGCTATTGTTATTTCTGACCATGCACCTATGATCTTGGAGCTAAAATTACTAAGCCCCATACACTCACCGCAGATGGCGCCCCAACCCGCTTCTATTAGCTGACGAGAATTGTACTGAATTTATATCCAAACAAATCAAATTCTTTCTAGAGACAAATACATCCCTGAGATCTCTGCAGGAATACTCTGGGAAACTCTTAAGGCCTTCTTAAGAGGACAGATTATCTCATATCTTTCCCACAGAAATAAATCCGAAGCCAAGAAAGTAGCAGAGATAAAAAGCGAAATTACTAAAATAGATGAAGAACATGCCAGACTACCAAGCGAGACTCTACATAGAGGAGGCAGGCTCTACATTCAGAATTAAACCTCTTGACAACTAAAGAAACTGAACAACTAATTTACAAATCCAGACATCATTATTATGAACATGGAGAGAAAGCTAATAAGCTTTTAGCTCAACAAATTCACAAGCAAGAAGTGCAAGCAATCTGTAATCACAACACAACGGAGATAAAATCATCGAACACAAAAATATAATGCACACTTTCAGAGACTACTATAAATCCCTATATACTACTGAGTTTAAAGAAGACAATATACAATCTAATGCATTTCTGGATACATTACAGATACCACAAATTTTAGTGTGGAGGAACTTGATAAACCTCTGGCACTATCAGAATTACTAGATGCTATAAAGTCACTCCAAGGTGGAAAGCAGCAGGCCCTGATGGCTACCCTGCAGAATTTTACAAGAAATTCTCCGCTCAGCTAGCTCCCTCCTATTAGCAACATTTACAGAAGCCAGAGATAACCAATCTCTTCCACAAACCTTTCGCCAAGCACTAATCACTGTCTTTCCAAAACAAAATAAGGACTTATTACAATGTGCATCATACAGACCAATTTCACTTCTGAATAACGACGTTAAAATACTCTCTAAAATCATAGCTAGAAGGATGGAGAAAGTGCTCCCTCGTAATATCACAAGACCAAACTGGATTTATTAGGGGCCGACACTTATCTTCAAATCTTCGACGCCTGTTTAATGTAATATACTCACCAACTAAATCAAACACCCCAGAAATATTATTATCATTGGATGCAGAAAAAGCATTCGACATGATTGAATGGAAATACCTTTTACTACATTGGAGAAGTTTGGGTTTGGCCCAACATTTGTGCATGGATTAAATTACTGTATACTAACCCAGAAGCTTCAGTTTGCATCAACAACATTTGCTCAGACTACTTTAAACAAGAGCGTGGCACTAGACAAGGATGCCCTTGTCACCACTGCTGTTTGCAATTGCCATTGAACCACTGGCAATACATTGTCGAAATACTGATCAGATAAAGGGGATTAGCAGAGAAGGACTGGAACAGAAAATCTCATTATATGCAGATGACATGGTACTGTATATATCGGACCCAGAAAATTCTGTGCCTGCAGTCTTAGCAGCACTCACAGAATTTCAAAAGATCTCTGGTCTCAGAATTAATCTGAATAAAAGTGTACTCTTTCCAGTGAATTCTCAAGCATATAATATTAGATTAGACACCCTACCTTTTATCATTGCAGAACAGTTTAAATACCTCGGGTAAACATCACAAGTAAACATAAAGCTCTTTATCAACAAAATTTCGCCTCTGCATGGAAAAAATTAAACAAGACTTGCATAGATGGTCAACCCTTCATCTCACACTAGCTGGAAGAATTAACACTGTTAAGATGAATATTCTTCCTAAGCTCCTTTTTTTATTTCAAAACATCCCAATATACATTAATAAATCATTCTTTAAGCAATTAGATTCAACAATAACCTCAATTATTTGGAATTCAAAACATCCACGCATCAAAAGAGCGACCCTACAAAGACAAAAGGCAGAAGGCGGCATGGCTCTACCTAACTTCCAGTTTTATTACTGGGCAGCAAATATACAGGCGATAAGAACCTGGACACAAATAGAAGAACATACACAGGCTTGGACCGCAATAGAAGTAAAATCCTGCAGTACTTCTTTGTATTCCTTGCTCTGTGCTCCAATAAACACACGCTATCGGCAATATACAAATAACCCAATTGTGCTCCACTCACTTAGAATCTGGAACCAATGTAGAAAGCATTTTAAGACGGAGAAGCTTCTATCTGTGGCACCTCTGCAAGAGAACCACCTCTTTCAACCTTCACAAACATATGCAGTTTTTAATATCTGGAAAAATTTGGAATTAACTTGCTTAGAGATCTTTATATAGACAACGTCTTTGCATCCTATGAACAATTACATTCCAAATTTAACATTCCAGCTACACATTTCTTTCACTATCTTCAAATCAGGAACTTTGTTAAACAGAACCTTCCAGATTTTCCTCATCTTGCACCCTCATCCATGCTGGAAAAAATATTGCTCAATCTCAAGGACTTAGACTCCATCTCTACAATATATAAAATCATTTTACAATCCCTCCTTTCAAAGATCCAAGAGGACACTGGGAAAAGATCTCAATTAATATATCAGAAAAGGAGTGGAAAGTAGCAATGCACAGAATTCACTCGAGCTCCATATGCACAAAGCATACAATTATACAACTCAAAATTATATATCGAACACATCTGTCTCGACTAAAACTCTCCAAAATGTTTCCAGGGCATGATCCAACCTGCAAACGTTGCAACCAAGTCCCAGCCTCACTAGGTCACATGTTCTGGGCCTGCACCAAATTAACATTATTCTGGACAAAAATTTTTAATTACCTTCAGACAGCCTTGGACTCACAATCCCTCCTAACCCATTAACAGCTGTGTTTGGGGTTCTTCCAGAGGGCTTAAAGTGGAGAAGACAAACAAATTGTGATTGCATTCACTACACTCTTGGCACGCAGACTTATTCTGAAAAACTGGAAGAACCCAAACTCTCCTCTTTTAAGTCAGTGGGAAACTGATGTGTTATACTATTTGAAATTGGAAAAACCAAATACTCAGTTAGAGGATCTACAGACTTTTTCAAAACATGGCAGGATCTAATCAGTAATATTTTAAAATAAGTTCATAAAGCACAGAGAATTTATTAATTTAGGTATGTTTAAAAGCCTTAAATTTTATGACATTTTGCTTGCTCTCTCTCTCACGGGTGGGGATCGATTTGTTCTTGACTCTATTTTTCTTTTTGTAAAAACTTGATTGCTTTGTATGGAGTGCAATAAAATTAATAAAAAAAAATAATAATAATAATAATTTTTTCCAATTTCAAATAGTGTAAAACATCGGTTTCCCACTAGAGTTTGGATCTTCCAGTTTAGCAGAATAAGTCCGTGTGCCAAAAATGTAGTGAATGCAATCTCAATTTTTGTTTGTCTTTCTCCACTTTAAACCCATCTGGAAGAACCCCAAACACAGCTGTTAATGGGTTACGAGGGATTGTGAGACCAAGACTGTCTGAAAGGTAATTAAAAATTTTGGTACAGAATGATGTTAATTTGGTGCAGGCCCAGAACATATGACCCTGTGAGGCTGGGACTTGATTGCAGCATTCACAGGTTTGATCTTGCCCTGGAAACATTTTGGATAGTTTTAGATGTGCCAGATGTGCTCGATATATAATTTTGAGTTGAATAATTGTATGCTTTGCGCATATGGAGCTCGAGTGAATTCTCTCATTCTATGGTTTATGCCTACATTTTGTAACATTTATTACTAAAATATGAAAAAGTTTCTGTTTTAACAATGTGTTTACACAGATTACTGTAGAAATGGAAAACACATGAAATGCATGTGTTCCAAATAACGATCTATTATTTCCACTCTTAAACTCAAGCAGTTCACTCAATCCCAGATAATCAAACAAGGCATGAGCTGGGAGAACTTAGTGAACTTTCTGCGACAGTGGGGGATGGAATAGCAGGTTGCTTGCTGCTTGTCTTAATCGGCACATTTACAGGACAAAGACGCTGACGGAGAGGTGTAAACAGATTTAAGGTGGGCCGGATTTATGAGTTTTCTAGTGAGCTCTGGTAATTCTATTGTTAAGACCTGAAGAAATATGAGATCCCATTCTGAGAATGGGCTTAGTTTCTGTTGATTTTACTTGAAAAGTGTCTTTGAAGCCCTGTGAAAGAACACAAACAGGGAGATCAGTGTGGCTGTGATCAAGAGATGTGAAGTGTTCTACAATATCCTTTGAAAGGTTCTTGACCTTAACCCTAGAATCCTTGAAGACTACAGAAAAACTTAATAATCCCGGGCACCTTAAATTCCTTCACAACTCTCAGCGTCTTTTGTTTAGTAAATGTGTTGATCAGCACAACCAGCAAGCAGCCTGCTATCCCATCCTCCCCACAGAGGGAGCTGAACTCAGTTGCAGACTTCTCCAAGCTTAAAGTCTCTTTATTGAGGTGTGAGGTGCTTGGAGCTGTATAAGGTGAATAACATATCGTTATTTGGAATACATGAATGTCATGTATGTTCTGTGTCTCCAGTGATCTGTGTAAGTGTAACATGCCATGAAATGCGAGGCAAGAAACAGAAAATTTTTTTCATGGTATACTAATAACGTGTATAATGTGTGAAGACATTAGTCCAAATATCAAATAAACACGTGCACTTTTATTAAAAAATATAACCAAAGGGAAAAAAAACATTACATTTACATGTTGCTGTCAATGAGTTAAAAACCCAAGCTCAAATGTCAATCAACAGAATGTTGATATTTATTCTGGGTTTGAGTCCGGGTGTCCCGCATTTTGAGAAAGTGAGCTGCTATTATTATTACTATAATATAATAAAAACATTCATTTGATTTGAGCCTGTAACAGTGTAAATTTTGGCTACTTGAAAAAGTTAGCGCTTTTTTTTATTGTTCAATTTTATTCTTTCAGTGACATTTGCGTGGTACAATGAACTTGCCTCTCCCTTTGTGAGTTAATGGCATTTATCTCCATTCTTTTCACAAGAGCAGCGATGACCACAGTTGCTGCTGTAGTTGATGCCTGCTCAGAACTCTTTATTGTACCGGCAATCAAAGATACGATGTCCCATGACCACTATCAGACTATCATGCAGCATTTGTGCTTTGACAACAAAGACATCCGTGCAGAATGTGTGAAAAACGACAGATTTGCTGCAATTTTGGACATTTGGCAACATTTTGTTGAGGACTATGTTTTGAGTTACAACCCAGAGCAAAGACTTTCTGAGTCTGTAATCATAAAGCTTATGGAGCTGTATTTGGACAAAGGTAGAACCGTAACAACCGACAGCTTCTTCACAGCGCTTTTGCTGGCTAATAGATTGCTGTACTGCAACACAACTCTGCTTGGCACCATAAGGTAAAACTGGACTTTCACCTGCAGCTATAGTCACTACAGTACGCAAGCAATTTGCCACGCTAGTGTTTAGATCTGGCAATGCCATGCTGAAGGTGTATGCGCTCAAAAAGAAGAAGCCTTTGATTTCAGTCTGCAAAAGCTGGTCTACTCCTGGCTTGGTTGTGGGCCACGTCCACAATCTGTGAAGGGTATCCTCTATCAACAAAGAAACTCCTCTGAGTGCTTTATAAAAGAAATCAACCTCATCACTGCAGAGGCGGTGGTGTCTAAGGAATTGTGAAAGTGGTAGATAGTTTTTAATTAAGCCAGAGTTGGAAGAAACTGTAGAAAAGTTAACTATGTGAGTCAGTTGGCTTGTAATAGACAGAGGTTTTAAGTCTTGGAAAGATAATAGAAAAAACTGACACTTAAAAATGGTAGAGTTGTGCTGGGATACGTTGACTGTAAACCTGAGTGATGGATGCAAACTCGTACAAGTAAAAATGAAAGCAAAAGTTTCTGGAGCCCAGCAGGTAGACATTTTGTATCTGTTGAATTATTTCATCTGTCAGTACTCGAACCAACATACAGTGACAGTTCAATCATAGACCATTTAACAACTGTTAGTACCACGCAATTATTTTTAAAATTGGCCATTATGGTAGGCATTAATGTATTTAGCTGATAAAACTGTCTGTCAAGAAAAGACAAGCTCAAAAGGGTGTCCTATAAAAGAAGACAGAGGTGGGATATCTGCAATACAGAAAGTTTTTTTTTTACTAAATCTACTATTGTTGGATGAAGTGGGGAAAATATATAAAAATGCACGTGAAGGAATTGTAAGACATTTCCAACATAAAATAATGGATCTCTTCTGTGTACCATACACTGCAAAATACAAATGTGAGCACATTTACACAACCTCAAGGTCCATGTTAAACCGGCTGAACCTAAAGCTCATTTTACAATGTCAATGAGAGACCTAGCATGGTCTTCTTTTAGAACTTTGAATATATTTTTTTTAGGATTGCTGGCAATGCGAAGAGAATTGTGACCTACTGTATGCAGCCTACCATACATCCACCAATACAGCAGATAAATTAGAAGAAATAGTGTGTGATGAATCTGAGGCATTTAAAATGCAAAGAATAACATCCAGAGCAGCAGTAATTAATTTTGTTTTAGTTCCATATTTAAAGAGGAGCTCCTGAAAAATATAGCACATTCTCTATATTTCTTGTATCTACCGATATTTCAGTAACAAAGCTTCTTTGTTTGTACATGGAATATAGATCCAAGATTGACAAGAGACTTGTCTGCACCCATTTTCACATCTTAGAGCTATATTGTGGAACAATATTGTGAAGATAAAGTTTTTTATTGGTATGCAAATAAAAAATATTGCATGCTTTGAAATGGAAACTGCCTGTGTCATGTGTGGAAGACAGCATTTAATCTTCACCATTTTGAAGCAGGAACAGCCACCCCTGACCTTGTGTCATTCTCCTGATGGTAATGGAATGACCGGTTAGTAGTTTGGAGTCTACTGTATGAGTAAAGAGAACTATAATGAGTTCTCACACTTGGCGATACACTAGTTTGAATACAAACACTTTAAAAGAGGTCAGCTGTCCCTTCAACCTGATCTCAGTCAAGTCTGAACACTTGGTGGTCTCAGACTGTGTTGACTGAATATAATGCACTGAAATCTGTCATCAAATTCGGGGCATTGTTATACAGATGCAATAAATGTTCAGTAATGAGGCACATTTAATTTATCCATAATTTCAGCAATTCATGGATGCGAACCTAAGTAACTCTACCCCATTGGGCTCTTGTGCAAGACCCTTAACTTGCAATTGCTGCATCCTGGATATAATGTTAACCTGCATCCAGCCTTGTAAGTAGGTCCTCCAACTTGCAGGGAGAACTTGGAGGTTGGTGGCAGGATTGTCACACCAGCCTCTGTAAAAAAAACCTCACACTGTTCCATTGTGGTGCTGAGGTGTCACCCGTTGCACGACTGCACTCAGGTCCCAATCCGGGTGGTTCGTCATGTGGTGGATGCGGCAACGCGCTATAGAATCAGTGCATGCTCCCAACATGATAGCATGATGAATTTCAGCAAATGGAAATAGTGTACAAAGGCTTCCAGATAGGAAAAGGTGGAACACAGACAGTTTTTAGGGACATTCCAAGACTCTATCTGTTTAAACAAAGAAGAGCAAGAAAATAATAACTATCTAATCACCCTAAATCTGAAATTAAGCAGCGTCTACCTATTATTGCTAGATCTGGGTCTTGAAACGGCATTTCAGTGAAAGCTGCTTTGTAGTAACTTGCCATCTAACATGAAAATGGCACAATGGTAAGCTTTTTGAATAACTGTTTTTGCAGTATTAGATGTCACTGCCTGAGTCTATGGAAAAGCAGGGGAAGATGGAGCTTTTATATTTAAGGGTAGCTATGTTTTTCGACAGTCCAAAAGTGAGTGAATTACTGTAATGATGCGGGTTCGGCTTCACGCTCCCATCACTGTTCGGAAGCCCTGGAACCCAACACCGTCGATAGTTATAACCGAGATGAGCTAGACAGTTGAGGCAATAACAATTGAGCAAGGGGATGGTAAAGATGTGCAAAAGTGGTTTTATTTAAAAGATCAAAACAAATCAAAAACAAAGTGTCCATATAGTGTAGTGATTCAAAGTTCCATAAATAAATAATCCATTAAAAGAAAAATGTGGATGTTTAAAAATACACACAAAAAAAAACAATCCTTTAAAATCGAGGTTAAAACGTTCATACAGGAAGCAGTCTTTAAAATCAATAACAAGTGCCAAGCTCGGTGCTTCTTTCCTGTTAGCAGTAGCGTCTTACCTGCTTCTCCCATACGGGCCCTTCAACAGGTGAGACGCTCTCTCTGCAGCTGCCCTTTTCCATTCACTAACACAGGTCTGGAGACCTCCCGATCCTGGCTTCGGTCTGGCACTCATCCCAGACCTGAGACTTGGACTCCTTGGTCTCCAGGACGTCCACACCAAGGACTGCAACTCTAAGCCTCGCGACTCCCGCTGCCTTTCCGGTCTTCTACGGCCAGTCGCCTTTCCCTGGTCACACCCGCTACCTGATCGCTCAGCGGGAGCAACTTCAACGTCAATACCTGGGAGTCGGCCTAACACCCAGCTTCCTCGCAGCTGCCCACGAGCGCTCGTTCGCTCGGCCACACTCCATGTGTCTCTGTCTTTCTCTTGCACCGACTTGCTCCCTCGCTCCCTGTAACCTCCGTCCATTTTCTCTTTTATTTTTTTTTCTCTCTCTGTTTTTTCCTTCCCACCGACTCGCGCTTCTTTTATACATCAAGGGGCCATAGCAGCT
Source organism: Polypterus senegalus (assembly GCF_016835505.1). Lineage (NCBI taxonomy): Eukaryota > Metazoa > Chordata > Cladistia > Polypteriformes > Polypteridae > Polypterus > Polypterus senegalus. The sequence goes on along the minus strand of NC_053155.1, from coordinate 222,184,097 downwards.
GCAGCACATTAGCCACGGGAACAACCACGGATGTGGGCAGTCCCTCACCTGTGCGCTAGGTGAGAAACACCCACACTGCAGATAGCCCCGTGGCTTGCTACAACTACTACGCCCCCTCACGAAGCCACGAGCGTGGTGATTATTTATTTAAAAACTGGACCTTGCTGAGAGCGCTGTGGACCCGCTATACCACAATTACCCACTCCTTTCTTCTTTACCTCAACTGATCATTTGGAGTCACTGTGGTAGGGAATTGTTGTAACAGGTATTGCCTACAAGTGAAACAAAGACTTGTGGCTTCAAGATGAAGGATTGGATCAGATAACAAATGATTTCAAGAACTAGCAAAGGTGCAACCAAAATGTTCACTCTGCCTGTTTTAAATGCACATATAGAGAAAGCTTTCTCATAAACAAGTTTTCTCAAAAATAATACCAGGAACCGTATGGGAATGAAGCTTCTTTCCAGCCTTATGACCATTTGCTCAGGGCTGAGGAAATGTAGACTGACCTTTGCAATATTTTAGCATCCATGTGAGCTGCTGGAGACAGTAACAATGTGTGAATATCTACAAAATAATGTCTTAGATACTAGATAATAATTCAAGTTTAAATATAAAAAGTTCACTGTTCTTCAGATAAAGCCTCCAGCATATTTGATAAATTGTCTTTCTTTACTTGAATGCAACAGTTATAATGGAACAGTAAAATATAAAAACAATTTGATATATTTGGTAGCATGTTTGACATAAAGATGATGCTTGTGGGCACAAACTGTGCAATACAGTACAGTTTATAATTGCATTGCATGGTTTTAGTTTGGTTACAAATGTAACTGACTATTATGCTGTTTGACCTAATAAAAAAAACCAACATGCAAACCCATATATAATGATTTCACACAGTTAATCTGTTCATAATATGGTGTAACAGTCTCAAGCCCAATTAATTCAATTCAGGATCTCAGTCTGGCTTGAGATTGTCCTGGCAGCCTTGGATCCAAACTATGCACAAATCCATATGGCAAAGTCACTTATACTACATACGTATATTTCTCCTCTGGGAGAAAAAAATGGAGTCCCCTTATAAAATAGCTACATAGTAATGGGAGGAATGTGCCGGTTCCATGTGGACAGCGACCAGCCATGGGAGCAGAATGCTGCATCCTTAATTGCCACCATGCTAGCCATTGCATTGTGTTCTCTACAGTGGATACACTAAAGTATCAAATTCTGAAAGTAGGTTGGTAGTTAGAGAAAGAACTCATCTCCAGTATGAAAACATGGTGTCTTCTAGAATAGCTTCTCTTTTTTTCACTCTTCTAAACTCCAAATATATCCTTTATTGCATATCCTCAAAAGCTATTAAATATGTCACATTAACATGCTGGTTATAGAGTTCAGATGTCCAGTTTCATGCCGTATTATGTGAGATGAAGTTAACCAATTAATCACAGCACTAGTTATATACCACACAGGCGTTCTGTAAAACAATTTCCTCTCCTACATTGACATTTATTTCCTTTTCATTGTTGTAGATTCATTTTTTTTGAATAATTACACATTTGATGGTTGGATCAGAACATGAAAGGTTTAGATGACACATGGTTAACTATTTTAGCTGTTTAAGCAAATGGTGCTCTAAATAATGTCCCTCATTTGATTTGTAAACACTTCTGTTATAATTCCATGTTACTGTCCATCATTAATGGGAATCAATGATAAAACATTCCTGTTTTCTATCCTCTAAGCACACGTCCCGTCCCGGGACATAACAGTTCAAAAACGTTACAGCCATGTGTGCATGCCCTCTGCCATACAACCCTACCCATCAAATTAAACTTCAAAGTCTCGTCTTTCCGATGATATAAACCATTTTGACACACAACAACCACAGCACTGACACTAAAGCCTTTTTTACAGAGAAGTACATACTTTTAAGAGTTGACTGTGCCTACCTTTGAAGACCCCCAGCAAGTCAAACATCAATATTTCCGAGCAGTATTGATCCCATTGTGTCCGTAAGGCTCCAGCGAATATAATCCAGTAAAACGATTTAGGTCCAAAACACACGATATATTCTCAAAGGGACAAAACTCCAGAAAATGCTTCATAACTTGAGACCACCTAAGTATTTTTTTCACTTATATTGCTCATATTAGACGTAATTTGTTTCTGTCGGCGATAACCATGCTACCGCATGAAACACGGAAGTGTTATCCAAAAGACACCTAAGTTGGCCATTTACGATGGGTCTGGGGTTGACTGGCACCTCGTATAGCCAACCAGTGTCACAGAAAGCTTTAGATGATGACGTCTGCTTCAAACTCTGGTAGAATCTACCAGTTTGATTGGACACTGTGACTGACACTCAAAACTTACAGCCAATGAGCAGACGAGCATTTTGATATGTAACTTGCTATGCTAACTTTCGATAGAATCGGCGCGAAGGTGGCATTTGTGCCAATCTGCAGAGTTGGTTCGTGGTTGTTTATTGTGATTTCGCACGTTTTTTGAATAATTACACATTTGATGGTTGGATCAGAACATGCCAACCAGTGTCAAGGTTTAGATGACACCAGTTTGATTGGACACTGTGACTGTTAACTATGACTTTAGCTGTTTAAGCAAATGGTGCTCTAAATAATGTCCCTCATTTGATTTGTAAACACTTCTGTTATAATTCCATGAAATATATATACATTTTATAAAAAAAGTAAAAATAAAAATATAAATATATTTTGTCATAACTTGTATTGACTATTTTTTAGAAATGGTATTTTTATTGAGAGTGACACATATAGATTCCTTTAGGTGTAAGCTTTCAGTAGACATTGGGTTGAAGCATTCAAAAGTTATTACACTTTTTCCATATTTCCTAATGGTCCCTCTAAAACCCCTGGGCATGCCCACATAAAAACTGGTGTAAAAATGTCATTTTACAGGTATTCTTTTCAAATTTGAAATGTGAGTAGTCAACAAGTTATTCATTGTGTGTTTCTGTCCTCACCTACCTACTGACGAGAACAAAAAATTTGTTTTTTTTGAGTGTGTAACTTTTGGTCACACCTACAGTGATTCTGACTACTAGGGTGAAACTAGAGAATGTGACCTTTACAAAGAGACCAAACCATCCAGATAGTTCAATAACAGCAATGATTCTGGAGAGGTCGAATTCTTACAAAATGACCCTGAATGTTAAGGGCTATGCCCTGGTCTCAAAGAACAGTTAACTCTGACTGTTTGAGTGTGTATGGACGTGATTATAAACTTGTCCATCTGGCATTCTGTCTTACACTTAAACTGGTTGGGACAGAGATGGGCTTCCTCAGATGCTGTATTGTAAAAGGCAGGTTATGAAAATGGGTAGATGGAATGAAATGGTTAAAAATTCCAACATCAGCAGAATTTGGCTTGTTATTATCTTACTGTGCCATCAAAAAATTTGACTGAATGGTATGAGCTCTTGTACAGCATCTGGGCTGAGAGAACAGAAAGGATCCATTGCTCAGCTGGGAAAATTTCTGGTGTATACAAAATCTGACTCTTTAATCTTCCATATTATTAAATTAAAGACTTATGCGCTGAATTTAAATATGTTGGTTATAAATTGCTTAAACTGCGCTTCATTCTGCCTCTTTCAATTATAAAAATCTGTTCAGAACAGAGAAAGTTTAGCTCTTAGCATAATACAAATGGAGGATTAGAGTTCAATTCCACAGTCGGCAGCAATTGTTTATTCTCCGAGTAAATAGAGTCATTTGCAAATCTCAGTTCCGTTGCTCTTTTCTTAGTGTGTTGTGCGCCAGTCAGTAATCCATATTCAGAACTGTTTCAGAAAGCAATTGTTTTGTTTCATTTTTTATCAAGCAGTTGTTGTACAATGCTAATTGGGGAAGGATCTGTAACAAAGGAAGCCTGCCAGATAATTACACACGAGGACAGCCGCAGACACAGACCTGGAAGCTTTGTTTTAGTTATAGGAAAAAAAAATCTCTGGTTTACTGCTCTGGTATTTTGTTTAGCTCTCATAAAATTGTTTCCATATTCAATTTGTTTGTGTTTTCATTTGATTAATACTTTTCACTCAGTCAAATCTGTAATGGTAAAGGGGGAAATTTTGCAGTTGTTATTCATCTTTCTAATGTCTATGAGGCAAATTTTTCATTGTTTATTATACCATTTTATAACACACTTTATCTTTTCCTATAGCTGTATTCAATTTGTTTGGTCTCACGATTCAGCTAATGACTTGTTAGATCATTTACAGTAGGGCCATCAGCTTTATCTTAAGTCCTTTAGCACTCTGTCTAATACAGTAATTACCTTATAGCTACAATGACTCATTATTGCTCCATGCTGCTTCAACTGAACAATTTCATGCACTCTAATTGGCTGAATTATAGGCCACTTTTTTCTTAATGTACAATATTTATCTGATTTACTTTTATAGCAGGGACTATTTTTTTCCCAAAGTGTACTATATTTCTAAATTTCAGATATGAATGAAAAAATGTGATAAGATAAACAAAAAATGGGAAATTCTGACAACTTCCATCTATCCATTATCCAACCCACTATATCCTAACTACAGGGTCAGTACGCAAGGCAGGAAACAAACCCCGGGCAGGGCGCCAGCCCACCACAGGGCTCTGACAACTTAGTAAACACAAAACTTGGGTGTAACATACTTTGGCTTAACAGTAGGTTACACTGCAGAAATCTAGCATATACTCCCAATGTGAGTCGTTTTCTAAATGTTCATGCTCCTGTTCTTTTTAACTCTTTCAAAAGTCATCCATTTTTTGTGCTGGGGAATAAGCCTCATAACCCTCAAAGCAGAAAGGTGACTTCTGTCTCTTTTTCCCCGAGAACATCCTTGTATTATTAAATACCCACAATCTGTGACCTTATGTGAGAATGACAGTATAGGATAACTCATCATCATTGTCATCATCATGATCAGTTGCAACACACACTAGATAATGTGGAAAAGCTACCTTAGAACCATGTAATCTGCATGTTGGAGGACAAAAAACAAATGACTCAGGAAACAAGCGTACATGTTTCAAACAGACAATCCAGTGGATTAGTGACTGCATGAATACCACTGTTGTTTGTGTCTGGCTGTTTCTGCTAGAGTCCATAGCCAAAGACGCCTTTTGTCCTTGGGGCCCCTGCTGGTCCGGTGACAATTGCCAAAAGTTGCCAGGTCTTTGGTATTATCCTTCATAGTGCAGTGTCAAGACATGGCCCAGCCACCACAATGGTTTCTTCCATCCACATTCCAGGTCAGTAAGTAAAGCTTTTTGGTCTTTTCTCATCCATTCAAAGAACATGCCTGAGCCATTACAGGTGAAACTGGAGCATGATATCTTACGATGTCCTTCTCTTTCCTTTACTTCCAAAGATCTAATGGCATACTTGGTCATTAGTCATCTTCTGAACCTACCATTCATCCATCCATTATCCAACCTGCTGTATCCTAACTACAGGGTCACAGGGGTCTGCTGCACCAATCCCAGCCAACACAGGTCGCAAGGCAGGAAACAAACCCAGGGCAGGGTGCCAGCCCACCGCAGGGCTGGAACAACCAGATATGCCCAATGCTCCTCAGGCACTGGTGGTCAAAATCCTGTAAGAGATGCAGGTCACCTGCTCACTCTTATCATGTTTCACACCCATACGATAAAGTTGGGCAAAAGGTAGCATAGCAGATTTGGCCCTTGGTAGGTGGCAAGATGTCCTTCTGCTGTAAAAGACAGTGCAAGTTTGCAAAAGTGACATGCGCCTTCCAAATCTGGGCTGTCACTTCTTCTCTTATTCTGACATTAGCACTGGTACAAAAACCAAGGTACGTGAACCTGTTTGTCATTTAGAAAGAGGGGCTGAATTATTTCTGTCCAATCCTGAAGCATGATTTTATATTTTTATGGAGAGAGGTTGAGTCCAAAGCAGTGAGCTAGCAAGTTCAAATTTCATGTTAGATTGGCTGGATTTTTATGGAATGTGGTGATGCGGACATGGAAACATGTATTGAAAGTAATTAAAATATTTGCTTAGAATGGCACTCAATTTGAAATTTATGAATTGTTTATTTCTGGAATTCTGCATTTAACATTTTTGAGCCATGGTAAAACACAGATGACTGAAACTGAATAAGTGGATATAGGGGTTCTACTGTATAGAATAAAAGGTAACCACAGATTTATCGTAAAATGCCAAGTACTGATTCACAACTTTGTAATGGTAGAGCAAATATAGCACTATAGTCACTACTCCTTTCCTTTTTTTGGCTGCTCCCATTAGGGGTTGCCTCAGCCGATCATCTATTTCTATATCTTCCTGTCTTCTACATCTTGCTCTGTTACACCCATAACTTGCATGTCCTCTCTCACCACATTCATAAAACTTCTCTTAGGCCCTCTTTTCCTCTTGCCTGGCAGCTCTATCTTTAACATCCTTCTCCCAATATACCCAACATCTCTTCTCTGCACAAATGTAAAACTGTAACTTATGGAAAAAAACTTGCCGTTTCTTGAACTCCTTCACTTGAGGCTCTAATCCTCTCATGACCTGATGAGTACAAAGCACTTTTATGAGGCTAGACACACATCCTCAGGGTTATCAGGCCAGACCAGGCCAGACTAGGCTTTCATTTTTTCATGGTGGATGCATGCTCCAAAGTCATTTTGAGATGAAGCATAAAGTCCACAGTCAATATTCAACAAACCTTTGCTGGGTCTTGATATCCTGTTTATTAATATAATTGGGTTGACAGGAGTGCATATATTTAATTAATGAAATTAATTATCATGAAACTAGCAAAGTCACTTGACCATTCCAGTATTAACCCGTTGACAAAGAACTAGTGATTCACTATCAGTCATTAAAAATCTGCTGTTATATAGACCTATAGCCAAATTTCTCCATGTTTGTATGATATTGACATATAAGAGATATACTATACAGTATCTGCAGTGGGCTGGCGCCCTGTCCGGGATTTGTTTCCAGCCTTGTGCCCTGTGTTGGCTGGGATTGGCTCCAGCGGACCCCGATAACCCTGTAGTTAGGATATAGAGGGTTGGATAATAGATGGATGGACTGTACAGTATTAGACACAAGACCCTACATTGTTCAAAACCTTTGTCTTTCCTGTTCAGAACGCATTCATCCATGCAGACTAAATACTGCAGAGTTTTATAAAAAAAACTTTAATGAATCTAATTTTACCTAATAAGGTCATGGTCACAGAGATCAGCAGTTCTTCAAACTTTTATATTCTATTTATATTATGACTAATATCTCATTCGTATAATTTAATAAGAACAATTTTCTCACAGCTAATCTGTGGTATAATACATTTGTGAATTCACATTCATGGCATGAGTTAAGTTAACCATGTAAGGCACGTCTGTTTGTCAAGATGATATCTGATTCTAAGATAAAATTCAAGGACTGATTATAATTCTGATGGTAATTCAATGACAATGAATAATCAGGAGTTTCAAGCACTGTGTTGTTAAGTGTCTTATATTTTTGAGCCACAACATTCAACAATGTAAGGTTCATCATTCTGCTGGCATTATTGGATCATTAGAAGATTATTATTGTATAAATATATGCTTCTTTTCTCTTTAAATGGTTGATAGATTTGTGAGGTTTCTTTGTACAAATGATGCTGGGGGGCTGCGGTTAGATTTATTTTTTTACAAGATTATTTATGAAGATGTTCTGGTTTTTTCCATCTTTGTCTATGGTATTGGAAGCACATTTTTGTGATAAACGTCACCCTATGCCAAGGTGGAAGCTTCAAAAATGACATACAGTACATATGCAAATAGTCACCTGCTTCCTCTTGGCATAAATTTCACTTTTATTAAAACAGAATAAAGACTCTGCTGCCACCTCATTGAGAAATATGCAGGCTACCCCAGGTAAATTCCTGGAATGAAAATAGGAGTTAATAAAATGGAGTCAACAATCCCAGGAAAGTCAACCCAGCCATTTGTTTGACCAAAACATAATGTACAGTAATTCTCGGCAGATTTCTGGGTTAGCAAATTTAAGAACAAAGCCAGCATCCTTTTGTAACCAACAACATATAAAGCAAAGCTAAAAGAGAACACAGGAACGTTCAACACAAAGATACTAGCCAGTTTGTCAGTTGGCTCAATGGAATCCTCTGTTTAGGTTGTAGGGTTTCTAAACTCTTTTGGGGCACCCCCAATGGGACAACCTGCCGAAGAACGTCCCGAAGTGCGATCACCATGTCTGTGGAAGACAGTCTATCAGTTGCCGGGGCAACCACAGGCTCCCAGCGCTGTAGCGGCTCTCAGTGAAAGCAAATCCGAGCCAACTGCGTTCACACTATACACACCTGTCATCGATGGGTGATACAAGGAACATTATAACTGTAGGGAACAGTATTACTTGGCCACTAACCTGGCCACAGCCCTGTCTGACTGCTGTCTCTGTTTATACGAGAGTGGTAGAACCTGCTACAATAAATAAACGTTTTGTTCCTGTTTCAAGCTGAATAAAGCTGGTTTTGCTAAAGTACTGAGAGTCAACCTTGTGCTTTGGGGTGCAAGATAGGAACTTGCACGTCACAAGATAAACAGTAGAATTTGAAGGTTTTAATCAGCAACTCTGTGTTCAACAGAACCAAACATAATCAATTCAAGATAACAGTTCAGTTTTTCATGGAAAATTTATCCTGTTTAGGACTGTTGTCAATTTAAGGAATGTCTCAAAATTAGGATGATTCAAAAACATGCAGAGAACTGTCCATCAAAAGCAATGAGGAGTGTTTGAGATCAGTTGTCACTAAATGAGGCTATCTCCAAGTTCACAGTATGGATTTTCAGCCATGAAAGAGGGGAAACTGAGATTATGTGTCTTTTTGAAACAGTAGAAATGTAGTAAGATATGTCTTTGAATCTGTACTACTTTGTATTGGGCTCCATTATCTTTCAGTTCCTCATCCATAATACTGGTGATGTCTTGAATGTATTTTTGGGATTCAAGTAAATTTTTCAAAACAATAAGTAGATAAATAAACAAAATGAGAAATGCACTGAACCACTGCTGCTCACTAGTGAATAAAAAATTTAAAAAAATCAGTTGGTGGTTGGACCTATTTCATACATTTAAAATTGCTTTTTCTTAGATTGTATATATGAAACTGGCACTGTTGATTGTGACTCACATCAACCTCAACTATGGCATAAGTAATGTTTAATCTGCTTGTTAAATACTGATGTGGAATTGTCTGGATGGTTAGGAGATTTATGTAGGATTAGAGTTTGTTTCTTTGATTGGGGTGGCGTTTCTGATCTAAAACTTCATGCCTTTTAGAACGATGAAATGTTAAAAGAGATCCTCTAACTTACTCTTCTGAAATGGATATTGTGCTTCTAAAGTTTTGTTCCAAGGCAACTCATGTCCCTTCTTGATTACATCTTGCCTGAAGAAGGGACCTGAGTTGCCTGGAAAGCTTGTATATTGTAATCTTTCTAGTTAGCCAATAAAAGGTGTCACTTTGCTTAAATTCTCACCATAATCTCTAGTGTAAATCCTGTCAAGGACACATTAAATAGACTAATTATGAACAGATACCACAACAAAATTGTATTTGTCTTGAGACCTGTAGAGTACTTGAAAGGAGCAATATGATATTATGACAAGTTTTGGAATGCAGAATGAATCAAAATGAAATCTGAGCTTGACTGACTTGTTACATCATCTCATTTCTTCAGCTTACCTTTTGGTCCTGAAGTCCTTTACTGCTCTTTTTGAGAACACTTTGGGTTCAATTAAAGTTCCTGTATTAAACTTTATAAGAGCAACAAACTGTGGAGGATAGCAAAATTATGCCTAGAAGCACTTTGCACTTGAGTTTGATCAAAGATAAAAAATATACAGTTGAAATGTTTAGGACTGGTTCAAAAATTCTGTAAGGGAATATAAATAAAAATAAAATGCAGTTAATGCACCCAAACAGCAGCACACATGAAAAGCCCATGCTGCAGTCTTGAGGGACAGGTCAGGGGTGGGGATCGACTTGTTCTTAACTCAATTTTACTTTTTGTAAAAATTGATACATTTGTATGGAATGATTGCAATAAAATTAATAAAACTTCAAAAAAAAGTCTTGAGGGACAGGAACAATCTGCACTGTTTCACAGAATTATTTTCATTATAAGCTTATAGTTTAGCTTCTAATGCAACAGTAATGTATTTATTTGTCTTAGTTGATAACAGTATTATAGACATTACCTAGCAGACAGTGAAGTGTCAAATTTATTTTAGATGTTATAGAAGAAGAGTTCAAAATCAATCAATACACCCATCTATCCTTTTTCTGATTTGTGTGTCTGTTACGGAGTTGTGGGGAGGTGGAGTCTATCATTGCAGCATTGGGCACAATGCAGGACTAAATCCAGGGTAGGATGTCACTCCACCACTGAAGCAACATAAGGCTGTCAGAAGAAAGCCCCCCAAACACAGGCAGACTGTGAAAGCATCAGAAAGACAGGAACAGGATAGAGAATCAGACTCAGGTCTATATACAGTACATTATATAAATAGAAATGTGATAATTTGTTCATTTACATTTACAGCCAGACAAATGTATTACTTCACCTTTCTTATTTTTTATTATCACAGACCTTTAAAAGTAGGCCTCTTGTATAACATATTTTTATTTTACAGATATGAGTCAACATCAGGTGTCAGCAACCCAGCTATTGGAGAAAAAATTATCCGCAAAGTGTTATAATGCATGTTGCCTTAAATGACCCATTTCTAATGATTACAAACATCTGTCCATTTCGCAGACACTGTCCATTTGTAAGTTGTTCATTGATTGCAAACCTTCATTAATAGAGTGCTGTAATTAAGGGTGCTCAATTTCTAACATATAGTTTTGCTAATTGAACATGTTACTTCATCAATTGATGAATACCTTTCATTTATACTGTACACCGTATTATGGAGAGGCATTTAAATGCACTTTGAAATAACTCACTGGAATAAGGAAGAAGATTTTGTAAAGAGAGAATTTTGTCATGCCTGATTACACAAACTCTTGGTGAACAAACGGAAGGATTTAGCTCCAGAGTCCCAAGCATCCAGATTTACAGGGTTAATGGGTAGAAAAGTTCTTGTTGAGATGAATATGGTTGGTGTACATTTTAGGGACAGAGCTCTTATTTTGCTTTAGATTTTCTAAGTTTCCCTCACTTGAAAGTAAGAGATTGTTACTTGGCTCTGTCCATTTCTCTTCTGCCTATCCTATACTAACATAAAGTAAAGATAAGCCTCTTAAAGCCATACGGCCGACTTGTAGTCCAACACCCATCTCCCCATAAAACGGTATAAACTACATGTTGTCAAATGTGTGGGTTAAGTGAGTCTGATATAGGGAGGGATTTTAAGTGAACCTTGCAAATTTCCCTCTTGGGCTTGAGACCACTGATAACTCCTGATTCTGCCTCTGCCTCCACCTCTAACTCCTTGTCTTCTCCCACAAGTACATTAAAAGAGCCTATTCCGAAGCCGTCATGATGAATCCTTGAGCAGAACACAAACTCCATACTACTTTGTGGCCACAACATTTTTCTGTGGATACTACCTGACTTTTTTCTGTTTAATAAGCAGAATGTTTTAAAAAGTTCCCCAATCCCCCACACATTTATTTATTTATTTTGCATTACTTTTACATTGTGTAAGAACATTGCAGTGTCCATTTTGACCGTTTTCTTGAAATTATGGCATGTCCTTAGATGAAATCAATCTGTCTTATTTTCTTTTTCTGTCTTTGTTTTGAGGACCTTTCCTTTGGCATGAAGTGACCAGAATAATTTAAACTGTTAATTACTGATAATCTCTGAGTGACTGACTTTAACTGTTTTGCTACCCATGGTGCCATCACCGTCTCAAACACCACAGTTCAAACCATTAATTTTCTTTCTTTTTGCTTGCCTGATGTTCCAACTTTCAAAGCTTTATTTTGCTATTGGGAAACCATTGATTTACAGTAGATATTCTGTATTTAGTATTCAATGTCATTTCTCTACAACTCGATAACCTGTTCAGGTTTGCCCAGACTTTATACAAAGACACACCGAGGGTGAGAAAGTGAGACAAATTTTTTTAAGTTTCCTTTTTTTTTAGAAGACAAAATCGAGTTTATCTTTTTTTCTCTACCTCTGTGCTCCCCTTAGATTCCTTGCATGAAAAACAGCACTTTTATGTTGAAAGGTACACTTGTTTGCTTTGTAAAGCACCTTGCATTTTATGAAAGATTAAATTTAAAATAGAGGTGACCAATATAAAGAGCTGGCCATTGATTTTTATGGTATTTTGGCCTGATCATTCTCGGCCTCTTTAACAAAGTGACAGAGGTGTATATAAACCCTAACAATGTGACCTTTCTTTGACTGTATTAAATAGTAAATCGAATGTACCTATTTTACATGAATCTGTTGTAGTTTAAATGTTGCACATTACCCAATATTATGGAGAAATGATAGACAAGACCTTCTATTCACCTATGGTTTTATTACATTTGAACATTGTTATTAAGCATTACAATTCACAAAAAATTGTAGTATTTGAGAATACTATCCTAAAGGATATTTAAATGCAAAGAGCAAGACAAACATCCAAATGTAAAAGGTGGCATAATGTCCCAGTATCCTCTGACTTGCTGGGAGTCTGACGGCTGTTTGCTTGTCAAAATTGCTTCTCTCTGTCTGCCTGTGATAACATCTTCACAAAATGTGAGTTTGCCCATTCTCCTTAAATTACACTGAATTATGCAGAGGTCTACTTGTTTACAAGAAATTCAATATGTTACAAACTTTGTCATTATAGTAACCATTAGCCATGAGCAAATATCCACCAGTTCTTAGAAAGTTCTCCTTTTTAACTGTAATGTCCTTTCTGTTATGTTTCAACCTAGGTTCCTCCCTGGCCGGTGTTCATATTTCTTTTTTTATATCTTTTTTGCTTAAGTTTGTTTCTTTTGTTTGTGTTTATGTTGTTATTTATGTTGATTAATTCTATTTTTATGAGTTTTGTGTGTTATTTATACTTTTACTACATTCCATTTTTCAAGAGTTGGGGCCACTTGTTCTTCTCCGTCCAGGCACTGCCCTCACCCTTATAAAAACGGTAAATCGTGTGTACAGTGATCCCTTGCTGTATCGCGCTTTGACTTTCGCGGTTTTGCTCTATCGCGGATTTTATATGTAAGCATATGTAAATGTATATTATGGATTTTTAAGCTGATTCGGATTTCTGCGGACAATGGGTCTTTTAATTTATGGTACATGCTTCCTCAGTTTGTTTGCCCAGTTGATTTCATACAAGGGACGCTATTGGCGGATGGCTTAGAAGCTACCCAATCAGAGCACGTATTACATATTAACTAAAACTCCTCAATGCTATAAGATATGTCTCCTGCGCGGTGCTCGATTGCTTGTCTCTGCCTCTATCTCACCCTCTCTGACATTCTCTGCGCCTGAGGGGGTGTGAGCAGAGGTGCTGCTTGCACAGAAGCTGTTTGCCTAGTGGATACAGACACTCCTCTAAGAAATGCCGCTTTATCGAGGTGCGTCCAAAAGCACACTTATTGATTTTTTGATTGTTTGCTTTAATCTCGCTCTCTCTCTTTCTGACGTTCTCTGCGCTTGACGGAGGAGATGTGAGCAGAGGGGCTTTTTGCACAGAGGCTGTTTGCTTAGAAGATACGGACGCTCCTGTAAAAAATGCTGAAAGGCTACCTTCGCATTGATCCCTTCATTGCCGCTGCTTTATCGCGGTGCTTGCATACTTAAAAGCGCAACAGCCCTATTGATTTTTCATTGTTTACTTTACTCTCTCTCTGACATTCTCCGCTCCTTACGCGCACTTTGAAGAGGAAGATCTATTTGCATTCTTTTAATTGTGAGAAAGAACTGTCATCTCTGTCTTGTCATGGAGCACAGTTTGAACTTTTGACTAAAGGGTGTTATTTCATGTCTAGAGGGCTCTAATAATGTTAAAAAACGTATTTAGAAGGTCGTAAACAGGTTTTCTATGCTCTAACTGCGAAAATATTAGATTTATAAATAAAGAATCCTACTTCGTGGAAATTCATTTATCTGTCTGGAGCGGATTAACAGGATAAACAAGGGTTTACTGTATAACTGTGCGGAGAATATTTATAAACAGTGTGGGAGAGTTTCTAAGGGCTTAAAATATATAAAAATAATCAAACAAACATATGGTTTCTACTTCGCGGATTTTCACCTATCGCGGGGGGTTCTGGAACGCAACCCCCGCGATCGAGGAGGGATTACTGTATTTGCAGGCGTCTGGTGAGTTTTCTTTTGATTATTCCTGTGTACTGGATTTTTTAAGTATTTGCTCTGTTGTTTTGACCTCTCTTTTGGGAATTGTGTATTTTGGACTTGCTTTCCATTGGATTCCCTGTTTTTAAGGTAACTCCTTCTGTGCCTTTTGTCTCCTCTGAGCTTTTTTGTTTTGTTATGGGGCATTTTAGTGTAATAAGGTTTTTATTTCATAAAGATTCTTTTTTGCAGTTTTTAGGACTTTGTTTGGAGGAAATCCCTACTTCTGAATTCTTTTATGGATCATCCTTGCCTTATCAGTAATTTCCAGTGTCTCACACTGTCATTGTTCATTTGGTTTTGTTGCCTAATCCTTCAGAATATCTCGTTGTTTTTCAGCTCAACTTCAGGGCCCTCACATGTAGCAGGTCACTAGCTGATTTCAGTATTTTCAATCATCATAATAATGCAGCTTTATAAGAAGAAACAAGGCTAGTCATCTTTGCATTTGCATACCATAATCACCCCAGAATGAAAACATGCACTTACACTACTGATCAAAGGTTCATAATCTTCACACTTCACCATTCTCATTACATTACGTTGTGCTTCCTAGACTGGTCTTGTTAAATTCTGTGGAAGGGTTGAGTCATTTTAACATCCTGACATCAAAGAGCCCTCTTTTCTTGCCACTTATTGCATTCCAGTATTTTACATTATTACTTGTGATGCAACAAAGTGTTTCTATTGAAAAGTTCTCTAGGCTGAAAACAGGCTTGTTTATTTGTCTGAGGGCTTTTTCAAAGAGATTTTTAAATACTCTGGTTGATCGCAAATTCCCATTTCTACAATATTCATTTTGGTTATGCAGAGCATAAAAGAAAAGCAATTAATTTGGCATATTTATACTTGTCCAGTATCTAATCTTAATCACTTACTGTACAAGGGAAAGCTTGTTAGAGTCTGAGTACAGTTGGTTTTCAGTAGGGCTTTTGCTGTGTATAGGTTTATAGGGTCATTACTGTCACGTGAACAGAGATCAGTGAACTTTTTGCTTGCATGTGCTAATCAACATGCAACATGTCACTACTCTCTTTCACTTCAATCTATCATGAAACAATGAGAGAAAAAGCAAATGCAGTACTGCTATTACATTACTATTGAACACTTAATAAGAAAAAGGGTGGCCAAGACTGCATTTAAGAATTGTATAATATTCAGTAACATTTTAATTTAATTTAATTTAGGTACTGTAAAAATGCATTTATTAATCATTTACTCTGACGAAATAAGACCTTAATAAAGGTTTCTTCTGGTGTTAATTGTACTTACAAAGCAGTGGTTATTAATCTATGCAATGCAATCTACTAAAATATCTTTACTCTGCAACTGTCCAAGGTGGCTTAAGTGAGACACAACAACAACAACAACATTTATTTATATAGCACATTTTCATACAAAAAAATGTAGCTCAAAGTGCTTTACAAAATGAAGAATAGAAAAATAGAAGACACAATAAAAAATAAAAATAAGTCAACATTAATTAACATAGAATAAGTAAGGTCCGATGGCCAGGGTGGACAGAAAAAACAAAAAAAAACTCCAGAGGCTGGAGAAAAAAATAAAATCTGTAGGGATTCCAGACTATGAGACCGCCCAGTCCCCTCTGGGCATTCTACCTAACATAAATCAAACAGTCCTCTTTGTATTTCGGGTTCTCATGGAAGGACTTGATGATGATGGTCACGTAGACTTCTGGCTTTCAGTCCATCAATGTTGGAGCATCATGATGCTTTGAGTAGGTGGTGGTGGTGCAGGCTGCCACCACAAAGAAACCGGAAAAAGAAACAGAAGAGAGAGTTGGGGTCAGTACGGATTTTGGAGCCACTATGAATAGTTATTCTGATGAATTGGACATACAGAGTATCAGTATTAAGTTAAAGTGAAGTTATAAAAAGGCCATGTTAAAGTAATGTGTTTTCAGCAGTGTTTTAAAGTGCTCTACTGTATTTGCCTGGCGAATTCCTATTGGCAGGCTATTCCAGATTTTAGGGGCATAACAGCAGAAAGCCGCCTCACCACTTCTTTTAAGTTTAGCTTTTGGAATTCTAAGGAGACACTCATTTGAGGATCTAAGGTTACAATTTGGAATATAATGTGTCAGGCATTCCGCTATATAAGATGGGGCAAGATTATTTGAGGCTTTATAAACCATAAGCAGAATTTTAAAGTCAATCCTGAATGACACAGGCAACCAGTGTAGAGACATCAAAACTGGAGAGATGTGCTCGGATTTTCTTTTCCCAGTTAGGATTCTAGCAGCTGCATTCTGCACTCGTTGCAAGTGATTTATGTCTTTTTTGGGTAGTCCTGAGAGGAGTGCGTTACAGTAATCTAGTCTACTGAAAACAAAAGCGTGAATTAATTTCTCAGCATCTTTCAATGATATAAGAGGTCTAACTTTTGCTATGTTTCTTAAGTGAAAAAATGCTGTCCTAGTGGTCTGATGAATATGCGATTTAAAATTCAGATTACAGTCAACAGTTACCCCTAAGTTTTTTACTTCGGTCTTAACTTTTAATCCTAATGCATAAAGTTTATCCAAGTGAATCCATTATTGCCAATTACTAAAATTTCAGTTTTCTCTTTATTTCGTTTGAGAAAATTACTATTCATACATTCAGAAATACCAGTAAGACATTGTGTTAGTGAATCAAGAGAGTCAGTGTCATCAGGTGGTATTGATCAGTACAGCTGTGTGTCATCAGCATAGCTGTCGTAGCTCACGTTGTAAGCTGAGATAATCTGACCTAACGAAGCATGTAGATTGAGAAGAGCAGCGGACCCAGGATAGAGCCTTGTGGAACACCATATTGAATATCATGTGTCTTTGAGTTGTGATTACCACAACTAACAAAGAATTTTCTACATGCCAGGTAGGATTCAAACCAATTTAAGACACTGCCAGAGAGGCCCACCCATTGACTAAGGCGATTTCTAAGAATATTGTTATCAATGGTGTCAAATGCGGCACTCAGATCGAGGAGGATGAGAACAGATAAATGGCCTCTGTCTGCATTTACCCGCAAGTCATTTACTACTTTAATGAGTGCAGTTTCTGTGCTGTGATTTGTTCTGAAACCTGACTGAAATTTATCAAGAATAGCCTGTTTATTGAGGTGGTCATTTAACTGCATAATGACTGCCTTCTCTAGAATTTTACTTAAGAAGGGCAGGTTAGAGATGGGTCTAAAATATTCAAAAGCAGAGGGGTCAAGATTATTTTTCTTGAGCAGGGGTTTAACTACAGCAGTCTTAAGACAGTCTGGGAAGACCCCCGTATCTAATGACGAATTTACTATGTCAAGAATATTATCAATTAGCACGCCTGATACTTCTTTGAAAAACCTTGTTGGTATTGGGTCAAGGACACAGGTGGAGGGTTTCAGTTGAGAGATTATACTATGTAATTCAGGTAAATCTATCCTGGTGAAAGAATTTAATTTGTTTATAATGAAGTACCGGAGCAGTTCTGCAGTGTTGGGGAGATATACTATGTTATCTCTAATATCATTAATTTTTTTATTGAAAAATACAGCAATGTTCTCACAGGTTTCACTGGAAGTATTCTGGGGGCATTCCTTTGTGTTACCTGGGTTTAACAGATGATCAATTGTAGAAAATAAGATGCTGGGATTACTAGCATTGTTATTTATAATATTAGAGAAATAGCAGCGCCTCTCAAGGCGGACTGTGTTATTGTATTCTGTTATTTTAACCTTCAATATCTCATAATTGATAGTTAGTTTAGTTTTCCTCCATTTACGCTCAGCTCTACGGCATGTTCTTTTTAAATCAGACACTCTTTGGGTCTTTCATGGAATAGCAATGCTAGAAGATTTTTTAACTGTCTCTTCAGGTGCAACTATGTCAACAGCAGTTCTTACTTTAGAATTAAAGTTTTCCACTTTACTATTTACATTATCCTCGCTATTATAGTTGCCACTATAAACGGACTGATTGACTGACTGACATCTCTCTTGATAATGCATTCTTTAGTACAAGACCTGTGAATCCTTCATATTAACAAGTCATTTTACCAGCAAATCAAAAGGTCTTAATATGCCACACGGCACATAGATAAATAACCTTTCTACTGATGTTTTATAAGCGTAATGAAGACCAAAAGAAGCCTTTGCTAAGATCTTGTTATATAACACTAAATGAGTAATAGATGCATTTTTGCAGTACCTAAACTAAAGTGTTACCTAATAATAATAACTAATAAAAAATAATAATAATAATACATTCTATTTATATAGCGCCTTTCCCATGCTCAAGGCACTTACAGAATATAAGAAAGAACGGCAGGGCATACAGTATATAGCATTGTACAAACCAAATAAATAAATAAAGAAGATTAAGACAGTAAATTCAGATAAAGCCTAACAGACAACAGAATTGATGGTCTAACACACACACACACAGGTTACATGAGCATCTTGACAGAGAGGTAAACTGAGAGAAGGGGAATGAAGTCAGGTAGAGCTAAAAGCCTTCCTGAACAGGTGAGTTTTGAGTTGATTTTTAAAAGAATTCATGGAGTCAGCTGACCTGATTAATTTCGGTAGGTCATTCCAGAATCACTATACAGCTGAAGACCCTGTCACCCATGGTGTAGATTAGTGTGGGGCAAAACGAAATTGCCAGAATCAGAGGACCTTAGTGGGCGGGCAGGCAAATAGTGATGGAGAAGGTCACTGAGGTAGTTTGGTGTGAGGTTATTTAAGGCTTTGTAGGTTATTAGTAGGATTTTATATTCGATTCTGTAAGACACAGGGAGCCAGTGAAGACGGAGCAAGATGGGTGTGATGTGCATGCTGCTGCTGGTTCGAGTATGGACTCTTGCAGCTGAGTTTTGAATAAGCTGGAGCTGTGATATAAGATTAGAAGGGGCACCTGCCAGCAGCGAGTTACAATAATCTATGCGGGATGTGATAAAAGCATGGACAAGTTTCTCAGCATTAGAAAAGGAGAGGAATGAGCGAATACAAGATATGTTACGGAAGTAACATAGTAAGAAAGTAGGAAAGTTTCTTAATGTGATTTATGTGGGTGGAATAAGAGAGGAAGGAATCAAAAATGACACCAAGATTCTTTGCAGTAGAGGCAGGTTTGATGAGGTCACCGCCAAGATGGACTGGGAAAGAGCACATTTTATTAAGTTGCACTTTAGCCCCAATTTGCAGGAGTTCAGTTTTGTTGCAGTTTAATTTTAAAGAGTTCTGCTCCATCCAGGTTTTAATTTCACTAAGGCAGGTTGTGAGCTGAGAAAGCTCTGATGAAGTTCCACTGTTAACATTGAAGTAGAGTTGAGTATCATCTGCATAAAAATGATAGCCCAGTCCATAGCTACGAATAATATGGCCAAGGGGAAGCATATAAATACAGAAGAGAAGAGGGCCGAGGACAGAGCCCTGAGGAACTCCTTGTATGACTGGCGCTGAGCTGGATCTGCTGTTGCCAAGACTAACAAACTCTTGCCTATCAGTCAGATAGGACTTGAACCACTGGAGGGCAGTGCCAGAGATACCCAGCATGTTCTCCATTCTGGACAGTAGAATGTCATGTCTGACAGTGTCAAATGCTGCACTGAGGTCTAATAGAATTAATATGCTGGTTTGTTCAGAGTCTGCTGCCATAAGCAGATTATTGGTTACCCGTAGCAGAGCAGTTTCACAGCTGTGCCGCTCCCTGAAACCAGATTGAAAGGGTTCCATCAAATTATTAGACGTTAAGTAATTGGTGAGCTGGGAAGCTACAACATGCTCAAGAGCTTTTGACAGGAAAGGTAAGTGGGAAATAGGCCGGAAATTATTAAGATTGTCAGCATCAAGACCAGACATTTTTAACACTGGGGTTACAGAAGCGATTTTAAAAGTGAGTGGCACAGAGCCAGTGTCAAGGGATGAGTTTTATTATTGTTGTAACAGTTGGGATTATGGCATGAAGGCAGGATTTAAGTAGTGTACTGGGGATGGGGTCCAGTACACAAATAGTCGTCCTCATCTTACAAAGCAGGTTATTAACAAACGCAGATGTGACTGGTGAGAAAATAGAGAAGGAGCTGGATGGTGTGGGAAAACAAGGAGAGATATAAACAAATGATGTATTTATGTTAGTTGAATTATTTAGATCTTTAATTTTGTAACGGGAAAAGTGGAGGAAATCCTCACAGACTTCAGTAGAAGAGGTAGTTGGGCTAGATGCAGGTTCGAGTAGTTTATTAACTACAGAAAACAAAACCCTTGGGTTATCGTGGCCACTTTCTAGTATTCTGCCATAATGGGTGTTCTTAGCAGCAGTTAGTGCTTCTCTGTAAGCTCTTTGGTGGTCAAAGAAAGCCTGGATGTGCACGGTGAGGCCAGACATTCTCTCAAGGCGTCAGTCAGCTGCTTTCATAGATCGCAATTCTGAGTTATATCAAGGAGCTGAACATTTAAAGGAAACCTCCTTCTGTTTTAAAGGAGCTGTTATATCTAATGCTGAATGAAGGGCTAAGTTATAATGGTCAACAAGACTATCTAGTGTTGACGGAATAGGTGCTGACAGTAAAAGATCAGAAATGGATCCAGAAAGGATAGAGGGAGAGATATTTTTAAGGTTTCTGTAAGAAATTTGTCATTTACAGATAAGAGGAGGTAAAGGCAGTGAGACAGTGAAAAATAGTCTCTTGAAAGTATAAAACTATTGTTAGTTTATTGTAGTTTCCTTGTGTTATCAAGGAAAGAAGGCCTTTTATCACATTTCCTATGAGATTGTATATTAAAGTTCCATTTGCATCCTTCAAAATTAAATAATTGTACCAAAACAAAAATTCATTCAGCACCTGAAATGCTGTATAGTCAGATCCCAGCATTTTGTCGAAATGGTTTTTAACACTTAGAGGGCCCCAACTCAAACTATTTGTGGTGGATTTTCTGCTTTGGACAAATCTGACAATCTACATAAAGAAAAGTGTGCTATTAGCTATCATCTACCCTTGAAATACAAAGCATGTTTCCTATTGCAGTATTCAGTAATGTGCTGGCAAAGTGCTTAATTGTTCCTCACAATTACATATAAGTTATAAAAGAGAGGTTTAACTATTACACTTTTGAACTTAGAGTTAAATCTGCAAAATAAAAACAAATTCACTGTTTATTAGGGTGTGCTCAATAATCAGAAACACAGGATTAAGAAATTTCTATTTTATTTTCTGGGTTATTGAAAAGTGTTGGTCATGTGGTAAAATCATTGTACCTTTGCTGTCAAAAGTTTAATTACACTGTCGTTCTGGGAATAGTTTTCTGCTTGCTTGTTGCTGGGGACTTTGAATGCTTTGAAAGCAGACTATATTAAGTTACAAATGCAACAGTAAGAGAGCTGACATAAACATAATTGTAACATTTTACCGCAATTAGCTGAACAAGATTGTCTTTCGGTCAGATATAAAATCCCCTGTAACACTAATAACATAAAAATGTATCATGACCAACACTCCAGAATGCTTGTCTATGCTACTTGCCCCATGTTAACCTACATGCTGTCTTACTTTGTGTTAAGTTTGTTCCTGAAGATTTGATTGCTATATACTGTATTAGGAAATTCACAGACACAACGGAGGAAAAGTCTCATAGATGTTCCTTCAGCCTGGAAACAAACTTGAGATTGTTTTATTATGAGGTAGAAATGCTAATTAAAGGATTACAGCTTTTGTAATGGTTTTATTATTAATTTTTTTTAAACCATATTTAGGCTGGTTGGAAAATGGACGGATGGATATTTAAAAGTTAAATTCAGCAAAGCAATCAGACCAGTTTCACTTTAGTAATTAATCATTTTGAATAATGCTGTTTTTTATTTATTTTACAACATGTCATTATTCTTTCTCTTAAGATAAGCATTTGTTCATTAATTTATTTTATTGCTGTGATTTTTGGGGAATAAACTATTATGTTTGGTGTTAAGATGTTAAATAAGTTAAACTGGAAAAATTTAGCATGGTGGCTTATTCCAAGGTTTGCTGACATGCGCAGCATCTCAAAGCAGACAGAGAAAGAAGGGGCCTACCTGGAAAATGGACAACACAAGGTCAGAATAAAATGAGCCACCTATTAGTGGCATTTCCAACCATCTTGACACAGACATATTCCCTGGTCACGTATAAAGTGCAAAAGGAAGCAAGGGGTACAGGATGTTGCACTGTTTCCAAGAAAATAACACAAGAATGCAAGTAATCAGTAAAAAATAATGGAGACAACCCAAGTTGTTTATTTGTTTTTGATGCAATAAAACTGTACAGTTGAAATGTTTAAAAGAATACCATTTTATTTATGAAGTTAATTCATGCAGATTCTTTCATGCTAGACTTATGCTTATAGTTTTTGTTGTACATACTTCTGATTATGTAAACGTATATATCTGAAGTAAACAATTGCTGGTAATGTACATTTCATTATTTGCTGTTTACTTACAATATTTATTATTTATAATGTGTTATCACTGTTTTTCTTCAGACAGATGTTTCTTCTCAATTTCAATTACAGTTGTCATTTGCTGGTGAAAGATAGTGGTAATTTAACTGTTGCTGTTGGTCATAAATCCCAAAAATTAATTAATATAATACCTCATTTGAATTTAAAAGATTAGTAGTAGATTGTAGCAACTCATGCTTCATTTAACCCAATACTGGCTGTTTGTTATGATGGTAACCAAGAGTGGCATTGCCTTCAGCACCCTTCATGGCTGTTCTTCCACCTGGCTTTGACAATAAGGCTCAATGTTGAAATGACTAAGAGAGAGAGAGACAGAGAGAGAAGGAGCACAAGCTATGTGGACATTTCCACCACAGTCATAAGGTGACATTCTTCAATTCAGAGGCTCAACTGGTGGCTTATAATCACAATTATGTGAGTTTGTGTCCCGTGTGGGGTGAATATCAACTCTGAATGATTCCCGCCTGTGAAAATTTGTCTTTGCCTTCAAGTAAAAATATTTAGGGAGCATTTTTAGAGAAAGCAATATGTTAATATTGTTACTCTTCTCACTACAGTAATTAAATGATGTTAAAATAAATTAATAAATTAAATACAAGCCTGGCAGGAAGAGGCTGGTCCAGATGGACAGACACCAGAAGAGACATCTGAGGTGGTGAGGCTGTCGATCATCTGGTCTACAGGAGGCTTTGGAACTCCACCCAGTAGATTGGCGAGGAATTACAGTACCACCACCAGAGCCTTTAAGCTGCCCCCCAAGGTGCATGTGTGTGACAATGTTTATCAAATCCTGATTAATAAATGATTATATTCATATGCATACTGTCTATTCTAAATAATCAATATTTATAATTCAAATGTTCCCTTATTGTTTTTCCTAATGTATTTCTTTCACTGTCCAGTCCTTAAATGCCATGTTAGCTGACAAAGAAGCAAACTTAGTTATCATCATGTGCCAAATGAATTTTCTTTTAATTGGACCACAGCCATTTTCTCAATGCCTTCATGGCTTAATCTGTGGGTCAGTGAATAAAGATGTTCTGGGAAAAAACCCAATCAGCTGTCCATGGATCTCCCTTAACTACAGATGGCAAAAACCTCTGCTAGAATAAAACAAAAACACAGATTTGTAAATAAAAAGTATATTTTACTATTTTTTACATTTATGAAAGGCTTTTAAAATCTCTACTTAGTGTACACAAACTTTTGACTGTGGAGGAGCTTATAATGAATGAGCAGTGGTTTTAAGTAGTTGCTCTTTGAAGGTTACTTATAAAAGCTAGCTTCTATAATTGCTGTGTGTGATTTCTAAGAGCCAACTTTCTGAGTATGTGATATGAGAAATGCGAGTGATCTGCTTTGACCCAACTTACTTTTTCTTTAAAGAAGAAAAAGTATTCTTTTAATGGGGACTTTATTGAGAGACGACCTTATTATTTTGATTCATCTCAGGAGTTTTTCATAGCGTCTCTACCCATAAGCCAGTTGTTCAATACAAATTCATTCTGCTGTTACAGTAGCCACTGAGGTAATCTTGCAATTTTAGGATTCATTCAATATGGATAAAAGCTATTATGATGAACTTTTGTCACGTCTAAACCTCAAAATGATTTTGAAAGCAAATATGAAAGGTAGAACCTGACCAACTCTCAATCAATCAATCAATCAATCAATCAGTGGTTAGTCCATACTTTATGGTACTTTCCATAGTGAGAAAAAACACTATGTGATTTTGTAAGTTTCCTAGCTATACAGAAGATTCAAAGCTGTAAATTTTTAGACTTCACCTGCTGTGAGGAACATGTCTGACCTTTGCTAAGAGGCAGTGGCAGTGCATGGGAGGGATGGTTGACAAGAAGGCTTCAAGACCGCCTGGCTAACAGGAGTCAGCGTGTAACCATTACCTGGGAGGCTAAAGTCAGGTTGCACATTCAAGATTAGGACGAACTGCAAGAATGTTGTTATTCTCCCTCTGTCATGTCTCGGTCAGAGTTCCTCCCCAGGCCGGGGTTTAAATTCATGTTTTGTGTCTTGCTTGTTCATTTTTTATTCTTTTTTTATGCTGATTATGTACATCATTCTTTATTTTTGTTTTTTTCAATGTATATCAGTTGCCTTTGCTATGTTAAGTGTGTTTTATGGGTAGTCTACCAAGAGGTAGTGCCACTTGCCAATCACATATGCTGCCCTCTGCTCTATAAATCCAGAGTGTCTCTCACAGCTCCTGGCGGTTCATTCTGAGTATGTCTGGGTATGGTGAGTTTACTTATGTTTTGGCTGTGATAATTGTAATTACAGATTGTTTTACTTCTTGTCCTGGTTTTGGATTATGTTTTAGGAATGTTGTTTGCCTGGGATTGCCTTACTGGCAACTCATTTATGCCATTTGTCCTCTTCAGAGTTTTTCTGTGATAATAAACCCTTTTATTTATAAACACTCTGTGTTTGCCCTTATTACTAGTCAGGGTTTGATGGTTTTATCCCACTCTAATGGGCATTATTGGAAGTGCTTTGGAACTCTTTAGTGCTTGGGACTCTTAGTTTGCGACACCTTCCTAACCAGATTCTGATTTGGAGTACCAAGTAGACTCATTTATTGAATCAAAAGCTGACAGACTGCCTAGGAGACCTGCCACTTTGAGGACAACTGAAAAGTCATGTTTCCAAGACAGTTTATATGCTTTCCATTGTCTAAGAGGATCAGCATGGCTGAGGAGTGGAGAGTTCACCAGAATCCACAACACCAAGTTCCAGCCTGGCATTCCTGCAGACAAAGAACGGTTCTTGTTGACCTTGGATGCAGGTCCTGAGACTTGGCCAAAAAAGATTTGACCTGGTGGTTTAAAGCTTGCTCATGGTAAGAATGTATTGATGTCTGGAATCTGGAGGAGTATTTAGGGAAAACATGGACCTCCAGTACTTGATGGGTCACAGAACAGAGGAAGAAAGGGAGAAAACCATAAGGTAACAAGAGTAGTGAATGGTGTTACTTTGTAGGTGTGGCCATTTATTAGAGAAGGGTCAACACCAGTGAAGGTAGGCCTAGAGAGGCAGGAAGAATACATTTTCCATTTGTACTTTATTCATTTTGTTTGTTTTCTTCTTTTCAAATACGTCCTCTCCCATGATGCTTATTTTTAATGAAAACACCATTTTTCTAAAATTTTTACCTCCTTGCCATTATGCTTTGTGCGGAGGGTCAGTACGAGGGCACCCCCTTCAGTTACACTTCATTGCTTACACCCTGCCTGACACCTGAGATTCTCTGACAGCGGCCTTCTCACTATGTCAAATGACCTATTATACTTTACCTGCATGTATTGTATTTTCTAGATGACACTTTTTTTTCTTATTATATCATACTAATGCTCTTATCCCTTGCTGTTAATCTACTGTTTTTCCTTCATTTATACTTTTGTTGTCTCCTTCCAATTTTTATTTCACAAAAATATTTGATTAAACATTGTACTGTACTTTATTATCTTTTTGGACTGAATCATATACCTATGTACTTTATAAAGAAGCTAGTGATGCTTGGTAGCTGTTTGCTATGGAAAGAAAAAAAATGATGAGTTAGTTAAAAGGGGAGACAGTGGCACAGTGTTCAGCACTGCTACCTCGCAGCTTCAGAGATCTCAGTTCCATGAATGTTTTCCCCATGGGTTTCCTCTGCTAGGACAATTCTACATCCCCAGTATTAGTGAATGTGAGTGTGCATGTGCTATGGTTTAACACACTATTGAGAGCTTCAGTAATGAACGTGCATTCCACATCTGGGTAATGGAAAAAGTTATTTAGTGCATTTACATGCAATTTAATAATCTGATTATTCACTGTTTCTAAAATGCCATGTAAACCCTTATTCCGATTAGAGAAATCAGATTATTGACCTCTGAGAAACCTCATTGACAGAGATAGAATTTTTTGTGAATTACCCAATTGTGTGGCCGTGTAAACCCATAACTGGACTACTGTTAAAGGAGTTTGTAGTCTGTGCATATGCGTTGCAATCCAACAGCCCATGTATGTATTTGCTCTGCATACACTTTCAACAGTCGTGGGTCGAAGCTTCCACAAAATACAAATTTCCACAGACAAATGTTCAGCCGATCGCATTATTCCTTCTCCAGGTTGAAATAATCTGTCTAAATATTTCAGAAATTTATGCTGATGAGCTGAACTTACAGTGCTAAACTCATCAGCACAATCTCAGAAGCAGTAGGATAACACATTAAAATGAACATGTGTGACATATTATAATTACTTTATAAAGTAACGATTAACCTAATGCATATCTTACTGAAAAAGATCCCTGTGTTATTATTATTCCAGCAGCACTGTGTGTGTAAGGCAAAAAGCACTCATACCAGGACCTTTAAAGGGCTCAATCACACACCGAAGCAGAAAACAGTTTGCTGTGTGCAACCCAGGAACAGAAACCTATAAACAATGCGCCAATTTGACTAAACATATTTATAAAACACAAGAAAAGGATCAGAGATGTTATGCTTATTTTCAGATTCACAGTGGGCAATGATGACTTTTAATTCTTTTTTGCACAATTTAATAATGTTGGAGCGTTTTACCAAAGGAGATCTCCAGAAGATTAACTTTGCATGTAAACACAGATTATTAAGAAATCAAGTTTATGCTTTAACCGGGTTATTCACCTTAACCCGATAATGTGTGTACATGTAAATGCACCAATTCTGAGAAATGAAAAAATGAATGAAGTAATACATTTTTTGAAAAAAAGCATGACAACTCAAAGATATGAAGCGTTATAGAGAAATGTGGATGCTTCAAATGTCCCTCCGCTAAATGTAAATATGAAACTATGAACTGATTGTGGAAAGTTGTGGACAGGTAATAAAGCTTTTGATGGTGTGTTTTTAGTCGCTAAGACAAGAGTAATTAGCCTTGTGTTGCTCTGTTTGTCTCTGTTGGTCAATTTTGTAACCTAGTTGTGTAATATTTGTTTTAAAACAGTCGTCAGGCTTATGCTGGCCTTTTTCGTTAGTTGTTTTGCACAAAAATGTTTCCTAAGTGAATACTTCCAAATATAAATGTAATAAAGACTGATAGACAGCATAAGTGAAGCATCATCAATCATTTCTGTGTGTTCTTCACAAAGATCTGCTTATCTTTTAAGTACAGCTTGTGATCTAAGTGAGAAGAAAATGTATGATGCACCTAACGTGAGACGAAGGTAAGTTCTAGTGGGAGTCATATTGGCCACGAAGCATTTCTTTACTTTGCATGATGGAAACTAGTTAAGGACAAATTTTGTGCAAATGTAACAAAGTTTTTCTTCACACTGAGGAAATCACAGAGAATCATCTACTATGTGCCAATCCTTTGTGTTTTTACCCATTTTCACTTGATCTTCTGTACTACTCCTCCCGACTCTGGCTCGCTTGCTGGGTCTCCAACAATCCTTTATATAGTCCTTGACCTGGAAGTGCTTCTGCCCATCCAACCACGTGACTTACTAGAACTTCCGGGTCATGTGGAGACCAGAAGTACATTGGAGCTCCCGTCTTTGAGACTTGTGAGTACTTCCAAGCTATAAATGAGGCATGGCTCCTTTGGTTCTGTTACAGCTCCTCCTGGCAGCACCTACGGTACCCAACAGGGCTGAGAAAACACACTCCAAATCCCAGGATGCCCTGCAGGAATCTGGGGCACCATCACATTCCAAGACAGCTGCCATCTAGAGTTTTGGGGGTGACAGTACCTCTCCCCGTCCTTCCATCCTCAAGTTATCCTGGCTGGACGTCTACAACATATGGTAGACAGACTTTAGGGACATTCACAACTCTGCTGGATGTAACTGTTGTCACACACATGTGCATGGGAGGCAGCTAAAGGGCTTGAAGGAAGGTAATTCCATGCCAGACCAGGGGGTGGTGAGGTGCTCTAAATTTTTCTCTCTTTCCACTGCATACCCATTATGGGAAATTCTGCCAGGCCTCCACAAGAGCACCTGGCTGCAGCCACTGTGGAGCTCCACAGTAAGCGGAAACACGTGACCTCCACAGTCGGAGCGGAAACACGTGACCTCCACAGTCGGCGGAGACCGCCTTCAAGCATTCACGCATGCGTTAAACAGACTGGGCTGCACCGTAAAGTGTGTGATGACGTAGCCTTTCAATACGCACGCGCACGCAGATCGGGCAGGCAACGAGAGGGGTCTGGCTGCAGCCACTGTGGAGTATGGAGGAATATTTCGGACAAAATGAAATAAATAAATAAATAAATGCGTAAATAAATAAAAGTACTGTGAAATGTGAGCATAAATAAATAAATGTGTCATGAAATGAGAGCATAAATAAATAAGTGACGAAATATGTTTTTCGTTGCTTATTTATTTATTTCATTTGTCCGTAACATTCCTGCAAACCGTCATGAAATACGGCTTGAAATAAAACTGTCACTTTCACTCGTCAAAGTTGAGAGGATGGGCTCTAACACGCCCTCTAGCTACTGATTGGTGAATCGATAGCACAAGAATGAATTAGAAAAATGCTTACTACTGCCGATGAAATGGATTCTGCCGAAGATATTCAAAGAACTGGTGGAACGGACTCGACTACACTCCAGTTCAGGTGACGCAGTTCCCTGCTCTGGACGTCCATCCTTTGACATTCCAGCTGAGTCAATTGAACACCTTCTGTTATGCGGTTTAAAAGTACGACAGATTGCAGATCAATATGGTGTATCGGAGAAGACGATCACAAGGCGAATGAGCCAGTTTGATATACGGTAAGCTGCAACGGCTGTATTAGTTTAGGTACTTTGACATGGAATGCCCAAAGCAGCGTCAACTAATATTTTGAACTGAGTATTTGACCCTTGTTTTACGAGTATAATGTCAGGTGCAGATTCGCAGCTAATTTTTCAAACAACTCTACAGCTCTGATCAATGGTAAAGTTGTTCAGTTCAAAATATTAGTTGGAGCTGCTTTGGGCATTCCATGTCAAAGTACCTAAACTAATACAGCCGTTGCAGCTTACCGTATATCAAACTGGCTCATTTGCCTTGTGATCGTCTTCTCCGATACACCATATTGATCTGCAATCTGTCGTACTTTTAAACCGCATAACAGAAGGTGTTCTATTGGCTCAGCTGGAATGTCAAAGGATGGACGTCCAGAGCAGGGAACTGCGTCACCTGAACTGGAGTGTATTCAAGTCCGTTCCACCTGTTCTTTGATATTTTGAAAAATAGTTTTATCTATATCGGAGTCTAAAAGGGCCGCCAACATTGTAATTTCTTCCGATAAATCTTCAATTCTCTCTCTGAAATACGTAATATCTTCGGCAGAATCCATTTCATCGGCAGTAGTAAGCATTTTTCTAATTCATTCTTGTGCTATCGATTCACCAATCAGTAACTAGAGGCGTGTTAGAGCCCACCCTCTCAACTTTGACGAGTGAAAGTGACAGTTTTATTTCAAGTCGTATTTCATGACGGTTTGCAGGAATGTTACGGACAAAATGAAATAAATAAATAAGCAACGAAAAACATATTTCGTGACACATTTATTTATTTATGCTCACATTTCACAGTACTTTTATTTATTCACGCATTTATTTATTTATTTAATTTTGTCCGAAATATTCCTCCATATCTCAGGGTGTTTTACAAAAATGCCTTGAAATAACATTAAAAACATCACTAAGAACAAATGTATTATAAATATGAACTATAGCAGCAAGCAACTTACTGTAAAAAAAATTTATCAAATAGATTGGTTTAAGTGATAATAGCTCATTTCCTTAATTTAAGTCTGTGGATATAAAGTTAAACTTCTTTGTAAGATTAATAGCCATTGGAATAAATGAGTATTTGAACCAGTGGCTTTATGCTCTTCATTTCTTCAGCATCTGACCTGATTGCACAACTGGGAACGAATTAAAGAATTTTAACAAGTAGACAGTAACAGCACTAAGGACAGGGACAGTCAGCGACACAGTGTTCTTTTCTTTTTTTGAAAAAAAGTCATCCATTTCTTTAAAAACTGGTTGAATACGTTAGGTTTTATAAACCTGATGCCTTAAGACAAATGGCAGTTTTATTAATAATAACTGATGTCTAAAGATATCTTTAAACAAACACAATTTGCTCATAAGAGGGAAGTTGCAACAATAGATCAAAACGGAAAGGAAACTTTATGTGATTTACGTGAGTGGGAAAATAAAAACACTACATACTTATATATATATATATATATATAGTACAGTACCTGCCAAATAATACAAAGAGTACACCGCATGTGTTTCGCCCTAATTGGGGCTTATCAGGTGTGCACACCTAAGCTTCCTCTTACGGCGGTTGAACATTGGACATCAACGTTACGCCACAAAGGCTGCTTCGTTTATTTTGCAGGATTAATATTTTCATTTTGGTCAACTAATGTGGAACTAAAATAAATAATATACTGTAATGTCAAATTGTACATCATGCACAGTTCCGATCGGGCCGTAAAGTGGATATTTTTGTTTTTAATATTTTTTTCATTAAGCGCATGCGGTGTGTGTCACTACGTGATTCCGCTGCCGCCCGAGCTGCGTGCGTGCGTATTGAAAGGCTACGTCATCACACACTTAACGGTGCTGCCCAATCTGTTTAACGCATGCGTGAATGCTTGAAGGCAGTTTCCGCCGACTGTGGAGGTCACGTGTTTCCGCTTACTGTGGAGCTCCACAGTGGCTGCAGCCAGACCCCTCTCGGCCTCCATGACATCCCTTCTGGTCATAAGCCCAATGACATCACTTCTGGTCCAGATGACGCCACTTCTGGCCATGAGCTCAATGATGTCACTTCTGGTTAAAGACCCACCATCTCAACCTCACCAGTTAGTTCTGTTTTTGACTCCAATCTGTACATACATCAATCATTTTGACTGTCTTGTCTCATCTTTTGGCACTGTGGACAAATTAAATGATTAGAACTGGTGATCTTGTTGTGCTGATTGGCCTGTTCAAAGTTGTTCTAATGTTTCTCTAAACTTGCCACAGCTGTTTGAACATCTATCATTTTTTACATGAAACATTTCGAAGCGCCCTCTGCATTCACAGAGGGTAAAGTGAGTTTATATTTCAGGCAACTGTAGGCTACAGCTGACTGCCAAGCTCAAGGACTTGATACTGTAATAAAAAAAAATTGAAATCGGTTGCTGAATCATCTAGTAGGTCTCTTTTATTAAAGCTCTAGTTTTTCATTGAGGAACAAAAATTACATGCACTACTCTAGAAAGTGAGTGCTTTTAAGAAAGTGAAATGAAATTAAAAAGGTCACCATATAGATAGTCCCAATAAAAATATACAGTGCAGCAATTAAAATAGAAGGTGATTTAGAGCAAATATTACTAATGAAAAATTTCATATTAGTCCCTGTTTCAGTCACCTTTAAACTTGCACTCTTCTGATTTTCATTACCTTCTCATCTTGATTGATGAGATAGGGGAAGGTGGGGAGTAGTGCTTCTAGCAGTTCCTACAAATCAGTGACACTCTACAGTAGGCTACTCACTTTAATTGTCCCTTTATTTTTTTATTTTTTGCTTTGCTGGCAGCTCGCAGATTACACCATGTACAGCGATTTGACTCCCGGAGACAGTAGGCACTTTGCGTTGAGCATTCAATCAGTTCAACCCACAAAAGGAATGAAAACAATGACAAAGTGACGCTCTGCATGGCAGGCCACCTTTAAAAACAAAGGTGTACACGGCACTTCTAACTGCCTGGGCTGCATTCAGCTGTCATTCTGCAAACTGCTTTCATACATAAAATAAAAATCTTGCAGAGGGGAGAAAAAGGTAACAGTAGCTCTTTTATTCTGCTTCATTTTTTTTCCTGAAGCCCTGCCTTTGTGCAAACATCTGGACAGTCTGTACTATACTGTACATAAAAAACAATTCTCAGAGTCACTTGATTTAATTCAGGATTGCAGATTAGGCCAGACGCTCTCCCAGAAGAAAGTTCAGGGAAGGAAGCCCTGCCTGAGGCTGCTCACACCCACAACCACAAAGCGACATTTAGGGTCATCATTTAACTTAACTCAATGTGTTAGAGGATGTTTGAAAAAAAAAACTGGAGGGAAAACTCACCTGTACACAGGGGGAACATACAATTCCACACAAAGAAGAACCAACCCAGGATTCTGGAAGTGTAAGGCAGCAGCACTAACCATTGCACTACCCGCAAATACCATCAGGCAACACAATTTTAAATGCAGGAAAATGTGGCTCCAGTGGTGCAAAGAAACATTTCAAACCAAACAAAAATCTATAAAGTAATTATAAAGAAGAATCAAATGAATTATTTAGCAGTTCTGATTGTGACATTCTAAAGGAGAACTTTCAAAAATCTGATATTTCTAAGCCTAATTTATGCTAATTGTTTGAAACAACATGCATAGCATATCACGGCTTTCATTAAATAATGCAATGACATAAATATTTCAGATCTGTCACTAGATCATTAATTCTGATTAATTTTTTTCACTTGCTAATGTTTAATGAGAGGGAAACAAGTGTAAGCTGACAACGTGGCCTTAATTAAATAACAGATAATTCTTTTCACGGATGCACTTACATGGTTGTATTGTGACGTGTGACTTCCTCCTGTGCTATGAATGCAAAACATGATCAGTAGATCACTATTCTTTTACTATCCACCTCAAAGAATTAATATTGTGTCATTAAGTTTATAAAATAATACTGTGACACTGAGCATCAGGCAGATGGCATGGGTGTTGGTAAGGAGAGCAGGAATTACACTTGGGCAGTTACTCTTCTCCCTTTCACTCAAGGCAGCAGATCATACTCTTGCAAGTGTCGTCAGCAGTAGAGTTGGAAAGGGAGGTATTGGTGTGGAATTGTGGTCTTGAGCCAGGAGGAATTATAAAGCTGATAGACATGTTAGTGGGAAAGCAACAGTGGGGAGTAAATCATGGTGTGATAGCACTGGAAGGAGAAAGAAATAAGAAGATACAGGAACAAGAAGAATGAAGGTGTTCTGCTTTGGGTTTCGGAGGATGATACATACAGCAAAAGTACAGTTGTGTCAGTAGGACCGGAAAATGGAGGCTACTTCAGTACAAAGATGGTTGGACTAGTCCTCATCCCCTTTTTCACCAAGATGTAGCCAGAGCTAATAGTGAAGTGGT
Source organism: Polypterus senegalus (assembly GCF_016835505.1). NCBI lineage: Eukaryota > Metazoa > Chordata > Cladistia > Polypteriformes > Polypteridae > Polypterus > Polypterus senegalus. Next base: position 222,150,045 of record NC_053155.1, on the reverse strand, counting down.
TGCTACATTCCAAACTGTTATACAGGTTTGCTGTACTATGACCTATCGTGTACCAATCCTTGGCCTTTTCACCCATTTTCACTTGATCTTCTGACCACTCTTGTTACTTTACTAGCATATAGTGTGCCTTCTGTCTGATCTTCAACATACTATTGCATTGGCTGCTGAAATTCTACAGCAGCTCCAGGCAGGGGTACCAAGTGTATGTCACTCAAAATGACAATAAATCTTGCAGGTTTATTTATGTGATCTTAGATCGAGTCCAATATTTGCACTAGACTTTGAACATTAAAATTTAAGGTGGCAAGATGCATCCTGTCTGAGTAAATCTTTTACAGGGTCTTGGCTCCAATTATAATGTAAATATGTAAAAAGCTTGTCTGTGTAGCTGTGTCTCAATGATGTACCTTGAGATCATTGTCTGCACAAAATTGTACTATGTATATCTAAATTTGTTTAGCATAGTTTCCCAAGGTGACATAAATCTCTCTGTTCTGCTGTGCTTTCACTATGAACAAAAGAACTCTTTTGACAATAGGCCAGTCAGCCTAACCTAACTCATAAGTCTTTATTCACCTAACACTTTCATTCTTTCAAAAAAGAAATTTTTGACATTTGAGGGACTCTGGGGTGCTACTATCTACCACACTGATTGGTTTCTTCTTCCATTTATGTATTGTTCACAATGTGAAGAAAAACTGATTCTGACATTTGTGTGAAATGTTCCCTTAACTAATTTTCATATGTTCTATCAAATTCACACCCTTGATCGGAGTCCCCATTTACGTCTAGTAGTGGGTTTGAAGATCATTGAAATCAAAATTGGGCCTGCCAGTTAGGCTCTGTATGCTGGGTGTGACCTTCCTTTAATTTGTGGAGTTAATAATGACTGCAGTGTGGCCATTGTTGTTAAAGTTGTGTTACAGAAAAGCCAGTGATCAAGCAGTAATGTACAAGGAAGGGTGAAAGCATAACCACAGGTTCTTCTGTAGAAGGTCAGTGTTTGCTTGTGTCAGGACTATGATTGTTAATTCTGCATATTTAGATTTATTTTTTTCATTATTATGGTTTATTTGTTTTTCATATTTTGACATTATGGATGATGTGAATCTGTGTGTCTCTCAGGCTCATGCTCCATTATGCATGTTGTTATGATGGCCATGTTATAAAAGGCTTGTGTAATGGGTGTGTAAATGCAAAGAAGACTTTACAAGAGATGTCAGTGCTTGAGTAAACTGACTTTGTTAACATTGGGGTTTTGACTTTTTCATTAATACCATTAGGTGTTGCTTATTGAACTTTGGTTATCAATCCCTATTCTTAGCATACTATCTTGTACTTTGTCTGACAATCCTTCTAAAAAAAAGATCCTTACCATTTAAACTCATCAGTGTGGAAGATGTACAGAAAATTCCCAGAGATGCCTACATTAATTGTTTTAAATTTAAATCTAACCAGATAGGCCTACCTTACATCCTTGTCAGGACTTTGTCACTGTCATCAAGTTAGACAGCCCAGCACAGACTCTACATTGAACTGTCCAGGAGGTCATGGGCATCCAGTCAACCAGGGTCGCCAGGACTGATTTTGTCTTTGACTTTGTCTGGCTTAACTGACCATGAACACCTCAGAGATTAATTTTCCCTAGGAATGCTGATGACTAGAGTCACATTTTCCTACATTTACAATTATGTTGCCTGAAGGTATTCTTGGGTGCTGCAGTGGTTAGTGCTGCTGCATTACAGATCCAACATCCTGGGTTTGAATACCATGTTCTTTATATGGAGTTGCATGTTCTCTATGTGTATGAATGAGTATTCCCTAATACAGAAAGTTAAATTAACTGGTAACTGTAGCTTGTCAGTTAATTACACTCAGTGAAGAGTGATATACGAAAACAAACTCAATTGAAGCATCATTTTAAGTTTGGGGAGAAAGAACAGACTTTAATAAAAATGAAACAATCACATCTGGGAGTTAAGCTTCATTTTGAAAGACAGTCTAACAAATCTAATGAAAACCCACCTTTAGTGCGGTGTACCTGGTTGGCAAGTGGGATACCAGAGGCACCAGCAATATCAGCAGGACAAAGATCTAGAAAATGTTCTTTAGATGGGTGCCAAGACAGAGAGACCACACTGACATGTTGTGTAAGTGCTGTGTGCCTGGGAAAGGCATTAAGCAGGGCCACCGGGTGAGCCTTAGAATGACCCAATTGTTTGCTGGCTTTTCACATAAAGAAAGACTGAAACCAGGGAATGTTAGAAACAATTCTCTTTTTATCTCTGTCTTGGAGGTTTTCTGCCATTCTGGTGGTGCTTCTGCCTTTGACAGTCTCTTGCTGACTAGGCTCCCCCTTGTACAATAACAAGGCCTTATGATGACATGGAGAAAAGTAATAGGATGGAATGAAGACAGGTAATTCCTGTCATATGCAACAGGGTAAGGTGGTCACCCTGAAGGAAAACACAGACAGGCTCTTTTAACTGAACACTTGCAAACACTGGATGAGCAGTGCTTGTGTCAGACTTCAAACTAAGGGCAAGCCGCATGAAGCAGCAATTGCAGAGGCACATCTACTGTTAGGCAAATTTAAAGCAAGTGTCAGAGATGAATACAATGTAGAAGAAGAAAAAAAGGGAAATGTGTGTCAGGCAAGACACATTTCCCGAAAGCAGATTGTGTCTAAGAGCACATCTGACAGCAGCAGTCTATTGTACTGCACTCACACAAAAAGAGACACTTTCTATTGCTATTGTGTTTTTAACAGGGGTGGGAGTCAGGAAGACATCTCTGAAGAGGACATGTTGATTGTGATTTCTTCACATTTTTGGAAACATTTTAATTTGCTTAGTGCTGCTGCTCCATTTTTTTTGGCATGCCTTCTCTAAGGTCAGCAGCACTTGCATGATGTACAAGAACAAGAGGACGTGACATAAGGAGAGCACGCAGAAGACCCAAAGGGAGGGCATCACATGAGAGGAATTGTTTTTCCAAAGACAAAGTGATGGATGTGAAGAATGGCCTTCATCACAGAAGGTGAAGAGTTCACGGATTTTCTGGAACAGATGTAGGCAACTGTTGTGAGAAGAGGGAAAAGGGATGTTTGATCTGACAGCAATAGAAGCAGGCAAACAAGGTGATCCAGGGGATTCTTATCTGTCATCGTTTTGAGGTCATTTTTCCTTTTATAATCCCTTTCCATGTACAGTAAATCAGTTTATTCTTTGATTACTTATCTTATGTGTCCCCAATGCCAGCTTGTGTCAGATAATGTGATGAAAGAACATAAGGGCAGATGTAGTAACAAAGTATAGCTAAATGAACAGAACATGAAAGACATATTTAGGCTATTCTTACTTCTCAGATTTAAAAAACATAAGGTGGGGTGCAATCACCCAATTAATTTTTAAGATGTAATTTAAGGGTGCTCTATTTTATTTACTTTGCCAGTTCCCAGATTTCTAGCAGTGTAAACTAAATCTCTTAAAGGCTAATAATTTGCCAGAATCGATATGAAGAAATTCCCACTGAAGTCATTTTATTGTTTACTTCAGTCCAACTTCAAACACTTGAAAATTTGTGTAGTGGATGTTACCTCATCTACCTTAACCACTGCCTCATTTTACACCAGTAACAGCTATTATATATCTTGGTGGGAACAGTTTTGCAGATGGTGTTATTGGTGATGACCTGTTTGCCACAATTTAACATTAGAAAAATCTTTCCCTTGAGGTGGCTCACTCACTCACCCCACTTTCCTAACACTCATTTGAGAACAAAGCAGATTATATTAGGTAGATTAGATGCTCACAGGACAGGTAATACAGCCAATCAATCAATTAACTGATGAATAAATAAATATAAATGAACTTAACAAGTACATCAAGTGGAAGCATTGAATTTCCTGATAGCAGTGGGCAGAAAAGACCCACATAGGTGCTTGGAGGAGATTATTCACAATGCCATCATCCTCTTTTCCACAACAGCTTCTAGTGTGTCCAGCGTTCGCTTTGTGGTGGAGCAGGCTTTCCTGATAAGTTTGTTCAGGAATCATGCAGCACTGTCAACGTTGTCTGCCAAAGGATAATTATATCTGATTCATCCAGTGCCACAGTCTTATGATTTTTTTTTTTTTGTTTGTTTTTTTTTTTGCAATGTTTTCCTTTGATTTTATTACACTTAACACGAGTTTTTGAGCATGATGAATCCAAATTTGACACTGGTTCTTGTATTGAAAAGTATTTAAAGTGGAGAAAATGTACTTTGTGCTGTTTCTGATGCCATTTATATGTATGGACACTGTCATTCTGTGGACACTGTAGTTACCATTTGAATCCCCTGATTAAGGGTCATGGTCACAGAGATTGCATGTGACATCATGTGACGATGCAGGTTCGCTGCATGCTCCCATCTGTCTTTATGGGAGCCTTGAACCAATGTTACCAATGAGCTAGGCAGTGAGGCACAACATAGCAAGGGGATGGTGCAAAAGTGGAAAGTACTTTTATTAAAAATCAATAAACAAAAAAATGATCAAATCGCTAGTACAGTGCCTTCAAAGTCATTAAATAAATAATCCATTAAAATGAGTGAAATCGTGGAGGTTAAAAATAATAAATCCTTTAAAACGACAAGGTTAAAACAATGGCATGAAGCAGTCTCTTTTAAAATATCCAAAGCACGGTGTCTTCATGCTACCTTTTCTACTTGGCAGATCTCCTGCTTCTCCCATAGGGCTTTGCAACAGGAGAGCGTCTACCTGCAGGAACAGCTGCTTTTCACTCTGGTCCTGTAGCTCTCCTATCCCTGGCTACGTCGGGCTCCAAACCGAGCCTAGACTTGGGTTATTTCCCCAGTGGCCAAGGCGCTCACACTGGGGCTAAACCAGCCCAAAGCCTCCTCGACTCCCGCTATCTTCCATGGCCAATCGTCGTCCTCGCCAGTCACTCTAGCTCCTTGATCGCTCAGCTCGAGTGACCGCTTCCTTCAGCCCCACCGAGTGTCGGCCAAACACTCTTCTCATGGGCTCACCTCCCAGCTGCCTGCTTTCTCTCAATCAAGCCTGCTCTTGCTTGCTCGCTCTCCTTTTCCCTCACACCGGCTCTCTCTCCTCGCTGCTTCCTGCCTCCTTCTGCAACCCCCCATTCTTTCCTGTTCTTTTCTTTCTTCTTCCTCTTAACCGACTAACGCTTCTTATTTATGAAGAGGACTTGGTAGTCGTGGCAATCAGGAGCTCCTGGGAACAATTACGGATGCGGACCATTTCTCACCTGTGCACTTGGGTGAGAAACGCCCACATCACAAACTCCTCAGGAAGCGCTTCGGCCACACACCACCACGCCCCCTCGCTAAGTCGAGAGTGTGGTGATTATTTATTAAAACTGGCCTTTTTGACGGGAGCTGTGGACCCGCTATACCACACATCAGCAGTGACAGTTTAAAGGGTTAGCTTTGATGTCTCATTTCCAGCCAAGATTGTGGACATTTTAAACAAAACCAAACTCTTTTCTTCAACTTTGATACTTCAATATTAGTCATTGGCATTTCTTCATGAGAACTTTCAGTTTCAGTCTTGTATTCAGCTGTATCTTTCATCCTAATCCTTTGAACTTGAATTACTATTGTCCACCTCTAGTCAATACACACAGATCACTTTTCATTTCACCCTTTGTTATTGCTAATTTTTGTGGGTAACAGTTATGTTCGAAAGTGAACTCAAAGTGCAGGTTATAAGCAGTTGTGATGGTGACAAGTCTGTCTAATCTTTCTCTTGGAGCAGTTCACTCAATTTCTCCACTTTTCAGAAACCCATATGTTGTATTTTTTGTATTCTAACTTTTTCCTCTTTGCAGTCTCACCATTTGAATCACAGAATAAATTTAAGGCTTTTCAAGACACTCTTTACCATAATGGTGAAATCCTATTTAAGGTTTCTAGCGAGAGTGACTTGGCAATGTGGTGTTGGTGTAGTGGAAAAGTCACTGGCACAGAAACCACAAAGTTATCAATTCAGTTGTGGCCTCTGATTCAATGGGAGACCATGAGTGACTTTTGATCCAAAAACAGTGTGTAAGTTGTAATGTAATAATAGTAGAGACAGTATGTGGCATGAAGTGCACATTTAAACTTTATTAAAGGAGCAGGTACTAGCCACCATTATCCTATAATCTGTACCTTGAAATATTCAGACTGAGAAGAAAAATGACTGATCATGGAAGTACAAATTATTTAAACAACACTCACAAACTTTGACTGATGGGCTGAGCCCAGAAGATGCCCTGTGCCAAGTTCCAATTTGAAAAAGCTAGCCATGAAATAAAGATGATCTAGACAGAAAGAAAGTGCCAGAAGCAGAAATGTCTCATTACAGTTCTTTCCCTGCATGCCCAAAGCTAAGACATTTCTGTTAACCCAGTATAGCCCTACAAGTGGGCAATACCCAAATTATTTCCTCTGATGACCTTAATGTATAGAAGTGTTTTTCAATAGAAGTCCACACAGCATGGTTGGTTATTAATATTGTAATATCATATTTGCTTTTTTGTGTCTATTTCAATTAATTTTAAGACAGCATAGGGCAAATCACAAACGGCATCACATAAAATAAGAAAACGTAATAGTATCTGGAGTTTGCATGTTCTCCCCGTGTCTGCGTGGGTTTCCTCCGGGCGCTCCGGTTTCCTCCCACGATCCAAAGACATGCAGGTTAGGTGGATTGGTGATTCTAAATTGACCCTAGTGTGTGCTTGGTGTGTGGGTGTGTTTGTGTGTGTCCTGCGGTGGGTTGGCACCCTGCCCAGGATTGGTTCCTGCCTTGTGCCCTGTGTTGGCTGGGATTGGCTCCAGCAGACCCCCGTGACCCTATTCGGATTCAGCGGGTTAGACAATGGATGAATGGATGGATAATAGTATCCACTGGGAAAGATGTACAGATATTGTGAATGTGCCTCCAAATGGGATTCCTCCTGACCCAATACCAACTGTCAACCAACAAGTCAATGTGTTCCACTTTACAATACAATACAATACAATACAGTTTATTTTTGTATAGCCCAAAATCACACAAGAAGTGCCGCAATGGGCTTTAACAGGCCCTGCCTTTTGACAGCCCCCCAGCCTTGACTCTCTGAGAAGACAAGGAAAACTCCCAATAAAAACCTTTTAGGGAAAAATGGAAGAAACCTCGGGAAAGGCAGTTCAAAGAGAGACCCCTTTCCAGGTAGGTTGGGTGTGCAGTGGGTGTCAAAAGTAGGGGCTCAATACAATACAATACACAGAACAGAACAATTCCTTAATACAGCATAATAATAAAAATTAGTACGGTTTAACAGTAGATGATATGACATAATTAGGTTTGGATATTTTTAGAGTCCTGGAGACCTCATCCATCTAGCTGCCTCCCCATTTGGCCATGCCACGGCTGAAACGCTGTTCGATGAAAGGACCCCTCTTTCCCATGATTCCTGTGATCCTCCATCAGGGATGACTTTACCATAGGCAGGCAAACAACTTGGCAATTGGGCCGTGGCACCAATATTCACTTTACTAAAGAACATTTTTATGTGCTTCATTAATAAAAAGTGACAGTCTCTTTGCTGACAAAATGCACCATTCCTTCTGAAAGAGGTACTGATACATTTTCAGTTTTATCCAGTAATTACAGTATAGTTAACTAGTGTGGTGTTGCTATGGTTAGCACTGGCACCTTACAGTCCACATTACTGGGTTCAAATGCTGACCTAATCACTCCCTGTGTGGGATTTGAAAAATTCTCTATGTGTACACATCCAGCTTCTCTGTGTACAGCACTGACCTCCCACATCCAAACTATTTAGACAGTATTTTACATTAATTGTCTCAGTTTCTGCCTTGCATCAGTTACTACAGGATAGGCTCCAGCTTGCTTGCAATCGTGTAATGGAGAAAGAAGATTCAGAAAATGGATGGATCATGCTTGTTTGCAGTTACATTAATAATTTATTTGGTTGATAAAGGTGCTCTTATCAGCCATTGACAGAGTGAGAAGAGCACTGTGAGAGTTGTCTTATAGGAAATGACAGCAAAACACATAATAGCTTTCAAAATAGACAGTGAGCCCATGAAGAACTATACTGGGAATTTTCGTGTGCTTGCTAGTCTTACATATACACACCCATTCCTCCATTCACTTTCTTCAGTATTTACTCTAGTGAGGTTTGCATTCATCGATTGACCTAGTAGCATATGACAGCTAGGAAACAACATGGGACACCAAAGGGCACAACCAGTCTAACTTGCAAATGTTTAGCATGTATGAAAAAACTGGAACTCCTGCAGAAAACTTACATGAGTGCATTAATAAAGTGTAAGATGCACAAAGACAGTGATCTCACTAGGAGCTATGACACAGCATCACTAACTACTAGGTCATTTTGTGTGCATGCACATAAAAATACGGATTAGTTTAAACATACAGCAAACATAGTCATTTCAAAATGATTAACATGATAGATGTCATTTAACAGCCTTATTGTTAGACCTGAACATCACTCGGGCTGTAAAAACAGTGTGAAAGCATTAGTCCTGTGTGTTACTCGGAAAACTGTATAGAAGCATCTTGCATAAGACCCAAGGATTACTCGGATTATAAAAGTGCCAATAGCATTAGTGCCTAGGGTTACTTGGTCAATGGCATAGGCATGTCTTGAGTAGACGTCAGGCCCAGGCAACGGTGTAGACGCGTCTTCTCCTAGCTTCATAATGGTGTCTTGTAAGAAATATCTCTCATCAGCAGTGATGATGAAGTGAATCTGTCTGCAGGGAGAGAAATTGAAATGGACAGTAAAACCAAAAGTAATTCTGGAAATCTGAAAGTGACACTCGCACATGTGCAGTATACTGTTTATATTAGTATTATTACTATTTATCATTTTTATTATTTGTATCATTATTATACTTTCTACACTTCTAACTTTGTTCTTTTAGTGTTTTGCACATTTTACAGTAGTAAGATGAGATTTTAAAAAAATGTCATTCTTCAAACTAAAAAATGCAATGCTTTTTACATGTTTTTTGAAAAAAAAATTTAACTCTAAGGAGGCTACTAATATCGGTGAGGTATAAACAGGTGTCTAAAGAGAAAAGAAGAACAAAAGCTCTACCCCTGGAGTAGATAAACTTCTGAGGAGGGTCCACGGTCAGTTAAGCTCAAACAAAGTAGAAACACAAAGACAAACCAACACTTCTAGAGACTTCAGCCAACTGGCCAACCATGGCCAAACTATTCCAAATACCATAGCTGCTTTAGCGTTGTTACTCTCAAGTATTTATCCCACAGTATCTGAGTGTGGAATCACAGCTCTACAGCAGCTGATCGGGAAGAGAATTATCAGATGAAGATACAGCATCAAGCACACGCTGCCTCAGCCATGCGCACTGTTTATTGAACATGCGACAAATGCTTCGGAGCCTTTTCTGTAGGGACATCGCAGTTCAAAAACAGTTTCATCCCAAGAGCTCTAAACACACTCAGTCAGTTCAAGTGATCCTTGTAGAACTGTTTGTACTTATTAGTGCAATCACCTCACTGTAACTTGCGATACAGTTATAAAATTACACAACCTGAGCCACTTTATAAAGCACGTATTTACATGTGATTAAGATACCATTTTTAAGATGAAATGCAGTAAAATATGTTTATTACATGACACAGATAAAACAACATCAATGAAATAATCTATATTGTTAATACTTAAACATGTGGGGACACGGCATCGCACCCCTAGCGATGAACTGGTGCCCATTCAGGGACTGTTCCTGCCTCGCCCTGTATTCTTGCTGGGGCTGGTGCGACCCTGGATGGAAAGATGGATAGAATAATTAAACATGTGCTATGAAGATATTTCAATATTCCTTAAAAGTTTTGCAGAATCGGCATTCTAAGCTAACAAATGGTTTGACATTTATTAAAGAGCAGAATGTGTGGCGATTGGGTAGTTGGAGAAAGAAAAGGAAGGATAGGAATTGGGGTTAGTACATTTGAAAGAGACAGTACTGCTGCAATAAATTATTTATTTATTTTTTTTATTAATTTTATTGCAATCCATACAAAGCAATCAAGTTTTTACAAAAAGAAAAATTGAGTTAAGAACAGATCGATCCCCACCCCTGAGAGAGAGCAAGTCAAATGGCGTGAAATTTAAGGCTTGTAAACATACCTAAATTAATAAATTCTCTGTGCTTCATGACCTTATTTTAAGATGTTACTGATTAGATCCTGCCATGTTTTGAAAAAAGTCTGTATGGATCCTCTAACTGAGTATTTGATTTTTTCCAATTTCAAATAATATAACACATCAGTTTCCCACTGACTTAAAAGAGGAGAGTTTGGGTTCTTCCAGTTTATCAAAATAAGTCTGCGTGCCAAAAGTGTAGTGAATGCAATCACAATTTGTTTGTCTTTCTCCACTTTAAGCCCCTCTGGAAGAACACCAAACACAGCTGTTAATAGGTTAGGAGGGATTGGGAGTCCAAGGCTGTCTGAAATGTAATTAAAAATTTTGGTCCAGAATGATGTTAATTTGGTGCAGGACCAAAACATGTGACCCAGTGAGGCTGGGACTTGGTTGCAATGTTCGCAGGTTGGATCATGCCCTGGAAACATTTTGGAGCGTTTTAGTCGAGACAGATGCGCTCGATATATAATTTTGAGTTGTATAATTACAATAATATACAGTATATATATATATATATATATATATATATATATATATATATATATATATATATATATATATATATATATATATATATAAATACCTAGCGCTTCACAGCAGAGAAGTAGTGTGTTAAAGAAGTTATGAAAAAGAAAAGGAAACATTTTAAAAATAACGTAAGATGATTGACAATGTAATTGTTTTGTTACTGATATGAGTGTTGCTGTCATATATATAGACACACACACACAAACACACACACATATATATATATATATACATATATATGCATATATATACATATACATATAAATACATATACACATATATATATATACATATATAGCAAAATACCTGCACTTTGCAGCGGAGAAGTAGTGTGTTAAAGAAGTAATGAAAAAGAAAATAATATAATATGATTGACAATGTAATTGTTTTGTCATTGTCATGAGAGTTGCTGGCATATATATATATACAGTATATATTGTAACAGAGATAAGAGGAGACAGCAAAAAGGTTTGGGGTTTTCCGGCCCCGTATATATTGTCTGCAATCCACAATAAATTGAAAAGAATGGTCAAAATTATAAACACAAAACTTGTTCATAAACGCGACGCCAAAACATGGCGTCGGCGGCCATTTTATGGAGGAGGAGCCGGAAGTGGAGGAATGCTGGGAAGGAACCGTGAGGGAGAATGGGATTGATGACGTCAGGCAAGATGGCGGAGGAAGGGTGGAAGTAACCGTAGTGTGGGCAAACCCGGCTTATGGTGGCGGAGTGTCTTTTTTCCTGAAAGGAAGCATAGGGAGAAAGTTAGTACCCCGCCATTCCCTGCCAGCGAATGTCTTCCCAGGTGTGTCAAGATCCTTCCGCGGACTCGCACGTGCATGAAAATATACATATATATACAGAAACACATTTACATACACTTATATATCTGTCTATCTATCTATCTATATGTATATATCTATCTATATATATCTATATCTATCTATATATCTATCTATATGTATATATTGTGGAAATGACCCGGACACAGACAGTCGGACATGTTGTAATTCACCACCACACGTTTATTTACACAATTATTTACAATACTTATGGTCACACAGACCCAGTCCAAAGTGCACAAACCCCAATCATTACACAGTCCTGGCCACAAATGCCTTCTTCGGGCCACCTCCACACCTCTTCTGCCTTGTCCTCCTTCCACCCGACTAGCGCTGAATGAATGGAGACAGCCCCTTTTAAACAGTCCCCGGATGAGCCCCAGGTGTTCCCGGCATTCCTCCTCTGGCCACGCCCCAGCGTGGCAGAAGTACCAGCTGTCCTCCCGGCAGCTCTCCAGGTGCCGTCCTAAATCTTCCCCAAGGCAAAGTAACATGTCCCCAAGGCATTGGGGCGCCTCCTGGCGGTGACCACGGGCCCCTACAGGGTGGAGCTTCCATGCCCTGTACCCGTGGCCCCCAGAGCAACCAGGAAGGGGGCCCCCACGTGATCCAGGGTTGGCTCTGACCCTCTTCCGGCCCTCACGGCGCCCGCCGGTCGTTGCCCCTGGCATCCCTGACAGTGCCCCACAGCCAGCGAAGACCACTCATGGGAAAGAGCGACCCGTCCCGCAAGGGCAGCACAGCCCCGAAGCGTGTCCTACTCCAGGACAGCCGGGGTCCGGTCCCGCTCTCCAAGCAGGGACAGGGGTGGAGACGCGACCTGAGAACCACCACTTGGTGCTCCCCTGCGCCTCGCACAGGTTGTGCTCCCCCCTCTTACGGGCACCCCGCGGGCCCCCTCGCTCGGCACCCCCTCCGAGGCCTCCGCGCCCCTTTGGTCGGAGCCACTCGCTCCTCTGCAGCCTCCTCCGGCCGTGGTGGCACCTGTATACCAGCAGAGAGATTCTTCAGCAGACGGTCCGACATCATAGGGCAGGTCCCTAAACGAAGGGGGTCCTACTGCTCGCCCGGGGTCCATCCCTGCAAAAAAGAACACAGGGGCAGAGCCGCTGCCAAGGCACCCTTCCTGCGCCACGCACTGGCAGCGTCCCCCCCTCCAATTGACACCCCGGCACTTGCCTGTTCGGCACCCTCTCCGTGGCTTCCGTGTCCCTCTTAATGGTGGAATATCCGGCACCGCCTGCGCTCTCTCCGCCGGCCTCAGGGATCCCCTCTGCCCCGCAGAGGGCGGCCAGCACCCGGACGCGTGCACCCAGCATCGCGTCCCAACCTACTGGAGGAATCGGCACCCAGCCTCTCATTTCTCCTTTCACTCTAGGACGCCATGACGGTTTGAGACTCCGTATTACAAAGAAAGAGTCTCTTTCCCGTCTGTGTCCCTACAGTGCGGCGTGAGACCGCAGCAGACTCGGGGCGGATGGCGCTAATAATCACACTCAGTCCTGGCCACAAATGCCTTCTTCTGGCCGCCTCCACACCTCTTCTGCCTAGTCCTCCTTCCACCCGACTCTAGCGCTGAATGAATGGAGATGGCCCCTTTTAAACAGTCCCCGGATGAGCCCCAGGTGTTCCCGGCATTCCTCCTCTGGCCACGCCCCAGCGTGGAGGAAGTGCCGCTGTCCTCCCGGCAGCTCTCCGGGTGCCGTCCTAAATCTTCCCACCAGCACTTCCTGGTGTGGCGGAAGTGCTGGGGTAACAGGTTCCCCCATGTGATCCAGGGTGGGCTCTGACCCTCTTCCGGTCCCTCACGGTGTCCCGGCCGGGTCGTTGCCCCTGGCATCCCTGACAATATCTATCTATCTATCTATCTATCTATCTATCTATCTATCTATCTATCTATCTATCTATCTATCTATCTATCTATCTATATCTATATCTATATATTATATATATATATATATATATATATCTATACTAATAAAAGGCAAAGCCCTCACTCACTCACTCACTCACTCACTCACTCACTCACTCACTCACTCACTCACTCACTCACTCACTCACTGACTCACTCACTCACTGACTCATCACTAATTCTCCAACTTCCCGTGTGGGTGGAAGGCTGAAATTTGGCAGGTTCATTCCTTACAGCTTCCTTACAAAAGTTGGGCAGGTTTTATATCGAAATTCTACACGTAATGGTCATAACTGGAAGCAGTTTTTCTCCATTTACTGTAATGGAGATGAGCTTGAACGCCGTGGGGGCGGAGTTTCGTGTGACATCATCACGCCTCCCATGTAATCACGCAGTACATAGAAAACCAGGAAGACCTCAAAAAAGCGCTGAAGAAAACATGCATTATATAATTGAGAAGGCAGCGAAACAATAAGAAGCGAAGCGAAAGTGACATATACAACCATATTCATGAGTTCTGCTACTGAAACAAAGCACGATGTAAACCTACACTTTAAATTAAGTTCATAGACAGGCTGCGCTGGCGTTTGTAATTTAGTGCCTGCCCATATAAGGCCGTCCGTCAGCGGCAATCCAATAGCAAACTCCCACTAAATATTCACGGGTTAAGGACTGTGCTTATGCAGAGGAAGATGAGATGGTCAGGGTGGTGTTTGGTACAAACTCAGCGAAACTGCGAGAGAAAGTTTTAAGTGCCAGGACTAAGGTAACATTAAATACAGCCATGGACATAGCACGAGATGGCACCAGCACAGCTGGGAAACTTCGATGCATGTACACCGAGCGGCTCACGTGAACTGACGAGTGCACAGATAAAAGCAACAGTTCCAAAGAGCACTGAACAAAACCGAATTACACAATTGAAAAGGCAGCAAAAATATGAAGCGTTTGATACATACAAGCATATTCATAAATCCAAAACAAAGCACACGTTGGAAAAAGTCAATGTCCCGCTAAAGGAAGACAGTGTAAAAAAAAACGTGCATGCAGTGTGTCAGGTCTCAGATAAAGAAGAAGACGAGCTGTTTATTGATGCAGTAAGAAACGAATCGATGAATGAAACCTGTCATCTTTACAACGATTGACAAACACGGAATGTAACTTGAACACAACACATCCTACAAATACGAACCTGATTGAAAGAAATAATGATAATCAAATCCTTGATGACAGCAACACTCAGTAACACTCACAAAACAAATACTGTATATTGACAGTCATGTTACGTTATTTTTAAAATGTTCCCTTTTCTTTTCATAGCTTTTTAACACACTACTTCTCGCTGCGATACGGGTATATATATATATATATATATATATATATATATATATATATATATATATATATATATATATATAACCCGATCTACATACTCGAATAATGGATACTTTATTCGCCATCAATGATTGTTTTGGTAAAGCCATACTCAGTGTATTCATTAGATGAACGGTAAAAAAGTAAGAGCGAGGAAGGATGACTTATTGAGGCATGCAGGCTGTAGTGCTTGCGTCAACTCTATCTGAATTGCGCGATCACATTTGAAAAAATATATCTTTTCAAGTTCTATTTAGTCCATATGTGTCAAACTCAAGGGCCGCGGGCCACATCCGCCCGGCGTAATTATATCCGCCCGAGATCATTTTATATACTGTATTATTGTTATTAAAGCCCGGGTATATGAAGCGCTGGTAACACAATAAACTACAGATCCCATAATGCAGCGCTTCAGCTGCCTTACCGAGTTAATCAAGTTATTGCGAAGCTAGCTCACACGATGCTGAAGAGAAAAGTTGATTCTGAAAATAGAGCCTTTAAAAACCGATGGGAGGCTGAGTATATGTTTACTAAACCCGTGTGTCTCATTTGTGGAGCTAATGTGGCTGTAATTACAGAATTTAATCTAAGACGGCACTATGAGACAAAACATCAGGTTAACCTGAATGCAATGCAGAAGATACAGAAAGCAGCATAATTAAATAAGAATCTGACACTTCAGCGGACGTTTTAACCCGTGCACAATCACAAAGTGATTTCAAGTGAAGCTGCTTTTATGGGAGACACAAATGCACCAGTGCACCTTGCCTCACTTTCCCTGTTGCCAAGTAATGTTAAACCAAGTCGTCACTACGGTGTTCCCAAATACGCACTTTGCTGATAAACTGAGCGCACTGAGTTTGCACGGCGCTTTGGTGACTTCGAAGAACAAAAAAAGTCCGTCTACATGCGGCTCGAACCTTATGCATGTTTGGTAGCACATATCTGTGTGAGAAGCTCTTCTCAGTGATAAAGACTAACAAAACAGCACACAGGAGTCGCCTCACTGATGAGCACCTGCAATCCATCCTGAGAATCTCCACAACACAGAACCTCACACCAAACATAAAGAACCTGTGGCCAAAAAGATGCCAGGCGTCCAGCTCTAAAATGACATATGAGCAAAGAAAACTGAATGATTTGATTTGTTATTGCTGAAAAGAACACATTTCATTTATATTTCTAGGTTTTGTTATGCAGCATGTTCATATTTGAATTTGTATCATTTTGACAGGATATATTTTTATGGAGAGCAAAATCTTTTGGGATATTTAAAATCTAAGTTTATTTTTTATATAAAATTACATAAGAGTAAAGAAATGTGAATGTTTGTTCTTTTAACGTTTACTTTATTTCTAACTTGTATAATTTAGACAGGATAAATTTTTATGGAGAGCAAAATATTATAAGTTGTTTAAGGTTTGAGTTGATTTATTCACGAATAATATTCCTGTCTGTTTTTACCATTCCTACCAAAGATATTTCTGTCGACTAAATAAAAATTCCTTCTATTTAAAATTTAAATAGAACTTGAACAAATACGATAGTTCATAATATCCACGCAGACTTGCACGTAAGAGCGGGAGTCATCCGTTTTAACAAGCAGCGTATTGCACCGATACGAAATAGCTGTGTGTGTATATATGTAGATATGTATGTATATGTATATATATGTTTATATATGTGTGTGTGTATGTATATATATATATATATGTATTTGTGTGTGTATGTATGTATGTGTGTATGTATTTATGTGTGTGTGTATATGTATGTGTATATATGTAGATATATATATATGTATATATATATGTGTATATGTATAGATATGTATATATATATATATATGTTTATGTATGTGTGTGTAAATATATATATATATATATGACAACAACACTCATCACTCACAACAGTGACAAAACAATTACATTGACAATCATGTTACGTTATTTTCAAAATGTTTCCTTTTCTTTTTCATTGCTTCTTTAACACACTACTTCTCGCTGGCTGGTATTTTTAGTATATATATATATATATATATATATATATATATCTCCTTTGGGGTGCGAGCAGCTGTTTCTGGGGGTGCCAGAATCCATTGAGGAAGAAAAATGTAAAACATTATTTGTACAAAATCTTAATTTATCTATCCATTCCTAAATAATTAAATGGGCAGGCTATTTCGTATCAGTGCAATACGCTGCTTGTTAAAACGGATGACTCCCAATCTTACGTGCACTTAGTGCTGCATGGGTATTATGAACTATCGTATTTGTTCAAGTTCTATTTAAATTTTAAATATAAGTAATTTTTATTTGGTCGACAGAAATATGTTTAGTAGGAATGAAAGTTAAATTTAATCATCATTGCATAAATTTTTCTTCACCATAGAAATTTAAAGACTAATCCAACTGCCTGATGGGCTCATCAGGCAGTACACACTCACTGCACCCACTCGCGAATCGAACCTCAGACGTCAGCGCTAAAGGCGAGGCCTCTCATCTTGCGCTAGGGTGTGTGGTTCGTTTATTTGACAGTATGTAGATCGGGGTGTGTATATATTATATATATATATATATATATATATATATATATATATATATATATATATATATACTATATATATACTGTATATTACTTATTACTTTTGAGAATGCAACATATAGTTTTGTCCAGGAGGAAAGCAATGTTGCCTCAAATCAATGGCAACCTTTTATAGGGTGTGTCCCTGAGACTTATTAATTGTCATCGCGAAGCAGAGACTTACTGGAAATTTGAGGCATTTCAATTGAAATGGGAGATCAGGGGGTATAACGGTGATGCCAGGAATACATTCAGAGTGTGGCGCTCTGCTGTTTTTTTGTGTAGTTGCCTTCACACAGCCTCTCTGCTGCTTTAGAAACGAACGGCATATAAAGCCATCACCTTGTCAATTGTGTAATGCGGTTTTTGAACAGGTTTGATGCATGGAAGTGATCACTACTACTGCGTTCAGTAAGTTCACTTGAGATGCTCTCTTGTGTGATGTTGCGATGTCCACGGCTTAATTAAATGTTAAGTAAGACCCGGCACTTAAAAGTTTCTGGCTGCACTCCGGTTGTAATATGACGAAGCTGCATGAGGTCACTTTTGAGAATGCATGTATAGTTGTCCAGGAGAAAAGCAATCTTGCCTGAAATCAATGGCATCGTTTTGTGGGGTCTGTCCCTGAGACTTATTACTTGTCATCGCAGCAGAGCCTTACTGGAAATTGGAGGCATCTGAATTGAAATGGGAGATCAGAGGGTATAAAGGGGACGTGAGGAATACATTGAGTGTGGAGAAACTCTAGAGACAGGGTGTGTATTAACTTGTGGATTTTTCTGTGAGTATTTGGTGGCAGCGTCACAAAGTTGGTTCCTCAAGAGGGCGTTAGCTGCAGAGCTCAGCTCATAGCAAAATGAGGTGAATGGGAGGGAAGATGATGACGTGACTCCCCCACCCGCCTTAACTGTCAATCCCCCACAAACACAGTCTCTCGGAATTTGCATAAACACAGCCCTTCACCTGCAATTTTAACTTAGTTACAAAGTGAACTAAACTCTCATTTATATCCCGCGTCCTCTAAACTCCTCTTTAATACCTGATGGTTGGGGCCATGCACTGATACAGCGTGTTGCCACAATCACCACACGATAAACCACCTGGTTTGGGACCCGAGTGCAGTTGTGCAACAGGTGACGCCTCAGCTACACACTAGAACAGTGTGATGCTTTAATACCTAAGATTGTTGCAAAATGAAATCATTAGTGTCAACATGTAGCAATAATGTGGACACTTCCTTATCAGCCAGGAGGTAAATTTAGCTTCAATGTCAGATATCTTGGCACCTGGCAGGTCTTTTAATTGAACATCCATGTTTACATAGTGTGTAATTCTAATATTGTACACTATCGAATTGCCAACTATTTTAGCTGCAGTTTTGACAGACATGCTATGAATGCTGAGCATTAGTTCTTGATCCATATTGGTGACCTGAGTATTGAAGTATCAAATGTTTGAATTCTTAAACCCCCACTCTCACCCCTCTTACATGTTTACCTTATGGTTGAAATGGCGCTGCTGATTTTGGCTGTGCACTGACTACATTGGGGGAAGGGAGCAAGCAAAGCCTATCACAAGCTGAGCCAATTCAATTTTCAATTTTCCTAATTGCTATCAAGTTTGTAAAGAAGTCCTTCAAATAAAATATCTTTTTGCACCAGCTCTAAGTTTTCTATACATTTTTGGCTAGTGAAGATATCTGTACTATCAGCAGGAAAACCTAAGCTGTAGAAACCACAGAATGCACAACATACTGTATAAACCTGCTGTTGGCAGGAAGAGAACAGATTGAGCTTATATTTTGTGCCATGTTCCTTTTCACCTGTTCAGTTGTGTTTCCGATAATATTGTGCTGTAAATGCTCTTGTTGTATAGTCCCACTGGATGGTTGAAGTACTCTCACATTCAGACTTTCACCTTCATTACTACAACCCCATCTCAGCTCCTCTGGTTTCTTACCTAGTTGGGTGTCGGCTTTTTGCTCTTGCAGATTTTTTCCACTTGGTTTTGTTTTCTGCTTCTGGAAAGTTATCTGGGAATCTCATCTGATATTTCTTAATAATCAGTCATTCATGCATATACTTCATCTATTCAATTATCCATTTCCTAAAACTTCTTACTTCATTAAAATGTCACATGGAGCAGACATTTGTCCTGCTGCATCATGCACAAGTCAGGAACAAAACTTTGATGAAATACAATTACATCACAAGGGAGATTCACAACATACTCAGACATGTCAGGAAAATTTGCAGTCATAAATTAAAATAACACACACAAAATGCACAATATGTAGGGTCCTCGGGGGAAGGGTGTGGGACTCCCTAGTTAACCTTTTGGACTATTTGTAAATAGAAATAATTCAGGACCCAAAGGACAATAAAGAGTCAATGACTAGGAAACAAAGCTTGCAGGGGGTAAAACAAAATGATGGTCAGATAAATAGATATACAGTGGAAAATTGGTTCACGACCATAATTTGTTCCAAAACTCTGGTCGTAAACCGATTTGGTCGTGAACCGAAGCAATTTCCACCATAGGATTGTATGTAAATACAATTAATCCGTTCCAGACAATACGAACTGTATGTAAATATATATTTTTTTAGTTTTTAAGCACAAATATAGTTAATTAAACCATAGAATGCACAGCGTAATAGTAAACTAAATTTAAAAACATTGAATAACACTGAGAAAACCTTGAACAACAGAGAAAACTAACACTGCAATAGTTCACGATATATGCTAGGAACTGCTCGCTAAAAACACTTTTTTTAATGAGTTTTAAGCACAAGGAAAAAAATGAACATTTGAAAAATCCGTAATTTAATAAACCACCAAGAAAAGTAACATTGCCACAATGCACGCTATGAACTGATTGCTGTAAACAGAACTGAAAACAAAAACAAGCCTTTTCTGCCTTATGCGTCCAGCCCTTCCTCTCTCGCTTGCTCGCTTGCTTGCTCTCTCTTTCGTGAGCCTGGAGTGCCTGTGTGTGTGTCTCTCTCTAGGGCGCGCCTGTGTGTGTGTGCCTCTCTCTCGCGCGCCTGTGTGTGTGTGTGTCACGCTCTCTCTCTCTCTCTCTTGCTCGCTGCACAGGAAATGCACAGGTAGAGACTGACCATGTAAAAACCGAAAGGGAAACTGGCTTGTTCGTATACCGAGTGTGTGGTCGTGAACCGAGGCAAGAGTTTGGCAAACTTTTTGGTCGTAAACAGATTTGTATGTGTACCGAGACGTTCGTGAACCGAGGTTCCACTGTAGGTCTAGATCATGAATGCAACTGTCCAAAACACAATACAGAAGAGATAGCAAAATTTTTTGACTACCTTATAACCCTTTTCTGTTTTGCCAAGAGCATCGATTGATTGAATGGCAAAATACTGAGAAACTGGGACAACATTTGACGCGTGTTTCCTTTCTTAAATAGTCACTGGATGATGATGTCATGTGCATATTGCAAATCAGCCATTGCCACTGCAAAACAGCAGAAGACACAATCAAAAATGTGAATACATTGTCAAAAACATGCAATGTTCATCAAGTCCAAATTAAGTTATAACAAGAAAAAAAATTCGGAGTGGTCTCCCCTAGACTTTTCACATATATTCAGATATGAGGGTGGATATTTGAGGAGTAAACCACAAGACAATGATTATATATTTATATTATGTACATTAAAGAATCAACAGTAAATCAAATCAAATTAATAATATATTGACCAATTATTATAAAAGCAAAGTTGAATAGATCGGACTCTCCAGCTGCATGAATAAAAGGTAAAGTATCACTTCTGGTTAATGGAAATAGCCCAAAGGTTGACAGAAATCTGCATTTTGTACATAATACTTGTATGCAAAATTTGGTTGACCTAAGTGAAAGCGTACTCAAGTTATCATGTTTACATACACACACACAGACGAACACATAGACATAGTTTCAAAAATTGTATTTTCAGACTGAGGAAGGTCTAAAACGTCACGATTCATCAAAATCTGAAAATTGAATTTTTGGAGGATTCCAATATTTTCCCTGTACTTTGTATAAGAGAAAGTCAGGGAGGTTTAAAACATCAAGATTCATTAAAATCTTAACATTAGATCTTTGGACGATTACAATGCTTTATTTATAGATCTTATACGAGAAAGTAAAAACACGTCAAAAGCACTTCTCAGGTGTTCAAAGTGTTAAAAATGTTAAAACATGAAAGGAACTTTGAAAGCCTGAAAATCAATAATTGCACAGGGTCTACATTTTAAAATGATGTTTCAATATTATAAATCATTCAGTGCCTATTAGCAGGTTTGTGAGAATCTACTGTACTAGCTGACAAACAGTGCTTGAAAAGCTTGGTGAGCACCTCAAGCTTTATGCTTCAATAGCAGCAGCCATTCAGCAAGGAACAGAAGTGTGTCCTTTGATAAGACTTGAGAGGATTTATGAAAAAAGGCATTAATGCTTGCTTTGTTCTCAATGATGCTAAAGAGTGTGATGGTGAATTGCACAAAGTGACAGAGCCTATTAATCCAAGCATACTAGAGAAGCACTGCTTTTCATCTCAGTTGAGATGAATGGTTTCTGTGCTCTTCAGTAAACAGAGCTGCAGAACTAGACTGTAGCGGGGTAGCGAATTGGTCCATGGCACACAATTACTTTAATATACCATTTTTGCAAAGCATACACAGCATTTAAGTGCTGGTCAGAAGTACAAGGGGTGTGGCTTTGGTTTTTCAGTTACATATCTGTATATGATGCAGTTTGTCTGCTTAACTTCTGTATATCTTATCTTGTAGCATTCTGTATACTGTATAACTACCATGTTGTACATTACATAGTACCAGAATGAGATTTCAGTCTTCAGTCAGTACTGGGGCAATATCAAGACGCCTCATTATTATAGGGTAGATTATATCACTGCATGCATGTTTCATAGAAAATCCAAAAGAATTTGATCAAAGCTCCGCACTTCTCCCACTACCCACTGAATCACCTGAATACCATTACATGTGCAGACTTTTCTACATTTAGGTGACTAGAGCAGTACATTAACATTTGTAGTTTGCTCATAATGCCAGAGTGGCGACCTATAAGTGGTTTTCTTGATTTGCCACAATTAACATAAGAGTTATTTAAGAGGTTTTGCCATTGCATTGTAAAGATGTTGTCAGGCCAGTAGAGCAGATCTCAATCACAGCTACTGCCTTGGATATGAGCTAATTAAAAAACAATTTCAAAGTTCAGCCATGCTTGTGATTATTAATTGATTATTATTAATAATTAACTTAGGGCATTAGATAGCAATTAAGAGCTCAACAATAGTCAGCAGACACAGGGGTTGACATAAATGGATAAGGAGACCTTTTTACAAAAATAGAGGAGAGGAAATGGGAAGTAGCACATTAATTAAAGAAAAATGCTTAGAACTAAAAGAGCTGTTATCATTTCCATAAAATATGAAATTGACATTACTTAAGCCAGAAGCTTTTTTTATTATTAATCTTTCCTTTTCAGTTGTACATCTCATGTGTGTTTTGGAAGTTTGCACAGCATGGCTCTTGTTAGTGACCGAGCAGTAACTACACATTCATAGGCAGTGCCTCTCCTTTAATTATTCAGCCCAGCTCTATAAAATGACTTTACATCAATGTTTATTAAGTATCCTATTTGCTAGGCATTATACATTTTTAAGAAATTCAGATTGTATAAATATAAGCATATCATAGTACCCAGAAATTGACTTTAGAGATGACACTACAGAATTTCAGAACCAGCCATCTTTACTCCAAGTGGCTATATACTATATTCATTCTCGAAGCAGCAGAGTCTTGCAGTAGTACTTTATAAATAACCTAAAAAATATTATGTCCCCAAGTAATGTACCCATTAGGTGGGGTAAGTGGCAAAAATGATAGTTTAAAAGTAAATGTAAATCCACATTTTCCAAGCAGTGTGTCCCATTCTTTTCTGTGAATTTGTATTATGTAATTAACTAAAAATGAAGGTATGGTAATGAATCATCTATTTTACTTGTGCACTAATTTCTCCACCAATTTCGTGGGAACATTGATGGAACATTATGGAAAAAAATAAGATGCACGTTAGAATATGTTGCTACATTTTATGACTGACTGTGCTTATAACATTTTCATTTTCATTGGATGCTGAAGGGTGTTGTTTGCCTCCATGGATCTAATTCCTTATGAGCTCTTTGATCAAGGCTCTGTATATCACAATGAAACAAAAAAATACTGACATAACTAACTTTTAATTATAAAAAGTTCATAGACACAAGCTGCAGTACACTTTACTTATTCTTCCTTAAAGTAGAATTATATTCCCTCTATTAATTGTTTCTTTCATTGCATTGCAGAACTGAAATGTTTTTATATTTCAAATTGAATCTTAAAATATTTCTGAATAAAAACATACAACAATGGGACAGTGTTGTAAAATTCAGTGTACTGTATGCCTGTATGAAAATATTTTGAATGTTC
The DNA here is from genome assembly GCF_016835505.1 of Polypterus senegalus. Taxonomy (NCBI): domain Eukaryota; kingdom Metazoa; phylum Chordata; class Cladistia; order Polypteriformes; family Polypteridae; genus Polypterus; species Polypterus senegalus. The sequence continues at coordinate 222,126,098 of NC_053155.1, read as the reverse complement.
AGTGCAAATTAGGCTGGGAGCACTGAGCTTGTAGGCTCACTCGCCTCCTCAAATATTACTTGAAATGTACTGCCTGCCCTTCAGGACATCTACGACATTTACAAATTCCTTACTTTGACTCACATGTTTAATGCAGGTAGGTACAATTTAGTTAAGTCGGCAACAGTAATGTGATTACAAGAATTTAAACTATAATACATTACACTACTTTATTGCTGGAAAATGCATTTAGATGATAGTACTGTGTTATCCCAAATTCTACATATAAGCAGCGTATTGGGACAGTGTGTAGTGAGTTGTCTATCAAGTTCCACAATTTGAAAACATACAATACCTATTAGTTGGAAGAAGGGGCCTGAGTTGCCTCAAAGCTTGCATATTGTAATCTTTTCAGTTAGCCAATAAATGGTGTCATTTTGCTTGATGAGTCCAGTATGAAAGAGTATGAATACATACATGAATTTGCCCTTTGGTGGACTGACATCCTATCCAGAGTTTTTTATCTTGGTACTGGCCTTGGTTTATCTCCTTAAAACTTAAAAAGCAGTTCCAGATGTTGAAAGGGTAAATGCCAGTATGTGCATCAAGCAGCTTTTGTGTTTATAACGCTTATTCTCCCTTTTGAAAATACAAGTTGACTTTATTACTTGTAGAGTCTGCAGCACACTTTCCCTAAAATAGTATTCTCAGCAAGAATACAAAGTGTTGCAACTACAATGGAAAACTACGTTTAAGACACTAACATGCTTATCTTCTGCTGGAACATCTTCTGGACATTTTTAATCTGATTTCATTGTTTGCGATTTGCTTACCAGGTTATCAAAAATGTAGGGTTTTGGCTACATTGTTTGAACATCTGCCTCATTAACAACAAATGTTTTTTCTTCTGCGATTACTTATTTAATATAAAGTTCCTTTTTGCAAAATATCTCTTACTTTCTAAGCTGAATATTTATTTAAGATAGCATCTCCAATGTAATAACAGACATCCTGTGGTAAGAACAGGAGCTGTGACCATGGATCCTTTGCAGAAGATAACCTTCAGCAGTTACAGTACCTGTGAGCTTCATCCATTAGCTTATTACCTTTTTTATGTTCAGAAAGATTTACCTCTCATCATTACAGTAATCCACATTTTGTACATGCAGTGCATGTAAATATGATTCCGGTAGCAAACAAAATACTGTAATAAACAAAGACTCGCTTTCCAGCATCAATTGAAGTTAATAGTACTCTGCCTTATTCAAAGAACTTGAAGCTGTCGAACACCATTTGCGATGCATATTTAAGATGACCTATATAAATATGACTCAATCTGTTACAATTAAGCTCCTGTTGCGGTACAAGGGCAGTTGATCTGTCAGGCTTCTTTCCCCAAAGAACTGAGAGCTTGCGAGTGGCAAATAGGTAGATCTGCATCTGAAAATGACATGCCATTTCAGTGAGGACAGTATGCAATTCGAACAGACAGGACAAAGTAAACTCAATGTTAAAAATCGGAAAAGCCTGCTGTGTGTCTGATACATTAGCTAACTCAGTTGAGTCCTCACCTTGGTCTGCTCTTATCTGTGGCATTTCGATGCCGTGTCACGTGCATAATCTTTTATGAGTGTTACAAGGATGTTATGATGGTTGAGCATAAATTCCACTTATCCCTGACAAATCTTTGGTTTTCAAAGAACTGACACATCTGTCCAGTGGTTACCTCTGCTTGATCAGAGCTGTAAGCAGTGCAGTGCCATCTCAGGATCTTTAATAATCTGTTTAGTGTCACTTAATTCAATGTTATAGTTCATTTTTTTAATTAAATTTAGTGTTAGTGTTGTTCATTTTATCATCTTTGTGACTTCATTGTACTGCCATTTTATGTAATGCTTTCAATTTGAGCAACCATTTTCTTTTCCGTTTTCATGAGCACTGCCACGCCAGGTAACGACATTTGTTCCTGGTCATGTGAGCTGGTTATACAAAATGCTGGACATAAAGTTAAGTATCTAAACTTCTGATCCACAAAGAAAAACCCATACTAGACTAGTGGTAGTCTTATTTAGGCACACTTTCTGGAGTTGATAACTTTTAGTCTCTTCATTTTGGTTGTCATTGAAAGATAATCCACTTTTTACTTCTGTGCTTCGGCTGATTATTGAGTATCCTCTGGTAATCGCTATAACAAGCTAACTACATCTCTGCTGCTTCTCTAAGCTCTCTGTCTCTGTTTCTTCTTAGACTGTTTGGCTGATTGATTTTCATGTAGTCCTCATTAATTGTGGGGTGTGTGTGTGTGGGTAAATGTTGGGTTAATTAGTTTCTTAAATTGACCTAATACTAGTAGTTCTGATTGTATGCATGACATTGTCAAGTAGTGAATGAAATGTGTAATGAAGGGCTGGTGTCTCCCTGTTATGTTATGCAGCCAGAATACATGTACATGTTACATGGGAGACTAGTTAACACTAGAATTACCAGAGCCTACGAAAAAACGCGTAAATCCGTCCCACCTTAAATCGCTTCTTAAATCCCTTCACACCTCTCCACCAGCGTCCTTTGTCCTCTAAATGTGCTGATAAAGAGAAGCTAGAAGCAGCCGGCTATTCCATCCCCCCACCAATTTAGAACGTGCACGAACTTCTCCCAGTCCATGCCTTGATTGAGTATCTGGGAGTGAAGTGGAGTTTTAGAGTGGAAATAATAGATCGTTATTTGGGTCAGGCAATCTTAAGAAAATGTACTATTTACACATTAAGAATAGGTGTCATTGTATATCTGAGTGGAAACAAGGACATTTTTAAGTAAGAAAGCACATGATGGCCTTACAGTTCCAAAGACTAACATTCACTGCTACATTAGCCACATAATGTGTGGAATTTTCATGTTCTCCTATTTGTAAGCATGTTTTCCCTCAGGTACTTTGATTTCCCTCTACATCACACTGTGGCTTCATATTTAGGGTTGGTTCCTGTCTTGTTGTGTAATTTAAGTGTAAGTACAGAAAATGTATATTTGTAATTCTAGCTAGACTGTGCAAAAGTAATGGTCCATGATAAAACTGTAAAATGTTGCCTACCTTCTGTATTTCAGTATAAAATAATATTGCAAATAAAGTGTTTTATTAATATTTAATATTTTAATATATTATTCAATGTAACCTGTGTTATAGATAAGAAGAGAGTGCAGTTTAGTAGCTATTGGATTGCCACCTCAAGCACACAGTTTCTCCTTTGTTGCATGTGATTGTGAACATGTCCTTTACTCTATCTGTGCTTTACTTGTTTGCAACATGCATCTTTGCTAAACATTATTTATGCTTCATTGTACAGAAAAAAAAGTAGACATGGATGGGCCTTGTTATCTTTACATATGATATGCTAACATGGCTGTCCATTTGTCTGACCAGGATTTTAAGTCACCTGTAGCTCGCAAACACTTTCACCAATTGACCTGAAATTTGGTACACATATACTACGTGATGTTTACTATGCACTTTCGGGGTGAAGATTGACCTCCAAGGTTATTCCATTTTTTAATTTAATTTTATTTTATTATTGAATCATGCATACGGACACCATTCTCATCTCTACCACCTTCGCTGTCACTTCCCCTACCTCTTCATGTCTTAAATCATTCTTAAAGCAAAATAAAAAAATGAAAACATACTAAGTAATTGCAACACAAACACTAACTTAATTAGTTTTAACACGAAAAGATGATAAAAATAGAAGAAGCGGGCCACTAAGGTAGAGAAAAGAAGAGCTGCTCAGGAAGCAGCAAGCGCATCAACCTCTGATCAAACAAACGAATGATAAACAGAGACAGAGAAAGAGTAGGAAAACTAGCAATGCTCAAGCCAAGTGTATTCACTGCACGTTATTGTAGAGTGTGCCGTTACTGGTCATAAATAGCATCATATAAAAGAAAAAGAATTGAAAACTAAGATACAAAACTGGCTCTAGTGTGAATGATTAGGATGTTGTGTATCTGTTTTCATTATTTTGAGTGTTGGGATGGTATCAGCCATGAAACGTGTAACACACAAAAAAGATTTATTATTGACAAGCAGTATGATCTTGTGGATAAGGGGACTATAAACCACAAGGCTGCAGTTTCTGTGGTGGATTAACTCAGTGGGTGTTCATGAGCAGGGCACTGACCCTATCTGGACAGTAACTGAAGCAATACATCCTATACTTCTGCTGAATGCCACAAACTACTTTAAATGGTGTTCACCATAAAATACACTATAGTAAATGAGCATGGTCCACTTATTTGGTTATTATTTTAAAAAAAGTCTAAAAATGTAATTGTATGGTGTTTGTCTCCAAGAAATAATTTTATAAATATAAGGTTGTAATTTGATTTTTATATCTCTATCCCTTGATCACTTTTGTAACCCAGTTTAGAGTGAAAAGGAGCAGATACATGAATGTGGACAGCACTTGGGGACCCAAACCAAGGAACAACTCATGCACACACTTTCAGTCTTGCTGAGTCACTTACCAATACTTACTCACCAATATTTAGTAAATGGTTAGAAAGCACAAGAAAACCCAGCACAAGCACAGGGACAACAAACAAACTCATCTAAGCACAGTGAGACAGTATGTCACTTCATTGTACTTGGAGTAGGGCTTGAATCTATGCCTAGTTATTGCCTATTGCATAATCCCTATTTCAGAAAGCATTTTTCACTGGGAACTCCTGTACATTTGCCACATTTCTACTGATGCAGATCTGAAAGATACAGTAAGTAATCATAAATTAGTCCAGAATGAGTGAGAGGAGGCATTTGTGCGAGTGGGTCATGTTTTTGCCTTGTACCAGATACCACAGGGACATGCTTTGGATGCATTTGTCTGGATTAAAAGGTTTCGTAATATGGGTAATTAATTTGTTTGGTGTAAATCAGTGGAGATGCCAGGATTTTATGAAAGGATGGGCCTAAATTTCTTATGGGTAGGCCTGATTGTATTTATATAAATTCATTTTAAATATAATTTTAGAAGTCCAGTCATTTAAATGTAAATGGGGACATCCAATTTTTTTTTCACATCTATTTTGTATTGAAATACACTAAAATGGTGAACATAAACTGACTGACAACCTTTTGACTATACATAAAAGATACCAGCCCATCACAAGGCACAAACATCCATATAATTTCTGTTATAATTTTGATCAATAATATTATATTACAGGAAACAGCTGGACTACCGTATTTAGCATTCCTTGTAATGTGTGTAATGTCAAAGGGCTGTCCTGTGAGGTTTACTTGAGTCATGTTTTGAACATGTCTGATGCATGCATTTTCAGTTTCTGAATCTAAAATTGAATCTGTTCTTAATTAATCACCAAAATGCCAGAATCATTAAATGTTCCACATTCTATCCATGTACTGTATAAGTTGTACCAATAAGGCGCAAAGCTGCACACCTTACCAGCATTAACAGAAGTTGGAAACTTTAGTACTGGTTGAGTTGGTGGTTCATTAATATCAGACAAATCCATGACTTCGGCTGATCCTTTGACATTTTGCAGTTGACTAGTTGTAGATTTTCCATACTCTGTAATGATGTTGGTAGCAAATCCTTTGCTAAAGATGACACAGCTAGTGGTGGATTTTTCACTTGTGAATCATCGAAATTTTTAGTGCTGACATTAGACTCATTTTGTTGTTTTATTTGGTTTCCTTTTTCTAATAAAACCTAAAAGAGTTGCTTGTTGAGACATAGTTCACGCTTATCTTGCTTCATTTACATTTTCCTACTTACATAATTAGTAATTTCAGGTTGTGACTAGTTGTGACTAGTCGATAACCTCCTGTTCACACCTTTCAGGTGTTACGAATGTTGTGATTGATATAATTTTAAATCAGTGGTATTCTCTAAACCTTGTTACGTAGAAACATAAAACTGCCATCCACGAATACTTTTTAAAAGTTAAACTCTTATAGTGAGGTAACACTGTTGCTGTGTAGGTTTACATTTAATTAATATTTTGAGATGTATTGTAAAATGCATGTATGCAGTACAGTGCCACCCTTAGTGAAACTGGAGCCGTAAGCAGAATTTTCTTGGACCCCTTTGTTGCATATCACAACAGAACACATCTACATTTTTTGAAGGCAAAGTAATCTATTAGGTCATCACAAAACAGCTTCTGTGCGAGGTCTGTGTTGATGCTAATGATACTACTACCACTAATAATAATAACTGTAAACAATAATATAAAATACAATAACATCAACTGTTATTGCTACTGTGATGGACGGCCAGGGATCATACCCTACCACAGGCTTGGGGCTTAGAAGCTCAAACCTGTTGGGGTCCGTGGCTACCGCCAGGGGGCACCTGGACAGCCCTGGAAACAAGATCTGTGAGGAGAGGAGTAGAGGCAGTAGAAGACTTAAGAGAAGTATGGTGTATGGTGCATTGTGCTGTGTTCAGTAAAGAAACAAAATAAACATGTGTGTTTGGACATCGTGTGTCTCAGTGTCTGTCTGTGGGTTGGTTTTATACACTACTAATATTACTAGTAATAATAATGCATAAAACACTACTGCTAATAACAAAATAAAAACTACTGCTACTGCTGAATTGTTTAATCAACCTACCTAAGGTAAATACTGGGTCAAAATGAAGCTGAATACTGTATTTAGACATTTTAAAAATGAACATGTATATATCTCACCTTCATTTTGTTCTTCCAGTGACAGGAATAAGGCATTACCTAAATCAGTAATGTTAGCAGCCCATAAAATTAACCAATAGTTAAAGTTAATCTGAGCTAATTTTTGTATGTCATAGTTGCTTACTTGGTGCTTTTCCACAATTCAGCCAATATATTAAGCAAAAGTCAAGTAAACCAAGCAACAAAAATGTTCAATGTCCAGCACAGCTTCACAATTGCGGAGGTCTGCGAATGCCCAGTGGGTAACTCCCATTGGTCCTCCATTCCCTGGGGCCCTGCACAGTTGTGTGATCTGTGTAAAGGAAGAGGTGGCTCTGAAGAAAGCTAAACTAGAACACTCTAGATGAAAACAGGCCATTTAGCTCGCCAGTCCTATCCACTTATTTCTTCCAAGAAAACATCAAGTCGAGTTTTGAAAGTCCCTAACGTCTTACTGTTTACCACACTACTTGGTAGCTTACTCCAAGTGTCTATTGTTATTTGTGTAAAGAAAAACTTCCTAATGTTTGTGTGAAATTTACCCTTAACAAGTTTCCAACTGTGTCCCCGTGTTTTTGATGAACTCATTTTAAAATAACATAATTTTAAACACTTCAATCATGTCACCTCTTAATCTTCTTTTGCTTAAACTGTAAAGGCTCAGCTCTTTTAATCTTTCCTTATAATTCAACCCCTGTAGCCCTGTAATCAGCTTAGTCGCTCTTCTCTGGACCTTTTCTAGCGCTGCTATGTTCTTTTTCTAGCCTGGAGACCGAAACTGCACACAGTACTCAAGATGAGGCCTCACCAGTGCATTATAAAGGTTAAGCATAACCTCCTTGAACTTGTACTCCACACATCGTGCTATATAACCTAACATTCTGTTAGCCTTCTTAATGGCTTCTGAACACTGTTGGGAAGTCGAGAGCTTAGAGTCCACTTTGACTCCTACATATTTCTCATAAGGTGTACTCTCGATTTTCCGACCGTCCATTGTGTATTCAAACCTAACATTTTTACTTCCTATGTGTAATAATTTACATTTACTGACATTAAATTTCATCTGCCACAAATCTGCCCAATTCTGTATGCTATCCAAGTACTTCTGTAGTGATATAACAGATTACAAATTATCTGCTAATCCACCTATCTTGGTATCATCTACAAAGTTAACCAGCTTGTTACTTATATTCCTATCTAAATCATTTATATATATTAAAAAAGCAGCGGCCCTAGCACTGACCCCTGTGGAACACCACTCTTAACATCGGCCAGTTCTGATGAGGTTCCTCGCACCATCACCCTTTGCGTCCTGTGTCTGAGCCAATTCTGTACCCAACTAAAAACATCACCCTGAACTCCCACTTCTTTTAACTTGATGCCCAACCTCTCATGTGGCACCTTATCAAATGCTTTCTCAAAGTCCAGATAAATAATATCATAAGCTTCACTTCGATCGTATCCTTTTGTTGCCTCCTCATAGAATTCCAGCATGTTAGTAAAACACGACCTCCCTCTTCTGAACCCATGCTGACTGTTCAGAATAACTCCTGTCCTTGCCAGATGTTGCTCTTATCCTTAATAATTCCTTCCATTAATATTCCCGTGATGCATGTTAAGCTTACTGGCCTATAGTTGCTTGGATCTGCCCTGTCACCCTTTTTATATAATGGGATGATATTTGCCATTTTCCAGTCCTTCGGAATCTTTCCAGTGTGCAGTGACTTCCTAAAAATATGTTTCAAGGGTTTAAATATGTACTCACTAGCATCCTTAAGAATATGAGGATAAATATTATCTGGGCCTGGTGATTTGTTTGATTTCATCTTATTTAATCTGAGCAGCACTTCTCCCTCTACAATTTCTAAATCCCTCAGTACCTCCTTAGTAGTTGCGTTTACCTCTGGGAGGTTATCCACTTGCTCACTTGTAAACACCTCAGAAAAATGTAAGTTTAGGGCATCCGCTATTTCACTGTCTGTGTCTTTTAATTCCCCTTTACTATTCCTGATGAACTTGACCTCCTCCTTAACTGTTCTTTTACTACTAAAATACTGAAAGAATCTCTTGGGGTCTTCTTTCGCCTTATCTGCTATATTCCTCTCCAACTGTCTCTTAGCCTCCATAATATCCTTCTTAATGGTTTCCCTCATGTTTTTATATGCTCTACAATTCACTTTGCAGTTATTAGTCATATGCCTTATAAAGCAGTTTTTTCCTTTGCAACTTCTTTTTTAAATCTTTAAACTATGAAACAGAGTGTGCCAATCAGCAAAGTGTGTAGGCATAGGTCTACCCAAGTCCTATAACAATGCATAGACTGTTGTAAGTAAAACCACAATAATTGTTCACAGTTCCACAATTTGACAGTAGTTAATGGACAACTTGTCCATTTTAGTTTTATTAAAGTACAGGTAGGAGAGAAGAGCAAAAGAAACACATAACACATGCATTTATTTGTAACCAACATTTGAAACTGCTTTGTCATTTAAGAATTCATCCTCTTACATCCATCCAGTCCTTTGTGTGTTTGTTAAGAGTCAACCAATTGACAAACAAGAGCATAAACACACATGAAGTTTCAAAAGTTTCTTTTCCTAAGATTAAAAAAGGAACCTTATAAACTGTTATATGCCCAACACATTTGAGACACTTTGCTGGCTGCACTGGTTTAAGCTGACTTGATAACAAAACGACAGACAGGTGGATAATGTGCCCGTTACAGTACAGCACATATAAATGAGATAATAAAATTCAAGAGCAGTATCAGAAACATTTAATTTTTCAAGGGCACATGCAAACTAGAATCTTTTTTTTATTTTAGTATTATTGTCATCTTTGACCACATTATGGAGAAGATGGCTGGCTGCTTATTTAATATACGAAAGAACTTTTGAGCCTCAAAAGTTAAAAAAAGACATGAAAAAATATGGAAATTGGAAAAGAAAATATGAAAGGATTCAATTGGCTTTTGCAACTCAAAGGGGAGTTGGCTGAATTAAAAACTAAGGCAATGGTACATAAAAGACAGCTCCTAACAGCCGATAATGAGCTCGGCTCAGTGAGTTATGAGTTTGAGATGCAAAGTTTTGTTTTTTTAACAGTCTCCTGCTGATTGTGCTCTAATTGGACATAGCATGTAACTGATTAAAACAATTATAATACAAAAAAAATCACAGTTCATAAATCTCCACCATTTAACAGTTTTAGATTCAGGCTTACTTTATAAATGCTTTATTGGAATACAATACTTCCATTGTTTATCGTAGAAACTGACGAAAGCCCAAAGAAACAATATTTATATGATTTTAAATGTGAGTTCTATAAATGGCCTTATGTAGCTTTACATTTTAAAAATTACTGAAGGCAATAACTACTATGAAACAGGAAAAGGTTATTCACGAAGGTCAGAAAAGAAGAGAAAGGGCATTTGGAAGACACCTGAGATTTAGAAATGAGGGAGTAAATTCCTGTGAAACAGATAAAATAAAAGTGCAGCAAAGTGAGATAATATGGGCTAAAATCCAAGACGATGATTCTTGAGGTTGTGTTTCAGCTCTAAGTTATCAGATATGAATGAACCAAAACCATTATATGAGAGCATTAAAAATGCATGGGCATATACTGTACACATTTGGAGCCAGACAGAAAAAAAAATGTTAAACAGGGCAAACAAGCCCCAAATCTGTACTACACATAATAGACACATCTAATCTTTCAGTTATTAATTTAGAATCATGATATACACATTTTGTTCTTCAAATGGTAAATCAAAGCTACAGATGTAGATGAGGCAGAATTTAAATTCACAGATTTGCAAAACAACATTAAAACAAGGTGGATGTAGCAAAATCAAAGAACTGCATCATTATATATTCAGATTCAAGATTAGCTAAACAAATTCATTAACAACAAACATGCTGATTTCTTTGGGAAAAGAGTTTGCTTTTTGCCTGTGTGCCAGCTTGTTTGTTCGTTTTTGAAACTGACAAGTTATTATATATTTCCCCCTTTCTTTCAAGTAATCCTTATTCCCTGTAGGCTTGGTTTCTATATCGGAGGACAAGAGAAGCAAAGTAAACCCACAGGACTTTGGTTGTATTACTATTACAGTTAGATATTGAACAATGAGTCATCTGAGAATGACTTCTTTATGATTAAGGATGTAATGAAGAGCCGAGGAAACACAGCACAGCTTTGTTAGATACAGAGTATTATGAGCAGAAAAATAAAATGAAAGGGAAATGTGAACTACAGGAGCTGTTTAACAAACAAACATGAATGACTCCTGGAAATACTAAAAAGAATTTTACTTCAAAAAAATGAAGTCATTTCACTAAGAGCTGTCATCTCAGAAATAAAATATGATCAATAAAATCTAAACATCTGTCACTCAGTGGATTCCTTTTGGATCTGATTTACACCATACAGTTGACACAGAAATGTACGCTTTACAAGTTTGACCACTACACGAAAGTCTTTGCCCACCCAAGAAAATTGTGTTTAAAGCGGTAATTTGCTTTTGTGCTGTGTAAAACAGTACAATAAATATTGAAAAGTGTTTCTAAAGCAAATCCAGATTTTGTGTGGCCTCCCTTAGAGTGTAAAACTGTTGGAATTTGCTTTGATTACACGACTGTATAATTTGTTCATAAAGTCTTGAGCAACATTCTTCCCAGTTTTTTAAGTTTGTTTTAACTAATCCTTTGACTTTGGCTGCTTTCTGATGTTTTCCCTGTCCACGTGATCTCACACAGTTTCAGTTATGTTGAGTTCAGGCTTCTGGGAAGGCCAGTCTAATACTGTTAGCATTCCATCTGAAGTCTTGAACTCTATGTAGGCCTTAAGTGTGTTTGTTGTGTGCGTAGGATTATTGTGCTGAGAGATCAAGTGTTTTTCAGTATGCCATTTTCTCAAAGTAGGCTAATGAATAAAAATAAATCTATTTCTCAGCAGTCATCAGACCATCAATTTTGATCAGACTGTCTACACCATTGGCTGGCATTCCTCCCTAGACCATAAAGGATCCACCTCCATAGTGCTTCACAAAAGACTGCGGACAATTCCGCTTGTAGTTCTCTTCTTCTGACATAATTTGAATTTGGACACATCACTCCAGATGAGATTCTGACACTCCATGCTTTATGGTCTTTTGCATACTGCAATCACTTCTGCTTGTTGCCTTTTCACAAGAAGGGCTTCTTAGCTGCGGCACACTGTATAAGATAATTTCTTTTATGGCTTCATCACATAGTTCATGTATGATCTTTCTGCGCCAAATGATTCTGAGCAAACACATCACTGGATTTCCTACTGTCCCTTCCCTAAGAAAGTGACTTCTAAATACTATTCATCAAATGTAGACAGTGTTTTAGATCTTTTACTGTATTTTCTGTCTTCATCTTGACCAGTTTTTTTATGTTTCTTTATGACAGGTCTGAGACTAGGGATCTGCGCTGCTAATTGTAAAGGTTGCATGTTCGAATCCCATAATTGCCAGAAGTGACTCTATTCTGTTGGGCCCCTGAGCAAGACCCTTAACCTGCAATTGCTCCATCTCAGGCATAACATTAACCTGCATCCAGCCCAGCAAGCAGGTCGTCCAACTTGCAGGAAAAACGTGGAAGCTGGTGGCAGGATTGGCACTCCAGCCACTGTAATAAAACCTCACACTTTTCAGTGTGGTGCTGAGGTGTCACCCATTGCATGACGGCAATCAGATCTCAATCCGGGTGGTTTGATGAGTGGTGGGTGTGGTGACGCGCTGTTATCAGCGCATGCTCCCAACCTCTCTCTTTATGACAGCAAGCACACTACATGCCAAAATTCAGGTTTGGTGTGCTGTTGTTTGCCAAATATAGTTTTATTGACACAAACCTATATATGTTAAAAATAAATTTCCTTTCATGATTCACTCCTGGGGCGGCAAGGTGGCGCAGTGAGTAGGGCTGCTGCCTCGTAGTTAGGAGGCTTCGTGGGTTCTGCCAGCGTGGAGTTTGCATGTTCTCCCCGTGTCTGCATGGGATTCCTCTGGGTACTCCAGTTTCCTCCTACAGTCCAAAGACATGCAGGTTAGGTGCATTGGCGATTCTAAATTGTCCCTAGTGTGTGCTTGGTGAGTGTGTGTGAGCACCCTGCGGCGGGCTGGCCCTCTGCCCGCGGTTTGTTTCCTGCCTTGTGCCCTGTGTTGGCTGGGATTGGCTCCAGCAGACCCCCGTGACCCTGTAGTTAGGATATAGCAGGATGGATGATGGATGGATTCACTCCTTTTTATTACATTCCCTTATTTCCTATCCTACTTGTAGAGAGTAACTGAAAGCCTCAAGCTTATTGGATTACTACTTTAAAAACATACATATATTGTTTAATTACATATTCTAAAATAGAGAGCTTTTGTTATGACACATCTTATTTCAAAAGTTCACTTAGGATTCTGCCCAAAAAGAGGAACTTATCCCTATGCTTTTGCAGACATGCTCTGATCCCAATAGAAGTCTTTCTCAGTTGTCAGCGTTGTTATTTTCTTTTTCAGTCCCAGGATTTCCAAAACTTGATTTTTGTTTTCTGAGTGTCACCAATCCAATTCTGAACCAATTCCATTCTTAAGTCAAGCTTTTACTATTATGCCAAGGTAGCTTGATGTCTTGAGATCATTGATACCTAATTCACGTAGAGAATAATTTTCATGTCTTAATTCTAATTGTTGTATTGTTGCTGTTCTTTCCAGCCATTCTGTCAAACTTTGTTTAGTATGGTCAGCAAGAGTTGTGAAATAGTGTAATAAAGCTGTCCTAAAGATTTCAAATGTGCTTGAATTTGAACCATATGTTACATTTGATCAAGGTCAACCTGTGGAATAAGTGGTATAAGAAAATGTTTAGGGTGACACAACTAATTTAGAAAATTATCATTTTGACAGTAAAATGTTGACAAGCAACCAAAGATACTGTACGGACTGACTGCTTTGTGCTCAGGGAAATAAATATGTCAAACCATTACCATTCTGGTGGATAAATGTTCATAAAGGAAGACCGGGGGTGATCTAATAAGGTGCAGTGTTTGGCAAATCACTTAAACAAATAGCTGCAGAGGGACTGGTTCCATTAATAACCTCAAAGTTATAGTTCGAACCCTAATGGCATCTATAAAGTACATTTGATCTTATATAAATGTAACCATATTATTAGATTAATAGCTTCAACCTTTACAAGATACAACAGTAGATGGCATACAGTCCATTGCAGGGCATACTCATGGGTAATCCTGGACTGGCTATAGCGACCTCTGTGGAGTGAGGGCAAAACTGGAGTAAAAACGGAGAAAAAAATGATGTTAACAAACTGCAAATACTATACAGTATAGCAAGTGTCCAGACTGATGGTTAATTCCTGATCCTTGGACAGATGTGGCAGCAAACATAACCACTTTGCTATCACGTGTTCTCATCTTTAGAATATTTTAAACTCACCCACTGTGTTTATTCTCTATATTAATTTTTTCTCAATATCCTCCTATTACTTCTGTTCCTGACGGCACATTTTTTCTTTTAGATAGGGTGAATCTTCAGATCAATGTGAACACCCTCAAGCGGATGATTGTTGTTGTTATTATCAGATAATTAAGAGCAAAACTTTCAACATAGCTGACATGTCCTTTATGACTTTATGCTACTCAAAATTTACAGTGCAGAGACATTAAAGCTGCTGAAAGCTTGGATACTTTCCTGTCTTCAAACAGAAAAATATGATTTCAGCACAGAATTTCCTATAGTACAGAAGGTTCTTAGAAGGTCCCACAGGTTTCTTTTGCAGTTGGTGGAAAAAAACACAAATAAAAAATAAGATTTTCTCCACTTTCTTTTTTGGAGGAGATGCTTTTGTTGAAACCCCTGAAGAGATGAAGATTTCTGTATTTTTTTCTCTATAAAGCATTTGAAAAAAAAAACAAAGAAAGAGAAGCCAATGCTGGCTATGAGCCAAGCAGTTTTTAATCCTCCCTGGGTATAACTCCAATGTGTAGTTTCACATAAGATCTAGTAGTACCCTAATTAACATTAACGCTAGCCAGGTCTTCGACATATATTTGAAGAAGAATGCACTTCATCCCCCAGACTTGTCTCAGAAATTATTGTTTTAGTTCATTTAAATGCCTAAATGGTAAACATTTGTTGTTCCATGTTGTCTCAGATTTATTTTCTCTTATAGGAGCATGTGGAGTGTGGCAAAATAAACAAGTCATTCTTTATATAGTTATATGGTAATTCGTGTAATCTGTTCTCAAGAAACAAGAATGCATAGTGCAAGTTATTACTTTTGATATCTGTTCAAAAATACAGGTTGAACTTACAAATGGAGAAAACACATATAGCAGCCAACAAGGTTGGAAAAGACAACGCAGCTCTGTGGTCAGCATCAGTCAAATGGATTCCAGTTAGTTTCATATTCATTGAAAAATATAATTAACCAAGTATACAACCAAAAATATGCTAAGGAGTTGTCTTATAGTATATTAATGAAGGCAAGATAAAATGAGATTGCATATTAATTTAAAAAAATCCAGTTAATCAAACAGATGCTATCTTCTGCTTCTGGCTGTACAAAACTGTCAACAGCATATCTGTGTAGTTAAGGTTTCTATTGTCGTTCTTCAAAAATGGGATGCAAATCTTCTTTCTCCGGGCTATAACACTTTGGTTATCTCAACATGAACAGCAAGTTCCTTTTCATAGATTGATAGAAGATACATGATGCCACAATGTCAGCCATTTGGCAGTTAAGTGTCAGATTACAGGACAATTTCAGTTTCATGACCACAATCTGTCTGTAGTGGTAGGTTATTGTACCATGTTAGCCATTGTGGATGCAATGAGAAGTCAAGCAAAATGACACATTTTATTGGCTAACTAGAAAGATTACAATATGCTTTTGAGGCCTAAAGCAGAGGCCTGAGTTGCCTCAAAAGCTTGCATATTGTAATCTTTCTAGTTAGCCAATAAAATGTGTCATTTTGCTTGACTTCTCATTGTATTACCACAATCATAATGCCAGAAGACTTCTGTAAGAAAGCTAAGACAATATAAAGCATGGCCTAGACAGGAAAGTTCATTCAGCAACAAACAGGTAAATGAACAGTGAGATTTATTTTCTCCAAAAAAATTCTCAAATGAACTCCCTTTTTTGTATATTTTGTGTTTAAACTTAACGTTATGCAGTGTTATTTTGTATAGTCAGGGAATTTGTGGTTTTGCCTACTTTTTATACTACTACATGCTTTGTTGTTTCGGTTTATGTTACAATTTGTTTGTTTTTTCTTTCTTGTTGTGTTTTATTTGGGCATTTGCAACATATAACACTGATTGCATTTTGTGAGTGCATTAGAGCAGTCTAGACAACAACACGCAATTCTTCTAAACATCAAGTCCAGTTTTGAAAGTCCCTAAAGTCCTACTGTCTACCACACTACTTGATAGCTTATTCCATGCATCTGTGGAAATTTACCCATAAGTTTCCAAATGTGTCTCTGTGTTGTTATTGACCTCATTTTTAAATAACAGTCTCAATCCAAAGTACTAATTCCCTACATAATTTTGAACACTGCAATAATGTATCCTTTTAATCTTCTTTTGCTCAGACTGAAAAGGCTCAGCTCTTTTAATCTTTTTACATAATTCATTCAATGTAGTCCTGAATCAGCCTAGTCACTCTCTCTGGACTTTTTCTGGCGTTGTTATATCCTTTTTGTAATCTGGAGACCAAAACTGTACACAATACTCCAGATGAGGCCTCACCAGTGCATTATAAAGCTTGAGCATAACCTCCTTGGACTTGTACACATTGTAATATATAACTTAACATTCTTAATTGCTTCTGAACACTGTCTGACAGTTGATAATTATAGTTGACAGTTGACAGTTTCAAGTCCACTACAACCTCTAAATCCTTCTCACAAGGTATACTTTCAATTTTCAGACCTGCCATTGTGTGTTTAAATCTAACATTTTTACTTCCTACATGTAATACTTACATTGAATTTCATCTGCCACACATCTACCCATGCTTGTATGCTGTCCAGCTCCCTCTTTAATGATTCGACAGATGCTAGATTATGTGCCAACCCACCTATCATCTGCAAACGTAACAAGCTTGTTACTTATGTTCCTTTCTAAATAATTTATGTATATTAAAAATAGAGGATCTAGTACTGACCCCTGTGGAACACCACTTTTAAATTCAGCCAATTCTGAAAAGGTTCCTCCCACCATAATCCACTGCTTCTTGCGTCTGAGCCAATTTTGCATCCATTCACAAACAACACCCTGAACTCCCACTTCATTTAATTTGATGTCCAACCTGTCATATGGCACCTTATGATTTTGATAATGCCTAATCAAGCTATGCTGAGGGTTGCTTTACAATACTACAATTGCGATACATGCCCAAATGCTCATTTGATTTCCCACAAAAACAAAATACAGAGAGAGGAAAGAAACCATACAGAATCTTGGCCCACATAAAAAAAATTAATTAAAAAATGGACAACTAAAATGCAAAAATATCACATAATTAAGAAATTACAAGAGCAGAAATAATAATTCAAACACAAGAAAATAGATAAAATAAAATGTTATTACATAAAACACATAAAATGTGATTAATAACCGCTAGACCAAAGATCCACAATCCTAAATACACATCCAAAAATCTTAAGTAAAAAGGTTAAAAGACCGAGAAAGCTTAATTGGGAAATCAGTAACAGGGGAGCAGGAACATGGACTAATTCAAAACCACTCTATTTAAACAAAGGCTGAAAGTCTGCCAACAACTAAAAATAAACGCAAAGTAAGGCATCTGAGTCTAGTCATCTAGTTGGGAATCTCACCAAAACTGGTTCAAAACACAATCGGCACACAGCTTAGATGTTACCTTTGACACTATCTAGAATCTGTTTTTTCCAGTTTAAAAGTATTGAAAACTCCCTTCTAAATATGAAGGATACTGAGATATTATTCATGGATTTATTTCTACTAAAACTGACTACTGCAATAGATTATTAATAGGCAGCTCACACTACTTTACATGCAGCTTTCTGTCAACTCAAAGAATTATTAAAAGAAACTACTACAAGAAAGTGTGAAAATATAACTCCTACTCTCAAGTCACTACACTGTCTCTCAGTTAAGTCAAGTCAAATCAAGTAAGGGTGCAGGTACTGGTACAGTGCGTTGCCGCACCCACTACACGACGAAACAACTCAGGATCCTGGATGGCAAACCCTAAGACAGACCCACCCGGTCTCCAGTCCCACCCTCTGGAAACTACTCTCTATCTGCCACAGCCAGGTCTTACGTGGGCGACCCCTTGGCCTGGTCCAGCCACTCGGGTCCCCTGCAATGAGGATCTTACGAGTTGGATCACCCTCGGGGTAAAATGCACCACATGGCCGTAGTGCCATAACTGATGCTCCCTCACAATGCAGGTAATGTGCCTCATTTGGGACTCCAAGAGCAACCACTCATTCGATACAAAGTCAAACCAACGGTACCCAAGAATTTTCTAGAGACACACAGTACCAAAGGAGTCCAGTCTTCGTCTCATGTCACTGGATAGCGTCCATGTCTTGCAACCATATAGCAAGATAGGAAGCACCAGGACTCTAAAGACTTGGACCTTCATCCTTTTGCATATATATTGGGAGCGCTACACACCCCTTTCCAGCGACCTCATGACCCCCCATGCTCTCAATCCGTCTACTGACTTCATAGGAAGAGTCACCAGTGACATTAATGTCATTGCCAAGGTAAGTAAACCTCTCGACAAGGTCGACACTCTCTCCGCAGACAGACACACTGCTAATGGCCATGCCCAAGAAGTCATTAAAGGCCTGGATGTTGGTTTTTATCCAGGACACTCGCAAGCCTAGACACTCAGACTCCTCACTCAGTCTCTCGAGCGCCCCGATGAGATCCTCCATTGACTCCGCAAAGATCACAGCAAAGTCAGCATAGTCAAGATCCGTGAACCTTTCTTCACCAACAGATGCCCCACAACTGCTGGACCCCATGACCTCAACACCCATTCCATACAAGCATTGAAAAGAGTAGGAGCAAGAACACACCCCTGACAAACCCCAGAATCAACTTGAAAATACACAAAGTTTCTGCCTCCACTCTGTACAGCACTCACAGTACCAGTGTACAGGCTGGCCATGATATCCAGCAACCTCGGGGGGATCCTGTGAACCCTCAGGATGTCCCACAGGGCAGCTCAATCAACTTAGTTGAATGCTTTATGAAAATTGACAAAGGCTGCAATGACACTCTGCCGATATTCGCGTTTGCGCTCGATGAGAGCCCTCACTGCCAGGATTCGGTTGATGGTAGACTTCTTAGGCATAAAACCAGACTGTTCTGGTCGCTGGTAGGTTAGCAAGTGATCACAGATCCTATTGAGGACGACCCCAGCAAGGACCTTACCTGGCACTGAGAGCAGTGTTATCCCTCTGTAGTTGTTGCAATCCAGGCAATCACCCTTCCCTTTCCAGATAGGGACGACAAGTTCCGTTTTACAGTCAGTTGGGATGATTCCAGTATCCCAAATGGAAGTAAAGATTGCTTGCAATGCCAGGAGGACAGCCTTACCACCAACCTGCAGACGTTCACCCCGGATACCACAAATTCCTGCAGCCTTTCCTCCCCTCAGCTGGTTAACCACCTGTGCAATCTCAGTGAGATTGGGTGGTTCACAGCTAATTGGAGGATCAGCCTCAAGGACCGTGGACCCAGAGATATCCAACATCCTAGCTGTAGGATCAGCTTTGAACAACTGCTCAAAGTAGCCAGCCCAGCGGGTCATAACTGCAGTGTCATCCGTGAGGACCGTTCCATGAGCCGCCCTGACTGCAACTCTCCAAGGAACAGATTCAGATGTGCGTAATGCTTCGATTCCTCTGTAAGCAGGACGTGGGTCGCTAGACCACAGAGAGTGTGTCACTTGCTCACAGATTCCTCTAGCAAACACCTCCTTATCTGCCCTCAGAGCCCTCGCAGCCATCCTTCTCAGTTCCTGGTACAGATCAAAGTTGCCATTGAGCTGTGCACTGCGACTCCTCTCGATGATATCCAGGGTGCCCTGCGAGATGAAACGTCTCCTTTTGGGAACACCGGTAACGCCAACACAACCCTCAGCAACCTTCAGGGTCTTGTCACGGAAGGTCTCCCACATCGCATTAGGATCGGCAGTACCCAAATCTGCGAGTTCCTCACACAAACTGCATGCAAACTCATTAGAAACAGCCTGGTCTTGGAGTCTGGCCAAGTCCAGGCTCATTTTCCTAATAGGTGGTAACCTACTGGACCTAAGCTGTATCCTAAGAGTAACAACAACAAGTCTGTAGTCAGAATTCACAAACTGGGCACTTCTGTAGACCCTGCAGTTTTGCAAGAGCCTCCAGCATCTGCCCACGAGGATGTGATTAATCTCCTTCACCACACCACCAGTATTGGAGAACCAAGTCCAACAATGCGGTTCTGGGCGATGGAACCAGTATCCAGCGATTCGCAGCCCCAGACCTTTTGCATGGAGCCACTTTCACCACGATCACCAGACCCATGGGGACCAAGACAATCCTCATAGCCAGCCCTGTCAGTGCCAGTGGCTACACTAAAGTCACCCAGGACCAGAGTAGTGTCAGCCCGTGGGCATCCATCAACCACCGATGTATTTTATTTATTTTATTCGCAGCTTTCAGTTAAGCTCAGGATTCATTTCAAACTCCTCCTTTTTAACATATAAAGCCTTAAATGGTCAAATCTCTACTTACTTATCTGAGCTTATCATTACTTAGAAATAAGAGCACACATTAAGACCTACCGAAAATTCCAATGATTAAAATAACAACAGTAGGTGGTTAGGCTTTTATCTACAGGGCCCCAAAGTTTTAGTACAGTCTGCCTCCTTATATATGAGATGTCCCTTCAGTCTTAGCTTTTAAATCCAGGCTGAAGACTGACTTCTTTAGTCAAGCATACCCAGATAAGAGCTGCTGATTGGTTGTGCATATTACATCTTTATTTGTTAGTAGTTGTATAAAAACAGAAGTAATACAATATTTATGAATCATTACTAACCCTCCTCTGTTCTGTTTCTCTTCTCCATGTCCTGCTGTAGCATTTTGTGCTACTGTTTTACTTCCAGGTTGCTTATCAGCCCAGTGGAAAGAGCAGAGATAATGGGAATCCCAACTGCTCAGTTTGTTTTGCAGTAGAGCTGGCTCACCTACCTAGCCTCTACCTGATATTTGTGGTTTTCGGTATGACCGTTTCTCTAGGTGAGCCATAGCAGTTACTTAGCAGCATTTGTCTAGTTGGATCAGCTTCAGTGATCATGAATTCTGTTTTTACCTCTCTATTACAATGGCCTTATCTAGTGTTTATATTGCTACTGGTGACCTGATTAGACTGAAACAAATTGTACTCTGCGTGCACTTAAAAGATGTTAATGTTGCAAATAATTTTACTAATATATTGTAATATGACACAGTGGAGCAGATTGTACCCTACTTAGAGTTCCTAGGTAGGACTTCTCTGTGTGTGCACTTAGAATATTCTCATCAAGTTGTCATCAGATTTGTCCCAAAGATGTACATCTTAGACTGAGCAGTGACTCTGAATTCATAATGTGACTTATTGATGGGCTGCTGTCCTCTTCAAGTCTGAGTTCTTCCCATGCTGCTGGGATACCCCTAAGCATAAAAATGACCCTTAACTTGTGACACAAAATTCAGAAACAGAGCACAATAATGACTACATTTCTACACTGAATAAGAACAAACATTAAACAACAGAAAATTATATTAAGTGCAATACTATTTTGCAAAGTTGTGAGCCATTGTAAGAAATACACATTTCTTTAAAACAAAGCTGGTCCAAACTGAAACAAAGTCTTCCTCTGTAACACATTTACAGGATCTGAATTAAATGCTATAATAAAAATTGAAAATTAACCTGCTCGAAACATTTTTCACTTTTATGTGGGCCTCATAACTCTTAGACTGGTGTTTGTTCGCTGGTGTACAGTGCTAATAAAAAATATTCACCTCCTTGGAAGCTTTTGCTGATAGAGACCTGCAGAGCTGATAAAGACCTGTCTACAAGGACTCAAGGCTGTCATGGACCCTAAAGGCGCATCTACTAAATACTGACTTGAAGGGGGTGAATAATTATGTGATTAATCATTTTGTGATCTACATTTCTAATTAATTTAGATTACTTTGCAGAGACCTATTTTCACTTTGGTATTTAATTGTCTTCTAATGTTGCAGTGTCAGAAAAGTCAAATTAAATCCATTGGGATTCAATTTTCAGTGTTGTAAACCCAAAAAAAAATGTGCAAATGTCCTGGGGGGGAATAATTTTTATAGGTTTCATGGATTAACTGCCACCCCCATTCCCACTTGCATCTTGTCTTTAACCCAATGCTGACGACTTAGACAGCCCTCTAATTGGATAGCATAATGTTAAAAATGCGAGTATGTTGGGTATTTCCACAACATATTTGTTTATCTTTTTGTGGTTTATCTCATGGTCTTTATGGATTTTTACCAAATATTATTTTGTAATATATCAAAAGTTATATATTAGTAAAAACATAAAGTGCCGTAAGCTTGTGAATGGTAAAGTGTGCAATTTAAAAATAAATTTAATTAAAGTAAAAGATCCTTAACAGCGTAAAAAGCACTGGTATCTGTATGTAAGAGGTCAGCAGAAACAATGTGTTTGGGCCAGATAAAGTGTCAAGAAGAATATGTAGACTAAAAAAAAGATGTAAAAAATGCAAAAGAGATTATGGCTGACCTTGCTGCTGAGAAGTAGCACGGTAAAGAGCAAAAAGACTCTGCTAAAGACAGTATTACAGTCCCAGAGAGACCAGCTATATTAGAGACAGAGAGCGCTTTTAATTTAATTCAAGTAAGTGTATGGCAGAGGATTACAACCCAGGAACATTGTTTACAACATTTGAGTTATCAGCTTTCTCCGGCTAAGATGCTCTGGTTCAATCACCTTGAATATACAGATACATCAGACAAAGTGCTTTGGAAGTCAAACACCCTGCATTCTAATTTTACATGCCAACCAAACATATTTATATTCGAAAAAAGGTGCAATGAAGAAAATCCCCAGTACAAGCAATAGGTCCATGTTTTTATAGAGCCATTCAAGAACATTATACCAAAGTATTGTACTTAGATAAATATGTGGGCTCTCTTCAGACATTATCAGACTGCGCAGTTAGACTTGAGTCCATTTTTTCATTCAGTAGTTTTAATTCCACCTCCTATTTTAGTACACCCTGAGTTCTCCAGTTATGTCCCTGCTCTTACGGACACATGTGGTATAACTGATTCAATCTCGTACTGTGAGTATTTAAAGTGTACAATCAGGATGACACTACATATAACTTCCGTATGATAACCCTAATATGTATAGATATAGTGCCACTTATAATTTTTTGTAATATACTTGCACTAAAGATATTGTTTAGAGTATCCATGGTAGACATAAAAATGATTTCTTGAAGGCTCTTTCTTTATTAAAAATGCCCTCAATTACTTCTCAAAAAAATTAAGGAAAGGCACATGTGGGGCTAACTTGTTCTTTTTACAGAATAGGCAGCCTAAAAGTAATATCATATGCTCCACTTTGATCAAACCCTTTCGTTGGTTCCTTATAGAATTCCCACATGTTAATAAAACATTACTTCCCTCTTCTGAACACATGCTGATTGTTCAGCTAAACTCCTGTTCTTGCCATGTGTTGCTCAATCTTATCCTTAATGATTTCTTCCATTAATTTTCCTGTGATGCACAGTAAGCTTACTGGCCAATAGTTGCTTGGATTTGCCCAATCACTCTTTTCATATAACAGGAAATTTTTTTTGCCATTTTCCAGTCCTTCAGAATTTTCCCAGTGTCCTGTGACCTCCTAAAAATATGCATCAAGGGAGTATATATGTACTCGCTAACCTCCTTAAGAACTCAAGGGTAAATATCTGGTCCTGAAGATTTGTTTGATTTCAGCCTATTTAATCTAAGCAGTACTTCTCCCTCTACAATTTCTAAATCACTCAGAACCTCCCTAGTAGTCCTATTTACTGTTGCCGGTTTTTCTAATTCCTCACTTGTGACGACCTCAGAAAAACGTGTTTTGAGCATTTGCTATTTCACTGACTATATTTTTTATTTCCTCTTTACTATTCCTGATGCACTTGCCTCCTCCTTGACTGTTCTTTTAGTACTAAACTACTGAAAGACTCTCTGCCAACATGATGGACATCCCTGCCTGCTTAATTATCTCATTTGAATTACTGAACATGTAACCAAATTGAATTTCAGTATGTGTAATTAAAAAATATGAACACAAATCTTGTGTTACATTGATGGTTATTTGCTGTCATGAAAAAATACAAGTACAAAAATATTACAGTAATTATGAAATACTACTGACCCTCATCTGTTCAGTTCTTGATATTTTGCAGGGGCACTTGATGCCATTACTGTCCTTCTTAGCTGTGCTCCTGCCCATGAGAAAAACAGAAATACCTTGCAGTAGTGAAGAGTGAAACAGCCAAGTTACACATAAACTTAAGCAAATTTGATGTTAAAACTTGTTTTGCACATGCAAAACTCACAAAAAAAAAAAAAGTAAAGTTTTTTTGGTTTGGGAAATCGGAAATATTTCTCCCTAAAGCCCTGTCCACTCACCAGTAAAATCAGTTTGATCTTATGGCTCTAGTTCCATCATAGTGGAAGTGTGGCATACTCTTTTTTTAAATGTAACATGCTGTATACTCTACACGCAAAGGCAAATCAAAATGCCCCACATTACTGTGTTTTCCTGAAGAGATAGGAACCTAGCAACTACCCTTTTCTGTTTCCTGATTCCTACAAATGAAGCTAAGTAAATGCACATTTCATGTGTCATGAAAATGCTCCACATATCATTTCTGCCTCTGTCACATCTTTAGGATTGAAATCACCAAGTTTTTCATCATAATTGGCAATTGACAATAATTTTACTACTAAGAGAACAACAAAACACAACTCATGGCTCATTAAAATGTCTACATGTGACAGGAAATCAGTCAGTTGATTTCTTTCCTACAGAGATCTTTCTTTAAGCATAAGATGGCAGGCAAATGCGTGTGGAATCAGCACAGGAAACCATTTTCTGGCAGGGATTAAATGGTTTTCTTCCTGTGCCAATGGTGTAGATTTGGCTGGTTGTGAAATACCATGTGTTTCATTACATTTCTAAAGTTACCCTTAAAATTCAATTTAGTGCAGATCCCTAGCTTATTACTATTTGGGAGCTTTGGCTTAAAAGTATTAGTCCAGGGATTAAAAGGATCTTGTCATCTCATAAGACTGCGCAGCACAATGTTATATGCAAAACACCCAGGAGAAGGTAGATGGCCAGTAGAACCAACTGTGGACTCCCCCAAAAGTTTATTTTCTACAGGGAGGTTGCTGACTGAGGTTTTTGCGTTCCTCTCCTCTTTTGTCAACTTGTCACATTTCAATGATAACATTACTGTGTGATAAATAAGATTTTTGTTTACAGTTTTTTATGTTCAGAATCATTGATTTGAGAACTATTTTTGATTTTAACTTAAGTTAAACGTTTTGTCCCTATTTTTTACATGATGCACCAACTGGTGTTGTGTGACTTTTCACTCCCATTTCTAATGTCTTAGTGACACAATAAATATGGTGACATTCACTGTATTTGCTATACATCGGTGGATACACTGTCAATTCTTTGCAAGCTTGATATCTTTAAATTGAAGTAGGCCCAAGGTTTTATTTACTCATTGTATTGGGTTTAGCATTTAACTTTAATAACACAATCTTTTTCTGTTTCAGTAAAGATCCTCTACCTATCCTTGACTATAAACTTGTATTTTAATCTCCCAGTCCATTTTTTCCTCAAAGTAATGCCAATACTGTTAGGGTTTATTTATGATAATCTGTTTGAAATTGCTTTGTTTTACTGGGATGTTTAATCAAACTGTATTTTCTAAAATTTGTAATCTGTATTTTACCTGTACAGTTGGACTTGTACTGTACCTGGACTTATACTCAGTGAAGAGCACTATAGAAAAATAAATTAAATTGAATGATGATTTCTGTGGCAGAGGTTAATAGTAGAGTGTTAGCTATTTATGGATGTAATGAGATGGGAAGCACAATGACAGGGTGACATAGTAGTTAATAGAACTTTTTCACACAAGTTTAAATACCACATTCAGTTGCCATCTGTGAGGAGTTTGAACATTCTCACCATGTCTGTAAGGGTTTTCCTCTGGGTACTCAACGTTGGCTTATTCGGTCACTCAAAATTTGTCCGTTGTGGTTCTATGCATGAATGGGCCCTACAATGGAATTAAGCCCATTTAGTATGCTCAGTTTTGTCAGGGTAGGCACTGGCTCCCTGGAATACAGTGAGTTTGAGTACACTGGGCTGTGCAAAAAAATCAGAGTACCTGGAGAAAAACCCATTAAAGCACAGAGAGGAGGCGCAAACTCCACGGGGATTGTTGCATTCTGTCGCTATGTCTTCCCCCAAGCTTAACAAACTGATGGTGGCTTATAGTCACTCACTGAAAACATCTTTCATTTTAAAGTCATTATGCTGTATCGCTCACAGATTTTTAAATAAATTGTTGAGGAGTGTATAAACATTGGCTCATTGCTTAGAGAGTACAAACCACTGCACATCATTAAAAGTGCTTTTCTCGCTTTTATCACCTACTGTATCTGTGACAGACTTCTTTGGAGCAACGACGAAAGTACAGTACTGTGCAATTAGCCTGAATAAATTATTCACCTTTCCTTATTAATTTCCCATGCTTTTCTCTGCTTCCCATTCTACCAGCTATTTCGTTTTTTTTACTAAATCTTCAGTTCTTGTGTGATATAGACAATAAAGCATTCCTCTCTGCTGTTTTGTTTTCTTGTACCTTGTCTACAGCCGTCCTCTGGGCTTGATAATTGGCTTGCTAGGTGCTCAAGCTGCTCTATAAATGCTCATACATGTCACTATCAGACCTTTTTACGTTATCACCACCACCTTTGGTAAACTCGGCTTCAGCCTCATTCATTTACATATGATTAAGTAAAGAGGTCAATGATAATACAAGCTTGTTTTTTAACTCAAGCACATGCTCTCGGCCTTTATCCACTTCATCTTTAGGAGTAGAAGTCAAAATTGTGGTTATCTAGTATGTTGTTAGCAAACAAAAAAAAAAGCAGAAATAAATGATTTTGCTACTCTTGCTGCATACAATATTTCCATGCATGCTTAGCAGCTAACATAACCTAAGAGTGTCATTAAACTAAGCAAAAATAAAAAAAAATATATATATATGGACCAGCATGTGGGAAAGCCAATAAGGTTTAGCAGCCTGCTTTTTTCATTATAGCACAGCATAAGCAGGCAGCACAAGTAAGGCATCAAGATATTACACCCACACTGGCAGCAGGCCAGTCACCCTAACCGAATTTCCCCTTGGGATTAATAAAGTATCTATCTATCTATCTATCTATCTATCTATCTATCTATCTATCTATCTATCTATCTATCTATCTATCTATCTATCTATCTATCTATCTATCTATCTATCTATCTATCTATCTAACATGAAGGTTTCTAGGATTTGAGAAGAAACCACAACACCCAGAGAAAGCTGATATGGTCATGGGCACAAGGTGTTTATGTCAGAGAGAGAGAGAGACAAGGACTGGAATTTAAACCCAGGTCAAAGGACCTGTAAGGCAACAGTGCAATCAGCAGTAACACCATGTTACCCCAAATGAAATGTCTAATAGTAAAAAAAACAAAACAAATGTGAATAAACAGGAATGGCTGGTGGCCTCCTCATTCAAAACAGGGACTTTGAAATATTCCACAAATGCATTATAGTTGGTGACAATAAATTTAAAGGAACAGCAAGGCTCTAAAGGATGTAATGTACATGCATTTTTTGTTATAGTTCCTACAGCAAATCCGAAGTATCAATTAATTTCAACTAATTTCAGTGCTTGGATTTATGCGACTGCTGCAAACTTGGAAAACCTTGGAAAAGGTAAATTTGTGATCAAAAAACAAGCATAGTTTAAAACTATTCAAAAGATCTAACAACCAAAGCCCAAAACATTTACCAAATGTTATAGTCAAATTCATGCAAAGGTCAAGTACTCTGAAAAGAAGCTAACACTACAAAAGTTTTTACACAAAAATTTTAAATCATTGCTCCCTGCAGGCTACAAAAGGGACATGGCAGCACGTGAAATGTCCAGATAATAGTGACTAGACTAATTCCAGGGCAACAGAGGATGAAGTATGAGGGAGAGCTGAAAGAGCTGAGCCTTTTAAGTTTAAGCAAAAGAAGATTAAGGGGACAAATGATTGAAGTGTTTAAAATTATAAAGGGAATTAGTACAGTGGATGAAGACTGTTACTTTATTTCATCATTTTGCACAAACATTAGGGAGATTTTCTTTATACAGAGAACAACAGCAACAATGTTTTCTTGTATTGCCCAAAATCATACAAGGAGTGATGCAATGGACACTGTTTTTTGACAGCCCCCCAGCCTTAAGAAGACAAGAAAAAACTACCAAAAAATACCTATGTATTTAAAAAAGAGAGAGACCCCTTCCCAGGTAGGATGGGTGTGCAATGGGTGTCATAAAATGGGGTAAATACAATACACAAAAAAAGAACATAAGTAATCCTCTTTTTGTATCATTGCCATCTCAGGAATACAATACAACAGTACTGTACAATAGTACACACTGCAAAGAAAAATGCAAGAATAAATTGTATCACTCCTTAAATACAGAGTTATCACATATGATTTGTTCTGGAGTCCTGGAGACCTTGGCCAACAAGCTGCCTCCCCCACTCTGGCCCTTCCACAGTTGAGAAAGTGCTCGGACGGCCAGTCTGATAAAAGGACTGTTTCTCCCTGATGATTCCAGTGCTATCAAAGATAACGTTTCCATAGGCAGGCAAATAACTTTGCAAGTAGAGCGGTGGCACCAAGTGCCTCTTGTAAGTACTGAGAAGAGAAATAGATTAGGCAAGCGTTAGTAACAGTTTTTAACTATCATATTACTTATATTTTAGCACTAATGACTAACTATAGAGATCCAGTATGTACAACTAATGAGCAGCTCTACTCAAGGTATGCTAAACTGAAGTAGTGAGTCTTTAGCTAGGATTTAAAAGCTGAGACTGAAGGGGCGCCTCTTATGGTGGCAGGTGGACCATTCCACAGCTTCAGGATACTGTAACTAAAAGCTTAACCTCTCCTTGTTATTTTATTAATCACTGGAATCAGATCAGCATCTTGAGATCTTAATGTCTTCTCTGGTTTATAAGTAATGATGAGTTCAGATATGTAAGCAGGACCTAGGCCATTTAAGGCTTTATATGTTAAAAGGAGTAAAAGGAGGATTTTGAAATCTGCCCTAAACTTAACCGGGAGTCAGTTTAAGGATTTAAGAACTGGTGTTATGTGTTCGTATTTTCTTGTTCTTATAATAATTCTTGCAGCAGCATTTTGAATTGCTATAAAGCTGTATGAAGAACAACCAGTGAATATTGCATAGCAGTAGTCAATCCTACTGGAATTAAATGGATGAATTAATTTTTCAGTACCCTGCATATTTAGGAAACACCTTAATTTTCCAGTATTTTTAAGATGGATAAAAAATGTTTTGGACAGTTTTTTAATGTGCAATTTAAATGACATGCCAGTGTCAAAGATAACGCTTAAATCACAGTCAAAACTAACGGTGATTCCAACTGAGTTAAATAATGATAAAATATTGTTGCACTCAGCATCATTCCCTTCAATAATTAACATTTCTGTTATATCTATGTTCAAAGACAGGTAGTTCTCATCCATCCACTACTTTAATTCACTAACACATCTAATTAAGGACAACACAGGAGAAACGCGATTTTGTCTTAAATAAAGGTATAACTGGGTGTCATCAGCGTACAACAGAAAATTAATGTTTTGTTTGCAAATGATAGATCCCAGTGGAAGCATGTAAATTGAAAACAGTAAAGGTCCCAGTACTGAGCACTGTGGGACACCATATCTCAATTCTGTGTATAATGATGGAGTACTGTCAGCATATTTCTGTATGTATTGGAATCAATTTGCTAAACATGAACTAACCACATGGAATAAGTTACCAAGTAGTGTGGTTGACAGTAGGTCCTTAGGGACATTCAAAACTAAATTTGATGTTATTTTGGAAGAATTAAGTGGATAGGACTGGCAAGCTTTGTTGGGCTGACTGGCCTGTTCTCGTCTAAACTGTTCTAATGTGTTAATGTAATCAGCATTTACAGGTATTGTGTTCTTTTATTTTCAACAACCTTCCTGCCATAGTGAATAAATTGTAGGTTATCAATGCTGCACTAGTTTTGGTGGTAAACAGGCTTAATCAATCTACTGCCTGCCTATAGGTGTCCCGTCTTAATCCTGTAGTTGTAGAGAATGACCGCAGTTTTAACTAAAGGACTATATAAACTGCCCATTGAAAATCACATTGCTAGGATTTGGCATAAGAAGCTACCACTGTTTATTTGCAATTGTTATTTACTCATGTTTATATTGGAATAACTACAATTATTCATCAAAATATGTTTTGATAGAACATGTATCTTATGATTAATAATATGTTTTGATAGAATATGTATCTTATGATTAATAATATCACTCTACATTACTTTCTGGGCCGAAAGATAGACTGGTTTCGTGTCCAAGGCCGTTTCTAGACATCAGCCCCCCATGACACTATACTTGATTAAAAGGGTTTGAGAATAAATAAATGATTTACAAACAAATAAAAATACAATTTAGGGAGAAAAGCTATTCAAAAAATCAACGCAATATGTAAAGATGATCTTAAACTGCCTGCCTCCTGGAAACTTGCTTCCAAGTTTCTAGGTTAGTGCCAAGTTGTTGTCACCTTGTTTTACTATCTACATAAGTGACGTTTTGATGCATCTTTTAAGAGATAAAATTAAGCTACACACCATATAGGTCCATTTCTGTACTGCAGATCTGTCTCTAAGAATCATTTAGAGCTGGCAAATTTATATAAGACACAAGGCCCTGTTCCATACAGAACCTGTCTCCTCCATATTCACAACACTAATATTTCATTGGCTTCTTCTAGGCTTGGCTAATATCTTTAATTTGATTTAATCATTCTGCTAAGATAGAAACACCAACATTTAGGCATGCTTTATTTTAAGCCAAATCTTGTATAAAATATAATTACATTTTTGTGAGAAGTGTTTTTTTGGCAAAGCACTTCCTGTCATTAGAAAAAAATATTTTATTATATGTGAGCTTCTGAAATAAAATTCTTAGGTCCAAAGTAACGTTAATTATAAGTAAGAAGAATTTTGGATATTTTCAGGAAATGCTATTAGCACGGTGGCAGATGCAGAACATGAAAAGCCCTTGCATTGCAAATTTCCACTTCATTACACAGCAACGTTTTTAAATATCACTGCAGACCCTCCTACCCACTAACCCCCCCATCATACACCAAGCACACACTGACTGCTCCATTTTTGTATCTGCTCATTAATTTATGTTCATGTTGAGTCACAGCACCAAAAATGCCATATTATAGTAATGGGAAAATAGTTGTGTAGTTATATGAGCATGTCACATAAATGTAAACTGATATCATCATGACACTGCCTGTTTCGAAACAATGGCATTTAATATAAGCACAAAGTGAGTGTCAAAGCAGATCAAACACAAAATACTGAGAGCTTCTTGTACCTACATACCCATGATGCTTATTCAGGACAGATGTCAAGGGCTGTCTTATTATTCTGGTTCTATAAAGGGTCTTTCCCAGGGCACATACATCATCCTCCTTCTTTCTGCAGTTGCTTTGTATAACCCTAAGCTTAAGAGCTGCAGCTTCATCTCAGCAGTTATGTTAACTTGCCCATGGGTACTCACTGAAGCTATCAGTTTACTTTGGTCAAATAGACATTTATGATGTTACCCTTGAATGCCTTAACTTTTCCACCCTGAGAGCAACCCATAAACACTGCATCTTCTGCTAAGCATACCGGTGGCAGCACCCTGCTATAGGATGCTTCTGTTTATTAGAACTGGGACACTGGTCAGCTTGAACAGCCAATATATTTGGTACAAAGTCTGCTGCCCTTACCCGGGAACATGAGGAGAGACTTTACTATTCAACTTGACAATCTGAAGTGCCTGCTCAGCCAAGAAATTGCTTAAACTCCCTAGCGTTATGCTTCCTCTGGAAAAATTAGTCAAACATTTATGTGTAACAGAAACATGTAAATACTAAAATGTCAACATAAATATAGTAGAAAAGGTATGTTTAGTGTTTAGTGCTGTACTGATGCAGATTTAATACCTGTCCTTCATGTGTTATGTTTTGAAACAGTCACCATCAATGCCTAACATTGCAATCAGGACGGTAGAAGTGTGTTTCTTTGTGGACTTTTTTAATAAAAATTTTTCTGTTGCTTGCGCATGAGAGGGTAGAATGTCACTGCCTGATCCACAAGATAGACGTAGCCCATTGTGCTAGTGCAGGATACCACAGTGCAAGGCTTAGTGACTTCCACACTTTCTGTGACACAAACATTGAGACTTGCTGCATTATGAACAGCACTTAGGGGGCTAAGGTCTTTCTTATCTTATCGCCTGATCACAATCAATTAGCCTTTTTGCTACACACCTACACCTTAATGCAACCAAATTCACCATTCATATCACGAAAGTTCAGCCATAAAGTGTTGTATACATCAGTTTAACTATCGTTGTTCAATGTCTGACAACCAATTCAAATTGTCATCAGTATCGTTTAATTTGACTAATGGTGCAATTTTAGTTTGTTCTAAAACTGGCTTTACGGTTTTTGTTTACACGCCACTGTGTGTTTTTATTGAAGGCTCGGTCCCACTCATGAATATTGATGAGCTACCATAGATTTACAGAATGCACAGAAAAATTTGTTGCAGTACGATGCTATTTCATCTACAAGATGGCAGCAAAGTACTGTGCTGAACTTTACTCGAGCTTAATACTCCATATCTTCTCTAAACAGCTTAACCCAAGAGAGACTCAGAGTTAACTGTATTTACATTGAATTCCATGCCCGAGAGAAGCATGGAGTTAACGCAAAGGAAGCTAAAAAAATGCAAGTGCTTAGGAATGGCCCAATCACAGGTCTGGCCACAGTCCAGTATGAAATCTGTGGACTCTCACTTTACAGTTTGACTAGGATTGAACTCTTCTACCAAAGACAGTGGATAAGTTGGCTAAATCTACGTAGAATCTAGTGATGAGCAAAAAATTTGAGGTGAAATTTAATTTGCAACAAAAATGTATAAAATAAATTGGTCTTTCGCTTCCAGTGAAATATGTTACTTTCACACAAGAATTAAGGTCTTGAGTTCCTTTCAAGAAGTTTTTTCATGCATTAATTCCACATGCATATGTCTGCCTGTCATTTAATTTTTTAAAGAAAGATCTCTAGTGAAAGAAAAAAAAAAGACAAAAAATGTGCAATTCCTCAATCTGGATAATGCGACAGCTAGGTAATGGTAGGGTTGGCAGCAGCGACTTTGCATGTACTGAGTTTGCCTGTGCAAAACGTTCCACTTTTAAGAAAACACTATAATTTCCCACGGTGATGGAAATAAAAAGCATAAATAAAATTGATTTCACCAGTGTAGTATGATTGTCATACTTTACACAGCTGCGGGAAAATAAACCAAATGTAGACACAGGACTGTGAACAAGGCTCTAGGAAGCAGGATCCCTTATTTTTCACGTAAAAAAAACTCTTTAGTGAGTTTCACAGCTGCGAAATTGCCTATAAAATTAATTTTAGTGCAAATCGAATTTTGACTGCTTTACTCAAGACTTTTGGAATGAAAGCAATAGGTGCCTTTGCAAATATAAGTTGACAGGTGTGAACACTTATGGAAACAAGCCATAGGTCCAAAGTTCTTTTAATTATTTTCCTAAAATTATACATTTGATTTTCACTTAAATGTTTGTCAAGCATATTAATGAAAAACATCACACCCTTTATTTTGGCAGCCCTTTCATTTTCCTCTCTGGCCCCTGCCATAACAGCCTACAGATGTGCTTAATATCACGGGCTTTACCTGCGCTCTCCTAACTTTGTTTCTTTTTTATTTATTTTTTTTGTCTTTCTCTTCCTACTGACCTTGCACTGGGTACCAACCAGCCTTTGATGCTATCTGTGAGTACTGGGGAATATGATTTGCTGCCTCTCACCCAGACTGACAATCAATCCACAACAATGCCTCCCATCCCAAAAACATTAGGATTCTGTCACTCCCCAAGCACTCAAACTCACTGGTTGTTTTTAATGTGGATGGTTAAAATATCAGGACTGCAACAACTCTCATGTATTGAATTGAGGCAATCAACATCAGTCCCAATTGCGTCCAATATTGCTGTCCTTCAGATACCTTGTGCTACCTGTTTCTACATTCATGCAGCTCATTTAGTTTGAAAATGTCACCTTTGACACAACATACCATATTTGTATGATAAATGTATTATTCTCATTTCCTGTAGTCCCCTTTGAGATTACATTCATTCTTGTTAGTACCCCAGGAAATATTCCTAAAGTGACAAAACTGAAGGATCCTTTCAATTTCTCTAGGCCACAGGCTGACTGTACTTCTGCTATTTCTCTCTCTCTCTGCTCCAATTGATCCGTTTGTATCTCCAGGTCCTTCAGTTCTACTTACAGTGCTCCTACTCAAGACTGTAAAACTTGCAACCAAGCCATATTCTTCTATTTAATCACTGATGTCATTTGTGAATGCTAAGTTGAAATGTTTTTGCAGTTTCCCTGCGCTTGGCTGGCACAATGTTTTATAGATTTTTTTCTTTATATTGTGTGACCTGTAGAGGGCACCCTTAAGTGGTCCCTGAATGTAAGGAATAGCCAACCATGCCAAAAAAAGAATGTTTGGGTTTTTATTATAATGGACTGTTAACACAATAGGAAGAACATAATGCACAAAGAAAAAAGGGAAAATGATAAAAGACCTAATGCCCATAGTAGCAGAATTTTGTAACGTTATTACCATATTTTTTTATTGTTTTGTTGGTGATATCACCATAATGAAATTTTATGTTTTAGGCTTATGACAATTTTGTTTATAGTTCTGAGATTCATTGCTGGTCTGGTATTGCACGTGATATCCATATTGCTGAAGCTTTTTAAGATGGCATTGCAATATTACTAGCATCCAAGTTTTCAATACAATTCACAAAAAACCTTCAGATCAGTACTATTTAGGGAAAGAAATATTGGGCACTCTGAACTTTTGCTTTGTCTTTTCAACTAACACTTTTGCTGTGCATATTGTATTTTTGATGATTGATTCGTGTACCAGTAGATTCAAGAATAGCTTCTAACCGCAACTTGTAAGGCTGCAGAACAGTCAACCATAAAAATCCAAATACTGTAACAGTGTGTATAAATATATAATACTTGAAAGTACATATTGTACACTGTATGTTGTATATAATTGTATATATGTGTTGCATGCTAAGTATACTTTTTATTCTTTTTTTTTTTGTTTTTTACTTTTCTCAACCGTCTGAGGAGACATGCAGTTGTGAATTTCTTTCTATTATGTACACCGGACAATACATTTCATTTGGCATTTGACTTTCTGGTTCAAAATGCTGTCTATTAAAATTACCATTTTTTTTTACCTTTTCCACACCTTCATGTCTTGGGCCTTCACAAAAAATGTGTCCTTTTGTATCAGACCACACCAAACATATGTGAAAGTATCCCCTGAGGAAGACAGGCATGGTTCAATCAAAAAAGTCTTTATTCAGTTACAGATGAGTACATGGATTATATGTTGCAAGGCAGAAGAGCAAAGTTCTCCTTTTTTGATTGGCTTTTAATATCTTCCCTTCCTCCCCCTTCCCCCTACTTATTAATAAGCATAATATGTTTATCTAAGCATTTCATTTTACACTTTGTGAATCGGCTAACCGATTCTATTTTGTGTACATTGCAGATGGGGCCCTAAAGAAGGAAAAGTCCCCAGGTGCTTTTCTGGTACTGCAACTTAACTTTGACAGGCTTGTCCAGCTGAAGCCCAAACAGAATATTCACCCCAATAGTTTACAGGGGTCCCTGATGGGTTTGGGAACTAGCTGCAGGTAGTCCCTTTTGCCTTTGCAAGCTAATGCAAGGTCTTGTTAGGCCTTGTTTATGGCTGATAGTGGCCCCCGATTGTTATAACTTGTGCCACTGCCTATCATCCTTCTAGACATTATACTTCTATATCTTAATAAGATTTACTTTATTAATAAATCCTACTTGTTTTAGTTCTGAATAATTACATACTGTAATGTGCATTGATTTTCTTTCCAATCAATCTAGATATGCTAACTAAACCCTTTAAAGAACAAATGTTGGATTTAGAATGAGATGAACTTGTACATATGTACCAAGACTCTGACCAGGCATATATTATCTAAATAAAACACAGAAAAATCTAATGCCAGGCGGCAAGTCTGACGCAGATTTCTTTGAGATAGCTCTCGAAGTTTATATGAAAGATAATTGAGAGTGAGCCATGCTTTAAAAATGCAGGAGTGAGGAGAGGCGAACCTCTCTCCTCCTGTGTATATAGACAGTCTATGAAGAAGTGTTTGTCTTTAGTGAATGAGGTCATCTGCTTGATTCAATAAGCAATTAGATCTGGCAGAAGCAGCTTCTTTTTGGCAGCACAATAAAGTTCCAGTAATAACAAAACCCCATTTTAAACTAGGAAGCATTAGGTTTCAAAAAAAAAAAGGTTGGTTAAATTACAATATTCTGGTCAAAGCAACCTGAAAATGTAGGACACACTTTTCTTATTAATATGTGCAAATAGATAATGAATATGGACATGCATTTTATTTAAGTAAGTTATTATGTTTCATAAATTTGATTTCATTTTCAGTCTTAATAGTTAACAAATTGAATCATTAGAACCAATGTGGACTTCATTTTTGCAGTACAGTATTTACCTTATATGAACAGTATGTCTGTTTAATGCACTGTATGGCATATTCTACATTTTTTATATAATTAAAATATAATTTCAGTAATTCATGAGCTTTATGACAATACAATACAATTTCTGTCACATTCTAACAAGTCTTTTGAAAAGAATTTGATAAAATAGCTTATGATTAACTGAATATTAAACTGATAATACATTTACTGGGCGGAGATACAGTAGATGGAAGGCTGGCTTAAACACAGAAATAACAATTAATGGAACAAGCATCATTGGTTGAGTTAGGATTCGCTAAATCTGGTGTTCCATTAGAATCGGCACTGAAGCTGATTTCTTTTGAATTTCAAATGAAATGTGGCACAATGGTTACCAGTTTAGACAACTTAATAAATGAATGAATGAATTATGGTGCTGCAGTAGGCAGCACTGCTGTTTCACTCCTCTGAGAGAACTGGATTCACACTTCCACTAGATCGCTCTTGGTGCAGAGTTCTCACAATCTATACCTGTGTATATGGGTTTTTTGGGGTACTTGGTGTCCTTCTATACCAAATATATACATGTTAGCATAACTGGTGGATTTAAAATGTGTCATGTACAAGTGAAATATGATGCCTAAGGTTGGTTCTTACCTTCCAACCAGTATTGCTAAGATGAAGTCAGAAACTCTATATGTTCATAATTTGGATGCCATGCAATGGTCAGTGCTACATTTATAGTCAAGTTGATTATAAGACATCAAAAACTGGAGTAAAATAAACATATTTCCCAGATAGGACCCAATGCTGTGCAATACCATTACTCTATACTCTTTCAAAACACTTTTCCATTTTCCTAATTAACTAAACTTTTTTGAGATGCAACCTTAAAACTCACCAGTTAATTAAAGCCTTTATTTGAAGAGAGTTAGAGAAATCATGATGGTTGGTGTAGGCATTTGCTTACTGATGCCATTGAATGAGGCCATTTAAACCTATAGGCTGACCACCCAGTGTGTGTTTCTAGATGATGCTTTCTGCAGAATTGTAATCCTGCATAGGATTTTGACATCACACTTTACATAAGTACTGTGTTTCCAAAGAGCAGTTTGTGAAAAACAGTTTACTTTTTGCAGTTGTGTACACTTCAGTGTACATGGTGATTTTTATAGCCTTGTTCAAGCTCACAACATTGTGCTTTTAATCATCTTTCATAAGGTTCTCTGAACAATTAAAGTCACCAAACCAAATAGAAAGAAGACCACCTGTTAACACCAAGTAAAATTAAGCAGTGTGTTTATGGTAAGCTTCTATTTTTATGCATTAAATATTATGC
Source organism: Polypterus senegalus (assembly GCF_016835505.1). Lineage (NCBI taxonomy): Eukaryota > Metazoa > Chordata > Cladistia > Polypteriformes > Polypteridae > Polypterus > Polypterus senegalus. Next base: position 222,087,958 of record NC_053155.1, on the reverse strand, counting down.
TGTAAAAAATACATTTCAAAGTTGTGTGGAACACTTAAACATATGCTTCCTTTTTCAGATTACCATTTCTTCAGTAATTAACTAGTTTTCACTCAATGTGACCCTAAACTAGAAACGTGGCTTAGAAAATGAATGGATGGATGGGTCATTTTTATCCATTGTAAGGTTTTGTGAGGTGTACTCTAATGAGGACACATTCCTTATGATTTCTCAAATTGCATAGTCAACAACGGTTTCAGTTTTTAGATCTTATTATTTTTACTGTACCTCTATAGTCCAGCTGATTTAAAATGCATGTTTTTTTCATAACTACCATATTATGAAGCTGTTGGGAAGAGGTACCTAGCTAGTAACAGGTTTATGGGGTAAGAGCACTACCAAGATGGCACATGGCATCTACATTTCTTTCAAGAAGCCTCCTAGAGAGAGAGAGATTGGCAGCATAAAAGACTGCACAATCTATTATGAGAACACAAGGCCATTAGGGGGTGCTAAAATCTTTATGCATGTAATGTACCTCAGAGGGGCAATAAGCAAGGTTAGCAACACAAGTTAATCCTGCATGTATGTGGGCAGGTAATCCACTGTTTTGTCACGGAAAGGTCAGATGGTGACCTAATTCATTTCTTAGGGCTTTTTATATAGACTGATTATCCCAAAGATTTGACTCATGCTCTGTTATAGTCTCACTTACCAGCTTTTTACAGAGATGCAGCTATAGTCTGAAGTTCCACTTATGGTCACCATCAGGATAACCCTGGGTTGACCATATCTGTGGTTAAAATTAATTATTTGAGCAGGGGAGTGGGTTCAACCTTTTATTTACGCAATATAGAACAATAATTTTGAAGTTAAGGTACTAAACAAAAGCAAAAGTGAAAAATGAGTATTTCAATTCATAACATTACAACTCAGAAGGACAGCAGCTTTTCTTGCTGGAAGTCTAGACTCCTAGTGTTTTCCTAGAGTACCAAGTGGCTTTTCAGTCTTGTATCGGGTTAATGAGTTGATCAATCTTTGATCTGGCATGGTCTCTGGATAGAATCGATATAATGAGAGAAAGACCAAGAGCTGCTGGAGAGCCTCTAATCTATGACAGTTTTGGGTTCCTGACTGTGCTCGTTTGACCGAGGGAACATTGTATTTTAGGAGCCTACATCCCTCTCATGTGAACTCCTTCTGCCCATGAACTGGTCCTGACTTGGAATGATTTATGTTCTCGAACTTTCTATGCATCAGTGATGTACCTGTGCCTTGAACTAGGGTAAAATATGTTTTTTATTCTTGCAAACTCTTAACTGTGGTTAATGTTCAGATGACCCCAGGTCCCTATTTTCAGATCTGGTGTACAGTAAGCAGAGACAAAATGCAGTTACAGTGAGAAATGTTCTTCTAACCCTTAAAGGTTTTCCCTAATATATGGTTTATCACTATAAGAATAACAATATAATGGCCCATTATGATATGAAAGCAAATATACGAAACAAATCTTCACAGTCTCATAGTCCATTCTCAAGTCCAAAAGGCCATCCTCATTATACCTATCCAGGACTAGCAAAATACAATGAGGTCGGAGGGGAAATGCCAGAGAAGGCAACATTTCCTGGCCAGTAGGGAACACATACTGTCAATAATGGAGCCATGCTGTCCCTCTAACAGATGAGGTAGATAGGGATTTGCAATGAAGGTCCAGGTCCTTTAAGGTCAATAGATGGCTCTGGGGACACAGACACCAGTGGCCACTAAAGAGAGTTCTAGCCTGGTGTTCCTGGAACAGATATAGGGTCACTATTGAAATTATCCTGAGGGTTGGCTTGATGTGAGCCTAGAATAGAGCTTATAGATGCCCCACAAGCACATATCTCAGAATTTAATAATTCTGAAGTCTAATGATTTCAGAATCAGGATGATTTTGGGGCAAGCAGTCTTAATTTCAGAATTGGCCAGATATTGGGGTAAAGACTCTATTATTGGGAGGATCAGAGACCAGAGTCTGAAGAAAGAGAGTAAGAGACAGAAAGAGAATGATAAAGTGAGTGCTCAGTGTAGTATTGTGGTGGACAGATGGGTGAGCCACCTGGTTTTTAATTAGGCCAAGAAGGACAGCAGGATTGTTGTTCATTTATTTGTACTTTGCTGGCTCCCTTTTGTGTATCCCTTTCTGTCAGGGTTGAAGGAGGCCAGGAGATGTTTACCCTGATGGGTGGTCCACAAAACAACCAAAAAAAGCTCATTAAACAATATTTTGGAACATCTTATACAGATTAAAGCCTCATATAATTATTATGTGTATTATAGATTGCAGCTTTGAAGTTTAGTGTGTAAACACATCACATTGCCAGAAGGCTATTCCCTTCACATACTATCTTGCTAATAAATGGGTAGCACATATTAAAAATAGTGAGAAAGAGCTCTCTTTACTTCAACTTTGATTCTGCTCACCCACTTATTTGCTTCAAGCCAACCAACAACTACACCTGGTCAAAATTGTAAAGATGATGGCATGAAGAAGAGCAGATGAGGGGAAGAGAGAGATGGATCATCTGAAGAAGAAAGCAGCTACATAAATAACACATTAACAGAGATGAAAACCATAATAACAAGCAAGTCCATGACCCATAACAATTTTCCAGTTGTGAGAATGCTAGCTTGGCACCCTTGTTCAGATTTAAAATTCAAGAAAGCTACTCCACCAATCCATCCAGGTTATAAATTTAGATGCTCGCACTAATGTCATAACAGGGTTATAGATCATATGTTAAATCTTTGGAATTAGTGTGCATTGTATGCTAGTTGTGCATTAAGTACTCTGCGGGGAAGTGGTTAGGGAATGGGGGGGCTGGGGCTTTCTGTGGTTATGGTTGTTTATCGTGACTCCATTTTTGCTTATTTCTGGATTCCTGGGTGTGTTGCTGTGTGCTAACAGTTGCTACAACGCAATCATATGGATAATGCATATTGTTAGAGATAAATAATATATTCAAATTAAAATTTTTTAGCATGTTTAGGAAAAATTACCTTTAAACCTGATTCATTTAAAGTTATATTATGTTCATTTAGAGAATCGTTTTATCCAAAATAACTCACAAACTGAGCAGTGAGTAAGGGACTTGGATTGATCAGACAATTAGGAAGCACTGCCAGGTAAAACTGCTTTGCTGTTGGCAGAGCTTCCAACAGCTTGTTAATCAGTTTTTATAAAGTTTAAAATGAAGTGCTTTTCTGTTGTTGAATGTTTAGAAAAAAAACTAAGAATTTAAAATTAATGTCTCTTGAATAGGTAGTTTGGAATTGCACCCTGTCCATCCAAAACCAATCAATGATTACAAGTTTGCTTGATTTGAAAGCAATTTTAAACTTAAATTATTTCATGCCTCACCAAACTATTAATTTTGTGGTATATTCAGATTTTTCAATACAAACAATTCACATTTCTAATCTATCAAAGTTTTCATTTCCAAAAATATTCCACTGATTCCTGAAAAAGAAGGTGAAGCACCATTTTTAGAGAGAATATCACACATTTAAAGATCTTATGAATATCTGCACCATTGTTAGCATGATGTTTGCATTGCAAATCTCATGCACGAAAATCCCAAAGGAGAGATGCTGACTTGTGGTGAAACCGCATTTATCATAGTGCTGTAGAAATAGAACATTTCTATGGAAAAACACTGGAAAGTAATTGCACTACTCATGTATAAAACTAGTCAGGAATCACAGAAAATTAATTTACTTTTGCTCTGTACACCATTCTTGCCAAAAGTTGGTGAAGATTAATGATTAGAACTCAGATGTGATTGTTGGGATTATGCATTTCTAAGGTATGCCCATAATTCTGTAAACAGGACATCTCCTTCAAGAGATATGCACTGCATCTCCAGAACTATATGTTATAATGAAGAAAATGATTAAGCATCACTTCAAAGTGCTTGAATTTTTCTCTTTAATAAACATACCAATGCCTCCTCTCCTGTAAATGCAGTAAATACCTGTTAAAAAATCAATTTATTGAAAAGCACACGTAATCCAGTTATAGACTTGCTGGAGTCCACAGCCAAGCCTGGATACATCAGAGGCAAAGCGGCAGACACTCACTCACACTCACTCACTTATATCAGGTGAATTTACAGACACCAATCTGTTTGTCTTTGGGGGTAGAAAAGGGGAAATCCATGCAGGGAGAACATGTAATCTCCTGGAAACTTGAGGCAGTACCGTGACACCATGCTGCCCTTAGTTAAATAGCCAAAGAATGCTCCTGGATGGAGAGACACTTGGAGAAATGGAGAAATGAGATGCATAAGAAGAATGTGAAATGTTTTAATTAATGATGTCAAGGGAAAGATTTTTTCAGATTCTTTAAACAGTCTGCTGTGCCTTTTCAGCTGTTGCCCCACCTGATCGGATAGTGGCCAAACTTTACTTTAGACACATTTCTGGTGATGTAGCTTACTTACTCATTGCCAGCTTGTCTTATTTGCAGTTGTGCTCATTTGACAGCATGCAGTAGATATCTACTTCAACCTTTGAACAACTTGCTTCACCCAGAAATGAGAAACGATATCTTAACGGATGGAAGAAATGCATTTTATATAGGATCACTGCACTCATAGACACTGGCCTAGAATTATTGGATGAATTATTAAGAATAATTTAGAATTAGCTGATGTTCTTTGTTGCAAAGAACTGTGAGCTTGAAAGGGTTTTCTTTTCTCAAGTAATCATGCCCTGTTTGATTCTTTTTCCCATGTTCTGTTTCTTTGTTGTTTCCAAGTCCCCAGACCATGGTGTATATCTACAATTTTATGTCATGACACCAAAGAGGACAGCTGTGAGAACTGGGTGGTACACATCATGAATGGGATACCATTATCTGGCTGGGATGTCATAGTACAAGATTCTTGGCTGGGGATGAACTATAGCGGCGCATTAAACTCGATAGCAGTTGTCACACGCGTGCGTTTAGGAGACAGCTAAAGGGCCTGGGGAACTGTAATACTACACCAGACCAGGGGGTGGCAGGGTGTGCTGACTTTCTCTCTCTGTTTTGTTGCAGACCATTCCTGGTAAATCTCACCAGGTTTCGTTGCCTTTGATGACGTCACTTTCAGCTCTGGTTCCCTCTGACGCCGTCACTTTCGGCTCCAGCATTACTGATGACGTCACTTCTGGTTCCGGACTAGATGACATCATTTCCTTCCCAAGCCCTTAAAACCACCATCTTACCTCCGAATGATCAGTTCTGCTTTGGACTCAGTCTTGTGAACATCTCTGTTCAAATATCTCAAAAACTTTTGCAGCTGGGAAATAATATTCGGGTGGCTGCCCCAAACCTTATGATGTCTGGAGACTAATTCTTATTACACAGTAGTATTATTCTACTTGATGACAAAAAACTCAATTTCGATAAATTCTCCCATGTTTTATCCAACACTTGTGCCAGACCAGCCCTTGCCCCTGCTTCTGCTCCCAACTCTAAACTTTTAGCCCAGTAGTACTTGTGGTGCAACCCTGTCCTGGAAGTGAGCCCTTCTGGACACTCCTGTCACAACTGTGTATCGTAGAAGCCTTTATTGTACCCCGACTACAGAGTATTGCTGCTACCAATTAATAAAATGGGGGTTTGTGGCACATTTAAAGCATCTCTCTAGCTAAGAATCAACTCTACTATATTCCAGCCATGTAATGGTATCCAGTCTGGGATGTATTACTTGTAACCTTTTACCTGTCTCACTGTCTGTATTGTACCCCACATATTTAGCCCTAGTGACCTCTAATTATAGGCTCAATCACTTACTAGGGGTGTCTATACTTTCACTCCTTTTTTCAAAACTCACAGACTCACTCACTCACTCGCTCACTCACTAAACAAGAATGTCCCCTTGAGCTCTTAAGAGACTGCAGCTATACAAGGTATGGATCATTAAGCGCCTCAGCTCACTAGTAGTAATCAGATATAGAAACACTGATTTTAAGATTTCACATAATTATATTTATTTTGATCCATGCAATAGCAGCAGATAATGTATAAGTAATACAAACAATTATATAATCTGGGTGGGTTAAATCTTCATATCAGCAAGATGCTGCAGGTGGGCCATTTTTTTAGTTACAGATATACACTACATTCTTAGTTGAAACATTAAAAGAGAAGTATGTCTTACCAGAGACAAAGCTCTTTTGAAACTCTCCAGCAAGTAAATAGCAACTGATAAAGAGCTTCATGAAAGTGCTTGCTTTCAGCTGAGAGACTCCATGTGATATTCTCTCTTGCAAGTGTCAATTTTTGCAACTGAGCTGAGCTAAGCTCCACTAAGGTAAAACCTCCAAAAAGTGTTTGTAGCAGCAAATAAGTTAGGAGAACTCTTTTTAAAAAAAAGTTTAATAAAAGGCATTGTGACTCTCCCTCTCTTCTTGTCCAAAATGAACTGGTGTGCACTTATAACAACTGCCTTCTCTTTCATCAAAAAGTTTACAGTTTCCCAAAATAAATAGAATGTTACTAAATCATTATCACAAGCACAAGGCTATTTTCCCATGGGAATCAAAAGCTACACGTTCTGACTAAGCCAAAATACTCTGAATATTCACTTCTCTTTAGTGTTGTCTTATTACTTGTTTCCAAAACTTTCTGGATAGCTTTCTGACCCCCAGTGCAGTCAGAAAATGAATGATGGATATATGTTTGCTGCTGTGTGTATGCACTTCAACTAGTTGTCCACTTCATTCATCTACTCTAAAAAACTGACAAGTCCTAGCTCCTTTCTTTGTACTCTCAGATGTTATCATTGGGATTAATCATTGCGCCTCTTTCAGCATAGGAGAAACAAGTGAAAGGCAAAGATTCAATGTAGTATTTATTTCCAGTTTCTCTCACTTGTGAACTTTTTCTTAACTGTAAAGATATGTCCAGATATATTTGCTTGTCAATATTTTGTAATATTTGGCTTGTGTATGCTATTATTTAATTCCAGTCAATTAACAATAATGCTCCCAAAGGGTCCAATATGCAGGAACAAAATTAAAAATATTCTCAATTACCTTGCTTTGACATGTTATTTTAGGGCTTTCTAATTCAGTATTTGTTTTTAAAACCTGATGATGTTTTCGTTGATTCTAAATGTCTATACACCACTGCAGTGCATAGTGGAAATAAAGCAAGTTTTTCACACAGGGAACTGATCTATGAACATGAGGTCTTGCAGATCACATTCACTGCATTCAGGCAAATAAGGCTGCTGTGCACAGATAGGTTTGATTCACACAATAAAAATTATGTATTTCATCAACAAAGGTAACATTTTTCTCCATACTTTTCAATTTGCTCTTCTACATCCCAAGTAATAACAAGTGCCATTTGAACCTAATTAAATATTCATAAAATTGTCTTTTAATTACTGTTGCTGCTTTTTCCCAAAATTATCAAAGTTCAGCAACTTCAACTCAAAAGATGGGATTCAACAAAAGCCTGACGCGCAGAAATGATTCCACAGACAAAATATCTTCGTTTTTAAAAGTTTAGTTAAGTTTTAAAGTAAAACAGTTCACACAAAAAAAAGGAAAATTAAAATAGCAAAAAAGGAAAAATTAATGTTAAGAAATGTTCAGAAAACTGTATGCTTATCCCATTTCTAACTTGAAAATGGGCCTTTCAAGTCCCTCTTTACTGGGACTCATTCTTACCACAACTAAGCTTATTATCACACTGTTTCTCAGTTATAGTAAGAAGGTTCTATTCTTACTAACTTATAGGGGGAAAAGACTGTACCATAAGTTATAATTATGAAAGAAATTTCTATTATATTCAAATTAAGCAAACATTAATATGAGTTTAACTCAAAACTTTAACTTTATAAAATTGGCTTTTACAATTATAAAGCATTGTATAAACATGTGCAACCTCAGTTCCAAATGTAAAATGTGAATAAAAACAGAATGCAATGATCTACAAATCCCGTAAACTGATATTTTATTCAAAATAGAACATATCAAATGTTTAACTTGAGGAAATGTACCGTTTGAAGGAAAGAAGAAGGTCATTTTGAATTTGACGGCAGCAACACGTCGCAAAAAAGGTGTGACCGTAAACTATGTTTATCACTGTGTAGCATTCCCTCTTCTTTTAACAACAGTCTGTACATCTCTGGGAACTGAGGAGACGAGTCGCTGGACTATTGGGAGAGGAATGCTGTCCCATTCTTGCCCTAAATAGTACTTTTCAATAGTCCTAGGTGTTCTGTGTTGTATTTTTTATTTTGTGTTTTCAATTGGTGAAAGGTCTGGATTGCAGGCAGGCCAGTTCCGCACCCAGAGTCTTGTAAAACATGCCATACTAATAGATGCAGTATGTGGTTTAGCATTGTCTTGCTGAAATATTCAAGGCCTTCCCTGAAAAAGGCATCATCTGGATTGGAGCATATGTTTGCTCTAAAACCTGCATATGCCTTTCAGCATTATTGGTGCCTTCTCAGAAATGTGGGCTGCCCAATCCATAGGCACTAATGCACCCCAAAAATCAGAGAGGCAGGTTTTTGAACTGAGCACTGATAACAAGCCAGATGGTCCCTCTCCTCTTTAGTCCAGAGGATGCGGCATCCATGTTTTCCAAAAAGAATGTCACATTTCTATTCATCTGACCAGAGCACAGCTTTCCACTTTACTTAAGTTCATTTTAAATGAGCTTTGGCCCACAGAAGATGCCGGCATTTCTGGATCATGATAACATATGGCTTCTTCTTTACATGATAGAGCTTTAAGCTGCATTTGTGGATGGCACAGTTAACTGTGTTCACAGACACTGACTTCTGGAAGTGTTCCTGAGTCCATGAAGTGATCTCCATGACTTAATCATGCCTGTTTTTAATGCAGTGCCGCCTGAGGGCCTGAAGATCACAGGCACTCAATATTGATTTTCGGCCTTGTCACTTGTGCACAGAGATTTCTCCAGATTCTCTGAATCTTTGATGATATTATTTACTGTAGATGCTGAGATATTCAACATCTTCATTCAATTTTACATTGAGGAACATTACTCTGAAATTGTTCCACAATTTGTAGACATATTTTTTTTGCAGATTGGTGAACCTCTGCCCATCTTTACTTCTGAGACACTCTACCTCTCTAAGATGCTCTTTTTATACTCAGTCATGTTACTGACATGTTGCTAATTAACCTGATTAATTGCAAAATGTTCCTCCAGCTGTTTCTTTTTAGTATCATTTACTTTTCCAGCCGTATGTTGCCCCAGTCTCAACTTTTCTGAGGTGTTTTGCTCCCATCAAATTCAAAATGAGCTAATATTTTTTATGAAATAGTAAAATGTCTCTCAATATTTGATTTGTTGTCTGTGTTCTATTGTGAATAAAATATGCATTTATGAGATTTGCAAATCATTACATTCTGTTTTTATTTACATTTTACACAGCTTCCCAACGTTTTTGGAATTAGAGCCAAACAATTAATAACATAGAATAAACAGTGCAATTTCTAGTGCATAATCTAAAATGTTTCCAAACATATTGGTATTCTACAATTGAATATAACTTCTGGAATAAAAACAAGTAAAAAGTAATTTAATCATCATATTATTGTTATGTGGGCAATATATGATTATTAAAAGCTTAAATACATAACTCACTTTCCCACTGCAAGAGCTTTGTTTTTAGTAACCAATGAGGTCCTGTATGCTGTAGGCCCTGGTCCTCTTGTGATACCTGGCCACTTTCTTATGTTGCATTCCCAGCACACATCAGGAACTGTAACTTTCATGCAAAAATATGTGAGACACAAAGAAGAGTGATGCGGTGAGAGGTTTTGGTGCCATTGGGAGTTCAAGAGGGACCAACCTAACCACCTTATTGCTTTAAACTGATCACGACTTCACCGGGGGTATTATTGCATTATCACAGCATATCAGAGAGGCAACTATGAAGATCTGGTGTGATATGCAGTGTTCACTGACAACTCTCCAAACTCCAGCCTACTAACTGATTTGTAAGACAGCACCAGTCAATCAGTACATTTCATCACCCGAACCCCACCCACGATTGTTCCTAATTGAAGTACCCTGGAGTAGGAGCTAAAAAATTATCAGGATCTACGTACAAGGAACTATTAACGGCCTGAGTTCCTGTGGTGAAAATTCTATAAATGTTCCCAAGTTTCTCTTCTCTGGTTCCTGAAAAAAAGTTCCTGTGGTGGGGAAACACTTATAAATAACATTTTATTTGTTCCAAGGGGGTAATTTAACTTCTTTACAGAAGCTCAGTAATAAATAAACACATATTATAACAAACAACAACAGCCTCCCCCAAATACAGATGAGAATTACTTAAAAAAAGAAAGACAAATTCGGACTTGGCTAAAGATAAAAAGAGCCGTCACAATCACAGTGATTTTTTATACAGGCATATTGCTGTTGGCATAAAGAGCCCCCGTAGAGTCTCTTGACACACTTCTGCTGAATATTTCGTTGCCTGAAGGTAAGGTACTCCATGTTAGTGTGTCAGTGAGAGGATGTGTAGCAATGTTCATAATAGCACTCAGTTTTATTTTAACTCTTTCCTTTGCTACAACCTCCAGGGTGTAAAGAGGGTGACATTTATAAACTATTTCACAAGACACAGATCAAAACACTGCAACTGTATTGGCTTGAAAAATAGACGTATTTGGTAAGTCTTTAAGCTTTTCCTAACTGCTCCATACCCCCATTGTAAAGCATCAGAGGGGGCAAGGTATTTTTTTAATTTATAGAAAGTGGTTAACTTTAGAACAATCCATATATAGCATGTTTATGAAGAAATAACTTTGACTTGAAAAATACCAAATTTATCCTTTAAGAACTTGAGCATTGCCTCCTTCTTGTCCTGTGGCTTTTCTTAGGCATAGCCTGCTCAGTTGTCTCCTCACTTGATCAACAGTCGTGGACAGCAAAAGTTATTAAAAATAAACAGTGTATATTTTAAAATAAAAAATAATGCACAGCAACAATTCATGTGACCATTTTTTATATGTATCTTACAACTGACACACAGGCAAAATCTAATCATGGCATGCTTTAAAAATGAGCCTAAAATGGTAAAGAAAACTGAGTTTTGCACATTTTATGTTAATAAAACTAATGCTTTGAGGGCCTCATCAGTGCCTTTTCTAAGCTAGAGGAATTCATCACTGAATGAATGAAATAAGTGTCACTAAAAAGAAAGTTGTCATTGTAGAATATGAACCTTGGCATTTGTCAAAGTGTGATAATAAGACGGGGCTGCTGAAAATCAAGGGGAGTGTAAATACAGTGGCATACACAGCTGAAAGGATAGTGGAAACTGCTGATCCTTTGACAATAAGAAACACATATCATGTTTGAAGGATCAGTCCATGTATGCCATTCATCTCCACAGATCTTCAGATCTGCGTGGTCACCTACTTCTAAAATTTCCTTTCAAGTCTACATCGCTCAGATTTTCATTTTCTATAGATGCTCTTAAATCATGAGCACATATTAAACCCATTAAAGTGAACTGCGAAAATAGAGTGGTTATTATGTACCCATTGTGCTTTCAAAATAAATTAATTAAGACCTTCGCTGTCATAAATGACATATGCCATTGTGGCAAAATGAAACAAACCATTAAAGGAAGAAAATGAAAAGAAATTATCAATAATGCTGTCAGTCAAAAAGCAAAAAGTATTGCAAAGGGCAATTTTTTTAGATATACTCTGTAATCTATTTGCATTTGTGATTGTTTAGATGCTAATCATTTCCAAAACTAATTAAATTATATGTTTTGTTTTTTCTTGTTTGTTTGTATTTTTAATCAACTGTGTTTTTATTTTCTGAAAAAGGTCATTTCTGACACTGAATTTTCCATTTATTTTAAATTAATAAAAAAGGAAAAACAACATAAATAAGCTGCTAATGGAAAAAAATCAAGAATGACTCATTTCATTTTGCTATTTTATTCTTTCTACTGTCTGCATTTTTTTTTGTGAATAGTAACAGAAGTTAAAACAGAAGTTCTTCTCAATAGTTAAGTTTTTGGTGCTGCGGCTTGTGATGGTGATCTGTTTCGTTTGTTCCAGACAATTTCTTATCCATAATAGTTAATAGTTCCATACAGTACAAAATGTTCTATTGAGGGTATTTTACTTTTATTGGTCAAAAGTCAAGCAAAATGAAGGGGTCTGAATTGCCTTGAAATCTTCCATATTGTAATCTTTTTAGTTAGCCAATACAAGGTGTCATTTTGCTTGACTTCTCACTACATAGGGTACAGCACCCTAGTATTACTTTTATTAGAAAATTAGAAAGACATTTCTTGTTAATGTTATGCCATTTACAAGTATGCATAGTTTGTTAGACCACAGCATAGTCAAAGTCCACCTGCTTCTTTTAGTTCCAGCTGACCACCTAAAAATTGCTGGCCACCAAAAGACAATGTGATAAAGAACGAGCAATCGGTTTATCAGACCATGTGTGCTTTCAGAGAAACTGCTGTCATAAACTGAGGAGCTACACAAGAAATGAAGTCGAAACAAGGACTGCCAGTAGTTATTAATCTACCTGTGATGTTATCAATAAAGCTAAAATGCTGAAACCATAAACAAAGTCAAGAAGTGGAAGGAATTGAGTTGTGAATCAGGAGGCATAAAATACTGACAGCACAAGACTGAAGCCATTTGAGGCATGAATCTGTAATCTCAGACAATATGAAGAGTTATAAAGCTGAGCATCTCTGTCTTCTGGGAAGCAACCCCTAGTAATAGCACAGCAACAAAATGCTGAGGCTACAAAATGATGACATAATGCACTTAAAAATAAATAAAATTATATTAACTGGTAATTAAATTATTATTGTAAAATACCCAAAAATTAAAATTCTGTGCCACATGAAGCCTCCAAGAACTCTCTGCAATGATGCAGAAAAAGTTTAGTTAACACAAGAAACTTTTTAAATGGATGTGTCAAATTTTTTAGACTATTACAACATTAGAAAAGCTGAGATGAGAACAGGCCAATCAGCCCAATGAGCTTGTCAATCCTCTTCAGCTAGATTGTCTGAAATAACATCAAGTCAGTAATTAAAGGACCCTATCCTGCTCTCTACCACACTGCTTGGTAATTTATTCAATTTGTCTGAATTTATTTTAAAGTAACTAACAATTGGAACATACTGTAATAATTCCCTTTATAATGTTAAACACTTTAGTCATCTCCCCTCTTAATTTCCCTTTTGCAAAAACTGAAAAGGTTCAACTCCTTCAATCTCTCCTCATAGTTCATACCTCTTAGTCTGGAATCAACCCAGTTGCTCTTCACTAAACTTTCTCTAGTGCTTTTGTCTTTTATGTAATACAGAGGCCAAAACTTTACACAGTACACCAGTTGAGGCTTGACTAATGTGGTAAATAACTTAAGCGTAACACTCCTTGATTCTGCACACTGTACCAAATAACCTTACACCCTATTAGCTTTTTTGATCTCTTTTGTACAATTTTTAGATGTAGATAGTGATGAGCCCACTATAACTTTACTTTTATGTCCTTCTTGTAAGGTGTATTTCAAATTTCAGACCTCTCGTTGTGTATTCATTATCTAATACTTTTACTTCCTACATTCAGTGGTGGTTTTGATATGGGTGACATGGGCTGTTGCCCAGGGTGGCATCTTGGGCATCGGCAAAAATTTTTTTTTAAATTTATTTTTGCGTGCACCCTTGCTGCCCCGATATAATGTCACAGCATTTTTGGAATTGCATGGGCACCAATTGCTTTTCTATTGCCCATTTGCGGGGAGTAAGGGTGCCCTCCATTTGCAAGGTGCACTTGCTGCTTGCAGAAAAGGAAGGACAGGGGCGGGGCGGCGGGGGATTCTGTGGCTGGCTGGAGCGGCATCTAATAACCAGCTTGCAAAATAAAACAAAATAAAAACAAACAAACAAACAAAAAGCACCAGACATTATGATATAGACTTTATAATTCTATCATACCCATTGTGTTAGATAGGGGGCGCTCTCGCTCCCTTTAACCCCTGTCCACGACTCCAGACACCAGGTAAAAGTCCTCAATTCGACTTTATTTTTATGCACAAAGCACACTCTCCACCACAATACTCATACACAATCACAATAAATCAATCCTCCAGCTCCCAGACGCGTTGCCACCCTTCCACCCAGCTCAGCTCGCCATCTGGGAGCTCCCACAGTCCTTTTATATATCCTGACCCGGAAGTATTCCTATCCCCAGTCCATGTGACTCTCAATCACTCAGGTACAAGTTCTTTTCTTTACCCCGGAAGCACGTCATTCCTCTTGTCCACATGTGCTTCCGGGGCGTAGGGAAAATAGCTATTGTTCCTCCCTGCAGCATCCCCTAGTGGCCCCCATGGCATCCAGGAGGGCTGCGCATGAAAACTACATTGTCCAAGATGTCCTGCTGGTCTTCTGGGGACCTCCATACTGCAAGGAACGCTCCACCTGGCGGCTTGGGGGTATTGGCCGGGATAAACGGCCGGCCATCCTCCACACCATATATGCGGAAAGTGAGCGCAAGGGCCCTCGGTGCGCCTGCTTGTTGCTGCTGCTGTGCTGAAGTCTCACACACAACCTGTCGAAAGGGGAGGGGGGCGGGGTGCTTCCAAATAAAGCACATTTCATTCATAATATTGTCAATCCAAGCCCATTATGTCACACATAATTTTTCCTGGGTTGTGCACAATCGCAGAAATTGTTAGATGGGCGCTCCTTGCATGAGCAGCATAGAGCAGAGTACAGCAAACAGGAAGCATAAATCCTCCTGTGTGATGCTGACTCCATCTCAATGCCTGTGCTTTCTCTATTCTTTATCATAGGTTAGTAAATTCGCCATAATTAGAGTGCACATTACATGCTTTAAAACGGATAAAATATCGTCAATGAGATTTTGAACATGTTGATAAAATGATTTCAGTTAGTAAGAGTTTTTTTGTATGGATATATATGTTTGCGTGCTAACTTACTAATGCAAATGACTCGCGTAGTGGAGAGTGGTAGGTGGGGAAAGTTAACCCGAAATAATAAACTGACTGCAGCTCTGAGAGAAAAGGTTTATGTAGTTGTTAGTGACCTGGTGAACTGATGACTGGAGATGGTACTAAAGTGAAAATTCTTTACACTATAATGAAATATTTTGGTGCTGTATAAATGTAAAATTTGATTTTGTCTCTGTTAGACATTACATTTCCAATAGTTTGTTTTATTGCACTGTATTTTTTCATTGTTTATTAGAGTGCTGGGGGGGCACAGGGGGCGCGGGGGGCACCAGGGGAGCGCCAGAGGGGGAGTGCGCCCAGAGCACCAAACAGGCTTGAACAGCCCCTGCCTACAATTAATACTTTACATTTACTTACATTAAAGTTCTTCTGCCACAAATCTGCCTAAGCCTGTATGATGTCTAATTCCCTCTGTAACAATTTAGCTGAGTCTAAATTATGTGCCTTTCCACCTAACTTGATATCATCTGCAAACTTAACCATCTTCTTGATTATATTTTTGCCCTTATCATTTAGATATATTTAAAAAGAGCAGCAGTCCTATCACTGGTGCCTATAGGACACCACTTTTAACATCACCATTTCTGAAAAGTTTGCCTCAACATTATCCTTTGCCTGCGGTGGGTTGGCACCCTGCCCAGAATTGGTTCCTCACTTGTGCCCTGTGTTGGCTGGGATTGGCTCCAGCAGACCCCCCTGACCCTGTGTTCGGATTCAGAAGGTTGGAAAATGGATGGATGGATGGATTACCCTTTGCTTCCTGTGTTTTTTCCAATTTTGTACCCACAAAATTTTGGATGACCTTTTAAAGCATTATATGCAAAAACACTTCAAACCTTTCCACTCTTAGAAAGCTTATTTCAATTTATCTTACTGAAGCTTTGCTGCATCTGCTCAAAGTCTGTCCCACTAAACTGTTTTTGTTATAGAATATGCACTCTGCCCAAACACTGTGAAATCTATTATATTCTGGTCACTAGAGCCTAATAACTCAATCACCTTTACTCCTTCAGTTCTATCCTGATTATTACAGAACAATATATCTAGACAGGCTTCACCCATGTTGGTCCAGTAACAGTTTGTGTTAAAAAAAACAGTCACTAATGAAGTCTAAAATTACTGTTCTTGTACTATACTAATTGTAAGGCTAGCTTGACAAATATTTGAATAACTAAAGTCCTTCATGTCTATAATTTTCTCCTCTAAACCTGCCTTTTTAATATTATATATGGAAACTATTGTGTGTGCATTAGGGGGTCTATAATTCACTTCTAATATGAGCCCTCTATCTCTCATGCTGTCTTGTAACAGTTTAATTTGTAACATTTAAAGCTTATACTACATAGAATTACATTCACTAACTTTTTCCATTTCTCTTTTCATGTAATTCAACTTTCTTGCCATGGGTTTAACCTCTTGATTGTTTCTTTATTATCTATGTTTAGCCCATCTGATCAACTAACGATATCTTCTGAAGCAGGGGTCTCAAACTCAGTTCTGGCCACTTTCTTAATTTGCAGCCAATTGCTGGTGCTAATGGAACAGACTTCAAAATGAATCAAATTTTAATTGTCACATACAAATTATACATGCAGTACAATATGCACTGAAATGCTTAGTTGCTCGACTCCTATGATTGTGCCTTTTAGACAAATATAAAGGGACACTAACAATAGTACACGACTTTATAAATCACTAACAGAATCATAAATAATAAATAATAATAATAATAATAACTAAATAGATGACTTAACCTAAATAACTTAATGTGAGAGAGTTAACAATTTCCTGATTTTAACATGCAGATGGACTGTGGGAAGAAACTCCTCCTTAGTCTCCCTGAACTAGACTTTAGCCAGCGGTGTTATTTACCTGACTACAGCACATAGAAGAAGCCATTGTTGGGATAGATGGTGTCAAGGATCATTTTCTTTGCCTTTTTCTGATATCACTTGGTATAGATATCCTCGAAGTTAGGGTGTGCACTCCTGGGATGCATTCAGCTGACTGAATGCACCACTCTCAGTTGAGCCTTGTGGTCCTGCTGCGTGCTCTTCCGTGTCAGAATACTTTCAATGGTGGATGTATAGAACTTGTTTAGTATCTGGGAGGTCAGTCTGAAATCAGAGAGGAGTCAACAAACATTACTGTGAGTTTTTCACTAATTTGACCAGGTTAGATCACCTGTGATGTGGTATCTGAACCCACCCATCCTCTCCACTTGAGTGCTATTAGATATCAGGGGGTGGTGGTCCCACTATCAGCTCCTTTGTCTTGCTGTCATTCAGAAGAAGACTGCTAGCATGATACCATTGTGACAGACTTTCCACTTTGCAGCGTTGATTTGAACTGACTGTTCTTTTTAAGATTCTGAAACCTAAATTGCTCACAAAACCTTCAAATATTGTTTTCAGAAAAAGAAAATAAAGAAAAAATTTGAAATACATGATGTCTGAGAGTGAGTGCAGTGCCAATTCTTATAATTATGTAAATTAATATCTGTCATTAACAGCAGGAATTAGCTTCTTATTATAAAATTAGTTGCTGTGAAAGCCTTAAACAATTATGACCCTCCAGGACCTTATTTTGACACACCTGCTCAAGAGTAACAACTAGTTTAGTATAATTTACTCTTAAGTGTAACCAGCATGCACCTTCAGAAATATATTTGTCATGGAAGAAACAAGGATGCCAGGAGAGCTTCTGTAATTATTTTATCTGAATAAAGCACAGATAACATTTTCTAACCTGCCTATAAAATGCAGCAAATGTTGAAGCGTTATTTGACTTCAAATGAATCCAGACTTTAGGGGATATCAGGTGTGCTGGCAAGATTAGGAACAGAGAGCAACATCTTTTAACAAAACACTTATCTCAATTTTCAAATTATTATTATAAATTATATAATTATAAATAAATTATCAAATACATAATTGTTTGTAATACTGTAGTTGTAAATATACAAATGATACAATATCAAAGTGTTGTAAGTTAAATGAATAGTACAACTAATACAAATGTCTTACAAATATAATGGAAGTTAATCCTGCAGCCACTCATCCTAATTAACCCAACTGTGAAGGTCAGTGGCTGTTGGAGTGAAAGAACATTTGAAATGAGTGACTTGGTATTTATCATCTCTGATGGCTAACCTGGATATTCAAATATAGTAGGTGGTTGCTTTCTCAGAGGTAGCAATTTGCTTTCCTCACTACTTTCTGTTAAACGAAGAGTGCTGCTCGTTTTTGCTCTGGACTCTACTCCGTGCCCACTGTCAATTCGCACATGACCTCCATTAAACCTCTGTCTCCACAGGTCTTTACCTTTGCAATGATTTTTAAACTAATTGCCAAACCATCATGTAATCCAAAAAGTATGTGAATCTGAAAACAGACTGAGCTAAACTACTGTTTGGTGAGTTTGTCATTGTGCATTTCACCATGTTCACGACATCCTGCTTCAGTATTCCTCCTTTTACCCAAACCATTTTTGACTTTCACTTAATTTGTATTTTGCCTCTGATATTTTCAGTGTCATGTTCCAGGCTTCCCATCTGTCTCTTGGCATTGATTTTTGCCTCCTGTTAATAAAATCTGCTTTATTTTTTAAATTGATTTCTGTTGTCCCAATTTTTGATTCCTTCATGTAACTCAAGTTTGTCCTATTTCCCAAATTACATTTCTTAATCTGCCTGTAACAGGTTGTGTTGGCCGAATACATTGTGCCAGTCTTTGGTGGTATGCACTCTGGAGTAGGTTTTCTTCAAGAACCTCTCTGTAATGGGCTGCATTCATCTTTCCCTTAATTCTGGCAAGTCTCACTGTCCCTGCCCTGAGAAGCACCCCAATAGAATGATACTACCACCAGCATACTTTACTGTAGGAATGGTATTTGGCAGGCGATGAGCAGTACATTGTCTTCATTAGACATAGTGCTTAGAGTTCTGCCCAGGCAGATTCATTTTTGCTTCATTAAACCAAAGAATCTTGATTCCTCATGCTGTCAGAATCTTTTAAATGCCATTTGGAAAACTCCAAAATGGCTTCCACATTCCTTTTACTTAAAAGTGACATCTGTCTAGCCACTCCAACCATAAATGCCTGATTGGTGGAGTGCTACTGAGATGGTCGTCCTTCCAACAGGTTCTTCCATGTTAACAGAAAATTTCTGAAGCTCTGTGATGATGACCATTAGGTTCTTGGTCACTTCCCTAACCAAGGCCCTTCTTGCCTCATTACTTAATTTGGCTGGATGGCCAACTGTGGAAAAAAAATCCAAGTGTTTCCAAATGCCTTCCATTTCACAAAAACTGAGGTCACTGTGCCCCTTCAATATCCAAAGCTTTAGAAGTGGTTTTGTACCCTCGTCCTAATTTATACCTCACCCCAGTTACTACAAAGAATTATTTGGACTTCATGGCATCATTTTTGTCCTGACATGCATTGTGAATTGTGGGACTTCATATACACAAATCTGTGCATTTCTAAACGACATCCAATCAATTCAGTTTGTCAGAGGTGGACTCCGATCAAGTTCTAGACACATCTCAAGGATAATTAAAGCAAAGTCGATGCACATGACCACATTTTGGAGTGTCACAGCAAAGGGTCTGAATGCTTACATAACAGATTGATGGGAAATGGCAATTTTTTTATACAGTATTTATTTAATTTGTATTTAAATCTACAACATTATAAAGGGTATAAGGGAAGATTAGATTGTTAGATTATTTATTTATAAAAGCACATTTAAAACAACAGAGGTTGCGCCAAAGTGCTGTACAAAAAAGCATTAAAATAAACACAATTCAAACAATCATGCAAAAGTCTATTAATAAAACAACCAATTGTAACATCCACCACAATCCCATTATACACAATGAAAGACAGAAGAAAACAAGTAGGTCTTAAGCCAACTTTTAAAAACCATTCCAAAGCCTAGGAGCAACAACTGAAAAAGCTCTGTCTCCCCTTGACTTCAGCTGGGATCTTGACACTACAAGGAGCAGTCATCCAGATGACCTCACTGCTCTGGGTGGCACATAGGGGTGAAAGAGGTCACATTCATATTTTGGAGCGAGACCATGCAAGGCTTTAAGAACAAACAACAAGATTTTAAAATCAATGCAACACCTCACCGGTAGCCAGTGAAGAGAGCTTAAAATGGGGGAGATGTGATCCCGCTTTCTGGACCCAATCAAAAATCTAGTTGCCGCTTTCTGAATCAGCTGAAGGCGCAATAGAGCAGATTTTGGCAGACCCACATATAAGGAATTACAATAATCTAGTCGAGATGTAATAAAGGCATGAATGACTGAAGAGATCTGATTTCTTCCTGAATCTATTTTCTTTATATATATATATATATATATATATATATATATATATATATATATATATATATATATATATGCTCATTGTTCCACTTCCTGTAGCACTTCCGGGTGTGGTGGAAGAACTGCCCATAAGGGCTCAGCAGCAGCTACAGCACCCCCCTGACGACATCCACAGAACCCAACAGGGCTGTAGCCACACTCCAAGTCTCATGGAGCCCCGGAATCCGAGGCACTGCTGCCATCTAGCACTTCAAGACAAGTAATGCTCTGGATATGCTCCGTTCTCCGGTCCTTCCAGCGTGGAGGCATCCCCGTACGCCACAGAGCACTTCTGGTAATGAAAGGCCTTGTGTGATGTGGCTAGGGGAGTCAGAAGCAGGTATTCAAGGTATGTTTGTGACTTTGATGGATCTCAAATGGACGTGGGCCCAGAGAGTCATTCCTTTGTTTGAACATTGCTTTCCATTCAGTTACAAATGGATAATAAACACCCTATACAAACAATACAGCACATGGGGTTTCAGTGGTACTTCCCTAAAAACATGGGTTTCCTCTATAAAGATTTATTTTTTGGCTTTTGTGTACTGTATATTATGTTTGGAATCTTTTTATCTCATGTTGCTTATACTGAATTTTTATTGGCTTGGAAAAAGTAATAGCTGTAAAAGGCTTTATATAAAATAAACTATTTCTTGATTTACAGATTGATTCCCATTTTTTTTATAAAGGTCAAAGACATGTCTGGTTTTAAATTGTGTTAATCAGAGTTTGGTAGACTGTATTTGTGTATCCTCTTTATTAAAGTGGCATCTCATACAGGTTTAGTTTCTATCTTCTAGCCTTTACTGTAAAGCTCAGGATTGGTTTAAATATAAAACTGATCAAGGCAATTATGAATGGGTTTTGGAGTTGATCAACCTGTTAATATTTATTCTTCTACAGTAATGACTGATTATATTTTTAAAGCACAATTTCAAAAACTATCTTAACTAGGTGGTTTTTCCACCTTTCATTATTTCATCTCATACTATATGTTCCATCTGTAGGCTGAAAATAACTGAAGTTCTATTTCAGTAATGGCACCGAATTATAGGTGAGCATGAATTTCTCTTATATTAATCATTTTTATAATTAAGTTCCTTTGCATACAATTATTGCTTTCTTATTCCTCATTCCAACCTCCCATTCTGAATTGAACTAAAGATTTAGCTGGATGGTTGCACAGTGGTGCAATGGTACTACTGCTACTTCATAACAAGGAGACAAGACTCCATGTCCCAGGTACTCCCTGCGTGGAGACTGCTTGTTTTTCCTGTGTTTGGGTTTTCTCCTGGTGGTCCGGTTTCCTCGCACAGTCCAAAGGCATGCATAAATTGACATTGTTAGATTGGCCGTATTGTTTGTGTGTTTGTGTGGGTTCAAGTAGGTTAAGAAATTGGATGGTGAGTACTCCTCTTCTAAAATCAGACCACACTGTATACATGTTATGTTTCAGCCAGAATTCCTCACCTGGCTGGTGCTCAGATTCCTTTTTTAGGTAGTCTTTTGTTCATGTTTGACTCTTTTCTTTTTGCGTATAATGCTATTTATATTTATGACTTGCATTATTCTGCGTTTTATTAGTTTTGTGTATTATTTTTATTTTTTTGTATCTATGCTTGTGTTACTATGCTCCTTGAGTTTTGTGGGTGGTTCCCAAAGAGGTAGGGCCACCTGTCCTTCACTGTTATGGGACTACCCTCAACCCTATAAAGGCTGAGGTAACACACAATTCCTTGTAGTACATTGTATGAGCTGGATGTTGGTGAGTTCTCTGTGCTTATTACTTTGTTTTTTGTTGGATTTGTAGATTCTGGTCTGTTTTGGTCTGTTTTTTGGCTTCTTTCTCAAACTAGGTACAGTAAAACCTCGATTATCCATTAGGGGTTGGAGCTGAGAAAAGACAGATAACAGAAAAGTTACTTTAAAAATGGCATACAGTAGATGTAACTCCTTTTGGCAAAGATCTCCAAATGGTTCAAAATAGTACAAACAGTGCTAAATTATAAGTTAGAAAACTTCCATTAGAGGACCTGAACTAAAAGAACTGCGATAAAACAAGATACTGTACTTTACTTATTCAATTACCCACTTGCTAGCCTGTGCATGCTGAACCAGCTATGATCAAGTATAGAAGGTTAAGCTGTGACGGCACTGAAAGAAATAAGTGTGGCAAATGCTCTAGTTGTCCTAAGTAACCTTGAATATGCAAAGTAACATGGAAGCTTTAATGCATATCGGTTGACACAATGGAGCCAGAGAGTGTGCACATTGAAAGAAAGAAAGAATGCAGTGAGTCCCCACCAACATCCATAGGGAGCGAGCAAGAGTTTGATCGCCTTAAGGAGATTATGCAAAAGAACTGGGATGAATTCTCTATTAATATGACAGACATTGAGTGCCTTAAATAGATGTACAAAATTACGATAAAGTAAAAAAAAATCTAGGGAGGAGAAAATTCCAGAATCTAGAGCAAGATTAAAAGTGTATGAGAAACACAGTAGCAAGGAACGCCCAATACCAAAACCCACACCGTGTGAAGATGATGATGAGTGACTCTCCTAAGCAAACTGATAGATATGAGGAGTATCAAAACATGCTCAAAGACAGGAGTAAGTTTAACCTTCTTAATTTAGCCCGTATAGAAGTTTCAATATTTGATGGTGACCCTCTGACATACTGCATATTACTTTTATAAAACCATTTGATTATACTGTGGGCAAAGCATTTGTAAAAAAATTGAGATAAATTACACTTTTATAATTTCAATGTAGATGAATGCTTAAAGTAAAAGATCAAGCAATAAAGTTGGCGAAAGATCTCCAACCTCTATGTTCCAGATGAGGATTCCACCTGACCAAGTGGATGAGTAACAGCAGAACAGTCTTACTGTCTATTACTGAAGAAAACAGAGATCTTGAACAAAAGCATTTAGATTTAAGCCATAATCTGCTCTCAACAGAATGTGCCCTGGGCTTTCCAGGATTTTAGACTATCTGACTAACAGGCCACTGTACATGAAATTAGGGAGAGAGCAAATAACAGTACAGGTGCTCCACAGGGGACTGTCCTTGCTCCATTCCTTTTCACTTTTTACACCTCAGATTTCAGGCATGATTCCAAAATGTGTCAACTTTATAAGTTCTTTGATGACACTGCTGTTGTTGGATGTATTAGTGAAAGGAAGGAGGAAGAATACAGAAGTCTAGTGAGTAACTTTGTGTAGTTGTGTCATCACTACTGTCTCCAACTAAAACCCAAGAAAACAAAGGAGCTTGTTGTGGATGTTTGGAAGAAGAAGTCTTTCCTCTCTAGCTCCTGTCATCATTCAGGGTGAGGAAATCAAGATTGTTAAGACCTACAAGTACCTGGATGTTTACCTGAACAATAAGCTGGGATGGCAGCAAAATTTAGACAAGTTGTACAAGAAGGGCCAGAGACATCTCTGTTTTCTGTGGAGGCTGAAGTCATTTGATGTGAGAGGCCTGCTGCTGAGGACTTTCTGTGACTCTGTGGTACTGAGAGCCATCTTTTATGCTGGGTGTGTTGGGACAGCAGTATTATAGCCAAGCACGCTAACAGACTGAACAAGATCATTAGAAAGGCCAATTCAGTCCTCGGTTGGGGGGGGGGTTCGGAATGAACACTGTGGAGGTGATAGAAGAGAGGAGGATGCTGGCAAGGGAGTTATTAATAAAAATAATAATAATGATAATAATAATACATTTTATTTTTATAGAGCCTTTCCCATGCTCAAGGCGCTTCACGGAGTCTTAGACAAAAACAGCAGGGTATATGTAACTTTGGATACAAATGTTTTCCTGAATAGAATAATGAGACAGATAACAAAGCATTAAATAGAATAAAGGACAAAAATCCAGAGTAAAATACTAAATTCAATACTAAAAGAAAAACCTAACAAATAACCTAATTTGCGATATAACAGACACACAAATTATCCTGAGCACCTGGACAGAGAGGTAAACTGAAAGAAAGGGCAGAATGTTAAGTTAAGTTAAAAACCTTCCTAAATAGATGAGTTTTCAGTTGTTTTTTAAAAGAATGAATTGAGTCAGCTGATCTAATTAATTTCGGAATGTCATTCCAAAGTCTGGGTGCTATGGAGCTGAAGGCCCTGTCACCCATAGAGTGCAAGTTAGTGTGAGGCACAACAAGATTACCAGAATCAGAGGACCTTAGTAGGCGAGCAGGAGCATAGTGATTTAGAAGGTTACTGATGTAGTCCGGTGCAAGGCCATTTAAAACTTTGTAGGTTATTAATAGAATTTTATATTCAATCCTGTAAGACACAGGGAGCCAGTGAAGGCGAAGCAGGATGGGTGTGATGTGCTCACTGTTGCTGGTTCGAGTAAGGACTCTTACAGCAGAGTTTTGAAGATTAGAAGGGGCACCTGCCAGCAGCGTGTTACAATAATCGATCCGAGATGTGATAAAAGCATGGACAAGTTTCTCAGCATTAGAAAAGGAGAGGAAGGAGCAAACACGGGATATGTTATGGAGGTGAAAGTAGGAAAGTTTCTTAAAGTGGTTTATGTGGGCGGAATAAGAAAGGGATGAATCAAAAATGACACCAAGATTCCTTGCATCAGAAGATCTGATGAGATCACCGTCAAGAGTGGCTGAAAAGGAGCTCAGTACTTTAGTGCCAATCTGCAGGAGTTCAGTTTTGTTGCAGTTTAATTTTAAAGAGTTCAGCTCCATCCAGGTTTTAATTTCACTGAGGCAAGTTGTGAGCTAAGAAAACTCTGATGAAGTTGCACTTTTGACATTGAAATAGAGTTGAGTGTCATCTGCATAAAAATGATAGCCCAGGCCATAGCTACGAATAATATGGCCAAGGGGAAGCATATAAATACAGAAAAGAAGAGGGCCGAGGACAGAGCCCTGAGGAACTCCTTATGTGACTGGCGCTGAGCTGGATCTGCTGTTGCCAAGACTAACAAACTCTTGCCTATCAATCAGATAGGACTTGAACCACTGGAAGTCAGTGCCAGAGATACCCAGCACTGAGGTCTAACAGAATTAATATGCTGGTTTGTCCAGAGTCTGCTGCCATAAGCAAATCATTGGTTACCTGAAGAAGAGCAGTTTCACAACTGTGCTGTGCTCTGAAACCAGACTGAAAGGGTTTCATCAAATTATTAGAGGTTAAGTAATTGGTGAGCTGAGAGACTACAACACGCTCAAGAACTTTTGACAGAAAAGGTAAGTGGGAAATAGGCTGAAAATTGTTAAGATAGTTACCATCAAGACCAGACTTTTTTAACATGGGGGTTACAGAAGTGATTTTAAAAGTGGTTGACACAAACCCAGTGTTGAGGGATGTATTGATTATTGTCGTTAAAGTCAGGATTATGGCATGAAAGCAGGAGTTAAGAAGTGTTGTGGGGATGGGGTCCAGTACACTAGTAGTTGGCCTCATCTTACAAAGCAGGTCATTAACAAATGCCGATGTGACTGGTGAAAATTTAGAAAAGAAGCTGGATGGAGTGGGAAGACAGGGAAGGATATAAATGGATGATGGATTTATGTTAGTTGAATTATATAGATCTTTTTCACAGACTTCATTAAAGGAGGTAATTTGGCCAGATGCAGGTTGAAGTAATTTATTAACTACAGAGAACAAAACCCTTGGGTTATCATGGTTACTTTCTATTATTCTGCCATAATGAGTGTTCTTGTCTGCAGTTAGTGCATCCCTGTAAGCCCTTTGATGGTCAGAGAAAGACTAGATGTGAACCGGAGGCCAGACTTACATGACATTCTCTCAAGGCATCGGCCAGTTGCTTTAATAGATCGTAGCTCTGAATTATACCATTGAACTGAGCGCTTAAAGGAAACCTCCTTATGTTTTAAAAGACCTGTTTTATCAAGTGCTGAATGAAGGGCTGAGTTATAGTGGTCAATAAGACTATCTATTGTTAATGGACTAGGTGAAGACAGAAAAAGATCAGAAATGGATCCCGCAAGAACAGAGGGACAGATATTTTTAACATTTTGGAAAGAAATTTGACATTTACAGGAAAGAGGAGGAAGAGGTAATGTACAGTGAAAGCACTGCTTATGAAGATCCCCTCCCATTCACTCCACAGGCTGCTGCAGGGCCAAAAGAGTACAATGAGCAGTAGACCTCTACTCCCCTGCAACAGGAGAGAACATTTTTGCAGGTCTTTTCTTTCTGCTGCTATCAGACTATACAAGTCTGGGCTTTAATTCATGCATCTTTTATTGGATAGTTGTATGAATTGTATGCATGGGATACCAGACTTTGTAATCACTGGTACTTTATTCATCACTAGACACTGTATCTGTGGTTACTGGTCATCCAATGTATCACATTTATTGCATATATTATAACACTGTGATACTGCACTGTATTTATTACTGTGGAATGTGAATATATCACTTTTTTTGGTATTTTATGTTTTTTATTTATGTTACCTGTTTCATCTTATATGTTGTATTAGGTGTTTTAGTTATTTAATCTATTTGTACTTGTTTTAATTTTGCTGTGAGCTGCAGAAATTAGTAAAATGTTATCTTATCTTATCTTACCTTATTAAGGGCATACAGTTTTCTGACTGTCCACTGCATATAACAATGCATAGTGTCACACACGTGCGAGTAGGAGGCAGCTAAAGGGCCTGAGTAAGTGTAATGAAACATCTGACCAGGGGGCGGCGGAGAGTGCTGACTGTCTTTGTCAGCTCCCTACAGACCTTTCCCGGGAAATCCTGCTTCCGGCGCCTCAGAAGACATCACTTCCCAAGCCGGCCCCTTTGCTGACGTCACATCCGAAGCCGGCCCCTTTGCTGACATCACTTCCGAAGCCAGCCCCTTTGCTGACGTCACTTCTGGTCCCGGCCATTTTGATGACATCAGTTCCTCTCCAGGCCTTTAAAACCTCCATCTTGGACTACTATAGCCAGTTCTAGTTTGGACTCTGTGAGATGCACTTGATATTTCTGATACAACAAACCCTTTTGCAACTGGGAAAAACAATATATGGGTGACTGCCCCAAACCTTTATGATGTCTTTGGCGTATTATTATCACAATAGAAACATAAAGAAATTTAAACTAGATTTTTAAGCAGAATATAATAAGTTCCCTTTTTCTCTTTCTTTTTTTTTTTTTTTGCTTGTTTTTCTATATTTTTTTTTGAAAATTGTTTTCTTTGAAAGTTACTAAAATCTTTAAATACAAAGACACTTGGATATTACCAAAGGAAGCACTTTGTCATTCCTTCTAGCTAGAGCTTTGGAGAGTATCTTAACATCATTATTCAGAAGTGAAATTGGTCTATAATATTTACAGTGTAATAAATCCTTAATTTACTTTGAAAATACATTAATTAATGCTTGGCAAAAAGCTTGAAGTAGAATTTTGTTGACTCTAGCTTATGTAAATGTTGCTAATAATAGTGCTGTGTTATTTGTAATACACCAAAAAACTCATGAGATGGCAAATTATTTTCTTTAAACTGAGTAGAATATAAGAACTTATAGTATTGTCTAAATGTGTGGAAAATATTTTTATGGTCAACAATTTTATCTCAGTGTTGCTGTTATCTTGTAGCAACGTTCTTGCTGGTTGATTTGTTAAACTAAAATCCTATTAGCCTTCTATCTGTGTTAATAGTAATAATGTTGTTATTTAAAGATACGCTATTCTTTTTCATTTGTTGTCAAGAGGTTATATTGTGATTGCAGAACGTGTCTTTACCTATAAAGTGCATCATTTGGAGACCTGGAGTATTCTTGATCTATTCTGGTGATTTCACTCTGAAACCTTTTTGGTTTCCAATTTACTTTTGTGAGTCTGCCCTCTTACAAAAGCCTTCAGAGTTTCCCAGTGTATTCCTGCAGAGACCTCTGAGGGTGCATTTGTCTCTAAAAAAGAATCAATTTGTTTGGCTATGAACTCTGTAAAGTTCTTATCTGTTAATGTCAGGGGATTAAGATCCCAGCTATGGAATGAATGTGTAGGACATAGTGATTTAAGCTCCATGATCAGAGAGGCGTGGTCGGAGATTACAATAGTGGCGTAATAGCAAGATTTGATAGTGGGCAATAAATTATTATCTATAAAGAAATAATCAATTCTTGAGAAACTGTGATAAACTGATTAGAAGAAAGAATATGCCTTTTAAAATCTCCATGGGTCTGATAAGTTATGATCCATTGCAAACTGTGTAATTATTTTTGCAAGTTTAGATATCATTGCTATTGTAGTTGAAGATCTATCCAGGTCTGGATTTAAAACACGATTAAAGTCACTGGCCATAATAAATTTATGGGTGTTCATGTTAGGAAATGTTGCAAATTAATTTTTGATGAAGTCCATATCATCCACATTAGGTGTGTAGATACTGTATTTATCAAAATTACTTTAGATTTAAATAAACTACCCATCACCAGGACATATCATTCTTCATTATCAGATATTATATCTCACGCTAAAAACGAGATTGTTTTATGTATTAAAATCCCCACACCTCTAGTTTTCTTTGTATAGCTGGAGTCAAAGATTTGGCCAGTCCAATCTCTTTGCAACTGAAACTGGTCCTTACTTATTAATTGATTCTCCTGTAAAAATACTATTTTGGCATTTAGACCTGTTAGGTCAGAAAATACTTTTTTTCTCTTAAGATCATTGTTGAGACTGTGACGCTTGAGTCACTACCTTGCACCTAAAAGAAGAGGCTGAGTCTAAAGATTTTAGGTAAATCAGCTTTACATGATTACTTGATAACTTAACATGAAGAAGGAACAGCAAGATTATTTATTGCAGTGGGAGCTATCACTTTACTACACACAGACACAGCAAATGGGCAGATATAGTTATAGTTTTTCCCTCATGACCCATGGGGTGACAGATGCGTTGGACGAGTAGGCAGTGAGCTTGCCGTTGTTTCTGTGGCACTCTGAACCTGCAAGGTGCTGCAAACCAGCAGGGCACTGTGAACTGCATTTTGGATTATGTCGCCCCGGTGGTCAGGGTCTCAAAAGAGTTAAAAAATCTCACAAGACCTCACATTCCAGCAAATAAAGTTCACTGTTTGCTCAGAAAGACAGTGATTCTGAACTTTTGAGGACATTTTCTAATCTTAAGTAAAGGTAGTACGTTGTTTGATACAATATCTTTAATGTTAATTTTATATGATTGGCAAGTATTATGGCTAAGGAGCCTTATGTTGACACTTGGTTGTTTTGGTAAAAAGGATAGATAAGAAGTAACTTGCTCTCTCTGCCTCCCTCTCCAATTTGCATCCCCAATTGAGGCTAGACCACACTTCACCAAGTCACAGTTGTCTGACATGCCCAGAGTCAGAGCATGTTCAAAACAAAACAAACTCCCAGCAGCAGTGTAGATAAAATTGAAATTAAAATTGAGATATCTTGTGATAGTACAGTCCAAATACAATAAAATTAGTGTATGATGTTAAACAGTCCCCTTAGGAAATAAAACAAAAAATATTATCTATAGTAATAAAAGGCAAAGCCCTCACTCACTCACTCACTCACTCACTCATCACTAATTCTCCAACTTCCCGTGTAGGTAGAAGGCTGAAATTTGGCAGACTTATTCCTTACAGCTTACTTACAAAAGTTGGGCAGGTTTCATTTCGAAATTCTACGCATAAGGGTCATAAATGGAAGCTATTTTTCCACATATAATGTAATGGAGTCTTGAGTTGGAGATGGCCGTGGGGGGCGGAGTTTCGTGTGACATCATCACGCCTCCTACGTAAGTACGTAGAGAACAAGGAAGAACTCCAAACAGCGATGAGCACAAAACGCCATTTCACAATTGAGAAGGCAGAAAAACATTATGAAGCAAATGATGCATACAAGCATATTCATAAGTACAGCTACTGCGGAAACAAAGCACGGCGTGAACCGTAAGTTTATATTAAATTAAGTTCATAGACAGGCTGCCACTAGCGCTTGTAATTTAGTGCCTGCCCATATAAGGCCGTCCATCAGCGGCAATCCAATACAAACACTGCCGGTAAATGTTCACGGGTGAAGGACTGTGCTTATGCAGAGGAAGATGAGATGGTCAGGGTGGTGTTTGGCACAAACTCATTGAAACTGCGAGAGAAACTTTTAAGTGCGGGTCTTAGCTGACATTACACGAGATGGCACCAGTACAGCTGGGAACCTTCGATGCAAGAACACCAAGCGGCTCACGTGAACTGACGCAATGCGCAGACAAAAGCAACAGTTCCAAAGAGTGCTGAACAAAACCGAATTACACAATTGAGAAGGCAGCAAAAAATATGAAGCGCCTTATACATACAATCATATTCATAAGTGCAGCTACTGCGAAACAAAGCACACGGTGGAAAAAGTGAATGTCCTGCTAAAGGAAGACAGTGTAAAAAACCCGTGCATGCAGTTTGTCACATCACAGATAAAAAGGAAGACGAGCTGTTTATTGATGCAGTAAGGAACTAATCGATGAATGAAACCTCTTATCTTTACAACGATTGACAAACACGGAATGTAACTTGAACACATCCTACAAATACGAGCCTGATTGAAAGAAATAATGATAATCAAATCCTTGATGACAGCAACATTCAATAACACTCACAAAACAATTACTGTATATTGACAATCATGTTACGTTATTTTTAAAATGTTCCCTTTACTTTTTCATAACTTCTACTTCTCCACTGCGTACACGGGTATATATATAAATGTATATATATACCCGATCTACAATACATACTTTAGCATAGACAAGCCACACGCTGTGGCAATTGTAGAGTCTTAAGCCTCTAACGCCGAGGTTCGATTCCCGAGAGGGGTGTACTGACTATGTGCGCGCTACCGATTCATTTTACCTTCGCATCTCCTTGGTTTGGGACGTATGAAAAATATTAGGTTAGCAGAATCATGTTACGTTATTTTTAAAATTTTCCCTTTCTTAGCACAAGCACAGCTGAGAAGCTTCGATGCATGTACTCCATAACGTTAAAAATAACGCATTTAATCACACTTTCAATTCCAAGCAAACGGAACTTTTGTCAATGCATGATTTCCTGGTACATCCATTACACTGATGCACACATCACAGCTACAAAAATGTTAGAGTCGGAATAAAGCGCGTTCCTACGACTGATCATTTCGACTACCGAGCGAAGCCTTGATAAAAGCATGGTTTTGTGCACACTGAAAAGCAAGCAAAATTAGATGCATTACAGAAAGCGGACTTTGTGGCTCTTACTGGGGATCATTGGACTTCCGTGACCGTTAGTAATTCTAAATACATCTAATTACAAAATGTTCAATGATCACACTGTTTTAGCCTAATGTACAAAATAATTTTGGCTAATGTTACTCAGAGTTTAAAGAGTAAGCTGGTCAAATTACCTTTTATGTTTCTGACTTATTTTTTAAGAAGAAAACTGCACTTTATGTTGAAATTTTGGTTATTATTATTTAAAGACAATACTATTCTGAAAATGTACTTAAAGTACTTAAACTACCACTTTATTTTTAAGTCTGCCCAATTTTAACCAGGGATGATATTTTTGTTTCTGTTTTGAATTCAAATGCAGTTTAAAAGCTTTTTTCAGAAATTAAAACAGCTTCAGTTTACAATATTCATGTCCATGTCTATTATTTGATTCTGTAAGCCCACTAAAACCGTTTTAAATTAAAAAAAAAAACATTTGCGATTTGGGGCAAATTCGTGTGCGATTACATACGATTAATCAAGATTAATTCTTACACAGCCTCTAATTAATTGGATTAATTTTTTAATCGAGTCCCACCTATATATATATATATATATGTAGATATATATATGTAGATTTGTATATATATGTGTATATACAGTATATATGTAGATATGTATATGTTGTATATACAGTATGTATATATGTGTATAGATGTGTATATATATATATATATATTTATATATATGTTTATATGTATATATATGTTTATATATGTGTCTGTGTGTGTATATATATATATATATGCCAGCAACACTCATGACAATGACAAAACAATTACATTGTCAATCATGTTACGTTATTATTAAAATGTTTCCTTTTCTTTTTACTTCTCCGCTGCCAATCGCAGGTATTTTGCTATATATATATATATATATATATATAATATAAATAGATAGATATGACAACAACACTCATATCAATGACAAAACAATTACATTAACAATCATCTTACGTTATTTTTAAAATGTTTGCTTTTCTTTTTCATAACTTCTTTAACACACTACTTCTCCGCTGCGAAGCGCGGGTATTCTGCTAGTATAATATATATGTACTGTATATCTATATATATAATTCACTAAGGCAAGACACCCATGGAAAGCATGCCGGAAGGGACGTGGATTCACTAAGCCGCCGACAAGTAAGACACCTATGGCGCACGCAGGAAGGAGCCACGCCCACCAACTCCAAGACCATTTGATACGACGACAACTCGCAGAGCCACGCCCACCAACTCGGACGCAACGACACAGAAAAAACGGCGTCATTTATATTCGTCTGTCGTAGAGGCCTCATGTACCTCCGAGCCACGTTGACTGTTCATAGAGGCATGTTTCTTGCGGAGGTGAATCACCATATGCAGCGTGTAAAACGGTTTGCGAGGGGTATCCCATGGGATCCTTAAAACAATCCTTTACAACTGAGGTTAAAACACAATGAAGTAAGCAGTCTTTAAAAACCGAGTTTTCGGTTACGACGCACGACGACGTGCGAGGTAGGCACATGAGCAGGCAGTGCATACTGAACGAGAAATCAGCAGACTAGCATGACAGAGGGAGCGGAGTGGACGTCCTTCTCCTCTCCTCCCGTTCCACCCTGAGCACCGTCCACCCCCATCCCTCCGTCTGGGAGGAGAAGGCGCGATGGCGGTCCGCCAGTTTTCAGTCACAGATGATTGTGTGTTGGTTCGTTCCGTACATTGTTACGATGTTGCTTTTCTTGCTGATTTATTATATTACCGATTTTTCAAATGTTAATGTTTTCCCTGTTCTTAAAAATCATTAAAAAACCGGCCTGATTATGCGGCGTATGGTAGCCACGAGTTGGCAAGTAATATATATTTAATAAAATACATTTCAAAATAGCCAGTCAGTCAGTCATCGTCCAACCTGCTATATCCCAACACAGGGTCACGAGGGTCCGCTGGAGCCAATCCCAACCAGTACAGGGCACAAGGAAGGAACAAATCCCGGGCCCACCGCAGGACACACACACACACACACACCCACACACCAAGCACACACTAGGGACAATTTAGGATCGCCAATGCACCTAACCTGCATTTCTTTAGACTGTGTGATGAAACCGGAGTACCTGGATGAAACCCACGCAGGCATGGGGAGAACATGCAAACTCCAGGCAGGGAGGACCTGGGAAGCAAACCCAGGCAGCAGCGCAACTACTGTGCCACCGTGCCACCCCTCAAAATAGCAAAAAAAAAAGGTAAATAGAATGTATAGTTACAGAAATTGTTGCATTTCAAGTAGCAATTACCAGGAAACAAATGACTCATGTTCTTATTCAGGAAGTAAAACTAAGTACTGTGGTGCTTTTTGTTCTGGGTTAAGGTTATAGACAGATTCCCTTGTCACATATTTTTGAAGAATGACAAATAGCAAGTGGAGAGTGAACTTCTAGGAACTTTTTTCTAAACTTAAGAAATAAAATTCAAGCAAATAAATGGAAATTTATGATTACATGGTAGGTTGAAGCTCCTTGATTCAGCTGAAAACTACTGAGACTATGTTCTGGATGCGGTGTATTCCTCCTTAGACACAGATTCCTAACTAATTCCATTATGTTTACTGTGAAAGAGAAGGAGATATCTCAGAATATCAGACTCTGTTTGATAGAGTCGCTGTGCAGTTGGTCTCTCTCCATAATTATTCAAAGTCCTGTAGGAGTAACATTGTGGTTAGCACCAGTCTTCAAATTTCAAGAAACCTCATTTTAAAACCAAACTTGTCTAATCTCTGTGTGGAGTTTTCATGTCATGTCTTCTTATTTCTATTTTTTTCCCTCTGGTTGCTGTGTTTTTCTGTCGCATCCTAAAAACATCCAATTCAGGTTGACTAGCAATTTCAAGTTGGCTCCAGATAAATTAATATGCGCAGTAGTTTGAATTATAATGGACTGGGGCAGGTTCTGGATTGGCTGCTCCTTTGTACATGACAGGTACACCACAAAAATGATACTTAAAAATAAATGAATGGATGTGTGAATAAAATTTTGTGGTCAATATGAGTTAATTTCTATCTAATATAAGACATGGCTATTTGCAGTTTTTAGAATCAATATATTGTAATGTATTGGCAACTTGTTCAACTTTAAATATACAAAGTTATCAAGTAATTCTACAATACTTCATTTACACTAAAATATACAAACACAATTTAGAAAACAATACAACACAGCTACACTATTTGCAACTATTGGTAATCTCATATATATTTCTGTTCTGGTTCGTCCTGCTTCCTCTTCAAACCTGGTGTCATCCACATGCAGCCCACAAAGCATTTCTCGATTCCTATTCGTCCTCTTCCAAATCCTTCTCCACACTGCCTGCGGCCTCCCATACACCCCCATGCTGCTTTTCTCAATTCCCATTCCTCCTTTGGACTACCGCGTTCGCCGCTCCTCTCTCATGACCCCATTGGTGTCACGTTACCACCCTATATCTAGCCTGACCGGGTGACCTTTCACTTTGAGCATGTCTGCGCTTGGGAGTCTTTTCCGTAGCCTGCTACAGGAAGGCACTCTCTCGACCATTGGCATTGGTTTCGCTCCTTGCTATTGGTTTCGCTCCTTGCTATTTTCGTTATACTGCGACGGTTCTTTCCTAAACCTTTGTTATAAAATGAATGACAGCATCTTCTCTGTCGACAGATTGTTGTACAACGTCATCTGTATTCCGGGATCCGGCAACTGCCTGTTCCTATCAGTGGGTTATTTCTTGACACAAACGGTGTGCATTCTCACTACGACATAGGGCAATAGATTTTGTTGCATCACATTGCGACAGATTTGGAGACGTTCTTCCTGTTGTTCTTTCCAACGCAAGTCGAGTAATCACAACAAGTCAGGAGTATTATCACTACATGGCAACATCTGGAGTTTATGGTGGTGAAGCTAAAATTCAAGCTCTTTCCGAGATTAGATTTTTCGACTCATTATCTGTCGTCTCCAGCAAAACACCTATTCATATCTCCATCTTTCAAGAAGTATTTCTTTCTTCTTGATTTCTGAATTCCTTTCTCACCGTTTTCCGTTCCTATTCTTAAACCACCATATGCTATGGCAGGCGTCGGCTAGTAGATAGTAATTAGGCAAATATGGTTATTTTATGTTTCATGACACATGCTGCAATGAGGATAAATTTATTCACACAGGCCTTATTTACAATTTTAATGAAGGTAATGTTCCTCAATGATAATATGAGGCTCAGGGTGCTCTCTTCTGTGTTTGTTGATATTGTTTTAAAATTCATCACTTGCAGCTTAAAGGCTCAGTACAACAACATGGGTTCTGTTGTTGCACATGGAGAAGCCATCTACATCTATATTTCAAAGGCAAATAACCATAAAGCACACGTGTCCCACTTTCTTCTTGTTACCCGTTGAATCAGCTGGCTGCTCTGCACAATTAATTGTGATTCAGAAAGATTGACCTGGAATTGAAGTTCATTAGGCTTGCCATTTACAGATTGCACATTCACCAACAGGATACCATGCAGCAGCAGTTCACATAAAAGTCTCACAAGACCTTTTCTTCCTGAAGTAATCGTCTGTGCTGCCTGCTTGAAAAAGAAAAGCTCTTAGTCCGTTTTCTTTCTAATTAAGGGGAAGGCTTTGGTTCTTAGAGCCAGTAGTGTTTGGTTATCCTTGCTGAGACCTCTGTGTACCTTTTGATCTCTCAGTAAAGGACATAACATGAAAACTAACAAGAAGAAGAAAAGAGCTGCTAATGAAATGTCCCCATGGACCAGTTCTGCATTCATATTTACTTTGCACCTAAGAAACAGTACAGGTACTGCAAGAATGTGGTTGTCTGTGAAATATAAATGAAACACCTACTAATCCATACTGGTACTCAAGATAATTTTCAATTTTAATTTATTTTCTTATGACCCTCCTTGGCAGATTGGCTCAGAACTCTGCACAGAATGGCAATATGCCAAATAACAAAACAGTTATTAATTAACATGGAAACAGTAATTAAAGCCAGTGGCTGATGGTTGCACAGCATGAACACCGCCATGCATACACTGTAGTTACACAGGTAGTTACTGATTCATTTCTATGCAGTCACTCTGGTCTTAGGGAAACCAAGATTAAATTTGACCTAAATATATACAGACAACATTTCACTGTACTATATAGTAATAAAATTGTCATGCACCTTAAATGCCATCTATCTGTACATACTAAGTCTATTGCATTAGTGTTACCTATCATCACTTCATTTTAAAACTTTACCCCATTTTTAGAT
The DNA here is from genome assembly GCF_016835505.1 of Polypterus senegalus. Lineage (NCBI taxonomy): Eukaryota > Metazoa > Chordata > Cladistia > Polypteriformes > Polypteridae > Polypterus > Polypterus senegalus. The sequence continues at coordinate 222,051,017 of NC_053155.1, read as the reverse complement.
TGCTAAGGTGGTGATGATCTAATTTGGCAGTGATAGATATGTCACTTTACAAAGGATGCCACTCCAGCCCAGTATTCAAATACAAGCACTAAATAAACAAGTATCTTCAGTTATTACCTTCTCCCGCTTAAACTATTGGACTAATCTGTCAACATTTATAAAAGGCTGAGACAATTTCAGAAATAAAATGATACACACTTGGCTCAGATTAATAGACTGGCTGGTGCCATTGGTGACTATTATCTTCCCCACTGGTCCCTGGTGAATTTAAAACATCCTTTCTGTCTTCAGTCATAGTGTTCCAGTGACTACATCCTGATGGGCAATGGAAAAAAAACTATAAAATAATAAAAGTTTGCAATCAACCCATTTTAAAAATAACTTTGACAAGCTATTATTTTTGGCTTTATCATTTTAATACTGTGCATTTATATTGTCTTAATTGCAGTGTGCCAGAGGAAGTAATAGCATAAATGTGATTATTCCTTTGATATAGAATCACTATCCTGAATCATTAGGAAGTAAAACAAAGCTTGCTGTGAGCTGTTGTTTACATCTTTACTGTTTGTATTCAGTACTTTCCTCACTGATCCAGTGTTCAAGTTTGAGAGCAGATGCTTGCTGTGAAAGGTTCCAGCTTTGAAGCAAACCTTCTCTGGGTAAATGGATAAAGAAAATGGATGGATGGATGGATCTTTCATGTGTGCCTTTTCATTAAACTTGCCTCAAATAGATTCGGAACACTTTTTTAAAAGCCATCACGTTATGCAGGTATTGTATATTTACCATATGAAAAAAAGGGAGAACGTGAAAAGAAAGAGCCATCTGAAGCCTACCAACATCAACATGTAGTGGGATGTCATTGCTAACCAGATTGCTGTCATGTTTAGATAAACTGAGTTGAAGTAGCATTTAGTTCATTACAAGACACCTCTGTTTTTCTCTTTTTAATTTTTTTTTTTAAAATGGGACCACTTAAATGAACCAACTGCTGTGAATCTATTTTGTCGTTATTGTCAGCAGCAAATGACTAATACCCAAATAATGCAATGGATTACCAATCTACACTTTTTGCATGTGCTATTTTTATAGGCAGGGTTAATATGCATATATTTTAAATGTTGTTTGTACTGATAATGCAAATGACTCCAGTGAGCTGAATTAATACGGACACAGTGGGGAGCAGGGGAAGCTTTATTTTCACCAATGTATTGCAGACTGATGATCTCTCATAGTACCAAAACAAATTAAGCACAGTAGAAGAGCTTTCATTTAAACCCCAAGACTTAGTTTCAAGTTATGTATATGTGCTAAATATAAGCAATGAATTTAAATGTGAAGCAGAAAAGTATTTTACAATTTTCTTAGTGTAAATTACCTCACGTCCATCGAATCTAGCCACATTCTTGCATGTATATAAGTTCCAGCACTTTGCTGCCAATGTTAATTTTCAAAACTAAACTGTAGTATGCAGGTTGAAGGAAACTTATAAAGAAAAGCCATCACAATTAAATATTTGGTACAGTTTATATGAATATCACTAAGTAACTGATACAATACAAAGTTGAGAGGCTAAGATCAATCATGTATTTTATATTGTATATGGCACTAACCAAAGAGCGCACAATCATTGTCATAACAGACAACAGACAGCAGTCCTAACAGAAAAACATTGCATGAACTAATCTATTATTCCACTTCCGGATCAACTAGTAGACACAGCTGACCATGCAGGTCTCCAGGAAAGAGGCAGGTAAAGCCAGAGCAAATCCCTGCAGTCTCTCTGCACTCACATGCCACACATCCAGGGCTCAAATCCAGGGGGTTGGATTCATAAGGCAGTCATGCTAAAGTTTGTGCCATCATGCTGCCCATAAACTATTGTGATTTTAGCAACAATACAGTGCTTTGAAAAATCATAGAAAATACAGTCTTTACCATCTGTTGAACATTTGAAGATAAATCAGTTCTGACATATCCAAAGCATCAGTGCTCTGAGATATCTATACAAGAACAGCACTTGCATGCAGTTACAATTCCCACAAAATGCCATCCTTTTATTATCTGGAAATAAAATATTTTGAAAAACATAGGGGATCCTATGCAGACACTGCAGCAACAGCATGACACCAAGGAATAGCAAATGTTTAATCTTTATTGGCTGTATTCCCTTTTAAAGAATAAATTATGCATCAAATGGGCTGTATGTACAACACATGATAGTAGAATGTCTTATGAATGTAATGGAGGTCTCTAATTGTTTTCATAAGGATGAAAAAAGTTCATGTCACAATGATAGAACAGATTATGTCAGCTTCTCACAGCCAGCATATTGCCTGCAGTCAGAGAATCCACAGTGATAAAATATGAGTCAGGAAAACTTTATTTGTAATTAATGTTACTTAATTGATTAACAATAGGGGGAAAATAAGGACACCATAGGACCACAGAGGAAAAAAAAAGTTCAAAGTCAATGAGAAATCAGTTTTGCTTCATTGCTGAAATATTCTGGAAAAATTAAGAGTTGCATTTCGGTGACAAAGACCCAACCTGCTGATTCAAGTCTGGGAGCATTTTCTCAAGACATGATATATTTTTTTATCTGTCAGGATTTTCTGACTGTCTATAAAAATACAAACACTATTTACATGAAGCCAATCACAATGCACTGTGCTTAAGAAGGCTCAGATGAGTTTACTAACATCTCAATATAGAGTGGAAGCTAGACAGAAAAGACATCATTGGTCATACTCTCATGTATATTGATGCTTGCAATATGTGTCTGTATTAGAGAAAGCAAAATCATCTTGTTACATAGGCACAGACATAGCAGCACTTGAAGCTGTACAGAGGTGAGCAACTAAGTGCATCCCAGAACTTAAGCACATGTCCTGCTTTGACAGACTTAGAGAATTAAACCTGTTTAATCCTGGGCAGAGAAGACTGAATGGGGACTCCTAACCCAGGTATTTAAAATCCTCAAAAGCACTGATAAAGTAGATCCAGCGACATTCTTTCAGCTTAAGGGCGAATCACATACTCAAGGATACCAGTGGAGTTTCAAAGAAAGTGCGTTTAGGACTGAAGCCAGGAAGCATGTCTTTATGCAAAGAGTTGTGGGACTCTGGAACAAACTACTATGGCATGTAGTTGAGGAGGGAATCTTAACAGTCCTTAAAATGAATCTGGATGAGATATTTGGTGTAGCTATTAGGTGAACAAATGGGCTTGATGGATTGAATTGGTTTCCTCTCATTTGTCAAATTTCTCAGCTTTTTTTATGTTACCCTATACAATCCATGTTTATGTATCCAACCTGCTTATATATAGAGGTCCTGTTGACATCTATAATGTCTGGAGCCTGGAAGCAACATAATTGTGCAAGAAACTCACACATGTATAATAAATAAGGTTCTAAAATTCAGGGAAGATATGCTTCTATGTTTTCTGGAGATATTTTTCAGATTTTATTAAATAAGCATGTCATCCTTAACTTAGCATTGAGATACAGCTCCATTGGAAACAGCAAGCAAGCAGTATGACTCAGGCCATGAGGTGCTGAAGGTCAGTCCTAAATGGCTTCAGTGGCTCCTGTTTTCTTATTTCCAAACAAATTCCTTAATTAGTAGCCAATCCCTGCTAAAAAGAGAATTTATTTACCTTTATCTGTTTTTAATGTTTTCATTCTGCCACATCAGGCCCTTCCTTTGTTGTAGACATTTCTCTGTCTAAGAATATCATTCACATGATTTGTGTTCAAGACCAGATTAGTAATTCTCATTCCCTAATTTTTCTTCTTTTCCATTTATTTCCAAATATCTTAATACAGCAGATACAACATGGTGAAAACATGCAGATTTTGATGGGATCATGTTAAAAGGTGAGTTGCTGGTTCTGCTTTATCTCATTGTTAATTCGCAGCTAGTTAAGAAAATAAGACATAATTAAAACAGAATGCACATGTTTAAGACTAAAGAAGCAATTAGGAGATGGAAATCTTAAGAAGTTGGTTAACAGAATGAAATATCAATATCTTTTTTTGTGCAAAAACTCCATAAGCAGAGATAATGGGTTTTGAATTAAGAAATTTGGATGGAAATAAACCTGCAGGCACTGTGGCTCTATGGGACCCAACTGCAATGCCCCTGCCCTGGACTAATATGCTTATTAACATTAGAATCCCTGAAGCCTACGAAAAAACTCATAATCCCAGCCCACCTTAAATTCCGTCGCACCTCTCCATCAATATCTTTTGTTTTGTAAATGTGCCGATCAGCAAGCAGCCTGCTATCCCATCTCCCCCACCGCCACAGAATGGGCAAAACGTTTTCACAGCTCAAGCCTTGTTTATCTCAGTGTGAGGTGCCTTTAGTTGTATTGGGTAAATAATATATTGTTATTTGGAATACATGCATTTCATGTGTGTTCCGTGTCTACAATGATCTATGTAAGTGAAGGATGAGAGGAAATGCGAGAAATGCAAGAAATGTTAAACACATACCTAAAACACCAACTTTTTTCATGTTTTTGTACTAACGACAAAATTTTAACATGAAGTGTACAATGTGCGAAGATTGAAGTCCAAATATCAAATAAACATTTTCACAAAAGGTACGCGTTTAATAAAACAAGTACACTTTTATTCAAGAATATAACCAAAGTAAAAGAAATTGAAGAAATTGGGTTAGGTTATGATGCCAACACGCCCTCTTTGGTGATACAGTGGTAAGAACTGCTGATTCATAATCAAGAGGTGATTGATTCTAGTGTTAAGAAACTACATGGAGCCCTACTAAAGTGCATCAGTGTATCATTTCCTTGTGTCTATCTTAAAACAAAACTGCTATTTTTTAATAGGCATTAAACCAAATATGATATAACTTTCTTTCACCTGATCCTTGATTCTTTTGATCTTGCATTTTCTTCATCAGCTTCATTCTCACCCACACAATATAGCTTGCCCAATAATACCTTGCTTTTGGTTTGTACACTGTAATAAACTCTTTTTTACAACTTAGGCACACTCGTCTTTAGGTTATTTAATCCACAGTCTTCTTTAACATGTTGCTGGTGTTATTTTTCAGACCACCGAGTTAGATCTTTTTTGCTTCTGACAACAAACATCACAACCCCTTTGGCTTCTGTCATTCTCAAGTTGTACATCGTGTTGTTTTTAATTACCACAAGTTCATTGCTAAGGAGGAGAAAACAGAGGGTTGGAAAAGTTGAATTATTATCAAATCTTATGTGCTACTGTGTGTTGGCAGGGCAAGAGACAGACAGCAAAAATACTGGGGAAAGATCCAGAAAATGGAAAAAGGGTTATAAAGCACTTGATCAGAAATGGAGATATTTATATGTGTAGGACCAGAAGAGATAAAGAAAGCCAGAGGGTAACATAAAATCTGAGATTGAAGAAGCAGGAGAGTCACACAGAATACAAATATTATATGTGCTGCTTTTCAGCAAAGAAAAACAAGCTGCCTAATTAAATAAAGAGTTTTAATAATACAGTGACAAACTCCCAGTCACGGTGTGACCCTGAATAATCCAATTAACCTTTCTGTGTTCCTTCTCTGAAAAAGAAACATGTAAGCAATAGTAGTAAATCATGATTTTGTAAGTCAGCTTATGTTATGCCATCTCCAAAATACACAAAAATAACAAAGTATATAGTGTTAACTCATTGCATTAATTCCTAATAGTGTATAACCAGCTTTAAAAAAAGTCAAAAATACATTTAAACCACACCTTAAACTATAGTCACTCAGTAATCACCTGCCTAAATAGAGTGTGATTTGGCATTTTTACTACGTACTGTACTTATAGTGTAACTAATAAAACAGTAAATGTAAAAACATATTTCTCTTTCTTGTTTTATATCTAATTGCATACTTACAGTACATACCTACAATATTACTTCAGTTGCAGGTACTTTATTTCAGTTGCAGCAATTAAACTCTAAATATATTGTAATAAAATACACATCATAGGAGAAATATTTACTTTCCTTATTTCTTACAATAGTACAATTGGTGGACATTGACTTGAAATTAAATGTGAAATCCAAACTTTAGCAAAGAAGTGAGGAGAAACAAGATCATTGGCAGACAAATGCCAAAATTTAGGACAGGATAGCAAATGAGATATTTGTTGCAGCAAGTAGGTGTGGTGAAGAAACGTAAACATTCTTTTCAATTAGTAGAAAATTATATAGATTTTATTAATTTTACTTTTTTTTTTACTTTTTATGAAATCACAGTACAAACTTTACAGATTAAGACATTGCAGAAGTACAGGCCTCTTTTAAGTGCATCATATATATAAAGCTTTTAGGACATTAGAACATTTGTAATAAGATCAGGCCATTTAGCCCAGCAACCTCACCAACCTTATTCACCTCATTTTTATCAAAATAACATCAAGTTGAGATTTAAATGTTCTACTCTCCATCACAGCTCTTGGTAACTTATTCCATGTTTCTATGGTGCTCTGTCTGAAGGAATACATTCTGATGTGTTCTTGTTGAAGAATGCAATTTAAAGTAACAGCTGTGATCTACTGTACTAATAATCACCTCCTAATCACCATTCATTTAAATGGAAAAGGTCTCCCTGAGCTCCAGAAGTCTTTCTTAACAGTGGAAACCATTTAGTCCTGGAATCAGCCTACTCGCTTTCCTCTGGACTTTCTCTTGTGATACTATGTCTAATATGCAGACCGAAACTGTACACGGTGCTCCGGGGCAGGCATCACCCTTAAGTTATAAAACCAAAGTATAATCTCCTTTGACATGCACTCCACACATCGTGCCATATAATAGTCAAAGTTAGCCTGTTTATTCCTGTGAGTTAGAGGGAAAAAGTGGTTTGGATTCAGCACCAGTTCCCCCTTCAATAATAGTCTCTGTGTTGATCATGTCATCTGTCAGTATGGGTGGAAAGTGAATCATCCTGACCTTTTATGCTCAAAGTACCAAAAGAAGTGGAGACAGAATGGGATTACTGTTGCATGAAAAGGAAAGAGAGGGACACATGACTTCCTGTTTACCCTTTAACCTTTTCTTGGCAAAATAAACTGTGCATTCTTATCTGTAAAAACAGTTGTTACCATGAAAATAGTGTGAGTTGCATTTCTAGAATGGTTTATCTACCATTAGTTCAATTTATTTGGCTTGAATTCAGGGCTCAACATATTTTGCTTGTTTACAGCTATCTTTTTTTGCTGCAGTCCTATATGTTGTTGGGTTTATTTTGGACTGAATTATTTACAGTATCTATCTAGCATCTTTCACATCTGTATATTGTAACTAAAACACAAAACAAAGATAACGGTTTGGGGCACCCTTAGGCAAACCCCATATAATTGAAAGCAAAACAACAAACATGAATTAACATGTGATTTGGGCTTCATCTTTTCAGATGTAAGTCTACTCCTAGACTGAAGTCAAGATGGCAGTGGAGCGAGTTAAGAGGCTCACAAGGCGGAAGCGGTAGGCTCAGGGGACTGAAACCCGGAAGAGATGTCACATGTCTTCCTGCTTCCATTCTTTCGATCTTTAGAAGGAGGACCGTTGAGGTATTAGGCAACAGTGCCAACCCTTGATTCACGTGGAATTATCATCAGATGAGCCCTGAAATTGACTCCCAGATGCAAGTGTGTGACACTGTGTATGATGTAATGAATCATATTGTCTCTTGAAATGACAAGTACATGAACTTCATTGAATTTTCATAGGAAGTTAACACACTTTGTTTCATATGAAACATTTAATGAGTACAAACACATTTACATTATTTTTTAATGTTCACGAGTTGTTATTTACAACTGTCATGTTAAGTTGTATCATTTAGCTTTTGACATTAACAATTTTCGTTTTTCTCTTATGAAGGTAATACTTTTAATGTCATCATTTTAGCTATTAATTGCCCTTTTTGCTTGTTTCACTGGTGGTGACTCAATTAGGTTGCTTACACAATGATTTATCATTATCAGCTTGACATGCTGAGCACATCAAACAGATGGCTTTGACCTCCATGGTTATGGGTAAATTTCCAAGTGATTTTTCTGAGAAATGTTTAGTCTTGAAATCAGCTCAAACATCTCACCTTGTTGTATCACGGTGCTTATTTAGTAATCACACCCAATGCTTCCCTAAAATGAAGTCCACACTGTTCAGACATGTCTCAATCCTTTCTACACCATCATTTCTATCTGGAAATGTTTTATAGTTGAATCCTAAGCTCTTTATTACAGGGAGTCAAAATTAAATTATGAATCACATCATCACTTTGTTGTACAATTTTAGTATAAATGACTTTACAATTTGTGTGTTCCTAAAATTGCAGTTATCTTTTTAAAAATAGAAATTTCTGTTATCTATTCACAATATGAATAGTTTTGAATATGAAGGCTACCATAGATTCTAGAATGCATTGTGAATTTATCAGCCATCTGTACATGTATGCTACCAAACAAACGGTCCCTGTATTACTTGAGTGCTTAAAGCCGACCTTGGATTTAGATTACAGGAAAAAAAAAAATAATAATAAAAGATTCAGTACCTGTCTATCACAAAGCAGGCTAAGTGTCTTTATAAATGGCATAATCAAACAGTAGACTTTGCTCTTTCCTTTCCGTGCGGCTCCTTTTTTTAATTTGGCCACAAGTCAAAGATAACAGCTGTATGCTTGTGGGTTCAATGAACCTTGTGTGCTTCCTGGCTACATCAGTGACCAGAGGGAATAGATAATAATTAGAACATTTTAGGTCATCTTGAGGAAAGGAAAATAAACAAAACACATTTCTGCTTCAATTCTATAGGAGACATGCTGTACTTCAACAGACACAACAGTGGATTTCCTGAAGCATCAGGCAAGCAAAGAGTTGCAGAAAAGTAGCTGACTGAAGCTCCTGTGTAAAAAAAAACAGCCTCACTTCATTTAAGAGGCTATTTGAGCTCTATACATTTGTAATAGACTTGCATCTCTCTAGAGACAAAGCTGGGATGTAAATGTGCTGTATGTTCAATTAAACAATAAGAACTCCCATTCTTAAATTGGTATGCAGTGGGGAAAACACAGCCTGAATTACATCTGCTTTTATCTGCTTACCACCTCCTTTTGTGTGACAATTGGGATGAATTTTCATAACAGAGCTGACATAACTTGTGAAATAAGCAATTAATAGAATTTAGAGGGAAAGTGGGTGCAAAACTAAGGCAGCAACATAAAAGCTTTCTCATTTTTTTTTTGCCTGTTATTCATTAGGCTTCTGGCAGTTTGTTTTCTTGTTAACAGTTCATCTCGTTTTAAATGATTCACCCGTAAACAACTTCTTATTCAGCAGCTTTTTAACAGACTGTGAGTGTCACATAGCTCACAAAATGTACGGTAATTGTGACATGACTGCATTGCATATAGTTTACATTCATGAAGGATGATATTGTTGAACTGTTTAATTTAAATTTTATTTTCAACTTATATTTCTTTCCACATGTATTAACCATACACTCTTCAAGGAAACATTTTAAAATGCAGGTACCTTCAGTCCAATCTAGTCGCTCGATACATGGAGTAATTATAAGTACACTATATGCGATTTTATAAATAATTAATGGAACTCCTCTAACTGAAAGTGACTGAGTATAACCTCTGGGAGAATACACTCAGTTTTCAGAGGGTGTTGTTATTAAAGTCTAATGGCCAAGTACACATACAGCAAATTCCACCGGCTGTCACTCAGTTACAGTTTGTTGTGTTTCACTCATCTACTGTATGGAATTATTACTAACTAGCCAACCCGCGGCGTAGCATACGCCGCATAATCAGGCCGCTTTTTAAATGATTTTTAAGCACAGAGAAAAAAATAAGCATTTGAAAAATCCGTAATTTAATAAACCAAACCAAATAATAATTAATTAAATTAATAAATACGAACCAACATACAATTGTCCGTGACTGAAAACCGGACTGAAGTACGCACTGGCCGCTTATGTGCCCGCCCCCAACTCCCTACCTGAGTCGCTTTCGTCTGTGTACAGTCCACACGCACCTGTGAGTCACGTTGACTGTTAATTTTCCAAACACCGCCTCAGTCGGTTTCCACGTTGATTTTTCATTGTTCTTTGCGGTTCCAGTTGCTTTTTTTTTATACATAATCCACCAAGTCACCCGACCATGGTGGGCTTTACAAAGGGCAGGGACGTAATCAGTGCGAGCGTATGACCCGCATGTACTGGGAATTTCTTGTTCGTGGGGAACAATTGCAAGCCACGGTCTCCATCACGAATGGGGTTCAACGGCTTACCCACGCCGGGTAGACACACGTTGATCCATTTAGTGTAGCGCGTCTGCAGTACCGGACATACAAGTGCATCACAGACCTGTTAATGCTCAATCTCACGTGGCTGAAAGCCACTTGTCCCTTTAAGAATTTGGATGCCGACCGCTGTTGGGTCGTGTAACTATTTAGCAGGTGGGAGTCTCGTAAATTCGGAAATAACCAGCCAAATCACTCCACCAAATAAGAACTGCCATGCACCACCACCCACAGAATCAAGAAAGAGCTATCAATCTGTCAATCCTGTCCGTGTCCGGGCCGGGAGAGGTTTCCTGTGTTGAGTCAAATGAAGCAAAAGGCTCCACACCTGGTGGTGCCATTCCGTCAATTCCTTTAAGTTTCAGCTTTGTAACCATACTCCCCCCTGAACCCAAAGACTTTGGTTACCCGGTTGACTGCCAGATCGCTTGTTGCGGGGCCTGCATTGGTGAAGCAGGTGAAACGGTAATGAAACAGAGGCACAGGGCTCATTGGTTTTTAAAGACTGCTTCCTTCATTGGGTTTTAACCAATGCACGGAACGAACCAACACACAATCGTCCGTGCGGAGCTCAGGGTGGTACGGGAGGAAAGGAGAAGGACATCCACTCCGCTTCCTCCGTCATGCTAGTCTGCTGATTTCTCGTTCAGTATACACTGCCTGCTCATGTGCCCACCTCCAACTCGTCACTCGAGTCGTTGTCGTCTTTGTACAGTCCAGATGCACCTGTGACTCATGTAGACTTTTCATTGCTCTGTGCGGTTTTGGCTGCCTTTCTATATATAATCCACCAAGGCACCCGACCACGGTGGGAGGGGGGTGTGTACAAAGTGCAGGAGTATCTAAGAAGACGCATGTTTGTTGCGGATGCGAATTGCTGTATGTAGCGTGTAAAACAGTTTGCTATAGTGCATGTGGCCGTGCGTCGTAACCAAAAACTCGTTTTTTAAAGACTGCTCACTTCATTGTGTTTTAACCACAGTTGTAAAGAAACGTTTTAAGGATCCCATGTGATACCCCTCGCAAACAGTTTTACACGCCGCATATGGCGATTCACCTCCGCGAGAAACATGCCTCTATTAACAGTCAACGTGGGTCGGAGCTGCATGTGACCTCTACGACAGACGAATATAAATGACGCCGGTTTTTCTGTGTCGTCGCGTCCGAGTTGGTGGCCGTGGCTCTGTGAGTTGTCATCGTATCCAATGGTCTTGGAGTTGGTGGGCGTGGCTCCTTCCTGCGTGCGCCATAGGTGTCTCACTTGTCGGCGGCTTAGTGAATCCACGCCCCTTCCGCCGTGCTTTCCATGGTTGTCTTGCCTTAGTGAATTATATATATAGATAGATAGATAGATAGATACTAGATAGTTAGTAAATATCCAGCTTACTTTATGGATTTCTCTGTGTCATTTTCCTCATATTGATGAAATGTTTAATTAATTCTAAATTTCAGTTATGTACTTCGAAACGAGGATGGTGCAGTGGCACAATGGAAAGTCACGAAAGATTTCAGTTACCATACTGAATAGCCCATTCTCTTTATTATGCTGCTGTGGTCTTTTTCCTCCCAATTTTCTTAAAAACATTCTACTATGGGTAATTGGGAAAGTCCTATTTGGCCATGTTTGGCCAAGTCACTCCAAATTTGTGAATGTGTCCTCTGTCGGACTGACATCCCACTAGTTCATGCCTCATGTGTATTAGATCCAGGTATTTGAAAAACTGGGCTAAGAAAACAGAAGAAGGAAGGAGAGGAAACATGTTTTTGTCCTTTAATGGAACTGGCTATTAATGGAGAAATATCAGAGCCACAAACTCAAGAACAAGAAAAATAAACGGTCTATAATTCTATAGAAGTAAATTAACTTCTTTATTTTGTATAGACTCAGACAAAAGTCTGCAGTATATTATACATGACAGGGAATTCCTAACATCATTTAAAAGAAGGACAAAAGGGGGATTGAGTTTGTCATTGTTTCTAATTTTCACTGCTTATTTAGCACTCCATCATAGATTTTTATCTCCCAGGTCAACATTACTTTCCCATGTAATATACATGACTACTACATTTGAATCAGTTTTGGCCAGTCTTACATTCTAGTTAGAAAACTGTAATGAGAACAGGTCATTTAGGTCAATAATCTTGCCCATTCTAATTATCTGCATTGTCCAAAATAGCATCAAGTTGAGATATGAATGTCCCTGAAGTCCTACACTCTACTGTACCACTTGGTGATAACTTCCATGTGTCTATGGTTTTTTTACGTGAAAAAAAAAATTCTAACATTTTTTTGTGAAATCTGCAATTAAGTTAATAGCCATGTTCTCATGATCTTTTGAAGAATTTATTTTAAAGTAAAAGCTGGTATCCACCTTACAAACTCCTTTCATAAATTTAAACACATTGATCATGCCACCTCTGCCAAGATTCAACTCCATCATTCTTGTCTATAGCACTTATCTCTGGAATCAAGCTAGTCACTCTAACTCTTCTCAAATATTGCTATGTCTGTTTATAGCCTAGCAACACCAAAACTGAACACAATACTCCAGGTGAGGCCTCACTAGTACATTATATGACTTAAGCATAACCTTCCATGACTTGTACTCCATACAGTCATGATATAACTTAATATCTTGGTTAGCCTTCTTGATCGCATCTGTACACTGTCTTGATGTCGATTGGGATGAGGCCACTATGAATTCCAGAGCCTTTATGTAAGGTGTGGTTTCTCATTTCAGTCATACCGTCACTATACTGATTAGTATTTTCTCTTTATTGTGTCAAAGTATAATGCACAGTCCTTATTTTCAGTTATCAGTTCACTTTCATCATGTTGGAGACTAGATGAAATTAGACAATTCTAAAACTTTCTGTATAATAAAGGCAAAACAGACATTCAGTCAGTATAAGTTCCATTGAAGCAATCTAAGGATGATAAATGTTTAAGATATATTCTGCTGTACCAACTTCAGATAATTTATGGTGAAAACTAAAATGCTTTCCTCAAAATAGACTTTAGAATTAGGGGCTTGCTATCAATTAAACATTTTGTTTGGTTATAATAAGACTTACAGTAAAAGCACCAGTGGAAATAGATTAAATTTGGTGATATCTATATATTGTACCTAGTAATCACTTGCTATAAAAAAAGCTTAGTAAGTGCTTTGTTTGTGTTAAAAAGTAATACATGACTAATAGATGCACTGCAGCAGGCGCTTAAAGGCCTCGTTGTAAACTTTTCACCAAGTTAAGATGTCTTCCAGGTTGAGCAATAGCTCTTCACCATTGCACCTTTAATGGCTAGGAGGAAAAGTAAAAAATGAGAAGCACGTTTTCAGTCTACTTGAATTCTAGAGTTAGTTTCTTATTTAAAAAAAAAGTGTTTTTCCGCATTGCTCACCTTGTGAATGTTATACTTCTATATATTCATTGATTATCTTGCTTTTAGACTAGCCAGTACTGAGGATCCTTGGCATTTTTATAAGGTCGAAATTGTATACATGCAAGGCGTCATCTAATCTGAGAAGATGCACCTTTACGTACCTCCAAGCCATTTTAATCTTCTACTCAAGTAAACTACTCAATTTCCTACTACATAGCTTAATTATAGCATCAAAGCCCACAGCTCAAAATGAATCAGGATTGCTTGCACTTGAAACCGTACCTGATATTGGTGACTCCCTCTTTCATCTTTTTTATTCATAATTAATATAAGGTTTCACTAACCTTGTTGCCCTTGAAGGCTGCTTATTGATTTACTATAGAAATACTGAAACTCTCGGTACTATTTCACAGTCCCTGGAAAGTGAGCTTCAGTACATGTGGGCATCGCATCCGATTACATAAAACCTTAGAACGCAGTTTGAAGTAACGATATGCCAAATTTTACAGTCAAGAAAAGCAGACTAAAAGATACTGGTAAGTCAGATTTTAATAAGAAATATAGGTCTGAACAACATTCTTTGTCAGTCCAATCCATTTTCTAAATTAATTACGTTCAGAATCAAGGGTGGGGGGCAGTATCTTTCCAATAAGCATAGGGTATAAGGTGGTAATTGGTCCTGGATGGCACACGTGTTGTGTTAAATGAAGGGTAAACCAATAGAACTGATGGCCTTTAGCAATCATAAAGTTGGCGTACAGTGGTTTATAAAATGGTTGGATTAAACAAGAAATCTTTAGTTAGTCCTATGTTTAGGCCAATGAGCCATGCTGTACAATGTATATTATCTCTATTCATTCTAACAAAACATCAATTTTCAGACATGCCTTATCTTATTTGATAATTAAAATACAACTAAACACAATTATGCAATTTCTTCAAAACACACACACACAAACGCACACACACATAGAATTCCTACAACCAAAATGCAAATAGGCAGATAATGCATACAATGTGAAAAATGACTCCAAGCAATTGTGAGACTCAAAAGGCATGAAGAAAGCATGGACTCTGACACCATGGTTAACACTACATTATCATAAAACCAGCACCATGTGTTCAAATATCAGGCCTGGTCCTTATATATGTGAAGTTATCGTGTTCTCTCCGTGTCTGTGTGCTCTGGTTTCCCTCCTGAACCTTAAAGATGTGTATGTTAGGTTGATTAGAGATTCTAAATTATGGATGCGGTTGTGTGCGAAAGTGAGTTCTGCGATAGGTTGAGGTTCTACCTTGTGCCCATTGATGGTCGGGCAGCTTCTGGTACCCCACTCCCCTGAATTACATTAATGGTTGCAAAGAATGTTTGCAACAATGTAAATTAAAGTTTGTTTGAATAAGTTTTTTATATGTATTTCTTTATAATTTGTGTATTAAAATAGCATAGCAGGTACTTTTAATGAAATGGTTTTGATATATATTATAGTTCACTGTCCAGCCCATTGTCTGGTATCATTGCTGTGTTTGCAGTTAAGCCTTGGGGATATTATGACAACATGTTCTGAGACGGCGTTATAGAAATTTAAAAATTTTCAAATAAACCATTCTCAGAGACCAGATGAAAATGCAGAATGGCACTTTATTTCCAGTAAAGGGCAATCTTAATGCTTCAGCATACGAAGTAATTTTGGACAATGTTATGCTTCCAACTTTGTGGAAACAGTCTGGGGAAGGCCTTTTCTATTTCAGCATGACTGTGCCCCAGTGCACAAACAAGGCCCATAAAGACATGGTTGGATGAGTTTGGTGTGAAAGAACTTGACTGGCCTGCACAGAGCCCTTACTTCAACCCCATCAAACATCTTTGAAATGAACTGGAATGGAGATTGCAAGCCTGGCCTTCTTGTCCAACATCAGTACCTGACCTCATAAATGGCCTACAGAATGAATGGGTAGAAATTCCCACAAAAACACTCCAAAGTTTTGTGGAAGCCTTCCAAGAAGAGTGGAAGCTGTTATACCTGTGAATGAGGGAACAACTCCATATTAAAGTCAATGTGTTTGAATGCAATGTCATTAAAGTCCCTGTTGGTATAAAGGGCAGGCGTCCCAATACTTTGTCCATATAGCATTATATGCACAAATGTCTCAGTCCAAGGAGTGAGCAATCAAGAAAACAATTCATTTCATTTTATTTACAATCACCTATTATTATTCCTATTACCATTACCTTATCTAATACATCATGTCATCTGACTCTTAATATGCAGAATTAAATCAACTTAGCCAATCAACTACAGCCACCAGTAACTTTGTATACTGTTGATTTTACCATTATTCTAAACTTTGCTTCATTATTAGTGATGTCCTATGGGTTTTCCCATTGATCGTATCACTGCTTCATAATAGGGGTGTTTGGGCTTTCTCACCTGTTTGTCCTCACTTTTTAAGGGGGCGTTTATTACTCATTTACTTCATTTTAACCTTGGTAATTTCCTTGATGATTCCTCTTAAGATGAGGCAACTTTCATGTGCTCAAGCATTAACCTGCATTTTAGTTAACCCTTTAGTTAACTGATTAACTGGACTTTCAGCAGTGATATACATTACAGTCAACTGTAAATTGGCGCCAGGGCTATGACTGAAACACAGTACTAACCAATAGCAATCATCACCATGTGTCACCGTGTGACAGAAAACCATTTTCCCATTATGCAAGAATCGCTTCAGGCAAGTCAATATAGGACCGATGCTTGGAAACATTTTTGGTTTAGGTGATGATTCTCTTGAACCATAAGGGCATTTTCATACCTCAACTGGCTTGCAAAATCCCCAAATTTAAATATCACAAAAAATATGTGGAGCTATTTGAAAAATATGTAAAATGTCTATGGAGCCATCTTACCTGTCTGGCTGAACTATGGTATTTAGTGGTGGAGGAGTGGATGAAAATTGATGTTGCCTACATCTGCAAACCGGAGGCATCCATGTCAGACAGAACTGCAGTTGTTCTTTGGTCTTAAGGAGGAGTTACATGCTATTAGATAGTATTAAGCCAGGTGTGACTAACTTTTGGTGAGTTTACTTTGTTTTAAAACTAAATAGAAGCCAATTAAACATACATCAATCTAATTTAGGACCACTTTCTGCCCTGTCAAATATAAACAATTCATTAATTCATAACAATACAAAGTTACACACACAAAGACACATACACTAGCATCACCACCCACTATTATGTTTAAGCCAGTATTCCTTCCTTGGCTTATGCTTAAAGTCCTTTTTCATCTCTCTTTTGTTCATTTTGATTATTAATATTTATCTTAATATTGTTATTTATCTTGCTATGTATTATATATAAATATTTGATTCTGTAATTATTTAATTTATAGGTGTATAGTGTTGTTCTACCATGTTCCTTCTATTTTGTGGGTGGATCCCCAAGAGGTGGGGCCTACCTTTCCTCATTGTTAGGGCACTACCTGCAGCCTTTATATTCAGGCTAGACCAGAACATGCCTATGGTTCATCTGAGTGACATTTTTAGAGATTATTTGAGGTATTGTTTGTTACTGCTTTTGCCTTGTTGCTCTGTTTTCCTTTCGTGAATAAATATCCCCTTTTTTTTCAAGATTCTTGAGGATTTAGCTCTTTACAACCTTGGGTTTTCATGATTCTTACTCTTGTGAGACATATTTTGGGAAATTTGAGACTCCCTTGTGATTTTTCAACGTTAAAAGCCTGTTCACCATTTTGTTGCCCAGTCTAGCCAAAAGTCTCCTAGTAACCTAGAGTCAGGCTTGCCTGCATGAGGGCTATCTATATTGGGGCTGGGCAGTAAGATTCTGGCCTGTTTTTGTTTGGGTCTTTTGATGGCCTCACTCATTTCTGCTATTTTGTGATGCCATAATCACTCACAAGTATTTAAGAGAATATATGTGTTGTGAGACTTCTCAACTCTTTTGAGACCCTGCCACACACAGAAGCACGACTGCCAAGTCTGTTGAGGGTTGTTTGTCCATCGCCGAGGCAACAACAAATTTGCAGCGAAACAACTACAAGCTGACCGCTGCCATGTGTAAAGTGCTGGTCGCCTGATGGGTAATGCAGGGAACTTTATAACTTGGCCACTAACCTGGCCCTGACTCTGCATGTTTGTGGTTTCTTTGTATAGTAGAATGGTAGTTCTCCCTACAATAAATAACCTTGCTGTTCCTGTTTCTAGTTGAATAAAGCTGGTTTTGCTTAAGTACTGAGACTCACCTTCGTCTTTGGGGTACAAGACACTGGCTTACATGTCTTGCACTAATGGAACCCCAAGAGGCACGTAACATCCTGATACCGATGAAGCAAAATGAGGTTCCTAGGGATGCTCCTGTTTTCACACTCCCCGGGGATGTGCTGGTGTAGATGGCTCCCTCGGAAGACCCATAGTGCTTCCTGTTCTGCTTTGAACGCACAGCAACATTGATACGCTGGGAGACGGGAGGCTGGACAGTTATTGCTGCCCCGTTTTTAACTGGGGAGGCTCCACAGGTCGTGCTAAACCTGAAAAGCTCAAGAGGTGCCAGTTACTTCTGTGGCACATTGACCCAGATCACCCTATACGAGGACAGATCCAGGATTCAGTGGACCTGATTCAAAGCTGGATCCACGGGACACTTTTGAGTGCATCATGGAGATGTTCGCTAATGACGCAGTCCTGTCGGGGATAGACAAGGGCCTTTGTAGTAAAATGCTGTGGAACTACGTTAGACTGTTAGGTCTGACCCACAGACTGGAGGACGCCCAAGCAACCTGGAAACAAAGGGGCTACCCTTGATTGGCCCTGACATCGATCTAACCAGCACAGGTTCCTCAGGTCCCTGGTGCTATGGGTGAAACACGCCATCATAAGAACACTATAGTGCAGACTGAATGCAACAATACAACATACAAGACTCTATAACTCCCTCTGAAATTTAAAGAGAATAACTTTAAGGTTTGGACTGCCATTTCAGACACTTTACTCTGGCCTCTTTTAGTAGGGAAGAGGAATGCCCTTTTCCCATGGGTCTTGGCCAGCTGCAGTGTGAAGTGGAAAGAGAGGGGCTCGCTTCTGACAATATCAGTCAAGGAGCCAGGTTTGAAACTGAACCGGAGTTGTCAGGTGAGGTCAGGGATGATTCCTCAAGTGAGGACTTTATCACACCGTCACTCGTGCAAACAACCTCCTCAGACCAGACACCTACTATGGACCCTGACAAAATAGCAGCAGGTGGTGAGTGTGATGCTGCATTGGGTACAGAAGAAGCAGAGACTGCCATTCAGACCGAGCAACTAGCTGCAGCAACTTGGATATTGCATTCAGACAAGCCCACGTCACAAATGTCTCTTCTTATCTGGAGAGAGAGGCGCCAAACTTTAAAACACCACATTTTTTAATTAAGGATGGTTTCCTGTATTGGATGGTTTCTGATTGCTTGGATGTTGTGCAGATCGAACAGTTGATGGTGCCAAGTGTGCACAGGTAGACAGTGTTAAAAATTTCTCACAGTCACGTTTTGGGGGGAGTCACCTTGGCGCGGAAAAGACAAGGGAATGCATTTCAAAACACTTATATTGGATAAATATAGGCTGGGATGCAGAGCAATTCTGTAAGACCTGCCCCGTCTATCAAATAGTTTCCACTCACAGACCTGCTAAGGCACCCCTTCTACCGATGCCTATTTTAGATGTTCCCTTTGGGAGGGTGGGACTAGATATTGTTGGCCCACTTTCCAAGAGTAAAAATGGGTTTCAATATATGCTCGTGTTAGTTAATTACGCCACAAGATACCCCGACTTGGTCGTTCTGCAGTGGGTGGATGCCCAGACTTTTGCAAATGCACTCTCAGAAATGTTCATGTATATTGGTATCCCTCACGAGATTTTGACTGATCAGGGCATGCCCTTTATCTCTCACATCATGAAGTAACTATGCAAAAGTTTTAAAATTAAGCAGTTACACTCCATGGTTTATCAACTGCAGACAAATTGTCTGACTTAATGATTTAATAAAACCCTAAAACAGACAATTTGGCGGTGGCCCATGATGACCTGACCTCCTGGGATACAGTAGTGCCCTGACTTCTGTTTGTTGTTCACGAGTCCACACAGGCTTCTACCGGTTTGAATCCTTTCAAACAACTGTTTGGCAACAAACCGCGCAGGGTGTTAGACTTTTTTGAGAAGAGTGGATGGGGACTCACGAGGCACCTCATGGGGTAGGTTTGTCAACCAAGTCATTTTACTTCAGAAACAGATTTCCAGATTGTCCTCTATTGCAGTGGAACATCTGCAGCGCAAACAGGAGGTGCAAAAACGTGATCATGCCAAGACAAGTAAATTCTGTGAGTTTAAGAAGGGGGATCGCGTACTGTTGATCCCATCAGATCCGCATAAATATCAGGCTAAACGGCTAGGTCCAGCAGAGATTGAAGATCATTTGTCCCCAGTGAATTATAAAGTCAGAATTCCAGGTCAATGACTCATTTAAAGAAGTGGCACGTCCCCCAGCAAATCCTGATTATGTCGGCAGCGGTCCCTCAGAGTGAAGTTGCAACTGAGGATGAGTTAACTGACACTCAAAAGGCAGAATTGCTATCATTGATCGAGAGGAACGCAGAAGTCTTTTCAGCCATGCCTGGCCATAAACAAATTGCAGAAGAGAAGATTGTGACTGTGCCTGGTGTTACTGTACATGTGCCCCTGTATCACCTTCTGGAGGTAACAAGTAAGGTGATACACATGGAGGTTTGAAAGATGCTCAAGATGGGCGTAATTTGTGAAAGCAAAAGCGTGTGGTGAAGCCCTATTGTGCTTGTCTCAAAACCCAACAGTTCAGTTAGGAGTTTGAACACAATTTCTAAATTTCATATTTTCCGATTCCCTTTTTTGAATGGAGAAAAATCACCCAAAAGAGCCCTTGCATCATTTCCATTCCATCTTTAGTTCTGCCCCTTCCTCTCACCTGGAATAAAGGACCATGTGACCAACAGGAGTTTGTCATTCGAACGGAAGAAACAGAGAGAAGGATCCTTCTGTTTTTCTTCATTTCCATCTATAGCCCACCAGAGGGAACCAAATTGACATTTCAGTTCAATATACTTTTTTCTTCCCAACATAAAACACACATTAAATGGACTCTAGATGTCTCATCTAGAGCCTCAAGTTGTTTCATAATTCATTTGTCTTCTTATTTACTATATATTATATACATACACACACACATTAGTTATGAATTATTAATGTTTCATTTTGCCACAGTAAATCCTTAATGTAACATCTTTTCAAAAGAAGTCAGCAAATAAATACATCAACCAATTAAAAAGTGACCTATTGATTATAGAGTCAATACGTTAAATTCCAGCAAAAAATCCCATGTGTGGTACTCTTCTATGCCTTCATGAGGTAAGTGTTCATCCAAGAATTACTACTTGAAATAAATACAATGATATTGTGCCTTACAGTTGTAGATAAGGAGAATATTAAAAATTGAAAATGAAATGAATCAGTTGCACAAGAACAAAACTTTTGAAAAATTAAGTACTTGAAAAAGTGGGAAAAAATATTTTCTCAACAGGCCGTTTGAAAACTAAATACTGGGAAAAGGGAGAAAAAAAGTGTTTCTGACCATCTTACTTGATGACTTTGTTGGGGACCCAAAAACATCTTTTTCCTTTTGACGACCTTTATTATTTTTATACAGTTGGGTCATCCTGTTGAATTTCAATGTTATTTAGTAGGACAGGCGCCAAGATCTCTTTTTTGAGCTTGAAGATATGTGACCCTGAAGTTCCTAAATTTAGCTACAAGTGTGCTACAGCTGGATGCAGCTCCTCCAGAGGAAACTGTTCTGAAACTGAAAAGCAGAATTCTAAAACTCAGTCTTCCGAGGTCAGATTAAAAAAAAAATTAAATTAAGGTTGTGTTAATATTCTGACTTAGTCACTTATGATGCTATTTTTAATATGAACATATTTCAAGAACAGATATCTCGCAAAAATGGGGCTAGATTTTCTTTTTCTAATTTTCTATTTCTGTAATATATTGATGCTTTTTCTCCCTTAAAATTTACTTCTGGCAACAGATATTTGGTGTACATGCAATAAATATTACAGATAATCCTGCCAATGTTGAAAAGTGTACTACAAAAGATGAATTGGCCCTTACAGAAGGTGAGTGTGGCAGAAATCAGTCACAAAGATCAATACAGGCCTCCATGAGCAATGTTTAACGGTTAATTTTTTAATTCCCAAGGTAACAGGATGCACTGATTGTATATTCCAGAATAAACGGAAATAAGGGAAATTTATTCTCCAGACAGCACGCTCATCCATCTCTGGGTGCATAAACAATCACATTTGCAAGCACTTAACAGACCTGTGTGTCTTTAGACTGTATGAGGAAATAAGCCCATGTAAGGAATGTGCAACGTCTACCAAAAAGGCTTTATTGCCTACATTCAAATTCTGTGTGTTAAGTGAGGATCCTGCCGTACAGAAGTGCATTAAGGTTTTATCTTTATAGGATAATAGTGTGCAATTTAAATTGCATTCTGAATTTTTGAGCATCATCACATGCATACATTTCCTTAGTCAATAATTATGGCTGCACTAAAAGAAACTGTGGTTATGGCTATCAAACAAATCACCGGGATCAGATAATATTTATCCTCATATTCGTAAGGAGGTTAGTGAGTACAAATATAAACCGTTGATGCATATTTTTAGGAAGTTACTGCACACAGGGGAAATTCCAAAGTACTAGAAAATGGGAAATATTATCCCGTTGTATAAAAAGGTGGCCAGGCAGATCCAAGCAACTATAGACCAATTAGCACAGGTAAATTAATGGAAGGAATTAGTAAGGAAAAGACTGAGAAAGACATGCAAGAAAAGTTGTTTTTCTGAACAATCAGCATGGGTTCAGACAAGAGAGGTCATGTTTTACTAACATTTTGGAATTCTACGAGGAGTCACAAAATGGTACGATCAAAGTGGAGCATATGGTATTATTTATCTTGACTTCTATAAAGCATTTGATAAGGTGCCACATGAGGGGCTGGGCATCATACTAAAAGAAGTGGAAGTTCAGGATGTAGTGTGTATATGGTCACAGAATTGGTTCAGACACAGGAAGAAGATGGTTATGGCCCAAGAAACCTTATCAGAAAATGGTGACATTAAGAGTGCCATCCCTCAGTGCTAGGGCTGCTGTTATTTTTAATATACATAAATAATTTGGGGCGGCACGGTGGCGCAGTGGTAGCGCTGCTGCCTCGCAGTTAGGGGACCTGGGTTCGCTTCCCGGGTCCTCCCTGCGTGGAGCTTGGATGTTCTCCCCGTGTCTGCGTGGGTTTCCTCCCACAGTCCAAAGACATGCAGGTTAGGTGTATTGGCGATTCTGAATTGGCCCGGGTGTGTTTGTGTGTGTCCTGCGGTTGGTTGGCACCCTGCCCAGGATTGGTTCCTGCCCTGTGTTGGCTGGGATTGGCTCCGGCAGACCCCCGTGACCCTATTCGGATTCAGCGGGTTAGAAAATGGATGGATGGATGGATCTAATTATGTTTTCATGGTGGATTGGCAGATAATCTAAAATAGATTGAATCATTTCGGTGTACTTGGACAACATACAGGCTTGGGTAGATTTGTGGCAGAGGTCTCTCTTTCTCTGTAAATCCTCACATCTTTCTCTGACTCACAGCCCGATTTAAAGATCAATCGGCCCACGGCAGTGAAGTGACTTATACTTTCTCTCAGGGTCACTTTGCTTTGACCCATAATCACTGCCACTTAATGGCTGGAGAGATACAACTAGCATATTAAAAGTCCATCCAAAAATTACCTTTAAAATGTCAATATGGTACCTATCTAATGATAATGGGATGATGAACTGGCATCAGGCAGCAGGAGGTGTTCTACTGTCCTTCCATCACGATTTTATTTTCTCTCCATGATGAAGGAATTCACAAAAATAAATAAATAAAAAGAAAGGAAACTAAAACCACAGAGTAGAAAACCTACTCAAGCCCTACTGTAGAAATGGAGTTTGGGAGCTCAAACCTTTCTATTATTAATATCTTGTTAAATTTTACAGTAGATTCACTGAAACCAGCATTAGCCACATATTTTTAAAAGATGTGTATTTTACTTGATTGATTTGTGAATGAAACCTTTGTTTACAGCTCTTTCCGTATTATTCTTTCTGGCACTGCCAAACTGGTTGATGTCTTTTACTTTTGAAACCCATGCTTCTTTCATTGATTGCTAACATCCATCCTCCTTATGCAGGGCAGGGTCAAGTGGAAGCTAGAGCCTATCCCAGCACTCATTGGGTGCAAAGTAGGAACAACCTCTGGGCAGGGCACAAGTCCATAGCAGGGTGAACACAATGACAGACCCACACACATAAACAGGCCCACAAGCACAGTATCTATTTATTTATATCTGTGGACACTGATTCCTACATTAACTAATTCCTAAATTTTGCTAGATAGTAACAATAGGAGGTCCAGGTTCATTGGCAATTTGGTCCAGTTTTATATGAGAGTGCTTCATAACGGTGCCTATAACTTATATGAATTCAGGTAATTTACACAAGTAGTGTGCTCATTTTGTATCGTTGCTGAAGCGTGTAAGACAACTTTAGATTTGATTTTCTTGCAAGTGTCATCCATCTGTACACCTACAGGTGTCTTGTACCATTTAGTGGAGTTAAACAGACAGAATACATTCATCGTCTCTTCATTTATGTTACAATGTATACTCAGCCATATGCAGCCTGACTATTAAGACTGATTTAATTTAAATGCATTCATCTTTTAGCTTATTGATTGACCTGTAGTGCCTGCATGCCTGACCAAGTGTGACCTTACAGTGCTTCTTCCCTATCAGTCACTGGACTGGCAGCGGTGTTTAATATGGATTGATAAAAAGTAATAAATGATATCCAACAGTGTGTGACAGGCTTGATGAGCACAGTGGCCATCAATTACCATATTGCTTTATAATGTGTACTCTAGGCTTATTTTAGGGTCTTGGAGCATAAGAACAAAACTTTCAGTGCTTCTAGCTTTACAAAGTGTTGAGCTATAGAGTATTAATTTGCTATGCGTGACGTGGAGCTGCAATTCAAAGAATCAAGAACTATTGAGGCTATCCTGTTTCTTAAGAATATCTAATGTATCTGTTCTTTTTATGTGTTTTAAAAGGAAATCCTTTTGGATTTAAGATGGCCTCAGTGAAAGCTTGTCTTGGCACTGTATCTCAAAAGCGTCTTTACTCACACTTCATGCCCCTAGTTCTGCTGCAGGCCCCAGGTTACTTAAATGCAAACTTTGAACAAAGGAACTTCTTCATTTTCTTTAAATGCCCTTTAAATTCCTTCCATTTGTAGATGGATTGTGTTTTCTTATTGGCCTTTTTTAATGTGCTATACTTTGATCTTTCATGCCCTAACTCCCTAACTTATAATGTGGAGAATAGAACTACACAAAGCCATCCAAGTGAGTTTAGATAGTTTGATCAAAATCCTACCAGCAATCAGCAGTTGGGACAAAGTGTATATAATCCTGTATGCTCAAAAGTAGAAATAGGAGATGTTGTGAACCTTTACCTTTGCAGGCACCTGGGTATGGGAACATATTAGCCATACCTTCTTTTTTATTTCTGCACTTAATTTAAGACTTTCATTACCTTAAGTAAATAACTTGACAATTCATGACACATCTTGTACTTCTTATTCAAATTAGATAAACCCTCCATGGAACATCAGAACAATCTAGACGAGACCAGGCCATTTGGCCCATCAAAGCTCACCAGTCCTATCCACTTAATTCTTTCAAAATAGCATCAAGTCTAGTTTTTAATGTTCCTAAAGCGCTACTGTTTACCACATTACTTATTCCATGTGTTTGTGGTTGGTTCTCTGTGTGAAGAAAAACTTCCTAATGTTTGTGAGAAACTTATCCTTAGCAAGTTTTCAACTATGTCTCTGTGTCTTTTGCTTAAACTAATAAAGGCTCAGCTCTTTTAATTTTTCCTCATAATTCATCCGGACTTTTTCTATTGCTGGACACGATAACAGTCCGTTAGCCTTATTAATGGCTTTTGAACACTCTTTGGCAGTTGAAAGATTGTGTAGAGTCCACTACGACTTCTCAATCCCTCTAATAGGGTGTACATTGGATTTTCAGACCTCTTGTTGTGTATTCAACAACAAACAACAACAACATTTATTTATATAGCACATTTTCATACAAACAGTAGCTCAAAGTGCTTTACATAATAAAGAATAGAAAAATAAAAGACACAATAAGAAAACATAATAAATCAACATTAATTAACATCGAATAAGAGTAAGGTTCAATGGCCAGGGGGGACAGAAAAACAAAAACTCCAGACGGCTGGAGAAAAAATAAAATCTGTAGGGATTCCAGACCATGAGACCGCCCAGTCCCCTCTGGGCATTCTACCTAACATAAATGAAACAGTCCTCTTTGGATTTAGGGTTTTCATGGAAGGGCTTGATGAAGATGGTCAGGTAGACTTCTGCCTTTTAATCCATCCATCATTGTTGGTGCATCATGAAGCTTTGAGTAGGTGGAGGTGGCGCAGGCCACCACCACAAAGAAACCGGAAAAAGAAACAGAAGAGAGAGTAGGGGTCAGTACGGATTTTAGAGCCACCATGAATAGTTATTATGATGAATTGAACATATAGAGTGTCAGGATTAAGTTAAATTAAGATTAAAATGAAGTTATAAAAAGGCCATGTTAAAGTAATGTGTTTTCAGCAGTGTTTTAAAGTGCTCTACTGTATTAGCCTGGCGAATTCCTATTGGCAGGATATTCCAGATTTTAGGTGCATAGCAGCAGAAGGCCGCCTCACCACTTCTTTTAAGTTTTGTTCTTGGAATTCTAAGGAGACACTCATTTGAGGATCTGAGGTAACGATTTGGAATATAAGGTGTCAGACATTACGATATATAAGATGGGGCGAGATTATTTAAGGCTTTATAAACCATAAGCAGAGAAAAGCCAAGCAAAATGACACCTTTTATTGGCTAACTAAAAAGATTACAATATGCAAGCTTTCGAGGCAACTCAGGCCCCTTCTTCAGGCAAGATGTTATTACATCTTGTAATTACATCTTGCCTGAAGAAGGGGCCTGAGTTGCCTTGAAAGCTTGCATATTGTAATCTTTTTAGTTAGGCAATAAAAGGTGTCATTTTGCTTGGCTTTTCTCTACATTCATAATGGCTAACACGGTACAACAACCTAGTACTACGAAACCATAAGCAGAATTTTAAAGTAAATCCTGAATGACACAGGTAACCAGTGTTGTGACCAAAACTGGAAAGATGTGCTCGGATTTTCTTTTCCTAGTTAGGATTCTAGCAGCTGCATTCTGCAGTAGTTGCAAACGATTTATGTCTTTTTTGGGTAGTCCTGAGAGGAGTGCATTACAGTAATCTAGTCGACTGAAAACAAAAGCGTGAATTAATTTCTCAGCATCTTTCAGTGATATAAGAGGTCTAACTTTAGCTATGTTTCTTAAGTGAAAAAATGCTGTCCTAATGATCTGATTAATATGCGATTTAAAATTCAGATTACAGTCAACAATTACCCCTAAGCTTTTACCTCCGTCTTGACTTTTAATCCTAATGTATCCAGTTTATTTCTAATAGCCTCATTGTATCCATTATTGCTAATCACTAAGATTTCAGTTTTCTCTTTATTTAACTTGAGAAAGTTACTATTCATCCATTCTGAGATACAAGTCAGACATTGTGTTAGTGAATCGAGAGAGTCGGAGTCATCAGGTGCTATTGATAAGTACAGTTGTGTGTCATCAGCATACCTGTAGTAGCTCACGTTGTGCCCTGTGATAATCTGACCTAACGGAAGCATGTAGATTGAGAAGAGCAGCGGACCCAGGATAGAGCCTTGTGGAACACCATATCGGATATCATGTGTCTTCGAGTTGTAATTACCACAACTAACAAAGAATTTTCTCCCTGCCAGGTAGGATTCTAACCAATTTAAGACACTGCCAGAGAGGCCCACCCATTGACTAAGGCGATTTCTAAGAATATTGTGATCAATGGTGTCAAATGCAGCACTAAGATCTAAGAGGATGAGAACAGATAATTGGCCTCTGTCTGCATTCACTCGCAAATCATTTACTACTTTAACGAGTGCCATTTCTGTGCTGTGATTTGTTCTAAAACCCGACTGAAATTTATCAAGAATAGCATGTTTATTGAGGTGCTCATTTAACTGCATAATGACTGTCTTCTCCAGAACTTTACTTAAGAAAGGCAGGTTAGAGATGGGTCTAAAATTTTCAAGAGCCGAGGGGTCAAGATTATGTTTCTTAAGAAGGGGTTTAACTACAGCAGTCTTAAGACAGTCTGGGAAGACCCCAGTATCTAGTGACGAATTTACTATGTCCAGAACATTATCAATTAGCACGCCTGATACTTCTTTGGAAAACCTTGTTGGTATCGGGTCAAGGACACAGGTGGAGGATTTTAATTGAGAGATTATTTTTTGTAAATCAGGTAAATCTATCCTAGTGAAAGAGTTTAATTTGTTTATAACATGATGCTGGGGTTTAGGAGGATCCTTAGTGTTGGGGAGATATACTATGTTATTTCTAATATCATTAATTTTTTGATTGAAATATACAGCGATAGCCTCACAGGTTTTACTGGAAGAGCTTTGGAGGCATTCCTTTGAGTTACCTGGGTTTAGTAGGCGATCAATTGTAGAAAATAAGACTCTGGGATTACTAGCATTGTTATTTATAATCTTGGAGAAATAACAGCGTCTCTCAAGACGGACAGTGTTATAAATTGTAATAAATATTCATACCTAACATTATACTTTACACGTTTAAGGCACATCATTCCAACTTGAGTTTTGAATAGTGAGGCAGGGTTATATTGTCTAAGTCCCCAACTCCGGCCATGGAGGGCCCCAGTATCTGTAGGTTTTCATTCTAGCCCTTTTCTTAATTAATGATGTATTTTTGCTGCTAATTAACATCTTTTGAATTAATTTTAATTGACTAGTTTTTTATAAGATATATTCCCCTGAATTTATTCATCATTCCTCTGAATTGCTTCATTTCTTTCCTTAAATGGCACCCAAACAGAAATGAAATGTGAAGTGAGTGAGCCAACAGAAGGCAAACTAAGTCAGGGCCTCAGACTCCAATTAATTTCATTCCAACCAGTTTCTTAATTAGGCTGTGATTCTTGTTAATTAAACCTGTTCTTTAATTCCATGGCTTGCTGCTGCTCTCATTGTGCAATAGCATACATTTCCGAAATTAATGATTTTCTCTTTCTTAAGAACAGTGTTAAAATGGTTTGGTGGACCTGAGCAGATCAGCATTCCTGAGACCTTCACCTTTCTTTATTTTCAGATATTATATGATTGACACAATTTGCTGGTCATGTTTTGGCTTATTTTAACATCATTATTGTTTGGCTGGGTCTGAGTCTGAGTCTTCAAGAGTTAGTCAATTAAAATTAATTCAAAAGCAGTTAATTAGCAGCAAAACAGGTTGCTAATTAAGAAAAGGTTTAGAATGAAAACCTGCAGCCACTGGGGACCCCTGATCTAAGTGAACACCGGGAACTGGAAAGAAAAAAAAGACTGTTGTTAGAAAAAAAACTGTTGGAAAGTGGTTTATTTTTATTCTTGAGTAAATGAATGGAAAAAAAGAAAGACTTCTAGTTTTGATTTCTTGGAATGCTTAAGGAAACAGCATGAGGCTCTCATCAGTTAGGGAGCTGTTGACAGTGATGCCACTTCAAGTGCAACACTGGTGTGGAGTTTCTGTTTTCTTAGTTTAAGGCTTTTATTTATACTCTTTATTTCTGTTCAGCTGTCCAACCAACAGTAAAAGCAAAGGCTACATGCCTTCTTCCTGTCCAGCCAGTTTATTTACATAGGTGATGGTTGTCTTTGTAATCTTTTTAGTTAGCCAATAAAAGGTGTCATTTTGCTTGACTTTTCTCCGCTTAACCAAGAAAACCATAATGATAGTGGCTATAAAAATTATTATATAATCATTTTGTTATGGTCTCCAAATTATTTAGTATAGTTAGTTTTGTTAATATTATGAACATTTTTGTGATGTCATCATGGTACAAACTTCAGCAGAGATTTCTCCTTAGTTATTGCCATTTTAGGTTAATTTGGAATATTGCTAGCAGCATTACTCATTGCTGGTAATGTGATCAGACTCCATCATGAATTTTGATACCATTATATCTCTGGAATAAAAACAGAGGGATGCAGCAGATGGCATCCAAAAAGACTAAAGTACAATCAATAGCAATGCAAATTAGTTAGGGAAATGATATCCTACTTATGTTTTGGACTCTGCTTCAGCTTTTTTAACTTTTGAGTTTTGTCTAACATTTTACTTGTGGTTCTGACTTATTTTGGCTTCCTGGTTTTACACTCCTGTTTTACCAACACATTTCTTATCTAGCTCTTTATGGCCTGGTCCTAGAGAATTTTGTCAGTTTTGAATAGGCCAATTTTCTATTCCTTTGGCTACAATTGCAGCAGTTACCTTGTGCCATTCCATTAGACCAAGCTGGCTTACCTGATAGAGGAGACTTAGCTCGTCAAACCATATGGACTGCTTTGTCTGTCGAGCCAGTCCTGATGCACATGAGCTTTTAGCTTGAGTTTTCTAAGCAAATAACAAAATAGTTAATGTCTGAATAAAGAATAATCAGCATTTCAAAACTGCAGGCTGGAGAACAAATACATATAGACAAGGAAATTAGTCATAGCTAGAAACACCAAAGAGTAAAGTTCTGATTAGGGAGTGAAGGTGAGAAGCCTGCCTAAGTATATCAGTATTGCTATGATTTGTTAAATTTTTCTTTGTCTTTTTTGCACCTTTTTTAAAGTTTCTTTTCACCATATAGATTTTCACTTACGCAGAAATGAATTCTGCATTCTGAAGAATTATTAAAAACATGCTTAAGGTCCTTTGCATATTATCATGTCTTTTTTTGAAACCATACTGTTTTGTGGTACTCGTATCTTTCCATTTGATTACCATTCAACATTTAAACTCCCAAAGCATCCAAGACTGAAATAAATTTACTTTAGTTTATTTTGGTTTATTTTGCTTAATTTTTGATCGCGAGTATAAAGATGTCCCACTTTGATTTTTTTCACTATGGCTTTTTGGTTTAGGCAATTTGGCAAAAGATAGAACTGATTCTTGGTTACAGACTTTCACTCAGTTTCTGACTATGCCTCATTTGCCGTATTTATACTTCATCACTTTAAAAGATACAACATGTACAGCATGTAATGTGAAACAGCTTAATGCATCTGTATTTGCAGTTTCCAGGCAACTATAAAAATAGAGGCATTAGTAGTGTGGCATGGTGATAGACATAATAGTTTTCCAAAGTATCCTATCAACATGAAATTGTGATTGGAAAAATAACCCAAATATCCTATTACCAGTAACAGCACACTGCACAATAACGTGCAGTGAATACACTTGACTTGAGCATTCCTAGTGTTAAGGCTCTTTGTATGTTTAGCATTCATTTGCTCAGAGGTTGATGAGCTTGCCGCTTCCTGTGCAGCTCTTCTTTTCTCCACCCTAGCGGTCCACAGCTTCTCTTCTTTTGTCGGCATCTTTTTGCGTTAAAACTGATTAAGTTAGTTTTTGTGTTGCAATTACTTAGTACGTTTTTCTTAATTTTTTACTTAAGTGCAACAATCTGCCTCAAGAATGATTAAAGATAGGAAGAGGTAGGGAAAGTGACGGCAAAGTCGGTAAGGAATGAGGACGATGTATGTACGCATGCGCCGCACGGCCGCCCTGCTGCGCGCTGCCGAGAGTTGATTCTACAATAAAATAAAAATAAAAAGAGTAATAAAAATCATCACCCTGAAAGCGGACAGTAGACGTCACATAGTATATGTGTACCAAATTTCTGGTTGATAGGTGAAACGGTTTGCAAGCTACAGGTGATTTAAAATCATGGACAGACAAACAAACAGCCACGGTAGCGGATTATATAAGAAGACTATGCAAATAATAAGCAATTTATACTGAATGCCGTAAACTGTGCAGGGAGATCCAAAAATGGATGGATGGAATTTTCACTGTACATGACTGCTTCTTCACAATTCTTGTTAGTGTTTACAATTACATCCATGCTAGTAATTTTTTTCATTGTTGCACATATGAAACATCCTAGTACTTATCTGCTTTGTTTATTTAAACATGTGAATTTGCTGTATAACATTTTTAATCAATCTAAATTTTATGTCAAGCACTTTAAAGTTGTCACAATCTCAAAGCTATCAATAATATCCCATTTCAATGAACCAAACAATAGGTGAGGATAACATGCTTGGGGTAGCACACATTGAAACAGTTTTGAATTTTTTTTTTTTTTTTGATACAGTATATTTTGTTAATCCCCAAGGGGAAATTGTCTTTTGTTGGTCAGAGCACAGGGTCAGCCATTGTACAGCAACCTGGAGCAATTTTCTGGGTAAGGGCCTTGTTCAAGGGCCAAACAGAGTAAGGATCCTTTCTGGCAGTAGGGGGATTTGAATCATCAACCTAAGGTAAGCAGTAATTAATTGATATCATATGTAAATCAATCACATATGATTAGATATTTGATTAGAAGAATATTCCATTTTATATCACTTTTATTGCCTTACAAAGGCTTATGACGTGCCAGATCTTATCCAGCAAGCACAGAGTGTAAAACAGAATTCAAGTGCATCAATGGGCAAATAATAACCCTTGGAGGCAATGCAGAATGAACAATTAACTTGTCATCCTTAGGGAGAAAATTCCAAATAAACATGAACAGAACAGACAGACCATTGTAGTTAAATATTTAGCATGCAGTAGGTCCCTGGTGCTGTGTGGCAGCACACAACAGTTGTGCTGGTGGAAAATGCATGAATCATACTCTCTTTTTGATTCTTTGTTAATTTAGGGCACAGCAGTTTCATATATATATTTTCCTCTAATATATCCAGTTGAGTGAAATTTTCTCCCAGTGTTAAAACAGCCCTGTCTATACCACTTACCAGCTACCTGTGCACGAACAGAAATTCTCCAAAACAGCCTCCTGGCCATGCAGAAGCCTTAAAGCACTTTGTTCCCTTGAATGCTTACAGAGCTTTAGGCAGCAATTACATCTGAGCAAATATTACCAGCCACTTATTACAATGACAGCAAATTATGTAATGCAAATAAAATATGCTAAATATGTGTTGATTAACTATGTTTCGTAATCTAAACAAAGGCAAAAACAAAATAAACATACAGTATTTAAGCATATCTACTGTGGAAGGTCTGTCAGTGCTTTTTATTATTAGTTGTAAAGCAAGAATGAATCAATGTCCAATTACTGGCTTAGGCAGCACGATGGTGCTTTAGTAGTATTGCTGCCTCGCAGTAAGGAGACCAGGGTTTGCATTGTGGGTTCTGCCTGTGGGGAGTATGTATGTTCTCCTCTGTCTCTGTGAGTTTCGTCCACATGCTCTGGTTTCCTCCTGCTTTCCAATGATAAGCAGATTAGGTAAATTGGTGCTAATAAATTCACCCTGGTGTGTATTTGGTGTGTGTGTGTGTGTGTGTGTGTGTTTGACCTGTCCTGGGTTTGTTGCTGTCTTGTGCCCTATGCTTGCTGAGATAGGCCCCAGCCTCCCATGACCCTGCTTAGGATTAATCGGGTTAAAAAATGACATAACAATTACTGAGCCTTCATTTTCTGATTCAGAGTTGTGAGAAACTGTAGTCTATTGCAGCATCACTGGGCACAAGGCAAGAAGCAGCTAAGGACTGGACATAAATACATCTGAGGGGGACACATACACCTTCACACACACGTGGAGCAAACTAGAGCCGTTAGTTAACCAGCCCAGCATGGCTTTTGCAGTGTCAGAAGAAAACAGATATGAGTGCTGTGTATATATAAATGCTCATATATATATGCTAAAAAAATTAAAGGAACACTTTGAAAACACATCAGATCTCAACTGGAAAAAAATCCTGCTGGATATCTATACTGATATGGACTGGGTAATGTGTTAGGAACAAAAGAATGCCACATTGTTTGATGGAAATTAAAATTATCAACCTAGAGAGGGCTGAATTCAAAGACACCCTGAAAATCAAAGTGAGAAAATGATGTGGCAGGCTAGTCCATTTTGCTGAAATTTCATTGCAGCAACTCAAAATCATACTCATACTGCCCCCCACATGCTTGTATGCATGCCTGACAACATCAGGGCATGCTCCTAATGAGATGATGGATGGTGTCCTGGAGAGCCTCCTCCCAGATCTGGACAAGGGCATCACTGAGCTCCTGGACAGTCTGAGGTGTAACCTGGTAGCGTCGGATGGACCGATAAAAAATGTCCCAGAGGTGTTCTATTGGATTTAGGTCAGGCGAGTGAGCATGGGGGCCAGTCTGTGGTATCAAATCCTTCATCCTCCAGGAACTGCCTGGATACTCTCACCACATGAGGCTGGGCATTATCAGGCACTAGGAGGAACCCAGGACCCACTGCACCAGCATTGGGTGTGACAATGGGTCTAAGGATTTCATCCCGATACCTAATGGCAGTTAAGATGCTGTTGTCTAGCCTGTAGAGGTCTGTGCGTCCCTCCATGGATATGCATTCCCAGACCATCACTGACCCACCACCAAACCGGTCATGCTGAACGATGTTACCGGCACCATAACATTCTCCACGGCTTCTCCAGACCCTTTCACGTCTGTCGCAATTTCTCAGGGTGAACCTGCTCTCATTTATGAAAAGCACAGGGTGCCAGGAGTGAAGCTGCCAATTCTGGTATTCTATGGCAAATTGCTTTAGTGCTACGACAGATGTTTGGTGACCCCCGCATAATCTGTGTCTTTATACATATAGTGCTTTCTCACCACTAGCAACTCTCTAGTAACTTGTGGCATCATTACATGCATCTCAGCAGCCTTTCCACATTAGCTTCAGAACAGGTCATCCACCTGAAGCTAAGCATGTTCGGGCCCTTGGATGGGAGACAAACCAGGAAAAAGCTTGGGTTGCTGCTGGAAAAAGATGTTGGTGAAGCCAGGAGGAGGCGATTACCCTATGATCTGTGAGTCGATTCCAATGCAACAGTGCAGTGATGGGGATGAGATGTAAAACTGAAGTCCTGACTCTCTGTGGTCATAAAAGATCCTTGGAAATACTTTGTAAAGAATAGGGTGTATCCTGATGTCCTAGCTAAATTGCCAAACATGGCCTGGTCAGTCTGGTCCCCTAATCAAGCCATGTCTCTGATTGGCTAGCTGTCTCCCACCCCTTCCCACCTAACAGCTCATATGTGGTGGCACAAAATGGATGCCGCCACATCATCCAGGTGGATGCTGCACATTAGTGGTGGTTGAAGTAGCTCCCCACTCACTGTATGGTGCTTTGAATACCTTGAAAAGGGTTATATAAATGTGCTACGTTATTATTTTTATTACCTCCTTAGACTGCACCTCACTGCCCACTTTTTGGGTCAGTTACTTGGGAGTTGTACAAGCACATAGGACACACCACCCTCTTCTCAGTGATCTTCCTTGTGTCCTGGCATGGTCAGCACATGGTGTGTGTTTCCCTTTCAGACCTCCTGTGCAGAGGACCACCCTTCACATACTGTATATGCAGTATACGGGTTATGGAAAAGCATTTGACACTTCTGGTTGGAGAGTTTATTAGTGGGTGCACAAATAACAGAAGCAAAACATAAAACCAGCTTCATCTTGCAAGGCTGTGATTTGCAGTTCATAGTACATTTTTTAACATCTAAATTTTAATAGCTTTCTTCATTGCATGTCTGGTTGCATTATAAGGTGCAGTATCAAGTAAGCTAATTTTATTGTCACAGATCATTTAAATAGAAAACTTTAGTTCCTTTGTAGAATCAGATATAATGCACTATATATTTGCATTCAATGTTTATTTTTAGTTCCTTCTTATTATTTCTTATTTCTAAAATGAATATATTCAAGTCAATGGGATATTCTGTTTCAGCACAGAAGGTTTGCAGGGCCCATATTCTACGTGAAAGACAAGGAATGCCCTGAAAACATGAAATATGTAAGAGAATGCGCTTACAGTATGCTGGTTCTTAGGTGGAAAACAATAAAAGAAAATCTTCAGATTAAAGTGAAATTGACTCAAAGTTGAATAAAACGAGTATAAATTATTGAAATGTTAAAAATGTAATGTCCTATATTTGTGAATAAGCTCTTTTTAAGATTAATTCTGTAAGGTTAAAATACTTAGCCAGAGAAAGATACCAATAAAATAATTGATACATAAAACAAAAAAAAATTCTGGACACA
The DNA here is from genome assembly GCF_016835505.1 of Polypterus senegalus. Classification (NCBI taxonomy): domain Eukaryota; kingdom Metazoa; phylum Chordata; class Cladistia; order Polypteriformes; family Polypteridae; genus Polypterus; species Polypterus senegalus. The sequence goes on along the minus strand of NC_053155.1, from coordinate 222,014,881 downwards.
ACTGAAATTTATAATAACTCAATATTATGGATGTGGTTGCTTTTAAAAGCTCATACTGATTCTTCTAAACTTTCTTTCTTCTTTGAACAGATCATATGAGTTCATCCTAGCTTCCAGCTCAATGATTAGAGACTTACCCATTTGCAACAACCTGATAAACCTAATAAAACTGGTGTAAAATGTGAAATATGTTTCTTTCTTGTTTTGACTGTCTTGTGGGAGAGCGTTTTTAAATTAACACTATTTTTCTGTGCACTTTTGATTTATGCACTGACACAAGAAATTGCAGGATTTGAAATACACTCATGTCCTCTTGTGTTCAGGCAATCAAGCAGAAAATAGCAATCTGTTTCTTTATCTTGTGTCACATTTGCAGTACTTTTTCCCCAAATGCATGCAAATATTACAGCAGATTTATGAGCAAAGCCCTTACATTGATTTAAGCACATGTCTTTTGATAACACTGCATTTTCTGTGAAATAAATTCTATAGTAGTTTGGTAAATGTTTTAGAAAAGAAATCCCCAAATCAGGTGACATCAAATTTTAATTAATTCCAAGATTGTTTTTTTTTTTTTGTTTTTGTTTAATTCACTCTATAAGGCTCTGCAATGGACTCTTTTTCTGCCAGAGCTGTTTTTTAACTTGTTTCAGTGCTGCCAGGGTGTTGTCTGGTCCCCTGTGACTCCTGCATTGTATGACGTGAGTTAGAACATATGTTGTTATGTTAAAGTTTATGAATATGGATCTGAGACATACAGATTAAGTTTCTTGATAACTTGACTTTAAGGCGGCATGCTCAGGAAATGATGGTTACTCTGTATAGAGCTGGTTCCAATCTTATAGTCATTGCTGCTTGACAAGAATACGCATGAAAGAATGAATGGAAATATTATTGAATTAGAAAAGTGCATGCCTCTTAAATTGTATTAGCTAATATAATTACTCCATTCAACTGCCAAAGACGTTTTTTGTCATCTGATTAATTTGCTTTCCATAATCCTCCCATCCACCCAAATTCATTTCGTTGTCTAGTCATATTCTCCCATTTTCAAATCATTTTCTTCCAAAACCCTAGAGTTCAGTCAGTGAATCTAGGATGGACTGCTTTTCAGTTTCATGGAGCTTTGTTTAGACCCTAGTCCAGTCATTCTATGTGAGAATATTCTTCCTGTGTGCACATGGGAGTTTTCTCTTGTATGTTCTGATCTTCCTCTCACTTTCAACAAATTTATGTTGTATTACATTGACCCTCTAGATTGGCCACATAGGGTTAAGTGTGTGTTTGTCAATGGCCTGGCGCCCAATGTACAGTTCATCCTTTACTCCTGACCACTGATGGTAGATATGGCTTCCACTGACTGTGACCACAAAAACTGGATTAGGCAAGCACTGTAAATGGATGGATGAAAGAATTGGATAATTCTGCTTTTAAAGAATTGCTCAAAATATTTTTATGTTTTTCATGTGCATATCTGTTGCTGGAAAGTAAAGTAAGGAAAAGAAAAAGAACAGAAACATTACAGAAAAGACACACACATAAATGTATTTGCACAAGAAAACACAGAGCGGAACACAAAAAAGCAGGCTGGTTTAAATGTCAATGCCATTAAGAAATTTGCTATACTATACTTGAAAAATGTTTTGTTACAGTACTTAAATATTACTACAAAAGTAACTAAAGGATGTTAATGATCATTTCAATGCTCTTTTGAAGATGGTTTCCACTGTTAGTGAGGCAAGGTTGTATGCACCATAATGTGTATCACACATACACAAGCCTAGAGGAAGTCTCAATGCCTCTAATGTAAATGTGAAGTAAGCAAGATGGGGAATGCTATTAAGGGGACTAAGAAAAGAAAAGAAAAGAAAGGGGTGCTTGCATTAGGTATTGTATTAAAGATAAGGGTGACTCCAGCTGGATCTTAGACTTGACCCTAAGGTCCAGCAAGAAAGTCCAGTGGACTAGTGACATCGTTTACACCCAATTGACAGAAACTCGACCCATTCTCTTCAAGATATAAGCATCCTGAAGACTGGAAGTCTGTGTTCATTCTGATAAAAGGTTCTTGAGAAGCATAGAACATCCAGCATGGAAGCTATCTTCGAACAAAGTGGAAGGTCCAGAAACCTTTTGTTTTCAACCATTTTCCTTTATCTTTGATCATTTACTCCTATCATTAAAAGAGGTACTAGGTTGGAACCACATCCCTTCTTCATGACTTATTTGCGTTCTTTCAACACAATACTAAAAACATAGCTTAGCCTATCTGTTGTAATAACTGCCACGTTGATTTATGAGAATTGTTTTTAAAACAATCTGTAATATTTTGCAATAATGTCTTTGGTACAAAAGTGTTTCTTAGTTTGTGCGCATTGCTTAATAAACCAGCAGTACAGTAATACTCTTTCATTCACCAATCGTTGAATTGTACATTTCTCAGATTCACTTGCAATGGGATATTATTCCATGGATCCTTCTCATGGAACATGACGGATACAGCTCCTCCATCAAAAGGCACTGTTCCAAAGAATATGACTTAATATCTCTCCAGTAAGAACACACATTCTGTAATAGAACTAACAAAACACTAGTGGGAAGTCTCACTAGCTCCACCTGAGTGCTGCTGAAACCATGATGGGGATCCTTAATGTTTCAGGGTCTAATTTTATATGTTTCACCCTGTACAGTATATGGCTATTTCTCAACCTTACCTTCTGACTACAAACAAAACTGAGAAAAAGCTAGGTGAGCAGAAATTCATTGGTCCCTGACTTGGTAGGTATGCCAACATGAGTTTAGTGAAGAGGAAAGTCTGCATCATCATTCACAACTAGTATTCTAAAAGACACAGATAAGCTGCTGCTGCTGCCACATGCACATCCTCTCAGGCAAATAGTTCACCTACATTTCAGAATTTCATAGTCATTTTCTTATTTCGATAAATGAGAATGACAGAGAAACTAGAACTTTTCAGGTTAGTTATCTAGTCAATTGATTGGATATGAATGTAAAAGCACTGTTAATCAAATTCGGTATACAATAGTTATGAATATTGTAGTCTTCTTACATTTCCACCTAGCACCCTCAAGATGTTCATAGCTTAAATAACTATCTTAGTGAACAGTATTAGCACAAGGAAAATTTCCAGTAGCAGTCACTCTGCTGTCTTCTAAAAAAGACTGGCAGTGGCTGATACAGGTGAGTTTTTTAAAATCTCAATGCAATACAACAGGGTTTCCAAACTGGCAACAGGTCTCAGAACCAAAATAGTTTTTTGTTTAAATCTGAAGAAAATGTCCAACCATATCCATCCATTATTAGTCTTTTACAGAGCTGCAGGGTGACACTATGGGGACTTTGAGGATCTCTCTCTCTCTCCCTGTCTCACTCCATAGATTGCATTCTGGACAATCTAAAAGCACCTTCTCTATCTTCATTTTTCCTTACAGAAAAGAACACTGCTATATATGTTGTATCACATATAATGCAGGAGTTTTCCTGCCTTATACAAACATATGAAATGAAGTACTGAAGTAATGAAGTATTTTATTGTGTGATCAGTTTATCTACAGTAGGCCTGCTTCCAAATAATCTGTGTATAAAATAAAGGTAAATTTACCAATCATAGCCTTCTTATCTTTTGGCCATATAGCTATACCAGGTAATAATAAATTCTATGAGCCTTTACCAGAAACCCGTTGGCAACCTTCTGACAAAAAAAAAAAAAATCCAAGATCACGTTAATTGCTCTTTAAATTGTGTTGTCATAGTGCATGCTGATAATGTGCTTTATAAGCATAAAAATTGATCGAGTGACGTAAATAATTAGCTGACTCAGCTGGGCTACTCTGGCAAGTGCCAAAGAATAAACTCTCAGATGGTGTAGCTCTCCTATAAAACTCTGAACACAAAACCCAAGAGTATCTTTTAACAATGATAGCTCTATATAAACTCAGATGAGATCCCTCGAAACTGACCTTTCAGTCATTCAGAGTCCTATACCTGTATATGCTTTTCTTGGAGAGAACTCATTTAGACAGCACTGCATTTGATCCTTTCAGATGTTAAAAGACTGTAGTTTCATGAATACATTTTGGCTCTTAACAGAAAAGGAGACAGTTTGCTTTCTTTTACACTGGTATTTATTTCATATATATTTTCTATGGTAAAATTTAAGTGCATGATTCACTATTTAGTTGTTTTTAATAAGTCAATAACATTTAGGTTTTAGGAGCTCAGATTTGTTGCTGCTAAACCTCATCTCCTCCCTTTCACTCTGTTTTCTAAATCACTAAATGGAACAAAATTATAAAGTCAACAAATCAAACCCTTTAAAATCTTGGCTATATCTTATTCTTGAAAATCATTCAGCAGTGGAACAAGGCAGACTTTACCAGATTTCTCTGGAAACCTTAAACTGATTCATGTTAGCATCAAAAATGCCAGCTTATCTCTTGCTCCACTAATAATAAAGACTGCATATTTTAGCACTTGACAATTGAGATTGATGGCCACACCATCATAAGCCTGATAAACACAAGCAAACAACAGTGTAAAATTTCCAAGAGCCCTGAAATACATGTTTTCACATGCATCAGCTTGGTGAGTCCTTTACAAGTACTGTTTTTGTGTTACGCCATGTACTGACTGCACAGGGTGGCAGCAGTTTAAGGTAAGATGGAATCAGAAGATAGCTCGTGATTGTAATAAACCAAGGCTTGTAACCAGGAAGGCAGGAATTAAATTAACAAGGTTAGGGGTATGAGACAAAATCATAGAACGATACATGTGGTGAGAGAATCAGCTTATTTTTTGTTTATTTTCTTTTTCTTTTGACTTGGGCAATTAGGAAGTGTGTAATACTGATCTTTATGCCTTGTTGGTAAGGACCTGACAAGATGTACACTCTGGATCATCCTGCTTTGTAAGAGCCTGACAACCCTGCATCACAAACATAATACAATGGCAGCATCCATAATTAAAACAACATACCATTTTGGGAAGATGCATTTCAAAAATAACATCTCCAAAAATAGTTTAAATCAAAAAACTGATCTGACTATTTAAACTCTTGACCTCTACCACCAGAATTGTATCTCCTTTATTTTTAGAAACCAATGAAAAGGCTGAAAAAATGCATAAATAAGTTTGTGGAACAGATTTGTGGTGACACTGTGGATGGCTCATTTCTGTCTATAAACAGCAACAACAACAACAACAATATTTATTTATATAGCACATTTTCATACAAATGATGTAGCTCAAAGTGCTTTACAGGATGAAGAAGTAGAAAAAAGACAAAATAAATAAGAATTAAAATAAGGGAACACTAATTAACATAAAATAAAAGTAAGGTCCGATGGCCAGGGAGGACAGAAAAAAAAAAACTCCAGACGGCTGAAGAAAAAAATAAAATCTACAGCGGTTCCAGGCCACGAGACTGCCCAACCCCCTCTAGGCATTCTAACTAACATAAATGTCCTCAATCAGTCCTGATTGTATTCAGGGTTCTCATGGAAGAATTTGATGATGATGGTCATGTGGACTTCTGGTCTTTAGTCCATCAATGTAGGGACATCACAGTGCTTTGATTAGGTTGTGGCGGTGCAGATCGCAACCACAGAAAACCTGAAAAAGAACAGAAGAGAAAGGGGTTAGTACGGATTTTGGAGCCACCATGAATAATAATGATAATTAATTGAATATACAGAGCATCAGGATTTAACTAAGATGAAGCAATGAGAAAGCCATGTTAAAGTAATGTGTTCTCAGCAGTGTTTTAAAGTGCTCCACTGTATTAGCCTGACAAATTCCTATTGGCAGGCTATTCCAGATTTTAGGTGCATAACTGCAGAAGGCCGCCTCACCACTTCTTTTAAGTTTAGCTCTTGGAATTCTAAGCAGATACTCACTTGAAGATCTAAGGTTACGATTTGAAGTATAAGGTGTAAGATATTCCGAAATATAAGATGGAGCGAAATTATTTCAGGATTTGTAAACCATAAGCAGTATTTTAAAGTCAATTCTACAGGTAAATGTCAATGGTAACCAGTGTACTGACATCAAAACTGGGGTGATGTGCTCGGATTTTTGTTTCTGAGTTAAGCTGAATTATGCACTAGTTGTAATCGATTGATGTCTTTTTTGGGTAATCCTGAGGGGAGTGCATTACAGTATTCTATTCTACTAAAAACAAAAGCGTGAACTAATTTCTCAGCATCTTGCAATTTTATAAGAGGTCTAACTTTTACTATATTTCTTAAGTGAAAAAATGCTGACCTAGTGATCTGATTAATATGTGATTTAAAATTCAGGTCAGTCAATAGTTACCCCTAAATTCTTTACCTCCGTCTTGACTTTTAATCCTAATGCATCAAGTTTATTTCTAATAACCTCATTATATCCATTATTACCAATCACTAAAATTTCTGTTTTCTCTTTATTTAGTTTGAGAAAATCAGTGAATCAAGAGAGTCAGGGTCATCAGGTACTATTGATAAATACAGTTGTGTGTCGTCAGCATAGCTATGGTAGCTCACGTTATCTCCCAAGATAATTTGACCTAACGGAAGCATGTAAATCAAAAAGAGCAGCAGACCCAGGATAGAGCCTTGTGGAACACCATATAGAATATCATGTGTCTTTGAAGTATAATTACCACAACTAACAAAGAATTTTCTACCTGCCTGGTAGGATTCAAACAAATTTAATGACACTGCCAGAGAGGCCCACCCACTGACTAAGGTGATTTCTAAGAATATTGTGATCAATGGTATCAAATGCGGCACTCAGATCTAAGAGGATGAGAACAGATAAACGGCCTCTGTCTGCATTTACCTGCAAGTCATTTACTACTTTTCTGTATTGTGATTTGTTCTGAAACCCGACTGAAACTTATCAAGAATAGCATGTTTATTGAGGTGGTCATTTAGCTGCATAATGACTGCCTTCTCTAGGATTTTACTTAAGAAAGGCAGGTTAGAAATAGGTCTAAATTTTTCAAAAGCAGAGAAGTCAAGATTATTTTTCTAGAGCAGGGGTTTAACACTAGAATTCCCAGAGAGGGGCCATTTGGCCCGGTTGTTTTTACCTAATATCCTTAATCACGTGTGAACAGTTGCCATTGTTCTGTAAATGTGGCAATTACTTGACACTCTTATCCAGAGCGACTTACAAGGTGCTACTGACTATACAATCAGGGATCACAGTCATCTAGGAGCAATATGTAAGGGGCCATACCAAGGGTACAACTGGTCTAGAAAAAATTGATTCAAAGATTCCAAAGTTCAAAGCGTTTATTTTCTTAAACAAAAAAATACAAAATAAAAACTACTACCACTAATAGAAAAATATACATTTACATAAATGTGCAACATCTGGTATTTGTGTATGTGTGTGTGTGTGTGTGTGTGGGAGTGACCAGTATTTTATCAGTTCATTGATGTGATCTGTTGGCACATATCTGGCACTGCCAGTCAGTCTCCTTCTTGCATTTCCCACAGGTGTACTTGTAGCAGTCCACACAGCGCAAGGTTGCATTATTTTTCTTGCACTGGACGGTCACCTGACACTTGGCCCTTTTCCCTGGGTGTGGTGTGGCAGGTTGTTGCAAAAGCAGCTGCTCCTTGTCCACCATCCTTTCTTGCATAAACCGCTTAGCAAGCTCAGTTGCAAGCTGCGCCATGAAGTCCACCCTTCTCTCCTTCACTCCGGTGCATGCCTGATACAGCACGTGAGCATTCATCACTGCCATGTCGATCATGTTGTAAAACACGGCGACTGGCCATCGCCGTGTTCCTGCGCTTACGGTGTACTGTCGAACCTTCTGGTCCATAATGTCCACGCCGCATTTCATGGTGTTGTAATCAGTGACTGTGTTTGGCTTCCTCTTTCGGTTATCCCCAATCTCAACTATGTTGTGCATGGTGCTGAGGATACAGACGGTCTTCTTCCTCTTGGGCGCATAAACTGTGAGTGTGGTGCCAGTGGTTGAAAACACCTGATAAGTAAGATAAGAAAAGATAAAACGTTATTGTCATTGCACTTTTATATACAATATAATAACACAATGAAATTGAAGCTCTTGCTCTAGGTGCAAAAAAGAAAAGGAAAAATAACACAGCACTTTATATAAATATAGTAATTATTAATCAAAATAGATAAAATATATATAAAAATAGATAAAAATAACGACAACATACCTGTGTGGTGAATTCGTTGCGGTCCGAAGATTCTTTTGCTGATTGTGGAAGCTCGCGAATCTTGTTTATGGTGCCAACAAGAGTAGTTTTCCGGCTGAGCAGTCGTCCAGCGAGTGACAATGATGTAAAGTAATTGTCAGTGGTAACAGTTCTTCCCTTGTCCATGAAAGGCTCCATCAGCTTCATTACCACATTCTCGGACAGTCTCTCCCCAGAGGGACGACTGTGGTCCTTTCCAAGATAAGGGATAGCATTGCACATGTATTTTGATTTCAAGTCACATGCAACCCAGAACTTGATCCCAAACTTGTCAGGTTTTGAGGCAATGTACTGCTGGAAAGGACAGCGAGACTTGGTTGGAAAAAGTTGCTCGTCGACAGTGATGTGCTGGCCCGGGTTGTAAGACTTGATGCAGTTAGTAACAAACATCTGCCAAACGTTTGAAACTGCTGCGAACTTGTCCGTTGCTAACCGCTGAGTGCGTGTGTCCTTGTCATCAAAGCGTAGATGTCTCCCAGTCACCCATACCACATAACACAGGATGTTAACACTAGATTTGCATGTACAGGGTGGAAAGGAAAAAAGAAGATTGTGATACTACTAGCCAAGGAACTCCATTGCCAAATGCAGGAACGATGGTCACTGGGTCTGCAAATGCTGCAAACTTAGACTTTGATACAGACAGACAGACTGTGTGAGAAAGTAGCCACTGAGACAAAAGGCAGAAAGATGATGAAGAGATGAACCTGGAACTGAGGGACAGATCACTTTTTTTTACATTTTATTCTGTATGTGTATGAGCATGTCAAAAACCATGGACCACAACTTTACTCATCTTATGACATTTTTATACAAACATACATTGGAGAGTGAATGTTTTCATTCTATTCATTTTATTCTATTACCAACTCTTCATTCTGTTTTCACTCAATTTTGACTTGTGTTTCCATATATTGTGAATGTGTGTCTTTCCTGGCCTGCCTTGGATTTTAGTTACTCTGAGTAAGCAAATGCAAATGTGCCAGGCCTCACAGGTGATGGGTGGTTTGCAGTTCTTGGGGGGAAGGGAAGTGACACATTCCAATGGGCCACCCATTTACAAATGAATGGGAGCCAATTGTCGGTGATTGAGTTTTTAGTTTCAAACCAAGGGGCCATTTGGCCTACCTCTGGTAGGGCTGAGGGGGTCAGGAAAACCTGGGAGTTCTAGTGTTAACTACAGCAGTCTTAAGGCAGTCTGGGAAGACCCCCGTATCTAATGATGAGTTTACTATGTCAAGAATCAAATAGCACATCTGATACTTCTTTGAAAAAAATTGTTGGTATTTGGTCAAGGACACAGGTGGAGGGTCTCAGTTGAGAAAAAATTTTATATAAATCAGGTGAATCTATCCTGGTGAAAGAATTGAATTATTTTATTATAAAGTACTTGGGGTTTCAGAGGATCAGTATTGGGGAGATGTACTATATTATTTCTAATATCATTAATTTCTTGATTAAAGAATACAGCCTCACAGGTTTCACTGGAAGTATTTTGGAGGCATTCCTTTGAGTGACCTGGGTTTAGCAGACAATCAATTGTAGAGAATAAGACTCTGGGATTACTAGCATTGTTATTTATAATTCTAGAGAAATAACACTGCCTCTCAAGACGACTCTCTGGAAACAGATGAGTCACAATGTCCTAATGACAATTGTTACTGTTGTGAAGAAGAAATAACTTGAGGAACACAGATTTGGGGACTAGCACCATATTATGTCTGTAGGTTTTGGACAGAAAGTAATAATAAGCGAATCAAAATAAGGCATTTGACAACAACCCATGGAAAATATGGCATTTTTTATAGTGAAAAATGGAGGCAGGAAATGAGATAGGTAGGTAATGGCATCAGATGCGGGAGTACGGAAGTGGCGTCATCAAAGAAGGAGTGGAGGTGATGTTTTTGAGCTGCGCCAGGCTCAATGTCATCTTGGTGCGCCAGGATTGATATCATCACAGGGGAGTCGGAAGCAATATTGTCGATGGAAAACAGAGACGGGAGTGATGCAGGATAATTGTTGTGAATGACCGAAAATACCAGAGGTGGGTCTTTTTTGTTTCTGTTGATAGAGAAAGAGAGGCACAGTAATCAAAATTGACCCCCTATCCCTTGTAGTATCGCTCACCTTTGGGCTTGTTGGCTTCTTCCTAAGCGCTACTGTGTGACACTGTATAACATGATGGCTTTACTCACAGTTATATTCCACAGAAGGAACTTGATTTTACTTTCATCATCTTTTACTCAAAAGTCCTTTCAACAGTGTTTTGCTGTTAAACCATTAAACATGACTTATTGTGACTTCATATCCCAAAATCTAAGGGATGTTGGAAAACATCTTGTGTAGTTAAAAGCTAAAGTCATCAAGAAACAAAGGCACTTTTTATGCAGTATGTGCTCAAGAAATCTTCATCATCTATGTTTCTCTCCTAATACTGTCCAACTGGCAGTTCATCTACCTGAGACAACTAAGGACTAAATAGTGATTAGTTGACATTTCAGCATTACAGTTTAAATCATACAGCCATAGAAAAATTGATTATGAGCAACATTTGGTAGCAGTGGGCAACTACTATTTTAATAAGATGTACGATTTTCCTTGTGTGTGTTTAGGGAAAGTAGACATTTCAGGAAGAATGAAAATTTGTGCAGTCCTTGGGAATTCTTAAGTGTTAAGGGCCTTGTAACTAAAATCTTCACTTCCCACTATTATTTTATTGATCCTTGGAATCTTAAGTAGGCCAGCATCTTGAGCTCTTAATGCATAGGGTTTGTAAATAATGATAACTTCAGATAGGTAAGCAGAGATTTGGCCATTTAAGGCTTTATATATAAGGAAGAGGAATTTAAAATCAGCCCAAAGTTTAAGCAGAAGGCAGTGTAAGGACTTAAGAACTGGAGGAATGTGTCTGCACTTTCTACTTGTTATTATTTTGTACAATTTTTAATGACCTTAAAGCTGATTAAAGAACAATTTGAACTAACATACTGCAGTAGTTTGTTCTACTAGAAATAAATGCATGAATTAATTTCTCAGTATCCTTCATCAATCCAAATGCATTTTAAATGGAAAAAACATATTTTGTATAGTTTCATAATGTGCGTAATGCCTAAGTTACATGCTAAATCAGTAAAACTAATGGTTAGTCCAACCAAATTAAAAAGTGAGATTATTGTTGTATTCTGAATCATTACTTCCCAGTAAGTAACATTTCTGTTTTATTTTTCTGTATTTAGAGACAAGTAGTTCTTATTTATCCACTCCTTTACCTTACTGACACAATTAAGGGCACTACTGGAGAAATATCTTTTGATCTAAAAGAAAGATATAGCTGGGTATTGTCGGCATAAGTGTGAAAACGAATGTTATGTTTTCTAATGATAGTTCAAATATGGAAGCATGTAAAATGAAAGCAGTAAATGTCTGAGTGTTAAACCCTGCGGAACACCATATTAAAGTTCTGAGTGTAATGATGAAGTACTGTCATCACACTAAACTGAACTAAGGCATGCAAGGACAATGCCTGGAAGTGGAAAGTAATTTTCCAGTCTATGAAAAAGAATAGAATGGTCAATGGAGTCAAATGCTGCTTAAATGTAACAACATAATTACTGTGGAGTCTCCTTCATCAGAAGATACCAGAATGCCATTTATAACAAAGGTTAGTGCTGTTTCCATACTATGAACAGTGAAGTAGACAGACTAGAATTTCACATATGAATTGTGATTTGTAAAATTACACTGAAACTGGGAGGTAACCACTTTTCAAAAATTTTAGAAACAAAGGTCAAATTTGAAATATATCTATAACTGTTAAATGTATGTAGGTCTAGTAACTGACACTTTTAGTGAATCGTGAACTGGGCTATTTAGTAGTGAACTATCAACAATAATAAGAATGGGTGCTACCAGAACAGACATTTTTCATATATTTTGTTGGAACTCAGTCTAAGGAACAGGTTATAAGTTTCATTTTCAAAATAAAACTCATGACATCCAGTTCTGTTACCAAATTAAAATTACTAAAGAGGTTTGTGCAAGGCAAGACAGGGTTTGCCAATGTGACATTAAGCTTGAAAGGTGACACTGAAATCTTATATTGTCAATTTCATTGTTAAAGAAGTTCATAAAATATGCAATGCTAACATCTTTAGGTATTTTGCATTGCAGTTCCGAATTCCCATCTGTTAGATTAGCAGCTGTTTAAAACATTAGACAAAGATTATTTCTGTTATAATCTGTTCATCTAAAATAGTCAGAGTGGACTAAAGAGAGCTTTTTAAAAAATTTTAACACATTCCGCCCATGCAGTTTGAAAGACCTGCAGCTTTGTTGACTTCCCCCTACACCCAAGTTTTCTGCAATTTAATTTAACAGCACTAGTACTCTCTGTGATGCCAGATGCCTCACAGTGCCTCAGACTACTGAGGGAGGGGATCACCTTTGTCAAAGCAAGAAAGATACGCAAACCTCAGTCAGTGGCAAAGTGGGGCTCTTGGCAAACAGCGCCTGACTGGAAATTGAGGAATTCCCAGACAACTTTGCAGAGACCACCCTCAGGCCTGACATCATCTTATTCTCAGAAACATCTCAAGGATGTGATCATGCTGGAACACACAGTTTCTTGGGAGGAGAGAATGGAGGAAGCCTATGAGCGTGAAAGAGACAAATACTGGAAGAAGAGGGCTACAGATCAGGGTGGCAAATATGGTGTGTGCCCATAAATATGGGCCACAGAGGCTTTGCAGCCTTTTCTATGTATAAGGCCTACAGTCTTCTGGGGATCACAGGTGTGCACAAGAGTAAAGCCATCAGACCCATCACAGAAGCAGCAGATAAAGACTTGCAGATGGCTGTGGATTAGGAAAGTGAACTGTGGTTAGTGTCTGCTTGGACATTAGCTGGTTAATTAACTGATCACTCCTGGCTGGGTCATCTGGGTGAGGGTGTCTGATATTGAAAGAACCAAAACACCTGATGACCCCAGGTTACATCACAGAGAAAGTGTCCAAATGTATCTATAGATGTATGTGGTAACCAACTAACCAGCAGATTCAGCATCTACATTTTGAATTGTGGCTTAACTGAAACAGGCAACCATTATGAGGAAATCCTCTCTGTAGTAAGGGCAGAATTAATAGAAACAAAAAAGAGAAATAATCTGATCTATATATATAAAATCCTAAGCCTATCCTAAGACACTTTTATTTCACTTTTTTGTCATGCTTTAAATCTGGCTTATTTTAAAAGCTACATATATATGTTTGGTATCATTCTTAAGTTATAAACTAAAAATGAGACGTGAGCCAAGACTTTGTTCCAAGAGATTTAACCACTCCCGAGAGACAAAGTGGTAAAAGACAAAGAGTAGATGACAAAGACAGCTGCTGTACAGGTCTTTAAATGTTCGAAGCGCCTTGCGAGTCGCAGATCACGCAGCACCGTAACAGCAGCAAGACAGAAGCTGATCGAGCAAAGTTTAGGTAAATAAAAACTATTTGTTTCCCATTGTATCACCGTTTAAGAGGGTGTTTCGTTCCCCCTCCTTACAACACAAGCAGCAGAGTCGCGAAGTGGCTGGCGAGCAAAGCGAGCCAGGGGAACCCCTAACTTTATAAGAATTTGGATAGCTTGTTACATGTTATTAGAAATGCACCTTTAGCATCATTGTCCCCTTTATTTAACTCTTTTTCCAATTTCATAGATAATACAGAAAATTTGGTCAAATAACCAGTTGCAAAATTTTGACACTTTCAGCTATTATACACACAGCCTAAAGGTATAAATTACCTTGTAAAATGCTGGAAATATTTATAAAGACTGCATTATATCAGTACAAACTACACACTAGAGAAGAAGCTTTATATAATCCACATTATGGAAATTTTAATTATAGACTTGGAGGACATCCTCCAAGTACTTAGAAGGAATGCAGCATAGAAGAAACTCACCTCATCTTTGAAAGGGCATTTTAATGAATGACACCCTTCCAGAACGTGTAAGAGTTTGAAAATGGGGGTTCCAAGGGCATTAATGAGGCATAAGACAGCGGGTATACCAGAACAGTTAAGGTCAGTAGCAGCACATTTGTTCTCCAATTAAGCAGCCTCCATTGACTGTGACGTCAAAGTTGACACTGTAGGAGAGTAAGCCAGGTATTCACAGGCCTAAAAATAATGTAAACTATCCATTATGATGAAACCACATTTAACAGATTCTCACAAACAGTTGCACATGGAAACTTTTTTCGTATTATTATTACAGCTACAGCAAAAAAGTCACAAGTACTTTCAGTCTACAGCAGTACAATCAAATAAAGTCTCACCTCAGTGAATCTGTGAAATAGTTAAGGCTTACATGCCAAGTGCACATACAGTACAAGCAGGCAAGCTTGGCAAGAACATGCAAACTTTGTCTTAAATTTCAATTAATAACTTTGTGAGATTTTATCATACAATTGTGAGAAAAACGCAAACAGAAACCTCAGAATTGTGACTTCATGTCAGATGAATATGAAGTCACATTACTCAGTTACAGCTGAGTTTGCAGTTCAGTGAGCCATCCCATTCACAAGGAGCTCTATTGACATGGTAATCATATGCTAATTGCTTGTTCTGTCTGAGTAGGGGTAATGCTTTACAGAGGACACCTAATCCGACTGCTATGGAATGTCGTGCTCGTTGAGGCACAATTCATTTCTTTTGAGGTAAGTCTTTCATTCAGAAGATGGCGTGGCAGATGGATGCAGAGGATGCACTTCATGCTCATATGATACCTAATTCAGCAACATCAACTCAAACAACTGTTTGGGTCCTAAGGACTGGGACACCGATGACAAGTTGTTTAATTCTGGATACCAAATTGTGGCATCTAAGGACATAGCTGCTCATGAGTGTTATTTATAATCACTATGATCATATTGATGGATATGTATGCTGTGTAGTGCAAATTCTGGGCATGATTTTGAACCATTGGTGGCTCCTGCTAGGTTCTTTAAGGTGAGCTTGAAAAGTTTATATAGCATACTCCGCCACCAGACATTCATTGAAAATTATATTCCATGGCTTTGTGGGTGAATTCCATTAGCTTTGTCCTGAACTAAAGTCTTGTTTAATTCTCGTTGAAGTGCATTTTATCTGGCATGTGCCCTTAGAACAATTTGCTAATAGTAATCCTTTGCTCTAAATAACATAGGCCTGTATCACTATAGCATGCAAAAGTCATGTCATGGCAAAGTTACAAACCTAAACACTAATGTGTTCACATTTTTATTTGAAGAATTTGTACTACAGCAAATCTAATTTTATTTATCACTATTCTTAGAAGATATTCTGCTATAAGAAAAAGCAATATTTGTATTCTGCTACCGCTTCAGCATATATAGAATGGTTTTAATAAGATAGTACAGAAAAAGAAAAAGAAAATGAGCATCCTTTTGGAATTTGGCACATATTGCAAAGCCATATGGAGCAGAAATGAAGGAGTCTATTCATATGTTTCACTAAACTTAGGTCTATCAAATATTAATACACTGGTCTGTATAGTTCATGTATATTATTTATATTATGCAAGAAAAGGGCAAAGCATGGTATTCATAATAAATACGTAACAAATTTGAATGACAATCATTTATACTACATATTATTTATTTTATAAAAATAAACATCCTTGTTAAATCAAGATTGCAGAGACACTATCCTTTATTAAAGAAGATGCTGCTAAGCCAGATCTATCAAAGGGGAATACTGAATTAAAGGCTTTGCGCAGCTATTGAGTTTGTGGGTAAAAATATACAGATAGATTAATCATGTAATTGTAGATTCATATGATGTCAAAGAGCTGTGAAAGCCTTTTTGCTAAATTTAGGCATGTCAATATATTAAGAAGGTATGGTGGACTTTGCAGAGATAAAAAAAAATCATATTGCAGAAAGCATTGTCCAAACATTTCCTTTGTTTAAATGTCAAACCATCATATATAACTTGTTTAAAAGAAGTTTGATAGGTAGAGACAGCAGACACTTCTTTTTTTTTCTTCATGCGGTTACATTTCAAGGTTTTATTGTTCATGAATGTCACACAACTCAATAAAGTTCAGCTTATATGCAGCTTTATGATGTTCTGTATAATGATTGCACTGGACAGAATGCTAATTGATAATCTTCAACATGCGACTGCCTTTTTCCTATTCATGCTGATCTTACTCAAAAAAAAAAAAAAAAAAAATAGCAGTGTCTCTTATAAAATGCCTTGTCTGTGTTTTTGCAGCAAAATCATTAAGTCCCTTTTTCCTGGGCAGAATCTAATTCTGAAACTAATCACTCATTGTTAGCTTTCCATCGTCCCTTTCAAAGTCAATGGTAAATGATGTGATTTGAACATGACACATTTTCCTGAAAGCTAGTAAAAAGCTGCCAGATTCAATGACTTCTAGGACAGGGTAGAACCACTTTCAGTCTCTCAGGGTCAAAGTGTCTTCTGTGCTTCTCTCCAAATTTAAACTCCCTGCTAACTAAATTGTTCACCTGGAAATAATGAATATTTGATCGCAAGAGATTTAAAAACTGCACTTGAATCATATTGGATGAATCTCACTCAAAAATCACCAATTAAACTTTCATAGTTCACAGATTGAATGCTTCAGTGACCTTTCAATTCAGTCTGGAACACTAATTAATTGGCTTCACTATTTGACATACAACTTCAATCAGAATCATCGCTAAATAAGATAATATTTAAAAGGTCCTAGTAAACAGTTATTAATTAAGCAAATTCAACTTTGATTTTCCAAAGCTTAAACAGAAAGCAAAGATCGCGCTGCCTTTGAAGAGTTGTAACAAGCCCATTCCTAATTTAATTATTGAGACCCAGTGTCACGTTTACAATTACTCGTCTATTGCTGAACCAGAGTAATTGTGAATGAACCTGGAAAAAGTTTGGCACTAAACCTCTTCAGTTTTTCTTCACAAACATTTTAAAATGGTGAAACTATAACAAATGCAATAATTATGAAGTAAGCAGTTAATTGTCTTGAATAATAAAAGTACAGTAAGTTGAGTAGTACATCATACAAAGTGGGTTTATCATATATTGTTCAGACAGCTCACAGTGGTTCATACAAACATTGTTAAAAGTCAATCATATACAGCATTTCAATATAGTTCTTATAAGTACTTTCACATTTCATACATTCATAAGATATTTCATTGTAAATTAAAATCCTTATTGAAATGAATACATACCTTTATTCCAATTGTTAAATAATGTATGGAAAGAAACATCCATCCATCCATCCATTTTCTAACCCGCTGAATCCGAATACAGGGTCACAGGGGGAAAGAAACACAATAATAAATAAGCACAGTATTCAATATTATTCCAACGTCTTAGCATATGTCACGTAAATCTCGTATCATTGCAGGCTTGCAGAAATGCAGGAACAATCTTACTTCAAAAACTAGGTCACAAATCCGCTTGACCCCAAAATCAAGAAGGAGGCTTTCTGGCTTTACTGGCTAAACTAAAAAGGTGGAGACTTTTTACATTCGAAAACTCAGAAATGGATATGGGAACTGTAAAACTCCTGATCCAAAGAAGAAAATTGTCCTTGTTATATTAAAAAAATATATATATATACAGTATATATATATATATATATATTAGGGCTGGGCAAGTTAACCTGTTATTATCGCATTAACACATTAATGAATTAACGCCAACAATTATTTTATTGCACGTTAAAGCACTTTTTGTTATTATTATTTTGAAAGCCTCAGTCTCACTAGCAATTGATAGAGATCAGTGATCTTCTTGTTACAGTGCTTTTCGATAAACTTATGCTAGAAGGAAAGTTAGCTTTGTTGATTTGACCTTGATTCCCTGCTTGTGCATGAATAGCGAAGAGCAACTTCTAAAATGGCATGTGGAGAGATACCAAAGTGAATGCTCAAAGCAAAATAATCCGTGGATAACTTATTTCGTATTATCTCTGAATCAGACTCTGATTTTTCGGACTCCGATTTTGATGCAAGTGATCTGGAGATGTAGATCAAAAATGAAAGTGAGGTACCGGCATCAGCTGATCGGTTACTAGCTAATCATGGAGCTGAACACGTTCGCTTACCTGATGCACCTATGGCAACGTTCACCTGGGAGGACAGACACTTACGATGATAGGAGGTACAAACCATATTGCATCTCACTGCAACTGCCGCCCCCGCGCACCTGTCTCACAAAGACATACAGACAGCCAGCCCACCCTGCATTCCTGCTGGCTGTCGAGCCGCCTTCTGCACAGCTGCTGCTGTCGCAAACTGCAAACAGGTGCCGACAGCAGGCACAACATTTATGTGTGAAACCATTGCTTTGTGTGCTTTTCAGAAAACTGAGTTTTCTGTAAAAAATGTTAGGCCTCAAAGAGTTGCTACTGAACATATACTGTTTATGCTACTCCCTGATTAAAGAAAGCCTGAAGTCCAAATATCAAATAAACACTTTCAAGTATTACAAGTATAACAAAAGAAGTGCACTGATATTTGGCTTCACACATTATACACTTCATGTCTACATTTTGTCAATTATTATGAAACATGAAAAATGTTTCTACTTTAACGGTGTGTTTACATAGATTGTTGTAGACACGGAACTCCAAATAACGATATAGTATTTACTCTATACACCTCTAAGCAACTGACACGCAGGTAAACGGACTTGAGCTGAGAAAACTTTGTGCACATTCTGCAGCAGTGGGGGGAAATGGTAGCAGGCTGCTTGCTGCCTATTGACACATTTACAAGACAAAACACGCTGACAGAGAGGTGCGAAGGGATTTAAGGTGGGACGGGTTTACAAATTTTTTCATAGGCTTTGGTAATTCTAGTGTTAACAACAAAATCACTTCTGGTTCCGGTGCCAAAAAAGACGTCACTTCCGGTTCTGGTGCCAAGAAAGACGTCACTTTTAGCTTCCAGCCTCAGATGACATTACTTCCAGTCTCACCCTTTAAAACTGCCATCTTCTCCACCAGTTCAGTTCAGTCTGGAGCTCAATCTATGCATATCAGTGCTTATTTAAAAAAACCCTTTTGCAGCCAGGGACAATAAATGGGTGGCTCACCAAAACGTTTCCAGTGTGTTGAGACTCATTCTTTTATTATTTCTCATTATTTATTGTCGCTGTTGCCTCTTTCAACTCAACAGATAGACGCTAACACAAGTTAAGACCACCAAGAAGATCTTTAATTATCTTTTTCTTCTTTAAACAGTGCCCAAAAGCACCTCAGCCATCATCCACAAGCAAAATAACAATAAATGACAAATCTCTCCTCCACTCCTCCAACCAGGCTCTATCATCCTTCCTCCCAACTCCGGCTCGCTTGTTGGGTCTCCACCAGTCCTTTATATAGTTCTTGACCCGGACGTGCTTCTGTTCTTCCAGTCACGTGACTCATCTGCACTTCCAGGGATGGAGATTTGTGGATTTCTTCAGCCCAGAAGTACTTCTGTGGTTCCATCCCTGTAACTCGTGAGTACTGGCTATACAGAAAGTACAGATTCTCAAGCCTCTCTTTAGCGTTTCCAGGTGGCATGACACTCAGCAGGGCTGTGAAGCCAGACTCCAACTCCCAAGGTGCCCTGCAGGAATCTAGGGTGCTGCTATGCTGCAGGGGCATCTCCATCTGGCATTCTAGGGAAGGCAGTGTCCCTCTGTACCTGCTTCCCCCCATCTTACTCCTTTATATATATATATATATATATATATATATATATATATATATATATATATATATATATATATATATATATATATATATATATATATATATATATATATATATATACACACCACAATGACTAAAAAGAAAGAAAACCTTCTGACTTGGCATTGACAATAACAGTGAGGCATTATGCAGACATATTGGTGCTGGTATAAAGGAATCCCAGTAGTGTTTCTTGGCACACTTCTGTTGAATAATTCATTGGCTGAAAGTCTTCAGTGTTAGTGCGTTAGAGAGAGGATGTGCAGTATTGTTCATAATGACACCCAGTTTTCTCTTCATTTTCTCCTTTGCTACTCTCTCAAGGTGGTCCAAAGTGTGTCCCGTAACTGAACCTACCCTTTTAATGACTTTGTTTATGAGGTGGGCCACTGTTAAATTGAGATTTCCGGGCCAGCACACCACAGCCTAGAAAACTGACATCACAGAGTTGTAGAACATGTGACGGATAGCATTATGCACATTAAAGGAATGCAGTCTCCTAAGAAAAATGAGTCTGCTCTCTCCATTCTTATATAGTTTCTCTGTGTTACAAGAACAGTCCAACCTGTGTTTGATGTGGCTCCCCAAGTATTTAACTGTATTTTAATTGTGATTGCCACATTATACTATTGTGAAACATGAAGAATAGTGAATTCCATTTACTCCTGTCTGTCAGGAATCGAGGTTTCTCAGTTACAGACTGTTCTAAGCAACAATTGAGTGTTTAAATTAAATGCACTTGTGACTCAGAGGCACTGACATCAAATGAATAATTATAGTCAACCATGCTATACACATTTTTTTTCTTGGTCCTCTTATCCTGATCAAAATTCAGTGCCCTAATCAAAGTCACCAAGCAGCCGCCTGTTGTGTTTGAATGTTAGGATGAAAGCAGACACTCCAAACTGCCATGAGGCCAACTGCGTTGAGTCCTCTAAGATGAAACATTAAAAAACAATAAGGTACTATGTAAAAACTTTAATGTATGGCAGAATACCCAGAGGAGTCTAGTAGGTCTTTTGGCCTGGAACCCTTACAATTTTTTTTTTCTGTCAATCCTGGCCAACTGACCTTAGCATTGGACTGTCATTTAGAGACAAACAATTTTATATTTAAGGCTTCTATTTCTTTTACTTATATATCTATCTTATTATACTTATCTAATTTTAATTTGTTTTTCTTTGCAAGTAACTACTTCTTGGATATCTTGTAAAGCACGCTGAGCCACATTTTATTGTATGAAAGTGTGCTATAGAAATAAATGTCTGATTCCAATATCTTTGAAAAAGTGTACATTTCTTTCTTGTATTTGCCGCAGTCTGCAGAAAAATTAAAAGTTGACCTGACACATTTTATAAGTTTTAATGCTGAAATGAAGTGAATTGTCCATAATTTGAAAAGTTTTGTTTTCAATAGCAATGATGTTGATCAAACAACTGCAAATAAACATTTATGCAACCATCTAAAATTCCACTATATGCTTCAATATAGAGTGCATGAAGGATAAGCTAGTAGCACCAAGTTCCAGTAATGTTAGGTCAGCGACACAGATAACCGTAACCTGTTTATGCTATAATGCAGGTCCATATCCAGCAGGCTATCGAAAGCAAATTCACATAAAAGAAGCCATAACATTTTATTGATCAAAAAACAAGGCTCCAGTTAAAACTGTTTGCAGGGAAGGTTTTAAAAAAGGATCAACACCTAGGGCAACAGATACGCCATCACCCAATTATTTTTCTGAAGCTGTGCTGCTTTTAATTTATTTCAGATTGAAATAGATCTGAAACAAATGTTGCTTTATGAAACTCAATTGACCTGAGATTTAATAGAACTATGGAAGTACATGTGAGCATAACATTTCAATATATTGATGAGAGATTTACACTGAAAAGCAGATGCTTGCAGTGTTGCTTTCTTTAAACGAGAGTGCCTTTTGTTACAATACTTTCCTCAAGAATGAGAACACAACTGCTTAAGGACTGAGTCTGGACTAGACACCAGAGCTTAGGCAGAAAAATGTAACATTGTGTTACCATTTCAATGCTTTTTGAACATGCTATGTGTATATTAATCTATTTATTCATAAATTTAATGTGTTTACATACCTGTACAATAGAACTATCAGGTTGTATTTATATTCACTTCTTACTTATGCATTACCTGCTATTTATGTTTTTATTGTGTGCGTTTAATTTTTACATACACATGCAGCTTTTGTTTTCTTAACAGACCCGAAACTCAATTTTATATTGCCATGTTTAACAATTTTACAAAAGGAATGTTCATGTTATATTTTTATTTCATAATTATTTGTGTGTGATTTTCTTGTATTACAAAAACAGTGATACAAATATATTTTATCTATATATTATATCTTCATTGTAAAAATAAAAGATAAACAAAAGTAAACTGTAAATAATTTTTTTTTTGAATGAATCCACTATTTAACAGTTTCACATTAGCAAATTCATTAAGTGGTTCCCTGAAAAATGAAGGTTCTGCTATACTGTATGTATATGGAGTTAGTAACAAAATACTGTACATATTTAAATTTTGTGCTGTTAATTAATATTATAATTATAATATGAAAGGCAATAATCATCAATTATCAATGTTGTTATAATCATACTCCCCTGAATCCAAACCAAAAAACAAAATCAAAATCCTAAACCAGAGCATAAAGTCAAAACCCTAGAAGAATCAAAACCAAGAACTTACAATAATGCAGAAAGTCAAAACAAAGGAAGTAATACAGACAGAGCAAACATGGAAGAAGGCCACCTTAACGTTATAAGCCTCATTGCTCAGACAGAGCTTTAAGTAGTGAGAAAAGCACAATATAAATGTAAAACATTAATTGTTATTATTATTATTTTTATTATTATTATTGAATTTGCCTATTTTGTTGGTTCACATTCAAAAGTAAAAGTGAAACAGCACGCATGTGCAAATTGATACATTTGTGACAAATCATTTACATGCTTCCGTTAGGCCAGATTAAATCAAGAAATAACATGAGCTACAACTGCTGTGCTGATGACACACAACTGTATTTATCAATAGCGCATGATTAACCCGACTCTCTTGGTTCACTGACCCAAAGTCTTACTTCTGTTTCTGAGTAGATGAGCAGTAATTTTCTCAAACTAAAAATGAGAAAACAGAAATCTTAGTGATTGGTAGAAATGGATATAGTGAGGGTATTACAAATAAACTTGATCCATTAGGATTAAAGGTCAAGATGGATGTAAAGAATTTAGGGGTAATTATTGACGCTAATCTAAAGTTTAAATCACATATTAATCAGATTACTAGGACAGCATTTCTTCACGTAATAAATATAGCAAAATTTAGATCCCTTACAACTTTAAAAGGTGCTGAAAAATTAGTTCATGCTTTTGTTTTTAGTCGACTAGATTACTGTATCACACTCCTCTCAGGACTACCCAAAACAGACATCAATCGGTTGCAACTAGTGCAGAATTCAGCTTCCAGAATCTTAGCTAGGAAAAGAAAATCCGAACACATCTCTCAAGTTTTGATGTCACTGCATTGGTTACCCATGCCATTTAGAACTGAATTTAAAATACTGCTTATGGTTTACAAAGCTTTAAATAAACTCGCTCCATCCTATATTTCAGAATGTCTTTCACTGTACATTCCAAATCATAACCTTAGATCTTCAAATGAGTGTCTGCTCATAATTTCAAGAGTTAAATTAAAAGAAGTGGTGAGTCAGCCTTCTGCTGTTATGCATCTAAAATCTGAAATAGCTTACCAATAGAAATTCACCATGCTAATACAGTGGAGCACTTTAAAAAACTGCTAAAAACCCATTACTATAACATGGCTTTCTCATAGGTTCATTTTAGTGTCACCCTTATATTCTGTATATGCATTGAATTATCATTTTTATCATGACTCCCTAATCTGTACTAACCTCTACTTTCTCTGCTGTTCTTTTATTGGCTTTCTGTGCACCTGATCAAAGCACCATGCAGTCCCTACATTGATGGATTGAAGGCCAAATCAAATACCATCCAATTCTTCCACATGAAGCCTAAAAAACTATGAGAACTGATTTAGAGCATTTATGTTAAGTAGAATGCCCAGTGGGGGCTGCAGGTCTCGTGGCCTCAGAGCCACTGCAGATTTTGTTTTTTTTTTTTTTTCTCCAGCCCTCTGGATTTTTTTTTTCTGTCCTCCTGGCCATTGGACCTTACTTATTCTTTGTTACTTACTATTGCCTAATCTTATTTTTATATTTTTATAAACTTATCTTTCTTTATCTTGTAAAACACTTTGAACTACACCATTTTAATGCAAATGTGCTATATAAATAAATGTTGTTGTTGCTGCTAGTGCATGCATCACTTTTTCCAAACGGTTTGTCAGCAGCACATGATTTAGTCAGGAAGGTGAAACAAAGCCAGACGGTTAGCTTTTGCTGTTTTCGCAGTTATTGCTGGCATTGCTGCACCAACAGATGTTTGGGTACTAGAAGCCAGCATTTCTAGAACTGTGACTGTTGTCACAGCTCTAGCTCACCTCCATTGTTGGCCTGCTGCAGCACTCAGCCCATTCATATAGACACACATAAAAAAACTTAAATTCCAATCTCACAGTTCTTATACATGTCACAATGCCATGAATTGGATACATATCTGATTTGAGACCACAGTTGAAAGTGACTCATATCTGATTTGGAAAGATCTGATTTCTCTATCCACACAGCCCTGAAAACATTAGATTTGCGTTACATTAGAGAAAAAACTGGATTTAAATCACTTCAGCTTGGTAATGTAAACATAGCCAGAGTAAATGCCTAAGTTCTCAGCTTATGGCTTGCTATCACATTAAGCAGTAATTAGGGCAGTCCTACCGCTGTAGTATTGTGAGGCTCTGACCCTCTAAATTCAGGGTTTAAAAACCTAGGAATATTTACAATATAATTTACAGGATCACCATACATAAAACAACACAGTGATTAGATAACAAAACACATCAAATGAATATAATGAAGTGCAAGAGGTTTCAAATGCAATTACACTTAAAAGAGCTAAATACAATAAATAGTACAAAGCAAAAAAAAAAACTCATCAGAAGGGACGAATCTACGGCTGAATCATAACAACATCACAGCAATGGAAAATATTTCTCATTCCTATTTTTTTTTTTTAATATCTGTGCAAATATTATATAATACAACTAAGAGATTATCCAAAGGATAAAAGGTTGTTAGCTTCTATAACTAATTTAAACTAGTACCTCACTGGATATATTATTTAAAAGGTGTCCATCTTTCTACTACAGAACCTGGTAATTTGTTCTGTGTCTTGTGTGTGAAAATGTTTTGTGGTTTCCATCATGAACGTTTTTCTTCTTACATTTACCCTTGCATGTCTTCTTCTTCTTCTCTCCCGTTAGGTGTTTCCACAGTGGAGCATCTTCTTCCATATCTTCATGGCCTCTGAATCTTACTCTGTCACACCCATCACCTGCATGTCCTCTCTCACCACATCCATAAACCTTCTCTTAAGCCTTCCTCTTTTCTTTTTGCCTAGCAGCTCTATCTTTACCATCCTTTCCCAATATTCCCAGCATCTTTCCTCTGGACAGGTCCAAACCAGTGCAATCTCACCTCTTTGACTTTGTCTCCCAACCTTCCAACCTGAGCTGACCCTCTAATGTACTAATTTCTAATCCTGTCCATCCTCGTCACACCAAAGGCAAATCTTAGCATCTTTAACTCTGCCACATCCAGCTCTGTCTCCTGATTTTAGGTCAGTGCCACAGTCTTCAGCACATATAACATAGCTGGTCTCACTACCGTTCTGTAGACCTTCCCTTTCACTCTGTCTGATACCCGTCTGTCACAAATTATTCCTGACACTCTTCTTCACCCATTCCACCCTGTCTGCACTCTCTTTTCACCTCTCTTCCACAATCCCCATTACACTGTACTGTCGATCCCAAGTATTTAAACTCATCCACCTTCGCCAACTCTACTCCTTGCATCCTCACCATTCCACTGACCTTCCTCTCATTTACTCACGTTTGTTGTCTTGTTCCTACTGACCTCCATTTCCCCCAAAAGAGCATATCTCCACCTCTCTAGGGTCTCCTCAATCGGATCCCTACTCTTGCTATAGATCACAATGTCAACAGCAAACATCATAGTCCATGGGGACTCCTGTCTAATCTCGTCTGTCAACCTGTCCATCACCATTGCAAATAAGAAAGGGCTCAGAGCTGATCCCTGATTTAATCCCACCTCCACCCTGAATGCATCCGTCACTCCTACCGTAGACCTCACCACTGTCACACTTCCCTCATATATATCCTGTACAACTCTTACATACACCACTGCCACTCCCAACTTCCTCATATAATACCACAACTCCTTTCAAGGCACCCTGTCATATACTTTCTCCAGGTCCACAAAGATGCAATGCAACTCCTTCTGGTCTTCTCTGTACTTCTCTATCAACACCCTAAGAGCAAACATTGTATCTGTGGTTCTCTTTCTTGGCATGAAACCATACTGCTGCTCACTAATCATCACCCTTACTTCTTAACATAGCTTCCACTACTCTTTCCCATAATTTCATGCTGTTGCTCATCAATTTTATCCCCCTGTAGTTACTACAGCTCTGCACATCCCTCTTATTCTTAAACATCAGCACCAGTAAACTTCTTCTCCACTCCTCAGACATTCTCTCACTTTCCAAGATTCCGTTAAACAATCTGGTTAAAAACTCCATGCCATCTCCCCTAAAAACCTCCATACTTCCACATATGTGTCTATATTTAACAGAATAAATTCTGCTGTATCAGTTTTACTGATGTCTATTGCATGTCAGAAAGGGACCTACCCTTTAGTTTTAGGATACATTTGGCTAATCTTTTTTGGAATGAAGTAGAAGTGATTTGAACAAACATATCTATCGCAAAAGTGAGAGCAACACAAAACCAATGGCAGGTTTTAAGCACCACCCCTCTGTTCATACATGGCTTTTCCAGATTTTGCATATATAGCACAAGATTTAAAGAAATGGAAAGGCCACCAGTCCAACATAGACAAAGCTCAAGTACACCATACATGGTGTATTTAGGTGCACCAGCCCGCTGGTTAGTAAGAATCGAGGCTTTTGGAAGAGCCCAATGTAAAAATGGAACAACAGAAGAAGAAGTCCTCATAGAGTGCATTACAATCACAAGTTGGATGAATTTTATTGTATGGATTGTTATATGCTTTTAATTAAAATTTAAAAAAAAAATAAAAAAGAACTAAGAAAAAAACTGAACAGGGAAACAAATGTATTACATTTGTAAGTGTGCTGAATAATGTGAAACTATCATAAGGCAGAAATAATAAAAAATGTAATACATTATCATTGCTGGTAGGACTGATTATTTGGGGAGCACTTAAATGAAACAGGTATTAGTGTTAGAGGCACACAACATGCAAGTAAAGCAAAGGAAAGAAGATATTCTGAGATAGCTACCAAGTTCATGTGCTTTGTTTTCTGAATAAAAAAGAAACAAAGTTTAGAACCTTGTGCAAAGTTAACCACGCAGTTTGAAAAGGTCCTTCAGCACATAAAATCACACACACAAAGTACTTGATAATGTGAGCTTAAAGGACAAGCTGGTGACCCAGACGAGCTGTGGATTAATCAAGGGACGGATGTGTTGTATAAAACAAACAGGTCAGTGATGGACATGAAAGAACAATTCATCTTTTGAAGTCGATCAATCCTAAAAGCTGAGAAACAAAGTCATGAAGTCATTACTTCATTTCTAGGTGACTGAAGGTACAGCATGACTACCTGTATAATGGCATGAGGTACTTTCCAATAAAGAGAAAATTGCGTTTTAATCATTTTCTAGAAATATTCTGAGTTCAGCATGGATTTCTTAAATCTTGAATAGATGACTTGTCTATAGCAAGAATTATTGGTCTGCTAAACTATAAGCTTGCCTTTGGAATTATTTGCACTTTTCAATAAGCTTTCAGTGATAAAATTTCTCCTGGAGTCTTTGCTCCCACATGATGATGGATTACTGCCCTGTGTCACAAGAATTTGTTAGAGGTAATTCTGGAGGAGATAAAACTGTGGACTTATATGCCTAGGAGGTACTTGATTTTTAAAGACAAACCTAAAATCATTGCAAAAGGAGCTAAGAAAAAGGTACTGCATTGACCATGTAAAAGCTTTGATAGAAAATATTCAGCATAAACTCCAGTAACAGAAGATAAGCCTAAATCATAACTCCTCTGAAAACAGTCAGTCATGTCAGTCAGTCATTTTTCAACCCGCTATATCTTAACACAGGGGTCTGCTGGAGCCAATC
Source organism: Polypterus senegalus (assembly GCF_016835505.1). Lineage (NCBI taxonomy): Eukaryota > Metazoa > Chordata > Cladistia > Polypteriformes > Polypteridae > Polypterus > Polypterus senegalus. The sequence continues at coordinate 221,986,520 of NC_053155.1, read as the reverse complement.
CCAGCCTAACACAGGGTGCAAGGCAGGAACAAATCCCGGGCAGGGCGCCAGCCCAGAGCAGGACACACACACACCAAGCACACACTAGGGACAATTTAGGATAGCCAATGCACCTAACCAGCATGTCTTTGGACTGTGGGAGGAAACCCATGCAAACTCCATGTAGGGAAGACCCAGGAAGCAAACCCAGGTCTCCTTACTATGAGGCCACTGTGCCATCGTGCCACCCCCAAGGAAAACAATGCTTAGCAATACATACTTATCAAAAGTGATAAGAAAACAAGAAATCACATGAGAACTGGCCTTTGTTGTGCTACTAAGAAATTTGGTGAGCCAGACTGTGTCATTACGATTGGATATCTTTCATGTTATTTTTTAAGGAAAAGAAAATAACAAAATAGAACTCAATCAAATGAAAAGAACATGGCAAGTACAAGGATCTATTCTGAAGACAATCCATAACAGTCACAACTAATCCCCAACCTTACTAAGAGATTTCTATGACAAACTAAACAAAGTGGTTGTTCAGGATGGAGCCTGTAGAAGGGTGCAGAAGTGGCTAAAACAGAGGGCCATGGTGCAAGGAACCTTATCAAAGTTGGGTGAAGTTAAGAGTGTTATCCCACAGAGGTCAGTGATATGGCTGCAGCTATTTTTAAGTTATTTAAATGATTTGGACAGGAATATAAATAACAAGCTGAAACAGTTTGCAGGTGATACCAAGCTTGAAGGAATGGCAGATAATCTACAATCAATTAAATTATTACAGAGGGACTTGGACAGCATACAGGCTTGGGCAAATTTGTGGCATATTAAATTTAATGTAAGTAAATATAAAGTATTACACATAAGAAGTAAAAATGTTAGGTTTGAATACACAATGGAAGGTCTGAAAATCAAAAGTACACTTTATGAGAAGGATTTGGTAGTGGACTCTCCACTATCAACTTCCAGACAGTATTCAGACGCCATTATGAAGAATGCTAGGTTATATAGGACAATGTATGGAGTACAAGTTTAAGGAGGTTATGCTCAAGCTTTATAACACACAGGTGAAGCCTCATCTGGAGTACTGTGTGCAGTTTTGGTCTCCAGGCTACAAAAAGGACATAGCAGTGCCGGAAGAACTCCTGAGAAGAGTGACCAGGTTGATTTCAGGGCTACAGAGGATGAATTATTGAAGAAAGCCATTTAATTTTGAGCAAAAGGAGATATAGGATGAGACATGATTGAAGTGTTTAAAAATATGAAGGGTGATTAGTACAGTGGATTGAGAATGTTAAAATGAGTTCAACAACAACATGGGGACACAGAAACATGTTAAGGGTAAATTTCACACAAACATTAGAAGCATTTCTTCACACAGAGAACTGTAGACACTTGGAACAAGTTGCCAAGTAGTGTGGTAGAAAGTTGGACTTTAGGGGCTTTTAAAGCTAGACTTTTTTTGGGCTGAATGGCCTGTTCTTGTCCAGATTCTAATGAATGGCAAGGAAGTCTTATCTAAAAGGGATTGTCATATAATATCCATCTATTTTCCAACCCGCTGAATCTGAACACAGGGTCACGGGGGTCTGCTGGAGCCAATCCCAGCGAACACAGGGCACAAGGCAGGAACCAATCCCGGGCAGGGTGCCAACCCACCGCAGGTCATATAATATAAAAAAGCAAATGCATTTGAAAGGTTCAGCATAGCATATTTCTGACAGATTTGCTTTAAAATTATATTAATGAGTTCTTGTCAAATTCTAAAAAAATTTTGAACATATGTCCATAATGGGAATTTGACCTTTTCCCATTTGAAATAATATACAACACCAGTTTATAAAAGATGGACTGGAATTCTTCCAGTTGAGCAAAACAAATCTTTGTATACTGTAAGTAGTGTGGTATAGGATGTTTAAACAGATTTGTCATTGCACACATACTATATCTCACCTTGCAATACTCCAAATATTACTGCTAAAGAGTTAGAAGTGATTTGAGGCTTAAATTTAAGGCTGAGAGCCATATAGTTTTTAAGCCATTTCCAAAACATGTGACCTAGCAACGTTGGCATTTGATTTTATCTCTTATAGCTTGGTTCTTGCCCTGTGCACTTCTTATACAATTTTATTTGAAATACACTCTATGTGAAAAATGAACACATTTATTTGAATGATGGCATGTTGAAATAAAATGTATTTTATGAATTGGTGAAATCCATTCCTTTTCTGATACCTAAATTGAAAGACCCATTTCCCATTCTTCCCTAAGATCATCAAGGGGTAAATTCCTTAAACTTTCTTGATATACTCTCTGCATCTTTCGCCAAACCAGCTACTATCACCTACGGGATAGATACAGGTGAAAGATGAAGGAAGTTGGGTCGATTGTTTTTGATGAAATTTATAATTTGAATATAGAAGAAAAAAAAACTATCAGTGTTATTAAGAATAAATTTGAAGCATAATAGTTCAAAGGAAATACACTTTCAATAATGAAATCTTACTATCATTATACATAGTGACTTCCATAGACTAAACACTGCATAGGTTAAAGAACCCCAAAACAGGTAATTGCCATGTATAGGGACAACAGATATACCGAAAACATCTCTGATTTAAAATGTTGTGCATTTTTTCCACAGGTCAGGACCAGGATGGGACACATTGTAATAAGCTTGGTTGATAAGCTTAATGGGTGGGAAAACGGTGTTCTGAGTATGATCCACTGGAACCTAACCTATTTTTCCTATATGATTAATGCTTCTTTATCCACAGTTTCTGTATCTACTGGGAGTTCCAGGAATGTAACCCCCAAAAACCCTGAATAATAAGAATTGACTTTATCTTTCTTTAATAAATCCAGCTTGATATGGTGTTGTTATAGAGTAGAGTAATTTCACTATCCTTTCAGCTAAAAGAAGCCTGTTTGCTAGGATCTTAATATCATTGGTGGTCTATATATATAGTATATGCTGCACACTCTAAGAAGGCTTTGTTTTTGTTTTGGAAAGACAATAATTGGTGCTCTTTATAGAACTTTACTTTCTCTAGCTACAATAAACACTGCTTGCAATACTCACACTGCTTAAGCTCAAAACCTTTCATAAAATTCCCAGCAATCTGAGTTTACAGCTTTCCTGCTTTGCACTGAGTTTTCAACATCTTAAATTTCAGAAATCCTCCGAGATTTATTAACCTCTTCTATGTACAACACATCAAGCTGTCGTATTTGTATTTTATCAAAAAGGTCCTTGGATTAAGCCTGACCTTTTTACACTGCAAGGAATAGAGGGACTTACATAACTTAAATGTATCTATTTGTGGTTACTAATTTTACTTCCTTAACTTTCTGTTTATGTATTTGGTGTGCTAAACTCTTATTGGTCTTTTTCTCATGTTCAAAATGATTATGATATAAATGGAGTTGTTGAGTGTCTTTTGTAATGAATATATTAAATTCCAAATGTAGTGGCAACCATTTCATTTAGAGTATTCTCTAAAGTTTGAATAACAAACTCACATTGGGTCAGAGAGATTATGATCCATAAAGACCAGTGAAATTACTGTCACAGTTTTAGATTATAGTTGCGCATGATGATCAAATCAAGGCGTAATACATAGTTAAAATGGTTTTAAGTCCAAACTCTTAACTGTCTTAGGTCAGCTATATTCTGAACAGGCCTGTAGACAAATGACAACAATTAAATGGAATAGACGATATCTGAAGCAGGTCCTTCATACTGTATGTGACAACGTATTTAAGTAAATTGATCCTAATTTCCAGTGGCTGTAATCAAATTTTAGCGTAAGAACAGTAGCTTACATTTGAATTCATTTGTTCATTTTGATCACAGTTTGGACTTGAGTAGACAGGAGGTAGTTCTGTTGTAACCTCTCATCTACCCATGACACAAACGGTAAGTAAACAGATCCTCAAGAACATAGAGGAGTTTGTACACAGACAAACTGTAGGCAGTTTGCAGACCGACAGTGATTACTCCATGTAGATGAAAGCAGAATTTCAAGAGAAAAAAATAGGCAAGCTTTAGATGAGTGACAGAAGAGTGCAGAGGGAGGTAAAATAGATCAACTGCCATTGAGATTCTCATGCAGTCTAACTTATATGTTATATAGAGCTTGACACAACTGAATTAGTTTTTTTTTTTTACTTGGAAAATCATGTATTGCATATCAAATATTTAACTAAAGGATAATTACACCTTGTGTGATGAGCTCCTGAGGCTATGTCAGTGTAGGGTTGTACGGAAACATGAGTTTATATTAAAATAACTTCTTTGAAGTGCCCACAAGAGTACTTAGTGCACTTAAAGGCATATTACATATTATTTCCACCATATCTCTGAAATGTATGTAGATTTAACAAAAATACTGCTGCTGTTTTATGGTTTTGTTTTCACTGCCACAATGTATTACCATTTTGTGATCAAACACTCTCATGTTCTTTGTGGTAACAGTGCCCATTGCTAATCCCAAAGGTGGAGGTGCCCAGGGCTCCATGCCCAAATGTTGGATTCTCTTTATTCTATGTTTTAAAACTCCTTTTTATTAATGATAGTGCAGGCCAAAAGATATCTCCATGAGGAATGTAGTACTATGCCTTCTTGCTCCATTCCATTGGACTATGATTTCTATATTTTGCCTTGTTGACTTCAGCGATTGTTTTACTGATTGACCTCCTGGCATCCCAGATCCCCGCATGTCCCTTTACATTTTCATCTCCTGGTCCTGTCATCTCAGTATACGGTAATTGAATCTAATCCATGTTGTCTCTTATCATGTTGATATCAACTTTAACCATGGTGAGATTGCACCATATGTATTAAACTCGCAAGGTGTGGAGTGGTCTCCACAATGAGTGGGACTTGTGTACTTATGCATTTATAACGTATAACAATTAATAAGAGAAATTAGATTACAGATACTCTGTCTTATATCTATACAGTAATCCCTCGCTACATCGCGCTTTGACCTTCGCGGCTTCACTCTATTGCGGATTTTTAAATGTAAGCATATCTAAATATATATCACGGATTTTTCCCTGGTTCGCAGATTTCTGCGGACAATGGGTCTTTTAATTTATGGTATATGCTTCCTCAGTTTGTTTGCCCAGTTGATTTCATACAAGGGACGCTATTGGCGGATGGCTTAGAAGCTACCGAATCAGAGGATGTATTACATATTAACTAAAACTCCTCAATGATATAAGATATGCTTCCCGCGCGGTGCTTGATTGTTTGCTTTTCTCGGACTCTCTCTGACATTCTCTGCGCCTGACGGAGGGGGTGTGAGCAGAGGGGCTGTTTGCTTAGAAGATACGGACGCTCCTCTAAAAAATGCTGCTTTATCGTGGTGCTTCGGCATACTTAAAAGCCCAAAAGCACGTATTGATTTTTTGATTGTTTGCTTTTCTCGCCTCTCTCTCTCTCTGACATTCTCTACTCCTGACACGCATTCTTTGAAGAGGAAGATATGTTTGCATTCTTTTAATTGTGAGAAAGAACTGTCATCTCTGTCTTGTCATGGAGCACAGTTTAAACTTTTGACTAAAGGGTGTTATTTCATGCCTAGAGGGCTCTAATAATGTTAACAGCGTGGGAGAGTTTATAAGGGCTTAAAATATATAAAAATAACCATACAAACATATGGTTTCTACTTCGTGGATTTTCATCTATCGCAGGGGGTTCTGGAACGTAACCCCCGCGATCGAGGAGGAATTACTGTTTTTAGTACTCATTTTAGTAAGTTCTATAAAAGAGAATGAATGTGCTAATATACTTCAAGCTAGCAGAGACCTAGAGGTGGCACCGCTACTGAAGGACTATCTGTTTAATTATCTAACCAATAATAAAGAAAAGAACAACTTTCAGAAACCTCCTTGATTCATTTTGGTTCCCTGAGATATGCTAAGTTCCCTGAGATATGCTAAGTTTTAAAGTAAAATATAAGAAAGAAACAAAAAAGGCAGATAAGAGATATCTCATTCCATGAAAATGTGTTCTCCAATATCAAGCATAAGAAGTGAGGAGTCATTAGGTGATACTAGCAACATACTGGACAATGGTACTCTGAGTGTTGGTGCACAACAGGCCTTGGAATGAATGGCCAGTTCTCCATATACAGCTGTGATCCAGCAGACATTGTGGAAGTAACAGTTAAGAGTTACTCTCACCGCCTAACTCTTTAAGTACATATGAGGCTTAATGATGTGTGATGGGATGGGGAAGCAGCAGTGTCTAGAAGTCACTAGTCTTCAGGGAAACCATCTGACCCCCTGAAGTGACCCTGGCAGAGAAAATAAATGCCTGCTCAGGGACACATATTACTATATCTGAAAGCAGGTCAAGCGACTTGCCAAAGGTCATACAGAAAAGCAGCAATGAGAATTGAGCTGGCAGCCTTGCAAAGATCAGCTCCTTAACTACTGCGTCACAGTGCCGGCAGCTGTTGCTGAAGGCATGGGGTTGTTTAATTTTTATTTTTCATGATTTTGTTTATAAGAGACACAAGGCAAAAAAATAAAAAAGAATATTACAATGATATCTCTCTGTTTATTATTGGATTCTTTAGGCATAGAGTCACAAAGATTTTTTGAAACATTTGCATAGATATTTATTTTGTGTGTAATTTATCTCAAATTTGAACTTCAGAGTTTCATGAGTATTTTCCTAAAACATGGATTATTTTAAACTGATTGCTTGGATGCATATTTTTTTGTTTTAATCACAGATGGTAAAAAGGTACACGTCTTTTAAAATTGACATTGTTGTTCATGTTTTCGATTTGATGCTAAAATACCTAGAGAGTGAAGCGTAATTAGTCAAAAATATAGATGGCCAACAATAGAGCTCCCTCATATTAATAAAAGCTCTTTGAGTCTTTAAAAGTATAACATGTGCACTAGTGAGTAATGCTATTGCACTATAGGGAACTTATATAAAAAATATATAAAACCACCAAAAAAAAAATCGGTCCCTTTTAACATTACAATGAGATGCATAGCAATTTGCAGGATAGGTTACATTTTATTCCAATATTAAAAACAGTCTTTTTAAATTATTTTCTAACTGGTCTCTCCACAAGGCTGAAAGTAGAATGTTCATTGAACTTTTTTATTCTGAAGAGAATGAGAGTTTTCAGTTTCAGATCATTTTTTTTGTTTTTTGTACACAACTCCTTACTTATGGCATGCTCAGGGAATTTGTGCAAATCCACAGCTACAGTATACTGACAGCGAATTGGCAAACCTTGTAACATTTATACACACAACTCTGTAAATTCTACATGATGTACAAACATAAAATTTGCTGTCGGATGTTCAGTAACTTTTACCTTGTAGATTATCAGTTTATTTGTGATTGAAGTAGTCGAATGGTTGGACCAAAGGTGCTCTGCATTGAGATTTTTGGAATAAGAATATTAGTTCTTCTTGCTGTTGGGGCCACTTTTAGTCTTTTGAAATCAATGTTTGTGGATATACTGCATACAAGTTGAATGGGAGATACCATTATATTTGATGAATAAAAGATAACAACCAGTCAGCAGTAACGTGGTTTTGTTGAATCAAAAAAATGGAGGTGTATTTGACTGAAATATACAGTATAAGCTTTGTAGAAACACATAAAACAAAAAATATGCAACATTTATTTCATTTTTAAAAATGTATTAATGTATCCCTTTAAAAAAATGTATATTGTTTAATAATAGATTATAGCTTTATCAACTAATCTTAACCTAGCCCCAAGCTTAACAATTTATGCACATGAAAGTATGCTGGTTGTGGTAACTGAGTCGGAGATGAGAAGAGGCTTCTGCGCTAGTATGAAACAAATCTCAGAGTTAAATGTCAAAGAGAGCGAGGCTTACAAATATAGAAAACATGTTACACATTGAAGTTAGTTGCAGTAAAAATGTAAAAAAAAATCACTACATTAGTGGAATAGCGGACTTGTATGTATGTGTTTGTAAGATTTCAAGGCCTTCGGTGCTTCTCTAAATCACAGATGACAAACAACAACAACAACATTTATTTATATAGCACATTTTCATAACAAAAAAGTAACTCAAAGTACTTTACATAATGAAGAAAAATAAAAGGGGAAATAAGAAATTAAAAAAGACAACATTAGTTAACATAGGAAAAGAGTAAGGTCCGATGGCCAAAGGGGGAAAGAAAAAAACAAAACAAAAAAAACTCCAGATAGCTGGAGAAAAAAATAAAATCTGCAGGGGTTCCAGGCCACGAGACCGCCCAGTCCCCTTTAACCATTCTACCTAACATAAATGAAATAGTCCTCTTTGTATTTAGGGTTCTCACGGATGGACAATATTGAATATATTGGATTTATTCTCAGGATTAAAAGTAAAATTGATGACTGTGCTAAGAGAGGCTTCTTTAATTAAAACTACTGGAATTCAATGCACCATCTTTATGAGTAGGTCTCTTGATTGCAGCTAAAGTACTGATTGGCAATAAACACTTTTCAGTTATCATTTCATTTTTTGGTGTGCTGTTTAGATGACAGCCTCCACCACCTTTTGTTTTTCAGATTTTTTCTTTGTTTTCCTTCTCATTATTCATTTTATTAAACTTTTTACTGAAAAGGTGTTAGGTAGTTACAGTATTTGAAACTTAAAATGTTCATAAACTTACAGTATGTTGTGACTATTTTAGAACACTAAATAAATAATTTAAACTGAGAATAATTACTGTATAATAGAGTATATTACAGTTTAAATGTGTTAAATGGATGGCGTCAAGAGGCAAGGGCTAAAGGCTCATCACAACCTTCTGATATCGGTTTTCACTGAGCCAAGAGCACAGAGAGCAAAACATTGCCCCACAGTTCTCATCCAATAGCATGAGCCAGAAAGGTCTTGCTGAAATGAATGAAACCACAGATTAAGAGAAGCCATAAAAGAACCTTGTACAAAGAAATATACAGTGCATCCGGAAAGTATTCACAGTGCATCACTTTTTCCACATTTTGTTATGGTACAGCCTTATTCCAAAATGGATTAAATTCATTTTTTTCCTCAGAATTCTACACACAACACCCCATAATGACAACATGAAAAAAGTTTACTTGAGGTTTTGCAAATTTATTAAAAATAAAAAAACTGAGAAATCACATGTACATAAGTATTCACAGCCTTTGCTCAATACTTTGTCGATGCACCTTTCTCAGCAATTACAGCCTCAAGTCTTTTTGAATATGATGCCACAAGCTTGGCACACCTATCCTTGGCCAGTTTCGCCCATTCCTCTTTGCAGCACCTCTCAAGCTCCATCAGGTTGGATGGGAAGCGTCAATGCACAGACATTTTAAGATCTCTCCAGAGATGTTCAATCGGATTCAAGTCTGGGCTCCGGCTGGGCCACTCAAGGACATTCACAGAGTTGTCCTGAAGCCACTCCTTTGATATCTTCGCTGTGTGCTTAGGGTTGTTGTCCTGCTGAAAGATGAACCGTCGCCCCAGTCTGAGGTCAAGAGTGCTCTGGAGCAGGTTTTCATCCAGGATGTCTCTGTACATTGCTGCAGTCATCTTTCCCTTTATCCTAACTAGTCTCCCAGTTCCTGCCGCTGAAAAACATCCCCACAGCATGATGCTGCCACCACCATGTTTCACTGTACAGATGGTATTGGCCTGGTGATGAGCGGTGCCTGGTTTTCTCCCAACGTGACGCCTGGCATTCAAACCAAAGAGTTCAATCTTTATCTCATCGGACCAGAGAATTTTATTTCTCATGGTCTGAGAGTCCTTCAGGTGCCTTTTGGCAAACTCCAGGCAGGCTGCCATGTGCCTTTTACTAAGGAGTGGCTTCTGTCTGGCCACTCTACCATACAGGCCTGATTGGTGAATTGCTGCAGAGTTGGTTGTCCTTCTGGAAAGTTCTCCTCTCTCCACAGAGGACCTCTGGAGCTCTGACAGAGTGAACATCGGGTTCTTGGTCACTTCCCTGACTAAGGCCCTTCTCCCCCGATTGCTCAGTTTAGATGGCCTGCCAGCTCTAGGAAGAGTCCTGGTGGTTTCGAACTTCTTACACTTACAGATGATGAAATTTTTCTGTAACCTTTCCCAGATTTGTGCCTCGAGACAATCCTGTCTCGGAGGTCTACAGACAATTCCTTTGACTTCATGCTTGGTTTGTGGTCTGACATGAACTGTCAACTGTGAGACCTTATACAGAAAGGTGTGTACCTTTCCAAATCATGTCCAATCAACTGAATTTACCACAGGTCGTTTCCAATTAAGCTGCAGAAACATCTCAAGGATGATCAGGGGAAGCAGGATGCACCTGAGCTCAATTTTGAGCTTCATGGCAAAGGCTGTGAATACTGTACATGTGCTTCCTCAATTTTTTTATTTTTAATACATTTGCAAAAATCTCAAGTAAACGTTTTTCACAGTGTCATTATGGGGTATTGTGTGTAGGATTCTGAGGAAAAAATGAATTTAATCCATTTTGGAATAAGGCTGTAACATAACAAAATGTGGAAAAAGGGATGCGCTGTGAATACTTTCCGGATGCACTGTATGTAGCATGTAAACCTATAATTTTGTTTAAGTCTGCAATGCAACAAAAGTAACCAAGATGAGATCTGATCAGTCAACATGCATTCATACAACATGCATTCATACAAAAGTTACATAAAAACAACTTTCTGGGTCTGAAACACCAGAAAGATTCTAGAGTAACAATGAATCGATTAAAAAAAGGCACAATGTTAGGGCAGTGAAAATTAGCCAGGAATTCTGTTAATCTCCTTTGTCTCTCCCATCCCGGTGTAGGATTAGGTTTGCCAACGAAAACATTCAGCACAACAATGTGTGGAAACAACATCCCATTCTGGCAGGTGGTCTCTCAAGTATATCATGGAAACATTTGGGGTTTTCAGTTTATCTTTTCTTATGTTCATCTTGTTCATTTTTTCTTTAAATACATTAGCACATTGCAAAATTAAAGCATTCTGATTTGGGAATACTGGAATGGAGGGTTCCCAATGACATAAGGCTGGCACTGCTTATCAGAGAAGCATAGTTGAGCTATGGTCCTAAAAGACTCTACCTCTACCCCTGGGGCAGATCAGTCTGCTGAACAGAATTAATCTTGATAATATTCAAAGCAGCTCTGATAATTTGAAGTAAGCGCACAGCTCCTTATGATTTCTTTCATTTTAAAACCATGCCATGTTTCATACTGTAAAACGATTACAGTTCTTTCATCTGCATGTAATACATATATAGTATAATAGATTTAATTTTTAATTCTCAAAAAGATTATTGCTTTGTGAAGTATTTTATGCTTTTTTATCTTCACATGGTAATATTTTTAAAAATGAGACATATCAAGAAATGCTATGGTCTTTCTTAACATAAATCATAATAGGGGAGCTGAAGCACTAAAATTTATAGGCTAAGATCAGGGTATGTCTAGAGCTGTGACTTGACAGATACGTAGGCAGGTCAAGATGTTCTACTAATTGAGGAAATGCACACTGGGGTGGAGACAGGTTGACATAAAGGTTAAAGATGCTGATGTAGACATGCAATGTCTAAAAATATTAAAAGGTGGTGAAATCATCATTATTGAAATATAAATATACGGTATACAAACCCAAGGCAGACACTCATCCATTAGCTTGAAGCAGAGAAGACAGATACATCATTTTGCACAAATAAGTTTGATTAGAAAGATGGAAAAGAAACAGTAAAAGAAAGTATTTTGAAGATGCATAAAGGGAGTAAGCTTTATACATATATATATATATATATATATATATATATATATATATATATATATATATATATATATATATATATACTGTATATTGACAGGTAGGGAGGAATGCAAGTACTGTATCTATACTTGGTTGGCCAATAGAGGGCAGCATAGAAGTACATTTCCACGTACATTAAATAGGGTGGTCCAAATCTAATTATGCAATTTTTATTACACTATAACTTATTAAGTTTATTACATATAAAATCACCCGAAAAATCCATCGAGAAGTGTGCAAACTGATGACGTGAAGAGTCATCTTCGTGCCAAACTAGAATCGTCCCCACATAAATCAAAGTCATCCAGACAATCTGGATCTACATAATTAGATCTGGACCACCCTGTATATCTTGAATTACTCTATAAACTATTCATATATTTTACAACTGATAAAGTTTGCATGTGTAATGGTATTCATATTTCCTTTGTTGCAGAATCTTCCATTGCTCTCAAATTTGTCAATCTGAGCACATGCATGAAACAAATGCATGAATCTAATCACACCCAGTAATAACACATTGCTAGCTGGTCCTTGTTGACTGGCATGCGTGCATGTGACACAAAACCTAAAAACTAAGCTACATACACGACCTGCTCAATGGGATCCAAGGGGACTTCTAGTCAATGTACAGTAAGCATTCCTATTACATGTACTTCCTGCCTGCTGTTGGTATTTTAAACTCCTTGTAAATGATAATGAAATAAGAAAAGTTCTGATACTCAGCAGAATAATGTCTGGCTGTACAAGTAAAAGCCTTTATTTTCCATTCCACTTTTTCTTGCGCTATTGCACATGAGGTAGCCAAGCATGTTCTAGAAGTTTTATTTTCTTAGTTATTTATTATTATAATTTTTCCATTTTGTTATGTAAAATTTGCTAGATAAATGTGAGAAAAATGCATTAAATGAAAATGCAAATAACTGGTCCTGTGGTTGACTGCCTATGTTGTCTCTCTGCAAGTTTCTCTTTGCATTCAAAAATTTCATATATCCTAAAACTTATATGTTTAATGTCCATTAATCTTGCTGATATTTATACACAATACTGACAAACAGGTGTATAATAATGTATGTGTTTTCTGGGTAAAGGAGTGTAACATGATAATTGATTATGGTAGAATTATTCAAAAATATGAAACCTCAAACTTGGTTAAGACTGATGTTAGTTTTCATGTTAACTATGCTATGATCAATTACACTCAAAATAGCCTTCAACCAAATCATAAGTTAGGCCAGCACCTATACTGGCCTGCCTAAAGATAGGACCTACCCCTTGCAGCCTAACCAACCCCAAACTCCCCAGGAATGCCCAAAATGGAGAGCTTGCTTTACAAAATCAAACTTTCCTAAATGCCCCCAAAATACATTAAAAATGCCTCTCTCAGTTGAAAGGAAACTTTCAAACTGTGACGGTAGTAGAACCGTCACCAGGTCCTTGCTGGCTCCAGTGAGCCAGAAGGACCAGTAGTGTCTATAATTGGCCACATACATCATTGACTGGAAGTTAGAAGGTACAGTACTGAAAAAATAAAAGCTACTTTAACTAAATCCTCATGAGAGGCTTTTTTGTTAATGCTTATCTCTAGCGAGAACCAGCTGTTTAGATGTTATAAAATGCAATCACTTACCTGCTCTGTGGAGTCCTCTTTATAAGTGGGCTTGCTGCTGTTGCAGTGAGTTGATGGGCGGTTTTTCATCCTGGGCACGAGTGTCTTCTTACTTCCTTCATGCTGCAAAATACCAGCAAACAGCTGATTTCACAAATGGAACATCAGCAAAACTGAAAAGGGGGAGAGCAGTTGTAGTGCATGGAGTGACAGAAGTTTTAATTTAGTTGTTCTTAGATTTTTTTTTTTGTTATTGTTGCTTGAGGGTTTAGAAGTAATCCCCAGGGATGTGTGAAATGTATTTAAGTACGATTGTATGTAGGCATAAAGTGATCATATTCGGAGTGGTATGAGTCTATTGCCTTTAGGCGAGTGTGGCAGAAGTAGTTAAAAAGCTCTTGTCCATTAGTTCAGCAGTCAGTGGTGAGGATAGGTGTTGCTATTGTGCGCATTACAAAGTTGTGTTTTTTTCATGCCTTTGGCTGTTTAAAAGGTATAGTTAGCAACTTTGTTAGCACTGGTGTGAAACATATATTTTTGGCTGCTACAGAGCAATTTAATCAATTATCATACTTTTTTTTCTATTAATGCCTTTTTTTATTTGGCATCTTTGGACTTTCTGCATTTTTAAAGCCCTTGCCAGTAACTACATTGATTGAAAATGTTAGTAATTTATTGATTTTTCCTTATTCTCTGATACAACTATTTTGGTTTTGCTGCCGGATTCCTGTTTATTATTTTTATGCATTGTTATCTTTTTATGGCACCTTTTCTTGTTGATCTTTTTTGTTCTTTTTTCAGCAATAAATACTGACTGTTTATACAATAAACATATAAAACTTTGTGATTCTAAGTACTTTGTGCTTCATCTGTGTTTTGGGGAATCTTGAGCAACATCTGGCTATGAACTACTAGTGTTCACTGACACACGACACAAACCCCTACACTGAGAGAAAAGTTCAACAAAGAATTTTTATAAATGCAGGATTTTTTTTTAAATCACAAAAGAAGAGAACAAAAATGACAAAAAAGGCAAACAATAGGAAATGAATCCTATTCCAAAACCCAACAGTTAAATGCCAAAGACATAAACCATAAAATCCAGAAACAATTCTTACAAAAATGCACTCTTCAACAGTCACAGTGTACCTTTATATCATAAATCTGTATTATCATTGCACATATACAACAAAATCAGATGCCAACCTGTCAATGAAGGCAAAAAGAGATTATAAAAGCTATAAGAATATACAGGTGTGGAGGGTGAAGAGAAGATGATTCAGCATGCAGCCCTGTGGAGAACCAGTGCTAAGACTGATGTCTCAGGAGATATGAAGGCCTATTCTACCCTCTGGGAGCGATCACAGTGGAAGTCCATAATCCAGAGACAGACAGAGTGGGATAGTCCCAGGTCTGTCAATTTGGTTACCAGTCTATGAGGGAGGATGGTATTAAATGCAGAGTTAAAGTCTACAAAGAGCAGCCTAGTGTAACTCCACTGCTGTTCAGAGTGAGTTAGGTCAGCATGGAGAGTTGTGGCTATTGTGTTCTCTTTAATTAAGTTTCCCCTATATGCATACTGGTGTATGTCTAACATGGGTGGAAGGCTTGAAATTATGTGAGTCCAGATTAGTTTCTCAAAGCGCTTCTTGATCACAGGGGTAAGTGCTACTAGACGACAGTCATTCAGGCTGCTGCTGGTAGTCTTTTTTAGCAGTAATAGTGGACTTCAGGCAGGATGGAATAGTGGACTGGAATAAGGACTAGTTGAAGATCTTGGTAAAGACCCCAGCTAGTTGATCCTTAAGCCTTGGCCTTTTTTATGCCTTTTTTTAACTGCTCTGGCAGTGCTGTATTGTACCCTATCATCAGACCTAAAAGCAGTGTTTCTTTCCCTGAGCAGGTCCTGTACTTCTTTTGTTATCCAGGGCTTATGATTAGGACAGACCTGGATACACTTGTTAATGGTGACAGTGTCCGTCTATAACTTAATATAGCCCAAAACAGTTATAGTATACTCTACCAGGACTTGATTTTCAAAAATATCCCAGCTTGTTCTCTCAAAGCAATCCTGCAGCTGTTGAAAAGCCCCTTCAGGCCACTTTTTAATAGTCTTAAATGTGATAGTGGCACTATTCCTGGGGGGGAGGGAGAGGGGCTATATACCGGAATTAAAAGAAGGGACATGTGGTCGGACTGGCCCTGGTGTGGCAGTAATTTAGCCCTGAAGCCCTGTTTGATATTGGAATTGACCTTGTCCAATGTATTTGCTCCCCAAGTAGCACACTTAATGTGATGATGAAACCTGGGGAACACTGTTTTTAAATCAACATGGTTAAAGCCCCCTCTATGATGTGAATGGCCTCAGGGTACAAAATCTGTTGACTGCTAATTGTACTATATAAATAACCAAGAGCCGAGTTAGCATTAGCATCCAGTGGAATATACACAGCAGTTACCATGACTACAGCAAACTCCTGTGGAAGATATATGGGCCTGCATTTAACAGTCACAAAGTCCAAATCTGGGGAACAGTGACTATATGCAATCTTAGTGTTAGTACTCCAGCTGTTGTTGACATACACACGTAATCCCCCACATTTTCTCTTACCAGAGTCTCCAGTCCTTTCCTGCTAGTGTACTGTGTGACCTGCTAACTTGATAGATTGAGGGTGGTCAATCAGCAGTGACACCAGGATAGCCCTGCCTTTTAGGGTACCACCCACAAAACACAAAGAATGAAAGAAAATATATATATATATATATACATACACAGTATATATAAACAAAAACATATGGAAAATAATACATCATACGCAGCAAAAATACGTCTTGGATATCTTCTACTATTTTGAAGTAAGTCTTTATTTTCAGCAATATTTTGTAATAATTTAACATATTGTAACATCGCTTAGTGTTGCATCAGACTGAGACAACATGAGCACTCAGTCAGCATCAGCATTATCTGACATTCCATCTTTCAAAGGCAGAGGGAGCCTATAAAAAGGGTCAGCCTGCCACAATCACACGATCACTAGCTAGTAGGGCTTAGGCAGAGGTAGAAAGTGATGGGGATAACACGTTAAATGAAACACACATTGCATAGTCACGTAACATAACACACTACTTATTAATTGAAATACAAATACCTGTATTACTTAAAAAAAGATAAACTAAAGAACTAAAGAAAAGTAATAGGCATACATTTAATCCTCCATGTGCTGAGGGGTAAATTTAATCCACCTATTTTAGATTTACAGAGAGCCGGTGATTATCACATCAGCACTGAGAGCAAAGCAAGAAAAGGTGGATGGTACAGACCTTAACAAGGTTAAGAGTGTTCTGTGTGCAATTTAGTTAAAAAAACAACTTAGAAATAAAATATTAGTTAAGTTTTACTCCAGCTGTTTGCCATGGATATGTTGAAACAGCCTTACCTGATGACGGAAATGTAAATAAAGGATGGATGTTATTTACTTCACAGCACTTGAAGAATTAAATGTAGGTAAAAAACACAATAAGGTTCATATCTTGGCTTAGGATTTAATCAGTTCCTTAAGTAGAAACAAATGTGCTGGTATTTTCTGTTTTAGTTTGCTTCTTGGTCCTTGGTCCTGGTCATGATGCATTTTAAATTTTACACGATTTCTTAATTGACCGCTGTCTTTGACTTCTTGAACTTTCACAATGACATATGTACATTTGATTGGAGGGTGGGATTGGTGGTGAGCAGTGTTCCCTCTTGGAGTGTCGATCAGGATGTTATTCATAAATCAGAAATGATAGCAGGGGGGATATTGTGGGAGTTTCAGATGTTGCTCCCCCCAACAATGCTAGAATAGGATATGCAATTATTTACTGCTTGTCCACCAAGGTGAAAAAGTTAAACGAAGCCAGTATGCCTACTTCAAACAGTGGATTTAATAATACATTTTAGCCAGTGAAATGTGCAGTTTTTCATACAAAAGAAGAAAAAGTAGTGCAAAAGTGTTGCACAGTTTGTAACTCATTACATTTTATAATAAATAACTATATACCGTATTTAGTTACGGTTTTGTAAGATCTCCAATGTTCCTCAACACTGGTGGTAGCTACCTAAAAGAGCAATAAAACCAATATGGATGCATTAGGTCCATCACTGGCAGGCTCTGCACTGTGCAACAATATGTATGAATTATTTGATGACATATTAAAGTATAATTTAGAAACCTCATTAAATGCATCAATAAGACATTAAAGTACAATTTAAATTTTCTTCAAACAGTGACTTCTTCATTCATGAAATATTATGCTTAACACTAGAATTACCAGAGCCTACGAAAAAACTCCTTTAAACGCTTCACACCTCTTCGTCACATCTTTTGTCTTCTAAATTTGTGACTAAGCGGCAAACAGCAAGCAGCCTACTATCACATCCCCTACAGGTGCACAGTTTTCTCAGCTCAAGTCTGTTTACCTGCGTGTCAGTTGCTTGGAGTTGTATAGAGTGAGAAGTCAAGCAAAATGACACCTTTTATACATACTATATCATTATTTGGAACACTTACATTTCATGTGTGTTCCATGTCTACATAGATCCATGTACACACATTGTTAAAAAAGAAATGTTTTTTATGTTTTAGTCATAATTGATACAATGTAGACATGAAGTTTATAATGTGTGAAGCCTGAAGTCCAAATATCAAAGAAACAGTACAAATTACTAGTAATTAAAAGTACAAATATAATAGAACAAGTGCACTTTTATTCAAAAATATAACTACAGAAAAACAACCCGCGTTAGAGTGCGATATTGACACGCATTTGCTAAGAGTCCTGTGGTGGTGCAACCGTATCAGCTCTTGACTGGTAGTCTAAAGGTTTGATTCCAGATGAGTCCATTTTGAAAAGTGAGATGCACGTATTCTTACTATTTTAAAATAAAAACATACATTTGATTCCAGTCTGTAACAGCCGGTGTAATTTATGATACCTTTAAAGGTTAGTTTTTTTTTTTTTTATTCTGTTATTCTCTCAGCCGCGTTCACGATCCCAATTCAAACTGACTTTATGCTGTAGGAAGTAAGTAAATAAATAATACTGTATCTATATAGTAATAACAGTAATTTTAGTATTATATAGCAGCTTCCCTGTCTGCCTATCACATAGTGCCTTTCCTTCCTATCTATCTATATATCTATCCCCTTAGCTGTTTTTTTATATATCTATTATACAGTGCCCTATAGGGTGCCAAACAGGCAATTACAATGATTTTCGGAATATATAAAGTCATTCCTGAATATATAAAGTCAAAACTTGAATATATAATGTAATTCCTGAATATATAAAGTCGTCATCAGAATATATAAAGTCATTCCTGAATATATAAAGTCAGAGTAAGAATATATAAAGTCACTACCGAAAATGTAAAGTCAAAGCCTGATTATATAAAGTCAGCGTTAGAATATATAAAATCATTCCTGAATATACTGTATAAAGTCAGCGTCGGAATATATAACCTCATTCCTGAATATATAAATTTAAAGTCAGATTATATTGATATTGATTGAAATTACACATTTTTAGTAAACTCAATGAGTTCCTTCTACAACGTAATGAACTAAGTTAACAAAAACATCTTCTGAAAAATATTTAAAAAAAACACTGCTCAGTTAATTCATTCAAAATGATGTATGTGCCCGCCATTTTGAACACTATATTTATTTATTCTTTTTGTATGGGTACATTTTTGGGACGAGCCTCACAAGCCTGATCGACTCTGAGTGGCTTCTGTCGAAGTTTACCTTTCACTAGTACGAGTGAAATGACAAGCAAGGAAATTTTATATATTTGGGAATGATTTTATATATTCCAACGCTGACTTTATATATTCAAAAATGAGTTTATATATTCCGACGCTGACTTTATATAATCAGGCTTTGACGTTATATATTAGGGAGTGACTTTATATATTCCAAAGCTGACTTTATATATTCGGTAATGACTTTATATATTCTGACACCGACTTTATATATTCAGGAATTACTTTATATATTCAAGTTTTGACTTTATATATTCTGGAATGGTTTTATATATTCCGAAAATCATTGTAATTGCCTGTTTGGCACCCCATAGGGCACTGTATAATAGATATATAAAAAAACAGGTAAGGGGATAGATATATAGATAGATAGGAAGGAAAGGCACTATATGATAGGCAGACAGGGAAGCTGCTATATAATAATAAAATTAATTTTATTACTATATAGATAGACAGGGTGTTCAGGCAGGCAGAATGGCGAAGGTTAAAAAAAAAAAAAATTCTCCCTAGCAGGGAATCAAACTCAGGTCTCTAAGGTATGGCAAGTCTGCTGCGCTCTGAGTGACAAAATCTTACCGTTACACCACAGAAGCTGTTGTGACATGATTGAACCTTTTGTGAAAGTGTTTATTTGATCTTTGGCCTTCAGGCTTCACACATTTTATAGTTTATGCCTACATTTTGTAACATTTATTACTAAAATATGAAAAAGTTTCTGTTTTAACAATGTGTTTACACAGATTACTGTAGAAACGGAACACACATGACATGAGTGTGTTCCAAATAACGATCTATTATTTCCACTCTAAAACTCCACTTCACTCCCAGATAATCAATCAAGGCATGAGCTGGGAGAAGTTCGTGCACATTCTAAGTCGGTGCGGGGATGGAATAGTCTGCTGCTTTCAGCTTGTGTTTATTAGCACATTTAGATAACAAAAGACGCTGGCGGAGAGGTGAGAACGGTCTTAAGAAGCGATTTAAGGTGGGATGGATCTACAAGTTTTTTCGTAGGATCTGGTAAATCTAGTGTTAAATGGACAAGAAGCTGTTTTAAAATTTAAAATTTTATTTTAAAATACATGCAAATATGTAGCATAATACAAAAGAAAATTCTATAATTCCTTCAGCAACTCTAGTGTTCTGTTTATATATCTTTTCAATTCTTCCATTCTTTATCATTTTTTTTATTATATAGTCAGTGAACTGACAAGAATGTTTTAATGGGAAATCCAGGAGATGCACATAAGCCAAAAAAGGATCAAAGAACACTGAGCAAAACGTCAAAGCATGAGACAAAAATCAGTCAAAAACATGCAAGGTGCCGAGCCAAATGAACATTCCAAAATTAAGAATCACAAAGATTTGTTTATAGGTTTGGAACTTGCAGTTTGAATAGTGAAGTAAACTTTCAGTTGATCTTCAAACCCCAATGCATCAATTGAGCAGGTCATGACACCCGAGGACAAAATGGTATTGTCCTAATGACTGTGGCAGGAAATAGCTACAACTGTATTGAGTCAAAATGGTATCCAAAACGTCAGAATTGAAATCTCTTACTTTGAAAAACACCAAATCAAGAACAAGATCAAAACAAAAAAAAATTAACAAAAAGTAAAATCGCATAACTTTTCATATTTATTTCAGATGCACTTTACATACTCAGCCATAAAAAGACCACATCAGACAAATCTGTACTGGAGAAATTATTTTCTGTTTTCTTTTTTTATTCTTCCTGTGGAAAACCACATTATCTTGAGATAAACTCATGCAGGCACAAAGCAAATATGAAATAATTAATTTTGCTTTATGTAATGTTAATATTGGTGCTGCCAATTCATCACACAGTTAATGTGTGCCACAGACTGGAACTCGTGAGCACAATAATATATTTTTTAGTAGCCATTTGTTGTATGTTTGTTGTTATTGTTCTGTCTTTTGTTGTTTGACGCATGGTAGCACAGTAGGTAGCACTTCTGCCTCATACTTCAGATCACATTTTTGTCACAATAATCTATCCATCATATTTGACAGACGCTTACCTTTCCCTCAGGGACATTTAAAAGGGACACCACTGCACCTTGATAATCCACTTAAAGCTAATTCAGTTCCCATTTACTTCAAAGCATTCTGTGGAGTTCATTGGAGTTCCTCAACACATCTGTGATTTTGCTGAACTTAAGGTGAATCAAACTCCGTGGGGTTCACTCATCGCTACTCATTGCTACACACTGTTGGTCCAAGGCAATTTAAAGCTGCTAGTGAAACTGAGGGTAAATCTTTAGAATAAGTAAGTAAATCCAGGTCCAAGGGACTACATCATTGTGAGGATGGAAGAACATGTCAAATTCATGCGTTCTTGATGGAATCGAACAAGGATTGGGTTATGAGGCAGCAATTGTAATGGTGTGCATTGTGTAACTTCAGATTCATGTAAAAATAAATTTACAAAAGCACAGTGATAACATTATTACAGGAAAATTGTGCTTCATGCAATGATTGCCAAATGTGCAAGGAAATGATACCTTGGATTTATAAGTGAATCAGAGAAAGCAGTAGAACATCTTTGACGAATTTTACAAAATTCACAAAAGTTACATTTTGTCTTTAAATCCCAAATTAATTGGTAAAAAAGTGACAGCAAGAGAAAAAGTGACATTGCTGTATGTAGCAGGTAATATATTTATTACCAAGGAGCATTTTGATATGATTTTGCTTGTTCTTCTAAAAAAAATGGACATCAGCAAAGGTTACTTCTTTTTCTTTCATTTCAAAGAAGGTTTTATGATGAAAATTCTTGCTGATTTTGTGAAACTATCCCAAAGTTATTAAATATTAACTATTCCAAGTTTTCTTCCTTTAATAAAGGTGCAGTAGCAACTCAATACTCAAAACTGGCACTGTAATAAACCACATAATACTTCTCATTACATAATGATCTATCTATGGGCTCTTGTAAAATAATTCTGCTGTATAGCAAGCACCTTCTATTTCAAATTAGTATTATGGAATTTTCCTATACATGCAAACATCATTATTTTGCATTTCATCAATTTTACATTTTAATTGAATCTTCAAAAAAGAAAATATTCCTATCCAGAATGTGCAATAAAGCTGAGCCTAAGGATTACTGGTAGTATATACAGTGAGAATACATCCATGAACATGAATACATAATGCTGATGAGCATTCAGTAAAAGCTCTTCCATCCAATCTTAAACCACCCTAATTCAAGTCAAGTTCTCAGAAGCTGTAGCCTATCCTGACAACATATGGAACAAGACAAGAACCAGCCATACTTACAGTAGGACATTCAGCAAAACATGCAAAATGTAATTAATCTCTGAACCACAGACCTTAAATAAAAGAAGTGCAACAGACAAAGTTTAATTTGAACAACACAGCCAACAAATAACATGGCATTCTCGAAACACCTTAATGCAATTTAAGTTCGCATGGTGTGTGAGCCAAACCCAGCATCATTAAGTGCAAGGTAGAAATTGGCCGTACATTGATGCCAGTCAATAGTAGGGGGCACCCACAGTCGGGGCCAATTTTAGAATTACCATTACATCTAATAAGACTGTAATGAGGATCTGGGGAGTACACCAGCACCACCAACACACACACAAACACATATATCTATATGTATAAATGTGTGACAGGTGTCTGGTCACACTTACAGGTAATCTAACTTAGACACCATTTAAATATCAGACTATGCCACCCAGTTTTATTAAGAGACTGGGAACTCCTGAAATTTACCAATAATAGCACACAGGTTTCTTTAAATTGGGCGGTGAGTAAACACACAATGAAAGACACAACAGTAATTTCAGGAAAAGCAACAGTAACTTCTATTACACCAGACAATAATAAGTACATTAAAAAGATAAATGAACATAAACAAAATCTAACAATATCAAGAACGAATTTCCTTTTTTTAAAAGGAAAACACACAGTCCACACTCTAACAGTCCGTCAAAAACAGAATTGGAGGATACAACCTTTAGTGGTACAGAGTCCAGTTTGCGCACTGTGTTACCCCAACACTTAATCGTTCAACTGTCCACCGATGCGCTCTGATCACCGGACACTTGTTTCACAACAAAAGTTTTGTCCATTCGTGGAATACCTGTCAGTGTCTCCTCATCGTTCTTTTTCTCCACTCTGGGCTCCTTGTGTTACTGTGACCTAGGCATGCCTCCCTTCTCATCTGCCAGCTTTGCTCGGTCCTTTCATGTGGCTTCCCTCACTCGCTGGACCCACAACCGTCTTCTCGTGGAGCTGTCTCTTCCTCCCTCAGGGTAAGTGTTGCCGTCGCACCAGCCACGTACCCCAGTCTGCCAGTGAGCCCCTGTGCTCTGTCCGAGTGTCTTGGCAGCGTTCTCAGTGGACTGTCCCTATCTTGCCTTCTCCTGCCCAGAAGCTTAAATCTCCTTCAGTCCCTGCCATTATCAGTTCTGGACAAATGCATTAAACCATGGCACATCTAAATTTCCTGGGTTTAACAATTAATGAAAACATAAGTTAACAAAATGTATTGTTACCAACAATTAATGAGGACAGATCTGCTGAGTAGAAGCCAATATTGTCAAACATGTTAATTTCCAAGTCAGGTAAATACAGACATCCACCAAGGAAGGAGCAGTTCTGTTATCACAACTTGGTTTTGTTTGTAATCTCAGCCAGCCAAAAACTTCAAAGTGGTGACTCCTTTGCAATACAGCAAATACCTACAATCTGCAGACAGCCTTTTAACTTCTCACCCCCAGTGCCAACAATGGGTGTCTATTGCCTGTTCATCTGCTGGGTTTTAAATGTAATATTGGCATGCTTCTTTTCCTAACAGAGAAATGGAATGACTCAGTGTACAAAAAATGTCCCCCTCTGACAAATGCTTTATGAAAATCATCAAAGGTTGCAGAGAAACTCTGCCGATATTCATGTTTAAACTCCATGAGAACCTTCAGTGCCTGGATATAGTCAATGGTAGACTTCTTAGGTGTGAAACCAGACTGCCCCGGTTGCTGGTAGTTGAGCAAGTGACCACAGACCATATTGAAGGTGACCCTAGTAAGGACATTACCCAGGACCATGAGCAGTGTTATCCCCCTGTAGTTGCTGCAATCCAGACAATCTTCCTTCCCTTTCCAGATAGTGATGACAAGTCCTATTTTCCAGTCAGTTGGGATGATGCCAGTCTCCCAAATGGAAGCAAAGATTGCTTGAAATACCAGGAGGACAGCCTTACCACCATCCTGGAGAAGTTCACCCCAGATACCACAGATCCTTGCAACCTATCCTATCCTTAGCTGGTTCATCACCTTTGTAATCTCAGTTAGATTTGGTGGTTCACATCTAATTGGAGGATCAGCATCAAGAACCATGGATCCAGAGATGTCCAACATCCTTGCTAGAGGATCAGCTTTAAATATTTGCTCAAAGTATCCAGCCCAGCGAGTCACAATTGACTGCAACTCTGTGAGGATCAGATTTGGATATGCTTAATGCTGTGAATCCTCTGTAAGCAGAATGTGGGTCACTAGACCATAGATGGTTTGTCACTTGTTTACAGATTCCTCTGACAAATGCCTCCTTATCTGCCCTCAGAGCCCTCGGAGCTGTTCTTTTAGGTTCACGGTACAGTTTGGAGTTGCCATCAAGCCATTCCCTGTGATGCCACTTGATGTTATCCAGTGCAAGATGAAACACCTCCTTCTGGGAACACTGACAATACCAACTGAACTTACAGGGACCTTTAAGGTTCTCGTAATGGAAGGTCTCCCACATCAATTTAGGATCAGCAGTCATACCCAAGTTCCTCACAC
Source organism: Polypterus senegalus (assembly GCF_016835505.1). NCBI lineage: Eukaryota > Metazoa > Chordata > Cladistia > Polypteriformes > Polypteridae > Polypterus > Polypterus senegalus. Next base: position 221,961,492 of record NC_053155.1, on the reverse strand, counting down.
AAGCTGCATGCAAACTCAATAGAAACAGCCTGATCTTGGAGTCTGGCTAGGTCCAGCCTTCTCCTAGTAGGTGGTAGCCTACTGGGTGTAAGCTGGGTCTTCAGAGTAGCAACAAGTCTATTGTCAGAATTCACAATCTGGGCACTTCTGTAGACCCTGTAGTTCTGTAGGAGCCTCCAGTGTCTGCCCACCAGGATGTGTTCGATTTCCTTCACTACACATCCAATATTGGAGTACCAAGTCCAACGATGCGGCTAAGGGCGCTGGAACCAGGATACAGCGACCCATGGCTGCTGATCTTTTGCAAAGTCAAGGAACATGGAGACACTTTCACTACAGTCGCCAGACCCATAGGGACCAACACAATCCTCATAGCCAACCCTGACAGTGCCAGTGGTTCCAATGAAGTCACCCATGACCAGAGGAGTGTCATGTTGTGGGCACCCATCAACCACCAAGCAAAGCTGTGAATAAAATGTCTCTCTCACAGAGACATCAGTCACAGCGGTTGGTTCATACACTGAGACAACAGACAACGCACCCTGAGAGTGCCTTAACCTAAGTCTTATAATACCATTGGAAGGAGCTGATCCGCCACAGCAACAGCTACTCCCTGAGTACGACAGCCATCAGAGTGACCAGACCAATAAAGGGTGTACCCACCTGCAGATATCTGTCCAGTCCCAGGTCTGCACACCTTAGAGAGTGCTGCCACTGAAATGCAGAGTTTAAGAAGCTCCTCCAACAGCAGAGGAAGATGCCGGAGATCGGGTGACGCCTGAGCACCACATCAGTTCTGATCCCCAACAGACCTGACTCTCTCCGATGGTTTTGACGCTTGCGTGGATGAGGCACCTGAAGGCTTTTTTCCCTCATCCCCTTCATAATGCGAGCAGCCTTCCTATGGGCAGCTGCAGCACAGCTAGTCCCGCAGAGAGGAGAAAGGAGTCCTCTCTGCTGTTTCAGAGCTGCGTGAATTTTTTACGGTGGCTGGAGAGCCAATCTTGCCACCAACTCCCAAGATATCCCTGGAAGTTGGAGGACCGCATTCAGTGCCAGATGCAGTTTAACATCATACCCATAACTTGGTCAAAATGAAAGAGAAAAAATAACAAATTGCAGTGTGTTTGAGCATAAGTACCTCTAGCATGTCTAGAATGAAAAATATATTCAGGGATTTAATGTTTTGCTTTGTCAGATATCCATCTAACAGTCATTTCTTTTAAAAAGCTAGTTGCATATTAGACAATGTATTTTTCTTAAATGTTTTTACAATCCAGGGAAGTTAGATCTACAGAAATTAACCAATCACAATGTGTAGATAAACTCACCAATTTAATATAAAAATATACATTGTTATACATACTTTGCCATTATTAAATGGTCAAGAAACAACAGTCTCCTCTTAGCTATCAGAACAACCATATACAAGAAAATATGCACAAGGTTTGTGATAACAATTGTAAAAATGTACCATTGACTGGAACAAAACATTTTTTCAAGAAATTAACTTAAATATAAATGTCTCATTCACTGTGACATGTTAAGATTTTAGCTTTGTCTTTTATAATAGTTTTCTTTGTTTTTGATATTTTTACCTCACCATGGTTTTGGTTTGACTATACTTTATTATGTGATGTCTTTTCATACCCACTCCATTTAAAATAAATGTTCAGTTAGGACTGTCAGTTGTCAGTTAGGACTCTCCTGTGCTCTGCAGTTACTTGATTGAGAATCTTGTATGAGCCACCTGCTGCCACAGCAATGTTGCTGTGGGATTTGTTCACTTTTTACAACTGTGTTCTTCAGTTCGATTCTGTGGTTCTCATTTTGCTTTTGACCTTTTTTTTTTTAGAATATTTGGTTAAAGATATAATTTTGTCATTATTGTTTTCAGTATTGATTTGGAGTCATTCTAATTTTTCTGTTTACCTTTTTATTAATTGAACTATTCACTTTATTTTACCTATTTTCTTTCTTTTAGTTGATATTGAAATAATTTTTCACTTAATTTAAATAAAATATTAAAATAATAAATGAAAACATTGTATTGGATAGGTTCTTTGGCAGTTTTATCCTTCCCATTTTGGGAACTTTCAAAGCAGTCCCTTTTCCTGGGTAAAAATACAATGATAACACTTACAATATTTGTGCAATATTTGTACATATTTTTATTGAGAAAACAATAATTCAGAATGTCATGTAGACTGTTTCATTCCAATATTCCAATATTTTTTCTCAACTTAAGAAATTCACTTTCTGGTTATTATTTCTATGTTTGCCACTGATTCTTCACCAACATACAATCTTCTTCTTTTGGCTGCTCCTGTTAGGGGTTGCCACAGTGGATCATCTTGTTCCATATCTTTCTGTCCTCTGCATCTTGTTCTGTTACACCCATCACCTGCATGGCCTCTCTCACCACATCCATAAACCTCCTCTTAGGCCTTCCTCTTTCTCTTGCCTGGCAGCTCTATCCTTAACATCCTTCTCCCAATAGACTCAGCATCTCTCCTCTGCATATGTACAAATCGACACAATCTCGCCTCTCTGATTTTGTTTCCCAACCATCCAACTTAAGCTGATCCTCTAATATACTCATACAATATCTAGCAAAATTTGAAGATTTTTATGACGGGTTTCTAAAGCACTTAAAAATGATTTTATTTTTCTTACATTTATTTCTTTCATCCATGAATGAACTGAATGTAACATAATATAACCTTCTCAAAACCACTTAATCAAATGCAGGTTTTCAGGGGTTTTTTGAAACAATCAAGACAGAATCAGGCACAAAATAAGAACCAAGCTGAAGAGGGCACTACTTCTTATGTTAAATTTTATAGGAATCTGTTTTTTTTTTTTAATTTAAGATGATTTACATACTAACATGAAATAAAAATAAAATAAGGCTGCCAGTATAAGTTCACAACTAATCTTCTGTATATAAACTAGAAACCTGCATCTTTGCCTGAAGACGTATAATTTAATATACAGTAACCTGAAATATTACAGCTGTAATGATGTAAAGTAAACGTGATCTTTAAAAATGTTACATGAAAATAAATTATTCTTTTAATGAAAGGTCCACATGGGTTTTATTTGGGTACTTCAGTTTTATCCTACAAACAAAAATTGTGCGTGTAAGGTTAATTGGCAACTGCATGATTTCACACTATGATCAGCAAGCATTACCAGTCTGTAACCTCTTGATTCTTCTTTTCCCAAAGGCAATTTGTTCAAACAATTGCCTGAATCATATGACTGATCAGTGCGGGTGATGATGCTGGAGCCTTCTGAGTTTCAATTTGAACTTGAATTTGGCTCAGAGTGATTGAGTCTGTTTCACGCATTACACTGAGTGCTGCTGAGACCCGTAATAGAGATTGTGGATATAGAAAGCAGGTGAATAAATGAAATTAGTAATAATAATTAATGACAATCAGAGAACAAATAAATGTAATCCATTCAGACCGGCTCAATCATTTGCTGTGTTAATTTGTTAACTTTATGTAAGTATCATCAGGAAGTGTTGCTGCTTCTCAGATATGTACAAGAGATGGTTTGAAATCCCAGCCTAATTATTATTAATGTGGGTATTTTTTCAGTTTCCTTCACATATTCAAAGGATGTGATGGTTAAGACAACCAGTGTATATATATTATGGAAACCAGGTGTGCTCCAGCTGCCCTGACCCCGACACAACTGGCACAGACCAAAATGCAGCACTACACACAGTTTATTTATTCTTCCTTATGGGAACCACACTTCCTCATTCCCCCAACAATAAGGATCTTACGAGCCGGATCACCCTCGGGGAAACATACCACATGGCCGTAGTGCTGTAGCTGATGCTCCCTCACAATGCAGGTAATATGCCTCATTCGGGACTCCATGAGCAACCGCTCATTCGACACAAAGTCAAACCAACAGTACCCAAGGATTTTCCAGAGAGACACCGTACCAAAGGAGTCCAGTCTTCATCTCAGGTCAATGGATAGTATCCATGTCTTGCAACCATATAGCAAGACAGGAGGCATTAGGACTCTAAAGACTTGGACCTTCGTCCTTTTGCATAGATATCAGGAGCGTCACACACCCCTTTCCAGCGACCTCATGACCCCCCATGTTCTCCAAATCCGTCTACTGCAGTGTTTCTCAATCTTTAAGTATTTGCGACCCGAGTTTTCATAACAGTTTTAATTGCGCCCCTGCTAACGTTTTTTTGAAACATAGATGTATATTTTATTATACCTTATTTTATTTTTTTCTCCAGCCTTTGGAGTTTTTTTTTGTTTTTTCTGTCCACCCTGGCCATCGGACCTTACTCTTATTCTATGTTAATTAATGTTGACTTATGTTTATCTTTTATTGTGTCTTCTATTTCTCTATTCATTTTGTAAAGCACTTTGAGCTACATTTTTTTGTATGAATATGTGCTATATAAATAAATGTTGATTGATTGATTGATTGATTGATTGATTGATTGATACCTACTTAACTTTTATCGACATTTATCTAACTCTATATTTATTTTTCTAGTATCAGAATGTAGTTTAAGTTCATTTGTTTTGGTTTCAATAGATGTATTTTTCATATTTTCGATTCTTGTTTTCTTTTTTCACATCTTCGCACCCCCCTTTTTGTTACTTTGCACCCCTAGGGGGGCCCGCCCCACAGTTTGATAACCACTGGTCTACTGACTTCATAGAAAGAGTCACCAGAGACATGAATGTCACTGCCAAGGCAAGTAAACCTCTCAACAAGGTCGACACTCTCTCCGCAAACAGACACACTGCTGATGGCCATGCCCAAGAGGTCATTAAAGATAATCCTGTTCTTTTTCTTGATGAAATTATAGGGTTATTAGGAAGTTGGAAAAACTTAATTATTATAATTATGACTGGTTGTGAAAAATTTCTTTAATAAACATCAATAATCATCTTGTATTTTCACATTTTTGCAACATTATTTTATTATAAATATTTTACGTATTTTATCACTGTACTATTATTTTATTAAACAGATTTTGGAAACTATAGGGCAGCACAAGGGTGCAGCGTTTAGAGCTACTGTTTTCATGTATCTTGGCTTTGAATCCCGTACCCAGTCATTGTCCCTGTGGAATCTGTGTGTTTTCCCCATGTCGTGTGAGTTTCCTGCAAGGTAATTTGCTTTTTATCCACCACCCTCAAAGATGTGCAGATTTGCTTCATTGGCAACTGTAAAATGGCAAGTTTAAATTAGAGTAGGCATGTGTGTATGTGAGTGTATCTCTGTAAAGGGATGTTTCTCTCTTGTACCCAATAGTCTCTAGTACTATGTGACTGTGAACAAAGTGGGCTTTATAATGCTATATTTTGACAACAACAACATTTATTTATATAGCACATTTTCATACAAATAATGTAGCTCAAAGTGCTTTACATGATGAAGAAAGAGAAAAAAAGACAAAGTAAGAATTAAGATAAGAGAACACTAATTAACATAGAATAAAAGTAAGGTCCGATGGCCAGGGAGGACAGAAAAAACAAAAAAAACTCCAGACGGATGGAAAAAAAAAAATCTGCAGGGTTTCCAGACCATGAGACCGCCCAGTCCCCTCTGGGCATTCTAACTAACATAAATGATCAGTCCCTATTGTATTCAGGGTTCTCATGGAAGGACTTGATGATGACGGTCACATGGACTTCTGACCTTTATTCCATCAATGTAGGGACATCACAGTGCCCACAGATCACCACCACAGAAAACCGGAAAAAGAACAGAAAGGAGAGTAGGGGTTAGTAAGGATTTTGGAGCCACCATGAATAGTAATGATAATTAATTGAATATACAGAGCATCACGATTAAACTAAAATGAAGTTATGAGAAAGCTATGTTAAAGTAATGTGTTTTCAGCAAGTCCTCTACTGAATTAGACTGGTGAATTCCTATTGGCAGGCTATTCCAGATTTTAGGTGCATAACAGCAGAAGGCCGCTTCACCACTTCTTTTAAGTTTAGCTCTTGGAATTCTAAGCAGACACTCATTTGAGGATCTGAGGTTACGATTTGGAATGTAAGGTGTCAGACATTCCGAAATATAAGATGGAGCGAGATTATTTAAGGCTTTGTAAACCATAAGTAGTATTTTAAAGTCAATTCTGAATGACACAGGTAACCAATGTACTTACATCAAAACTGGAGAAATGTGCTCGGATTTTCTTTTCCTAGTTAGCATTCTAGCAGCTGCATTCTGCACTAGTGGCAATCGATTTATGTCTTTTTTGGGTAGTCCTGAGAGGAGTACATTACAGTAATCTAGTCGACTGAAAACAAACGCGTGAACTAATTTCTCAGCATCTTTCAATGATATAAGATGTCTAAAAGGACATACATAAATGAATCTATACATTTAAAGGAGAGTTGGGATACGAGAGACTGTGTTTGTGTGTTTGTGGAGAAATGGAGAGTTAAGGCGGGTGGAGGAGTCACGTGATCATCTCCCCTCCCATTCACGTCATTTCATTCACTTCATTTCGCTCCGAGCTGAGCTCCGCAGCTGACGCAGTCTTGCCATTTTTTCCTTAGTGTTTAGTCCTCTCTCCTTTACTGATTTATATAAAGGAGAGTTGGGATCCAAGAGACTGTGTTTGTGGAAGGATGGAGAGTTAAGGTGGGTGGGGCAGTCACGTGATTATCTCCCATCCCATTCACCTCATTTCATTTACTTCATTTCGCTCCTAGCTGAGCTCGGCAGCTGACGCGGTCTTGCCGTTCTTTTTCCTTAGTGTTTAGTCCTCTCTCCTTTACTGATTTACTGTTTACTAGATGCAGTACTTACTGAATAGTATTTTTTCCTTTAGTGTTTCTGCTTAGTGTTTCTTAGTGTTTAGTAGACGCGGTGTGCCGGTGTTCCTGGTGGTTTTGCGGTTTACTAATACTTTCTACTTTGTTTTTGTACTTTAATATTTAGTAGACTTTTACTTTATCTCATTTATTGTTGTTTTTTACTGTTGTTCTCAGTGGTGTTGCCCTTTTTTACTTTATCTCATTTAGTGTTTGGTAGACTTTTACTTTATCTCATTTACTGTTGTTCCTGGCAGTGTTGACGTTTTTCCCGTTTCTATTTTTTATGTAGCATGTTCACGAATTAGTCATAGAGAAAATTTATATATTTTGGCTCTAGAAAGACAAACCAAAAATGCTGTATATAAAGAAGCTCTATAAGTCGCATGTAGATACATAATAATTCCAACTACAGTGACTGCAGAGAAATGCACAAGGTCTGCTAGTATATATAAAAAGCAGCAGGGCTTGATGGAATCAACTCTATAGAACATAAAATATGTGCCACCCAGCTCTGTGGGCTCCTTTAGCACCTGTTTTCTCTATTTCTGAATTTTCAGAAAGTTCCCCTTTTGTGGAAAACATTGTGTCTTGTCCAAATGCTTGAGAAAAGGCATTCCAGTGGTCCCAGTGAGTTCAGACCAGTTGCTTTTACTTAATACATCATGAAGACTTATGAAAGACTGGTACCAAAACAGCTTTGACCTACAGTTTGACTATAAGGCACATACAGGTGTTGAGGATCCTCTGATTTTCATGCTCCACAGAGCCTACTCCCACTTGGACAAAGCTAGCCCCACAGTCAGGATAATGTTCTTTGGTTTTCTCAATGCCTTACTGGGGACAAAGCTCAAGGCTGTGTATCTTGATGACCCCACAGTATCCTGGATCATGAACTTCCTGACCAATAGACAACGTTTTGTGAGACTCAGGGACTGTGTGTCAAAAATGGTAGTGTGCAATACTTGAGCACCACAGAGAACTATCCTGTCTTCCTTTCTGTTTACCCTCTACACAATGGAATTCCAGTGTAATACCAGCACCTGCCATCTACACAAATTCTCAGATGACTTCTCCAAATGCATTAATAAGGGAGGCCAGTCAGAACACAGGAAGCTTGTAGAGGACAATGTCCTATGGTGCAGGGAGAATCACCTGCTCAACAACATCTAAGACCAGTCACCATTCAAGGGGAGTACATGGAAGTGGTACAGAGGTACAAGTACCTGGGAGTTCACATAAACAGCAAACTGGACTGGTCTGATAAAACAGTAATGCTGTACAAGAAGGGATAGATCTAAAGTGACTGAAGACTTTTGATGTATACAGCTAGACTGTATGCAACTGCTAGAAATGTGTTATCAAAATTGCAGAATTGTGATAACTCCATGTAGGGTTGTAACCATGAATGCTGTCATTTATGACTTGCCCTCTTAGTTCAAGGTGGAGAGCTCTTAGTGCTTAAATTATAAAGAAAACCTGACAAAGACGGAATTGAACAACCTTGTGATTCTCCTTTGTGTTGCACTGCAATTCCACTCTCGATCAAGCCTTACTTAACACCCCCCATACTCCATTTTATATTACAGTAGATACAGTAGAAGCAGCATGGGTAAGTAATGTTAAGCTCTGGTCATTTTTCTCTGCTCGTCTGGCTTCAGTCTATTTGTATGTTTAATTTGCTCTGAGCTTGCAGGGTGCAAACTGTAGCACACAGGAAAAAGAAAAAAAAACTTGGAAACTCCAGGGTCAAAATTTTGGGTTCAAAGTAGTCTATCTTGTCTGTATGGTCCTCCAGAACAACTTTGCAAAATTTGGTCCTGATCAGTCAAAGGGTGTAGGATTATATAGGAAACATATAGACAGACACTTTTTTAGTACTGTACAGTATAGATCTATCTGATTGCATTATTTGTTCTGTATGCACTTTTTCGTGTTTGGAGTATTTCTTCATGTTTCTGTACTGAATGCTCAATTTTTATTCTGTGAAAATCCACTGTTGCTTTAATTCAGAAACAGGAATCTGAAACAAACTGACACTGACTTGGACTATCATTTCATTTACTCATACATAAGCGATGGCTAATTAGCTAATTAAAATAGACAATATTCTTTACATTTTTCTTTCAAATCTAAAAGATAGACAAGTGAGCAGCAATCATAACACAAACAAATTCCTTTATTGCTTACAGCTAATCACACATACAGAAGGAAAGATGAGTGCACTGACAGATACCTATGACACGTCTGCACTGTAAGACTAAAATAAAGACAACATATGCGCTAAACATTTTCAGTTATTAAAAATGAATAAATAATAAATTTAGCATTTAGAGAAATAAACACCATTAATCCATCTTGAAAGCAGCTGAAAATTACATTATCTACCTAAAGCTGGGAGCTTTCAATTAATTACCATATTTTTTAAGACTAAGTAACACATTATTGCACATTAATGCAGTCTTCCAGCAACAAGCTTAAAATGATTTAAAATGCAGCTGCTAGTGTCCTGACATGTAACAAACACCTGGACTGTTTAACTCAAAGGAGGCGAAACATCATCAAAGAGAACTGCAATCACATGCAAGGTGGGGGTTCAAGTTAGACTAGTAAATTGCTGTTTAAACTTGAATCGCATTATCCTGTTTTGCAGAAATTTCTTTTTTTTCTAAACTTTTAATGTTCCACTGAAGGGCAGCTACTAAAAGGATTTTGGGCAGCCCCAACACAGATAATGTAGCTATACAAAAATGCTACAAACATAATGTCAAAAGCCATGCTTAATCTATTTCAGAGTCATGGGAGTCTGGAGTATTTTCTAACAGCACTGGGTACAAAGAAGGAATCATCTTTGGGTAGGGCACTAATCCATCGTAGGGTGCACTCACACACATTGGCCAATTTAAAATCACTACTTTTCATTAATGAGTGGTGGGAATGTGGCAGGGAAGCCCAAGTACCTACAGGAAAACTCAGACTTAGGTGGAACATGATCATCCACATAGACACCAAAGTGGTGCAGAATTTGAAATCAAAATCCTGTCTTAATGAGTGGTAACTACTCCATCACAGTGCAAACTAGTCTGGCAGAAAAAAAAAACTAAAATGTAATTGAAAATAGCAATAAATGGTATCTAGTGAGCTAGTAAGAAAGACCTTTTTGCAGGTCTACTTATTTTTGATGAGCAAAAGAGTGGAGTTTCATTTGGTATACAGATTCACAAAATTGCCCCTACATTTTTTTTCTATTGTGATTTTGCAATTGCAAAAGACAAAACTCACTAAAATTGGGGGTGAAAACCAAAGAATACTGCTTTCTAAGGGTTATTATATAGCAAAGAGAGCTGTCTGCTTTGTCCACCGCCTCTCTAAGGCTGCCTCAATCTTCCACAACTCCTTTTATGTGGCTCCATGTGCTCTCATCTGCTCCATGCATTGCCTGTCTGCATATTCACGCCGTTGACTCCACCTCACACTGCTCATTTGGTGTCAGAGGTTTCACAATCTGTGCTCATTATCACCAATTCTGTAAGCCAATCTAAGTCAGGTTCCTTCCAAAGGCTCACCAGCAATGACATAACTAGACCACTGGATTTTAGCAGTGGAGAAGTGCTTACAGGGAAATGCTTTCTACCCACACATCCCTTTTCCTCACTCTGTACCAGAGTATATTTTGCCCTGCCTTCTTACCTGGATAAAAAGATTTCAGATGAGCTGAATATAAAGTGGGTGGCATGGTGGCGCAGTGGTAGCGCTGCTGCCTCGCAGTAAAGACACCTGGGTTCGCTTCCCAAGTCCTCCCTGCGTGGAGTTTGCATGTTCTCCAGGTGCTCCGGTTTCCTCCCACAGTCCAAAGACATGTAGGTTATGTGCATTGGCGATTCTAAATTGTCCCTGATGTGTGAGTGTGTGTGTGTCCTGCGGTGGGTTGGCGCCCTGCCTGGGATTTCGTCCTGCCTTGCACCCTGTGCTGGCTGGGATTTGCCTTAGCAAACCCCCGTGACTCTGTGTTAGGATATAGCGGGTTGGAAAATGACTGACTGAATATACAGCAGGCGCTAATGGCATGAAATTCACTTCTCTTTGCTACAAATCGTTCCAGTCATTTTTGACTGGTTTCTTAATAAAACCAGAAAATTAATGGCATAAATTAATTCTAGCAACTGTTGTGACCAGGAACATACTTGTCTAAGACATATTACAGTATATCTTACATTCACTGAAGGTCACTACTCCATCACTGAGCACAGAATCCATGCATAAAGGATTTCAAACTGAAAAATATTTAATTAGTTTTTTTGGTTCTAACTAAAACATATACATTAACGCTATAAAGCAATTCATAGAGTCTTTACTGTACAATTAAACACTAGAGAGACATGTTTCTAACCAGGTGTTGCACAAGATGCATGCTGTGCCAAACTGTACTTATCACAAAAGCCATTACAATGCTGTTGGGATTTTGTATATTTATAGAAACACTAGTTTAGGAATGTATGAATGATTAAAGCATTAACCCAATTTACTATTATAATCCCCATGACAGCTGCATTGCACTATGAAACAAATGCCAAAAAAAATTCAAGCAAAGTAAATTTTTAAAAAGTACAATAAAGCTACATTTTCTTATATTTAGTCATAATCTTGTATCACAATATATGTATGTTCATTACAGAGGGACTTGGACAGCATACAGGCTTGGGTGGGTTTGTGGCAGATGAAACTTAATGTCAGTAAATGTAAAGTACTGTATTACACATAGGAAGTAAAAATGTTAAGTTTGAATACACAATGGGAGGTCTCAAAATCATAAGTTTACCTTATGAGAAGGATTTGGGAGTCGTAGAGGACTCAACACTATCAATTTCCAGGAAGTGTTCAGAAGCCATTAAGAAAGCTAACAGAATGTTAGGTTATATAGTATGATGTGTAGAGTACAAGTTCAAGGAGTTTATGCTCAAGTTTTACAACACACTGTTGAGGCCTCATCTGGAGTACTGTGTGCAGTTTTGGTCTCCAGGCTACTAAAAGGACATACTGTAGCAGTGCTAGAAAAAGTCCTGAGAAGAGCAACTAAGCTGATTGCAGGGCTAAAGGGGATACCTTATGAGGAAAGATTAAAGGAATTGAGCCTTTTCAGTTTAAGCAAAGGAAGATTAAGAGGTGACATGATTGAAATGTTTAAAAGTATGAAGGGAATTAGTACAATTGATCAAGACTGTTATTTTAAAATGAGTTCATCAAGAATACGAGGACAGAGCTGGAAACTTGTTAAGGGTAAATTTCACGCAAACATTCCAGTTTTTTTTTTTTTACACAGAGAACCATAGACACATGGAATACGCTACCAAGTACTATGGTAGATGGTAGGACTTTAGGGTTTTTCAGAACTGGACTTCATTTTTAGAAGAATTAAGTGGATAGGATTGGCAAGCTTTGTTAGCCTGAATAGCCTGTTCTCATCTAGATTTTTCTAATGTTCTAATGTAAAGAGGAATAGCACAGTGGCTACCTCCACTGCCACGTGTACAGATCTTGGATTCAAACATCACAACTGTTGCTGTCTCTCTGGAGAATGCATGTTCACTCCACTCCTGCGTGGCTTTTCCTTGGGCTCTGCAGGTATTCTACACCCTAAATACAGTATGTAAATGTTACGCTACTGCGGTTGGCTGGCGCCCTACCTAGGGTTTGTTTCCTGCCTTGCGCACTGTGTTGGCTGGGATTGGCTCCAGCAAACCCCTGTGACCCAGTAGTTGGGATATAGCGGGTTGGATAATAGATGGATGGATGGAAATGTTACACTAAATGGCATTTCTAAATTGGTTGATTGTGAGTGAGGACGGTCAATTCAGTGTTAGTTCCTGCCTTGTGAATGATTCTCCAGGTAGTCTTTGCTTTTGATTATGCTCTTTAAGAATGGCTTTTCATGTTATATTTACAGAACTCAGCGTACATTCATGTAAGGTTATGTAGAGGGTTCAGTGATATACTCACATCAATGCTTTGCTTTTCATTTTGCATCCTTTATGTATTAATTTGTTTGAAATCAAAGTACATTATGTTCAACTAGAGAAACCATCACCATCAATAGCCAAGAATTTCACTGTAGCCCAACGAAATGATTTATTTTAAAGTTTGATGTTCAACTTTAACAAGACATTGCAATGCAGTGCTTTACATGCAAATCACTTTTACACCTAAATTTATATACACTCATTTCCATACATTTGTCAGTGTTTGTCATAGTGAATATGACCATATGGTATGACCAAATCCCATGTCAGGCTCTGAGCTTTTGAGCTAACTTTTAGCTGAAAACACAAGAAATATTCATTCTCCTGACATTTTCAGATATTCATTTAGAGTTATGGAAATAATCAGAAAAACAGAAAGAAAGCAAATATCCTTGCTTTGGGACTGTTGTGCTCAAAGCTCACATGTACCTAATTACCAGGTTCAGAAAAATAATGGATAGATGATATACATGACAGTGTATTTCTTTTTAAAGAGTTATTCGGCATGTCTTCAGTAACAGATTTTATGAGTTTTGTATCAATCCCAATGAAAGGTCAGTAGACATGAATGGTGCTCATTACCTGGATTAGTACATCTTTAAAATGAGGGAGAAGCAATGATAAACTTCACCTCTCAAGGCCGCAAGGTTTCGGCTATTTTTTTTCCAATTTACTGCTTCTGCTTCTGTTTTAATTGGAAAGACATTTCTTACTGACTTTGGCTAAACTTGACATCATTTAAATTTTTCTAGCCACCCCCAGACAGAACGTGCACTTGTGTCCTCTGTCTAATATGTAAGATAGCTTAATCAAAGTTTTAAAACTTAAAATCTAAAAATCACACACCATTCAGTGTATTTGTAGTGAACTATTGTAGTTCTCTTAAATTTGGCCACAATTCCACATGCCCTTGGCCTAAATTATAAGGCTTTAAGATGGAGAAAGTGAATTTGCTGTCCTAGTAATAATACTGCAATAATTTGCATATCAATTCCTGTTTCTAGTTAGAGGCTACAGGGACTGCTTCTTTATTTAACTAAATAACAGCAAATAATATTAAAGCTAATGCTGATCTCCAAAAAAGTGAGTCGCAGAGAAGGAGGCTGGACGAGGAACGCCATACTGGCTGAGTGGCATATTTTTCAGAAACTGGGAGCAGAACTGAACAATTGGGGCACATCAAGTAAGTGGGTTTGTGTTTTCTATTAAATAAAATTAAGTTATGTATTTTAATATTATGGCACCAGAGAATGGCATGCATTCATATTGGTCTGACATGTGAGTAAGACTTCCACTGTACTCTGTACTCATGACAATACCGCTACAACTAAAACTACAACTAAATCTTAACAGCAAGTTAACTATGATTGATAAAAATACATACCTGTTTGAAGAAGTTTAGGGAAACAAAATAAAGAAACTTTTATTATCCCTGCTACACATCTCTAGTAACTTTACATGAGATGTGTAGTATGTGCATTATCATTAACACTAGAATTACCAGAGCCTACGAAAAAACTCGTAATTCCGTCCCACCTTAAATCGCTTCTTAAAATCGTTCACAGCTTTCCACCAGCGTCTTTTGTCATCTAAATGTGCTGATAAAAATCAGGCTGCAAGCAGCCGGCTATTCCATCCCCCCACCGACTTAGAACTTTCACAAACTTCTCCCAGCTCATGCCTTGATTGATTATCTGGGAGTGAAATGGAGTTTTAGAGTGGAAAGAATAGATCATTATTTGGAATACACGCATTTCACGTGTGTTCCGTTTCTACAGTAATCCGTGTAAACACATTTTTAAAACAGAAACGTTTTTCATATTGTAGTAGTAAATAACAAAATGTAAATATAAACTATATAATGTATGAAGCCTGAAGTCCAAATATCAAACACTTCCAAAAAAGGTACACATATAATAGAACAAGTATGCTTTTATTCAAAAATATAACTGCAGAAAAAAGCCACCTTAGCATGCCACATTTACACATACTTACTACACGATAGCATAATGGTATCAGCAACAGACTAGTATCCAAAAGGTCATGAGTTCGATCCCACATGGTTCAGTTTTGAGAAGTAAACTGCTCTTATTCTTACTATTTTAGAATAAAAACACGCATTTGATTTCAGTGTGTAACAGCCAATGTAATTTATGATACTTGTAAAGGTTAGTTTTTTTTTTTTTATTCACTTTTCATTCTCAGTCTCAGTCGTGTTCAGGATCCTTCCCTACCCCCCATCTGAGAATGATCTTTTCACATAAAGATGCGCTGTAGCTCTGCAGCGCACTTGTGACTGCATTCTCGCACCAATGCTTGCGAACTGAAGTGCCTGCGTGCACTTTTCGTGGCATTACACGTCTATTTTTTTGAGCATGCCCGTGTCGCTCAAACACAGAAACATATGTTGGTGTACAAGAATAAAAAACAAATGCACTTTTATTCTAGACTATAAGTGAAGAAAAAAATAAAGCAAGTTACAGTAGGCGGTTGATACGACAGCTTGCGTGGTGCAATGCTAAGAACTGCTGATTTCGATCCGTGCTATATAAAATCATCACATTCAAATATTAACAATTTCCACACACCCTTCCTACATTCACGACATGTGTACTTGTTGCAGTGTACACATCTCTCTGGCTATGGTTCCTATTACACTGAATGAGCACCTGACATTGTACTTTCTTCCCTATATAAATCACATTCGAGTATAGCGCCTCCAAATAAATCACATTTGAGTTATAGCGCCTTTATGTGAAAACAGCATTGTCAGATTGGGGGGGGATCGTGAACGCGACTGAGAGAATGGAACTGAATAAAAAAAAGACTGAAATCAAATGTATGTTTTTATTCTAAAATAGTTAAGTACATGCAATATTATTTGAAAACGAACAGCGTCAGATCGGGTTTGAATACACGCTGCGACGCTGAACTCCCTGTCTATCTACATAGTAATAACAGTAATTTTATTATTATATAGGAGCTTCCCTGTCTGCCTATCATATAGTGCCTTTCCTTCCTACCTATCTATATATCTATCCCCTTAGCTGTTTTTTTATATCTATTATACAGTGCCTTCCCTGTTTATTTATATATCTAGTGCCTTCTCTGCCTGTTTGTCTGTCTGATTGCATATAGCGCTGAACTTACTGCTCTGTACTATTCTGTCCTCTGCATGTCATGGAGTACAAAAGAAACAGCACCATACAGCAACATGTGCGAACTGGCAAGATCGGGGAAAAAACACGCGGTCACTGATTACAAACCGCAAGATGAATGAAAGAGACAATATATGTAAAAACATCATCGCACTAATGCAATATTATTTGAAAACGAACAGCGTCAGATCGGTTTGAATACACGCTGACGCTATTACAGAAGGCGCCAGCTTATTCATTGCAGCAGTTTCAACGATAGTACATGCAATATTATTTGAAACGAACAGCGCCAGATCGGCGCATATTCAAACCCGATCTGACGCTGTTCGCTTTCAAATAATATTGCATGTACTTAACTATTTTAGAATAAAAACATACATTTGATTTCAGTCTTTTTTTTTTATTCAGTTCCATTCTCTCAGTCGCGTTCACGACTGGGGGGGCATCATCAATCTGGCAATGCTGTTTTCACATAAAGAAGCGCTATAACTCAAATGTGATTTATTTGGAGACGCGCTATACTCGAATGTTATTTATATAGGGAAGAAAGTACAATGTCAGGTGCTCATTCAGTGTAATAGGAACCATAGCACAGAGAGATGTGTACACTGCAACAAGTACACATGTCGTGAATGTAGGAAGGGTGTGTGGAAATTGTTAATATTTGAATGTGATGATTTTATATAGCACGGATCGAAAATCAGCAGTTCTTAGTATTGCACCACGCAAGCTGTCGTATCAAGCGCCTACTGTAACTTGCTTTATTTTTTCCTCACTTATAGTCTAGAATAAAAGTGCACTTGTTTTTTATTCTTGTACACCAACATATGTTCCTGTGTTTGAGCGACACGGGCATGCTCAAAAAAATAGACGTATAATGCCACGAAAAGTGCACGCAGGCACTTCAGTTCGCAAGCATTGGTAAGAGAATGCAGTCACAAGTACGCTGCAGAGCTGCAGCGCATCTTTATGTGAAAAGATCATTCTCAGATGGGGGGTAGGGAAGGATCCTGAACACGACTGAGACTGAGAATGAAAAGTGAATAAAAAAAACCAAACTAACCTTTACAAGTATCATAAATTACATTGGCTGTTACACACTGAAATCAAATGCGTGTTTTTATTCTAAAATAGTAAGAATAAGAGCAGTTTACTTCTCAAAACTGAACCATGTGGGATCGAACTCATGACCTTTTGGATACTAGTCCGTTGCTGATACATTATGCTATTGTGTAGTAAGTATGTGTAAATGTGGCATGCTAAGGTGGCTTTTTTCTGCAGTTATATTTTTGAATAAAAGCATACTTGTTCTATTATATGTGTACCTTTTTTGGAAGTGTTTGATATTTGGACTTCAGGCTTCATACATTATATAGTTTATGCTTACATTTTGTTATTTACTACTACAATATGAAAAACGTTTCTGTTTTAAAAATGTGTTTACACGGATTACTGTAGAAACGGAACACACGTGAAATGCGTGTATTCCAAATAATGATCTATTCTTTCCACTCTAAAACTCCATTTCACTCCCAGATAATCAATCAAGGCATGAGCTGGGAGAAGTTTGTGCACGTTCTAAGTCGGTGGGGGGATGGAATAGCCGGCTGCTTGCAGCCTGATTTTTATCAGCACATTTAGATGACAAAAGACGCTGGTGGAAAGCTGTGAACGATTTTAAGAAGCGATTTAAGGTGGGACGGAATTACGAGTTTTTTCGTAGGCTCTGGTAATTCTAGTGTTAAAAGGTAAGACAAATGTAAATCACAGGAAAACACCTTTTAGACTTCATATAGCAAGGGAAACTGACATACTTTGCACTCAGAGAAATCTGTGTGTTATAAGCTACCACCATTCTGTGGTTAATAAACAAATAGTTGCAGTTTAAATGTGTACTGTTTAGACTGAACATAGCCAAGCTGCGAACCTGTGATCTGGATGGATTACAACCTCACCAAAATACTGGAAAAGATATGTATTTATTTATGTATGTATGTATTTGTTCTTTCTTGTTATTGTTCTTTAAACAAATGTAGATGGTTGAATTTTTTCCAGTAGCATCATGGCACTTTGACTAGTGAAGGACAGACAGGCATTGCCCAATTTGCTACTCTTTGGCAATCAAGTTTTCCATTTAAGCTGCTGCTGCCAGACCCTTTTAATTTCAGCTAAAATGTAAGTTCTTCTCACAGGCCCTTCTTTTTTTCTAATACAGTTTTTGGAACTCATCTGATTCAACTGATTAATCACAGACAAATAGCACCCATATCAGTATGGCACCACTTACCCCACTTGGTCAGTGGACAAAGTAAACCAACAGCAAAATGTCCACAGCTCTCTGCCTAGCCTTAACCTCTAATGTGTAGCAGGACTCCCACTGCCTAAGGAATAGCCACACCAAATTGAGAGTGAACCTTTTACTTCAGTGGATAATCTAGTGCTGGACCATAAAAGTGAAATACTGTCCATAAAGAGTTAGATAAGGATGAACAAGTGAACTTCAATGCACTCTTCTTGTTTAACAAGGGAATTGACTGATCATTGGCTTCCCAGCAGATGTACTTTTTATGCTCCAAAAGGATACATTTGTTGTATAAAGCATCAAAGATTGTAAATTGCAGTATAGGAGTCAAGGAAGAGAAAAGCATCTGGACAAAGAAAGATAAAGAGCACTGAATGCCCTTCCACGAGTTCCAGGGGAACTTTCAACGAGCCATCAAGGAATCATGATGAAGTGTTCCCTCTAAACAGATACAACAGGAATCAAACAGATAAGTAAAGAACTTTGATTCTGATTTGTAACTTTTTAGTTAGACTAAAGTAACGCAAATGTATAAACATATATGCCGCTGGGAAACAGGAAATTTTCAAATGGCGTTCAATGCACGAATAAACACATTACGAAATACTATCATATCTAATGATGAAATGTATTGTACAGGATATGCAATTAATGATGGTAATCATAATTCATTCAATATTCATTTTATGTTGTTGAAGAAAACATCATGAAGGTGTTGTCCATTTCTCCATACACATTCTGACAGCCTGTTGTAGAAATTCTGCATTGCTCAAAGTAACATGTCAAGAAGAATGCTAGCTATTTCCTGTTCAATCCTTCTTTTTATTTATTTATTTTTTTAACATTTTATTGAATTTATTAAAATCAAATAACATTCAATACAAGTAGGTCAAGTTTTACAAAACTAGGTTCGAAACAAATCAGCCCCCCAATCTTCCTTTTTAGTTCGGCAATGGTTGTTGGACATGTGCAGTATATTTGGCTTTTAAGATGTCCCCTCAGAAAAAAATCACAAACAGTGAGATCTGGGGATCTCGGAGGCCATGGAATGTCACTGTTGCGTGAAATGACACACCTTCCAAACAATCCAAAGGAGCTGGCATTCCTTTGTGAAAATGGGCAGCTTCAGATCCAGGAGCAGGGCAGCCTACATAAAGGGGAAGCCAGTAAAACTTCCAAAGAATTCTATTTAGTGCAACAGCTAGTAGGACTATTATGGATAGAGAGCAATGTAAAGAGTAAAAATTCATATTTGCACTCGCCGCCGAGGAGTATCACAGCAGCTCTGCGCAGCGCTACAATATAAATAGTATTTGGATTGTGGTATAAAGTGTGTCAGAACAAATGTACTGCAAATAAATTAATAAACAAATAAATAAAATAAAAAAGACTGATCCATACATTAATCAGAAACACTCTGACAGCATGTTGAAAAGGTAATGTCACATTTTTTTCTGAAATCACTTATTGAACTTTAGGAGTGGGCACATCTCAGCCTATGTCAGTAATAATAAGCAAAAGGAAGGAACCAGACATTTCATTTTCCTGTATGTTTGTTGGATTATCACTATTATATCTGGCTGACTGAGGTTAAGGCAAATTCACGGGACATTATATAAGAACAATAATTGTCTTTAGGGAAATTCCCTGCCATCAGGATCAGAGAAAGCATAGGTGAAATCAATAGTTCAAAGGCATCGTAACAAATAGACGGGACATGCAGTAGACTCTATATGAAAGTACATGTTTGGGTACTATGGGATACAGTTGGCTAAAAGTGGGAGTAAAGAGCCATGAAACATAACATTCTCCACTGATATAGATGGGTATCTGTCAATATTTTTGTACTACCGCACTATTATGATCCTGTTTTATTTTGATTTTTATTAACATTATTTGATACTATATTCATTTTTGTTTTGTTCCTTTTAGACTTTTGAAACTTGAGGACCTAATTTGACTATGAACTGTAATTCAAGTTGATAATTAATTTTCATGTTTTTTGGGGCACCTTATTTTATTATTGCCACCCACTTTTTTCTGTGCTGCTATAGCATTGTCAGGTATGGGTTTACTTGGTTATCCAAGATTCCAGATAAAAACCATATTATTTCAGGAGCAAATTTCTTTAAGTTAACTTTCAGATTAGTAAATTCTTGCATCATATTTATGGCTACAATTTTAGTTTTTGTTTTGGCTTAAAGGCAGAAAATTCAAAGTGGTGCCTCATGATTGAAGCCGCTGTCTCGCTCTATTTTTTGAAGTTGCGCTGAAGGCTCTCCAATATGTTTGTACTGATGCTTTGCATTTTTTATTCTATCATAAAGATAAAAATGTCTTGTAAATAGTAATACTATTTTATTATTATTTCATAGAGTCTCCTGTGTTTGGGGTGGGGGTGGCATCAGGTTCTTTCAAGGATTGTTTTCATTCTCCACATGGCTAATTACACATGCACAGGGCACGCATCTCCTTCTCTTATATTGATGTGGAACTCGAAGATTGACCTGCACATTTGCTGACAAGCAGAGATAACTCGTTATTTATGCTGTACATCTATACTAGTGACGTTGGAAAGTTCAATATGGCGGCCGACAGTGGTGTCATACCAACGAAATAGGTACGTACAGTGGTTTCTGTTAAAAGTTTAATATGGGGGCCGACACTGGCATCATACCACCGAAATAAGTACCAAATTTCAGCCTACTACCTACACGGGAAGTTGGAGAATTAGTGATGTTGGAAAGTACAATATGGCGGCTGACAGTGGCGTCATACCACCGAAATAAGTTGTTGACCGTTATGACCGTTACGTGTAGAATTTCGAAATGAAACCTGCTTAACTTTTGTAAGTAAGCTGTAAAGAATGGGCCTGCCAAATTTCAGCCTTCTACCTACATGGGAAGTTGGAGAATTAGTGACGTTTGGAAAATTCAATATGGCGGCCGACAGTGGAGTCATACCACCAAAATAAGTACACACATCGGTTTTGGTTAGCGCAGGGAAGCCACCTACCAAATTTCGTGAAGATGGGGTCAGCCTTCTACCTACACAGGAAGTTTGAAAATTGGTGACGTTGGAAAGTTCAATATTGTGGCCGACAGTTGCGTCATACTAACGAAATAAGTAAGTACATCGGTTTCGGTTAGCGCAGGGAAGCCGCCTACCAAATTTCGTGAAGATGGGCCATAAATAAGAAAGTTCAACATGGCGGACATTGTCGACTGTTATTGACCGTTATGACTGTTACATGTAGAATTTCGAAATGAAACCTGCTTAACTTTTGTAAGTAAGCTGTAAGGAATAAGCCTGCCAAATTTCAGCTTTCTACTTACATGGGAAGTTGGTGAATTAGTGATGAGTCAGTCAGTCAGTCAGTCAGTGAGGACTTTGCCTTTTATTATTATAGATATATACAGTATATACCCCAGTCTACATACTGTCAAATAAACGAACCACACGCCGTGGCGCAACACAAGAGGCTTCGCCTCTAGTGCTAACGTCCGAGGTTCGATTCCCGAGAAGGGGTGCAGTGAGTGTGTATGCCTAATGAGCCCAGAATTAGGGCAAAACATGTGTTGCGTACTCTTTGTATTATTTGACAGTAAAACTATTTATATGTATATATATATATATATAAACTGCTCAAAAAAATTAAAGGAACACTTTGAAAACACATCAGATCTCAATGGGAAAAGGAAATCTTCCTGGATATCTATACTGATATAGACTGGGTAATGTGTTAGGAACGAAAGGATGCCACATCGTTTGATGGAAATGAAAATGATCAACCTACAGAGCCCTGAATTCAAAGACGCCCAAAAATCAGAGTGAAAAAATTATGTGGCAGGCTAGTCCATTTTGCCAAAATTTAATTGCAGCAACTCAAAATTGTACGCAGCACTTTGTATGGCCCCTGTGTTCTTGTATACATGCCTGACAACATCGGTGCATGCTTTTAATGAGATGACAGATGGTGTTGTGGGGGATCTCCTCCCAGATCTGGACCAGGGCATCACTGAGCTCCTGGACAGTCTGAGGTGCAACCTGGTGGCATTGGATGGACCAAAACATAATGTCCCAGAGGTGTTCTATTGGATTTAGGTCAGGAAAGTGTGGTGGCCAGTCAATGGTATCAATTCCTTCATCCTCCAGGAACTGCCTGCATACTCTCACCACATGAGGCCAGGAATTGTCGTGCACAAGGAGCCACTGTACCAGCATAGGGTCTGACAATGGGTCCAAGGATTTCATCCTGATACCTAATGGCAGCCAAGGTGCCTTTGTCAAGCCTGTAGCGGTCTGTGTGACCCTCCATGGATATGCCTCCCCAGACAATCATTAACCCACCACCAAACTGCTCATGCTGAATGATGTTACAGGCAGCATAATGTTCTCCATGGCTTCTCCAGACCCTTTCACTTCTGTCACGTGCTCAGGGTGAACCTGCTCTCATCTGTAAAAAGCACAGGGCACCAGTAGTGCATCTGCCAATTCTGGTATTCTATGGCAAATGCCAATCGAGCTGCATGCTGCTGGGCAGTGAGCTCAGGGCCCATTAGAGGATATGGGGCCCTTGGGTCACCCTCATGTAGTCTTTCTGGTTGTTTGGTCAGAGACATTCACACCAGTGGCCTGCTGGAGGTCATTTTGTAGGGCTCTGGCAGTGCTCATCCTGTTCCTCCTTGCCCAAAGGAGCAGATACTGGTCCTGCTGATGGGTTATGGACCTTCTATGGCCCTCTCCAGCTCTCCTAGAGTAACTGCTTGTCTCCTAGAATCTCCTCCATGCCCTTGAGACTGTGCAGGGAGACACAGCAAACCTTCTGGCAATGACACGTATTGATGTGCCATCCTGGAGAAGTTGGACTACCTGTGCAACCTCTGTAGGGTCCAGGTATCGCCTCATGCTACCAGTAGTGACACTGACTGTAGCCAAATGCAAAACTAGTGAAGAAACAGTCAGAAAAGATGAGGAGGGAAAAATGTCAGTGGCCTCCACCTGTTAAACCATTCCTGTTTTGGGGGTCATCTCATTGTTACCCCTCTAGTTCATCTGTTGTTAATTTCATTAACACCACAGCAGCTAAAACTGATTAACAACCCCCTCTGCTACTTAACTGACCAGATTAATAGCCCATAAGTTTCATTGACTTTATACTATACTCCGATTAAAAAGTGTTCCTTTAATTCTTTTGAGCAGTATATATATATACACACATATATTTTATATACACACACACATACATATATATCAGCGCTTCCCGATTCATTTTACACTCACGCCCCCTGTGACGAATGATCCCGATTTCGCACCCCCTTGGTTTGAGAAGAAGTATGAAAAAATATGAGGTTAACGCAGAAAAACAGATCACCAATTGAAGCTTTATGAATAATGGATACTTTATTGGCCATCAATAATTGTTTTGGTAAAGCCATAATCAGTGTAATCCTCCTTCCATTTTCTATTTTTTTAGCGACTAGCCATGATTGAATGAACGGTAAAAAAGTAAGAGCGAAGCGACGGTGACTTATTGAGGCAGGCAGGCGAGTGCACAATATCATGTCAAGTCGATCTAAAATGTGTGATCAGATTCGAAAAAATATATCTTTTCAAGTTCTATTTGAATATACAGTAAGTAGGTTCTATTTAGTTGACAGAAATATCTTTGGTAGGAATGTAAGTTGAATTTAGTCTTTAAATTTCTATGGTGAAGAAAAATTTATGCAATGATGACTAAATTGAACTTACATTTCTACCAAACATATTTCTGTCAACTAAATAAAAATTACTTATATTTAAAATTTAAATAGAACTTGAACAGATATGATAGTTCATAATACCCACGCAGCACTAAGTGCACGTAAGAGCGGGAGTCATCCATTTTAACAAGCAGCATATTGCACTGATACAAAATAGCCTGCCCATTTAATTATTTAGGAATGGATAGATAAATTAAGATTTTGTACAAATAATGTTTTTCATTTTCATTTCCTTCTTCTTCTATATATATACAGTAATCCCTCACTATATCGAGGCCGACTTTCGGCTTCACTCTATCGCGGATTTTAAATGTAAGCACATCTAAATATATATCACGGATTTTTAGCTGGTTCGCGGATTTCTGCAGACAATGGGTCTTTTAATTTACGCTACACGCTTCCTCAGTTTGTTTGCCCTGTTGATTTCATACAAGGGACGCTATTGGCGGATGGCTTAGAAGCTACCCAATCAGAGCATGTATTACATATTGACTAAAACTCCTTAATGCTATAAGATATGCATCTCGCACGTAGCTTGATTGTTTGCTTGTCTCTGCCTCTATCTCACCCTCTCTGACATTCTCTGCGCCTGACGGAGGGGCTGTGAGCAGAGGTGCTGTTTGCACAGAAGCTGTTTGCCTAGTGGATACGGACGCTCCTCTAAGAAATGCCGCTTTATCGCAGTGCTTCCAAAAGCACACTTATTGATTTTTTGATGGTTTGCTTTAATCTCGCTCTCTCTCTCTGACGTTCTCTGCGCCTGACAGAGGAGATGTGAGCAGAGGGGCTGTTTGCACAGAGGCTGTTTGCTTAGAAGATACTGACGCTCCTCTAAAAAATGCCGCGGCACACGTATTGATTTTTTGATTGTTTGCTTTTCTTTGCGAGTGCTCTCTCTCTCTCTCTCTCTCAAACTCTCTGCTCCTGAAGAGAAGATCTATTTGCATTCTTTTAATTGTGAGAAAGAACTGTCATCTCTGTCTTGTCATGGAGTACAGTTTAAACTTTTGACTAAAGGGTGTTATTTCATGTCTAGAGGGCTCTAATAATGTTAACAGTGTGGGAGAGTTTATAAGGGCTTAAGGGTTCTGGAACGCAAACCCCGCGATCAAGGAGGGATTACTGTATATGTGCGTGTATATGTATGTGTGTATATATGCAGATTTGTATATATATTTATATGTATATACTGTATGTGGATGTGTGTGTGTATATATATATGTATATATATGTATATGTACTATATATATATATATATATATATTGTCACACACGTGCGCATGGGAGGTAGCTAAAGGGCTTGAGTGAAGGCAGTTCTGAGGCATGCTGGTATGTGGCAGAGTGCACTGACTTTTTTTCTCCCTTTCATGTAGACCCTTCCTAGCAGATTCCACCTGGCTCTCTTGACATCACTTCCAGGACCGAGCCAAAGGAAGGAGACCATGCCGGCTGCAGCCCCTGTGATGTCACGTCCGGGATTGAACCAATGATTGAAGAACATGAGCCCGATCCTTATGACCTCACTTCCTGTCTTCCCCTTTAAAAGCCTGCCCTTTTTCCCTTTTCCCTCAGTCTCGTTCTGGACTCAGTTGTATGCACATCAGTGCTGTGTATTTGATAAAAAACGACTTTGCAGCCAGAATACCATATTATACGGGTGGCTGCCCCAACCCTTTATCTGTTTATGTCTCGTTCTTGTGACATTTGCGTAGCTGGCAGGATGGAGAAGTCCTGGAAGAGAAGGGGACAGGACCTGAAACACATCCAGGTGGGAGCGTACCGGGGCCGAGTTTCCAGGTGGGGAGGCTGTCCCATGTTTTGGAGTGGCCCGGTACAGGCTCTGCCCCCGGCATGCTCCACAAGGCAACCTAGGCAGGCCAGGGAGTGTGCGGGAGGGGCAGGCAAAGCGGGCTGTTTATGCTCTTTTGGAGAAGTGTGCCCTCCTTCCTGTGAAGCCAGAGCCCCGATTTCCGCCTAGGGGTGCCCCAGACTGGCAGGTGAGTAGCCTGAAAAATTGGAGGTTCCACCCAGAGCGGCCGACCCCTCAACCAGCCTGGTCATTATGGGCAAAGGTAGGGCAGTGGCTACGGCCACAGGAAAACAAGCCCTCACAGATAATAGAGCAAGTGGCTTGCTACCTGCTTCTGGACACACTACCCCGGGGCTTCACCCAGCTGGTCTGGGGTAAACAATTCAGAAATGTGGCAGAGCTCACAGAGCTCGTAGAAATACAAAGGTCGGCCTCACAATCTGGGGGAGCTGAACTGTCTCTTGACCGAACCCAACCGGAGTATGTCCCAAAACCCAGCCTCCCCCTGTACAACCCATAGCTTGTGCCGACATCCCCGAAGTCGCGGCCGCGCAAAACCGCTTGGAAATGCAGGTGGAGGGGGAGGAGGGGTTGGTGTACTCTGACAAACCTGTTGGCGGTTCCACACACAGGCGTGCTGATGGTTAACATAAAACTTCTGCTCTGTTTGATTCCAGCAGCAACATTTCCATTGTTGCCCGCCGATTTGTGCAACCGCAACAGTGGTTGAAATTTAAGACCGGTATAACTTGTGTCCACAGAGAAACCCGCTGGTACAGGACCACCGCTTGTGTCATCAGTTACGATCCTCCCTGATCCTCCACACCCGGTGATACAAGGGCGGGACTGGTCTAATATTAAAAGCGGTGAGACACCTACCATTCCTGGGGTTAACTTGGGCATAGTTATGGACGGAGATGAGTCATCTCAAGCTGCCTCCACGCCGTGTAATCAGCCAGCAGAGAGAGACGAAGCGGCCGTCCTGGGTGACGTGGCAACTCCAGGGCCGTCGCGTGCTGACATGTCATCCACCAGCGCCGCAGCAGAGCGGGAGGAAACCATGTCCATTGAGGTCGGTGCAGACCCTCTCACCCTTTTACGCTTCCAATTTAGAGAGACGCCGGCCTCCTTTAAAAGGGAGCAATTGAGTGACGACTCCCTGAAATTTGCAAAAAATGCAGTGGTCCTAGTCAACGGCCAGCACACAAACCAGTCCATGCCACAGGGTCCTCACTCTGTGTTAGACAACGACCTTCTCTATTGCATAGCAATGCATGATGGGCATGAGAGAAGGCTGCTGCTAATCCCGTGGACTTTCCGGCGGCAGGTCTGTGAGTTAGCACATGCCCATCTCCTAGGTGGCAACTTGGGCACCGAGAAAACCCTGGAGCGGATCAAGCTCCGTTTCTATTGGCCGGGAATCAATGAGGAGGTTTGCCGCTTTTGCGCTTCCTGCCTGGAGTGTCAACTGCGACAAATTCCAAGAAAGGACCGTGTTTCTCTCGTTCCCATTCCCCTGATTGACATTCTCTTCCATCGAATTGGGGTCGATATATTCGGACCTCTAGAACCCTCAGCCCGAGGACACAAGTACATCTCAGTCCTTGTGGATTATGCCACCAAATACCCCGAAGCTGTTCTGTTGCGCTCAGCCACTTCTAAAGCCATCACACGGGAATTACTAGGGGTCTTTGCACGCGTGGGTATCCCCAAGGAAGTCTTGAGGGACCAGGGGACACCTTTCACCTCGGAGACGTTCAAGAAGAGACCGCGGTGTATCATCCTCAAACCGACGGTTTAGTGGAGAGGTTCAATCAGACTCTCAAACAAATGCTGCATAAGGTGGTCAGCGAGGATGGAAGGAACTGGGATCAGCTCCTTCCCCTCATCCTTTTTGCCTATCGGGAAGTCCCACAAGCCTCCACGGGGTTCTCCCCTTTTGAATTACTGTATGGGCGACAAACCCGGGGCATATTAGATATTCTAAAAGAAGGATGGGAAGAAGAAGCTTTTCCCTCTACAAACATATTAGAGTATATCGCGCAATTACGTGATAGATTTGGAAAAATTCAGCCCCTCCTTAACACTAGAAGTCCCAGACTTTTCTAACCCTCCTTTAGCCAAGAGGCTGCTAACTTGGCTACTCTTTTGGCTAACATTAGCATCAATTCATGTGTAAATTAGGTCATTACCTGAGCAATCTGCAGGGGAGTGGGGGGGTCTGGTGAATGGTTTCTGGTGGCCTGTTTGTTTGTGTGGGGGAGGGAGGGAGAGCTGCTAAAAGCAGAGAACTTCCTTTTGTGCTGAGGTTGATAAAATCTCACTGCACATAGCCTACTACTTCAGTGCCCTCAAGAATTCTGTGGTGTACGAACCTCCTCTCCAAGGAAAGAAAATGCAGATAGCGAGTAACACTAACCCTAACCCTAGTTGTATCTTTTTATTTAGGAAGATATTTCATTTTACTAGAAGTCCCAGACTTTTCTAACCCTCCTTTAGCCAAGAGGCTTGTTTGGGGACTGACCTGACAGAGACAGCGAAAGATGGCACAGTGTGGCGTGAAGAACAGGTGGGGACCCGTCTCCCTTTCACCCAAATAGAAGCGTACGCCACAGATGGAGAGCCAACGGCTAAGGCCAGGAAAAGTATCTCGAGTCGCCTTCAGAGCTTCCTGTGTTTCATCACTCTTGACATGCTTCATAGCATTCAAGAATGGACTATTCAACATGCACAGCAAACAGAGCATATTCATTGGTTCATGGCCCTCCCTGAACTAATTGCATTTATTGCAATTGTCATCTTGCGGGGGCTTACTAAGGTTCCATCACTATGTGACTGCTGGTCAGCAAACCTGGGAAACCCACAGATCATTGGAACTATGCCACCAAACCGCTTCCAAGACATCATGCGACACCTACGCTTTGATAACAGGTCCACCCGCAGTGATCGAGCAAAGACTGATAAGTTCGCTGCAATTTCCAGTGTGTAGGGATCATTTGTCACCAACTGCATCATGTCCTACAACCCTGGTCTACATATCACCGTTGATGAACAGCTTTTCCCGTCAAAGGCTCGGTGCTGTTTCCTGCAGTATATTGCAACTAAACCTGACAAGTTTGGGATCAAGTTTTGGGTGGCTTGTGACCTAAAATCCAAGTACATTTGCAATGTCCTCCCATATCTTGGCAAGGACCCCAATCGTCCCAGTGGGGAGAGACTGTCTGAAAATGTAGTGATGAGGCTGATGGAACCATTCCTAGACAAGGGCAGAAATGTTACCATGGACAATTTCTTCACATCGCTGTCACTTGCGCAAAAACTTCTTAGACGGAAAACCACCATCCTCGGCACAGTCAACAAGATTTGAATGGGAAATTTCTCAATCTGCTAGACACACAGATCGCAATGAATTCACCACTCAGGTATGTTGCAGGTCTTTTGTGGTTCTATGTTTATGTGTTTCTAATTTTTAGAATCAACACCTCCAAGTGTGTCATTGTGTGTAAAAGTGCTATGAAAATAACAATTTATCTTATTTCTTAGGTGTTTTCAACCACTGCTGCCACGCTGACGGCGTATGCAGCCAAACGGAAGAAGACCGTCTATATTCTTAGCAGCATGTACAGCGTGGTTCAGATAATACCACCAAAAGGAAGCCAAACACTGTCACCCTTTACAACACCACAAAGTATGGCGTGGATGTGATGGACCAGATGGTGCGAGAGTATACTGTCCGCACAGGAGCACGGCGCTGGCCAGTTGCCGTGTTCTATAACATGATTGACATGGCAGCAATGAATGCACATGTGCTGTATCAAGCATGCACCAGGACGCAGGAAAGACGGGTGGACTTCCTGGTGGAGCTTGCAAAAGAGTTGGCTAATTCTCATATGGCTGGGAAGAAGGCAAGAAAAGAACATTTGCTTCGGACACAACCCTCCACACCTAGCCCTGGAAAAAGAGCCATGTGTCAGGTCAAACACAAATGCAAGAACAATCATGCCACTGTGCGATGTGTTCACTGCTACAGATACACATGTGGTAAATGCAGACTAGAGATACCATGGTAGTGCCAGGATTGTAAGTGATTGCTGAAATGTACTCACTCACTTTTATTATTATTTGTAAATATGTGTACAAATGATTGGTTTGTTTTTTATTTTATCAATAAATCTCAGCAACAAAGAAAAAAAACCCATGTATGTTGATTTCTCCCTAAGATGGCGAAGTGAAACACAAGTTTCCTTGAAGTGGCTCAGCATGGCCCCACCTTGTTTGCATAACAAAAGCATCTGTTCACAGGTGCTAAAAGCCTCCCAGCCCATCGGCTGTCCTGCGGGTTTTATAGGTAGAAAAGCCAAATGGCTGCTCTCTGGGACTTCTAGTGTTAAAAGTCACATGGAAGAGGCCCAAGCAGCACAGGTCCGCTACTACAACTGTGGCACGTCTCTTTGGGAGTTCCACCCTGGAGATCGGGTCATGGTCCTAGTGCCTACCTCCCACTCTAAGTTGCTTGCCCATTGGCAAGGCCCCTACGAAGTTAAGGAGAGGAAGGGACTGGTCGACTATTTGGTGAGTCAACCCAATTGTCGGCCGAAGGAGTAGGTTTATCATGTGAGCTTGCTGAACCGTGGAAGGACAGGGATCCCGACCCCTCCTCCAGCCAGCCCCGCTCACTCTTCGCTCACACACACAGCCTTAACTTCAGTGCGGACTTAAGTCCCAGACAACGGCAGGAGCTGGAAACAGTTATCCGGGCCATTTGGGAGGTAGTCAGTGAGAACCCCGGAAGGACCTCTCTGGTTGAGCACAACATTGTGACAGAGCCCGAGGTTATTGTCCGAGAACGCCCGTATCGTCTTCCCGAGGCAAAAAGGGCTGAAGTGGAGCTTGAGATCAAGCGCATGCTGGAACTAGGTGTGATTGAGGAAAGTTATAGTCCCTGGTCCAGCCCCAATGTGCTCGTCGGTAAGCCTGACGGGAGTTTGAGGTTTTGCAATGACTTCTGTCGGCTTAACCAAGTCTCCCAATTTGATGCCTATCCAATGCCACAAGTGGACAAACTCCTTGAAAGACTTGGACAGGCTCGATATTTGGCCACACTGGACATGACAAAAGGGTACTGGCAGGTTCCTTTAACAAACTTCGCGAAGGAAAAAAATGCGTTTAGTACCCCTAGCGGACACTGGCAGTATGGTGTCCTTCCATTTGGGCTACACGGGGCTCCAGCAACCTTTCAGCTTCTGGTGGACAAAGTGCTCCGGCCTCATAACTCATACAGTGCTGCCTACCTGGGTGATGTGGTCATCTATTCCAGCACATGGAGGGAACACCTACACCATGTCCGAGCAGTATTGTGGACACTTGGTGAGGCCGGGCTCAGGATTAATCCCAAGAAATGCTTCTTAGGATAGAGCGAGGCTACCTGGTGGATCGGGGTACCGTAAGGCCACAATGCTCCAAAGTTGATGCCATTTTGAAATGGCCCCGTCTGCGAACCAAGTGGCAGGTCCAAGCCTTTCTCGGGTTAGCGCGGTACTACCGCTGGTTTGTACCCTGGTTTTCAGAGAGAGTAGCGCCCTTGACTGATTTAACAAAGAAGAGGGCCCAGAAGATTGTGGTATGGACTGAGAAGACAGGCGCTGCATTTGGTGACTTAAAGCAGGCACTTACGTCCGTACCTATTTTAACTTTTCTTTGCCTTTCATCCTCCAGACGGACGCTTCGGACACAGGTCTGGGGGCCATGCTGAGTTAAAGTGTTGATGGTGTGGAACACCCCATCATGTTCCTGAGCCGGAAACTGTTGGACCGGGAGACCAGGTATGCAGCGGTGGAAAGGGAGGCTTTGGCGATTAAATGGGCGATTACTCAGCTTAGGTACTACCTGTTGGACCTGGACTTCACCCTTGTCACGGACCATGCACCTCTACAGTGGATGGCCCTGCACAAGGAGTTGAATCCGCGGGTCACCCGGTGGTTTCTTGACCTACAGCCGTATAACTTTTCGCTCGTTCATCGCCGAGGCGCTCTCCATGCCAATGCTGATGCTCTTTCTCAGGTTCACGACCTCTCGGTTATGGTCGCCCGACCCGACGGGTCTGGGCTAAGGGGGAAGACCTTGTCACACACGTGCGCATGGGAGGCAGGTAACGGGCTTGAGTGAAGGCAGTTCTGAGGAACGCTGGGATGTGGCATAGTGCACTGACTCTTTTTCTTCCTTTCCTGTAGACCCTTCCCGAGAGATTCCACCTGGCTCTCTTGACGTCACTTCCGGGACCGAGCCAATGGAAGGAGACCATGCCGGCTCCTGCCCCGTGATGTCATGTCCAGGCTTGAACCAATGATTGAAGAACATGAGCCCAATCCTTATGACCTCACTTCCTGTCTTCCCCTTTAAAAGCCTGCCCTTTTTCCCTTTGTCTCATTCTGGACTCAGTTGTATGCACATCAGTGCTGTATATATGATAAAAAATGACTTTGCAGCCAGGATACCATATTATATGGGCGGCTGCCCCAACCCTTTATCTGTTTGTCTCGTTCTTGTGACAATATGAAAAGACGAAGCGACGCCACTATAAACCAGCACGGAGTAAAAACAGAGCAGCACTTCCGGGTTCCCTTCTTCCCTCTGGCCCCCCGATGATGACGTCAAGTTCCCATGCACCTCCATGCCTACCCAGCAGCCATCACGCCTAATTTCCGGTTCCTCCTTTTAAAACTGTCCCTCCAACCCTCCATTTTGTCTTGTAGTTGATTCATGTGTTTTGATTTCTGTGAACGGCAAAAGACCTTAATATTATTTGACAGTATACGGGGCTCACAACCCCAAAACTTTATGCGTTCTGTCTTTTCTCTTTTTACAGTGTATATATATATGACAGCAACACTCATAACAGTGACAAAACAATTACATTGACAATCATGTTACGTTATTTTCAGAATGTTTCCTTTTCTTTTTCATTACTTCTTTAACACACTACTTCTCCGCTGCGAAGCGTGGGTATTTTGCTAGTGTTTCATAAAAAGTGAAATATGAGAACCTGGATTATTTACTTATCTATCAAGCTCCTTAAATTTAGTTCACCGACTATACACAGTGCTAATGTGCCTTTATGTCTTTACATTTTATACCATTTATTTTTATGGAAAATGTGAAAAACAGGCTACTGATGCTATAGTAGTTCACCAGTTGCCTTTGCACCTTTGGTTTCCATGCAGTCTTCATGTTCTGTTTATATCTGCATGAGTTTTCCCTGGTAACCCTGTGTTTCTCTCAGTGTTCAAATCTGCAGTGTGACAGCCAGCAGACTAGCGATACTAACTGTGAGTGCCATCTTGGGCTCTTCATAGTGCCAACCACTGCATGACTGTGTCTCAGTAAGATCAAAGAAGAAAGAATTTAGAGAGAGATGCAAATTATCATTAAATAATTCAACGAACAAGGGTGAATGTAAACGCAGAAAATTCACTGTGAATAACACTTTGGCGAAATTCAATGATCAACACTATTCATAATAGTGACTATATGACATCATGTATAAGAAAGTGCAATAATGAAGAGTGAAGCATGGCATAATTTTCATGATCTGAATCAAAGTAAAATGGAGGTGCTTATAGTGGGTCCATCAGCTAAAGCCCAAATTGGTCTTGGACTTCTCGGCTCTTTCTCTGTTTTTTGCAAACCTCAAGTCCACAATCTAGGTGTTATCTTTGACAGTAACCTCGCTTTTGAGAAACAAGTAAATTCTGTAGTCATGAGTTGCTTTTTCCAGCTTTGTCTATTAGGTAAGATCAAGCCTTTTTTAACTTCTAGGGATCTTGAGAAAGCTACTCATTCTGTTATTTTTTCTCACCTCAATTACTGCAACTCGCTGTATTCTGGGATTAACAAATCCCTGATACACAGGTTACAGTTGGTCCAGAATGCTGACGCTCGCTTTCTGGTTGGGGAAAGAAAGTATGACTCTGTTTCTCCAATATTAGCTTCTTCGCACTGGCTGCCTGTCAGTTTTTGAATTGATTTTAAAATCTTGTTGCTAGTTTTTAAATCTTTACATGGGCTCGCTCCTGCCTATTTATCTGAATTTTGTGTTTTACACTAGCCATCCAGAGTTCTTAGATCTTCTGGTCAGTTGTCTCTTCTTGTCCCTCATACCAAGTGTAAAACTAAGGGGGACAGGGCTTTTGCAGCTGCTGCTCCTCACCTGTGGAACTCTTTACCTCATCATATAAAGGAGTCGTCTACAACTGAACTGTTCAAAACAAGATTAAAGACTCATTTCTATTCACTTGCATTCCATGACCTTCAGTAATACTGATGGTTACTTCTATTAATGTATTTTATTTATGTTCATATATTTTATTTCTATTTATGTTGTTTTCTTTTATTCTATTATTGTAAAGCACTTTGGCCACAGCATTCCTATGTTGTTTTAAATGTGCTATATAAATAAATTGACATTGACATCATGTACCCCATGATAATGACTTCATTAATGCACAAAGCTGTGAATCCTAAAACATAAACATAACATATAAGAGATAGTAAGAAAAATCAAAATAAATTACATGTACAAACAAATGTATTTTTTAAATTGCAAGGAGACATACAAAAAATCCCATAAATTCTGAAAGAACAAATCCAATTATAAGCAGTTATAATTGATTACCTGATACTATGTAGTAGTAAGAAAATATGAGTAGCTGATGGAAAAAGCGACAAGATTGGTCTGATTACAGGTAAGTCGAAACTGGGAAGTAAAAAATTGACCAGAATGAACAAAATAGAAAGATCTAAAAATCCAAATCCATAAGGCTTGGTAGTGCCTTTTACAGATTCAAGTATTACTGAGTCACCATCTTAAATAGGGACCCTGTGATGAGAAACGCTACCCAAAGTCAAGATCACATACATGGTGAGTTATTGCCAAAAAGGACAGTCTTAAAACAGAAAGCAAATCGATCAATGCCAGTGTGATAAAACATTATTCTAGAAGGTATTGTAATGACATAACCATCTAAGTAAGAAATTCATAAATTCATATTAAGACTGGAATCTTAAAATAACAACACAATTTAATTCAGACAAATGCAGACAGGCTCAATGTAGTGAGCAGGAACAGCGAGTATTTTAACTGCTGTTGTGCACCAATTATATGAACTATTTAACCTATTAACAGCATCTTGGCATCAATATTGCTTTTTTTAAATTATTACTTTAGGCCAGGGAGTAAAAAAAATGTTAAGCTAAATACTGAATCTGTATTTACTAATTTTTTTTATTATGTCAAAACAAATTTTCATATTATGAGTTATGTAAAGCTAAAGGCAAAAATGGAGTCATGATATATGTAACAAGTGAACATGATTAGTCTGAGGTGATCCTTTAATTTTGTTTTACTGTACTTTATTTTTATCTGAAATTGGCCACTAGATCTCAGCGATGGTAACTAGTAAAATTTTTGTATCAATCAAGAAAGCCATGTAAAATATAATTATACTTTAGATAATGGTAAAAAAAAATACAGCTACAAAAAGGCCCCAATCAAGTTTGATGCAGAAATAATCACACAAGGCGAAGTGAAGGTCGGCAGCTATGATTAGACTCAATGTTCCAGTGCAGGAATGAGAGCAGCAGGAGACAGGTGACCAAATAACCCAGCACTACTCTGTTTTCTTTCTGTTCACTTTCTTGTCACTTATTTTACATACATTTGGGTTTACAAAGTCATAAACCTTTAAGAAAAAAAGAGAAAGTAGGTCGCCAGTGCTAATTGTATTTCTGTGAGGGGGCACATTACGCAAAGTGTGACTTTAGTAAAAATGAAGCATGCTGGCTACGCTCACATTCAGCACTCAACACCTGCATCTCTTGTGTCCGACATTTGTGCAATTAAAAGAGTGGCACAGGGGTGGTTACTGAATCTGAATAAAGAAGGAACAATTGAGATTTTAAGTTATTTTAATGAAGCTTCACCATAACCTTTTAATAAGAAAATTATTTTCACCTTCTGTCTTCACAGATTGCAATTTTCATTCTGTCAGAAGAATTTTAAATTTGTCATTTTGTCGAAGTGCTATTTGAAATGGCATTTGCAATACACTAAACATATACGAGAATAAATATTTTAATATATAGTTTAACAGTTTACAATTTATTTCATGTTTTTAAATTGAAATATTTGTGAGTTGTGGTGTAGTGACGCAGTATGTAACGTTGCCACATCATAAGTCCAGTGTTCTGGTTGTGAAACCGCTTTTGGTTGACGTCCTTATGGAGTTTACAGAGTTTTCATCCACCCATTTTTATTCTTCTCCAGGGTTATTGGCAGTTTGTAAATGACTCTGTGTGAGTGTCAATGGATGCATGCATGAGTTGGCCTATCTGGACTGGGTTTATGACTGCCTTACGGCCAGTGTTGCTGGAATAGGTTCTGTGTCTCGCAAAACTGAATTGGTTAAAGAGAGCTCTAGAATGTTATATTTTTCTTTAAATACTAGAAAATATGATACAAGTAGTGTCAAAATCAAACTTAGACCGGACCAAATTAAAATTCATAATCACCAAATACAGGCTTAAAATGATAAGAATTGATAAAGAAACACAATTTATGATGAGATGTTGACTTTCAAAGCAATACATATAATTGGTCAACAGGGGTTTAGATTCCAAATCTAATTGTTGTCTAAGTGATGTCTGCATTTTCTTCCCCTGTCTGATTGAGTTTTCTTCCCACATCTCCAAGTATGTGTGTGTGTTGTCGTAATTGATGACTATAAGTGAGTGAAAATGTGGAAATGTACGTGAGCTTTCTGAAGTGTATGTTATGTAAATTCTAGCTGGAACACCTCTGTAGTGGCTAACACTGAAACTTTACAACTCTAAGATATGTTGAATCCACACCGGTGTTCTATCTAAATCACAAAGATGTGAAAGTTAACTGACAACTCTGCATTGTCCTTGAATGAGAATGGGTGTGGAATGTTGGTTGATGTCTTGTGAGGTGGACAGCTCCTGACTCTGCATGAAAGCTGGGATGGGATTAATTAATTCCAGCAAATGGATGAATCAATAATCTTATAAACTGACAACAATGGCTAAAATGGATTTAAAAGTTACTGTGTAACTGAAAATATTCTCCTGGTTAATTTGACATCAGATGTTTCCTTTTTAACACTGTCACATATTTATGATAGTGTATGTTTTGCACTATAGCAAATATACTGTTGACCATAAATTAGCCTAGTGTGGTGTGTGCATGAATATGTTCTGGATAAACTAGGGCCTGATTTTTGGAATGGGCTCCTCGCCTGTGCCCATATTGGAAACAATGTCAAGGAACCTCCTGAATATTTAAACAGGGGCATTTATTATGCAGATTAAACATACAGCAGAAAGATAAATATGGAGAATGTGTTACTATGCCACCACAATATTGTGTCATTCCATTATGTTATGTGGTGGCTATCTTGTATACCTGGAGCAGTGTTCCCAGTCAAACAATACAAATAAAAACAAAAAAGTCCGAAAAAAAAGAACAAAACCTCAATGAAATGCACTTCTTTGTCAGTATGGATGTGCCATTTATTTCTTGAGAGCTTTTCTTTTTCTGACTGCCACCTTGGTGGTGCTTACCCTCCACTCCTGTCCTTGACAATCTCAGACCAGAAAAGCAACACATCACAAAAGTTGTTTTAGGTTGTCTGATATCAGATATTGGAAAATCTGTGAAAAATATTAAGCAACTGTTACCTGGAGTGTCTAAATATCAGTTCTATTTAAAAATGACAACTGGGAACATCTTGGCAACCAAAAATCTCTTTCAGTAGACTTTTTAGTCAACACATTTTCAGGCCCAGCATAAATGAGACAGAAAATGGCATACTGGGAGGTTATGCCACAGGGAAGTCAAGGCACTGCAGTGGGCTGCCGCCCTGCCCGGGGCTTGTTTCCTGCCTTGTGCCCTGTATTGGCTGGGATTGGCTCCAGCAGACCCCCGTAACCCTCACTACTAAATATTTTTTTTTAATAAAAAGAGACTGATACTTAATTATCCTTTTAACAACTTTTGCTTGAATAGAACATAATATGGTCATATCATTGACTTCTTACAACATTCTCTTTTCTTAGCAGATTCATAGATGTTCAAGAAAACATTTAAATGTTGTGATATAAGGCCGGCCAGTCATCCTGGCCAATACCCCCAGACCACCAGATGGAGCCCTCCCTGCAGCATGGAGATGCCCCGAATGCCAGCAGGGAATCATGGACAATGGAGTTTTTATCCACAGCCCTGCTGGATAACACGGAGGCCGCTAGATGGCGCTGCAGAGAGGAACAATGATTGTTTTCCCTACAACCTGGAAGTACATCCTAGTCACATGGACAGAAGAAATGACGTGCTTCCGAGTTGAAGAAAAGGAGTCTTTTATCTGACCGGGAAGTGTTACCAGTCACATGGACAGAGAGAGAAACACTTCCGGGTCAAGGACTATAAAAAGGACTGTGGGAGATCCCAGGGTTGAGCTGAGTCGGGTGGCAGGGTGACAATACGTCTGGGAGAGGAGGATTTGTAGTATTGATTAGTGTATTGTTTATTGTTATATGAGTATTGTGGAGTGAAGGGTGCTTTGTGCACATTATTGTCCAAATAAAAATAATTATTGGACTTTTATCTGGTGTCTGGCGTCTGATATGAGGGTTCAAGGGGACGACAGTGCCCCCTATCTGTCACAATGTGTAAATGTTAATGCAAGATCTTTTTGCTATATACCCTACTATTGTAATTATAATGCTCAATTCACTTATCAAACAACAAATACAGAATCAAAATGAAAATAAAATCACCAGTAATACACTTTACTTAATAACTATTACATGAACAA
This sequence comes from Polypterus senegalus, assembly GCF_016835505.1. Lineage (NCBI taxonomy): Eukaryota > Metazoa > Chordata > Cladistia > Polypteriformes > Polypteridae > Polypterus > Polypterus senegalus. Next base: position 221,922,726 of record NC_053155.1, on the reverse strand, counting down.
TGAGAAATTTCTGCAAAAACTACAAATGCTGCTGTTTTTATTCTTGCTTGTAATGTTTAAATGCATAAAGAGTTGGAGTGGGTATGAATCTGATGTGCTAATGTTTTACTTTTGGTGTACAGTAGTTGTCTGACCTCTGTTAAGTACAGCTGTTTTCAGTTAAAAATCAAATATGTTTAAAATCCTTTTGTCTGAAACTGATAGGGGTGGGTAGTGCTGCTGCCTCGCAGTTAGGCAACCTGGGTTCGCTTCCCAGGTCCTCCCTGCATGGAGTTTGCATGTTCTCCCCGTGTCTGCGTGGGTTTCCTTCGGGTACTCTGGTTTCCTCCCACAGTCCAATGACATGCAGGTTAGGTGCATTGGCGATTCTAAATTGTCCCTAGTGTGTGCTTGGTGTGTGTGTGCACGCACTGCGGTGGGCTAGCACCCTGTCTGGGGTTTGTTTCCTGCCTTGTGCCCTGTGTTGGCTGGGATTGGCTCCAGCAGACCCCTGTGACCCTGTAGTTAGAATATAGCAGGTTGGATAATGGATGGATGGATGGATGAACCTGATATGATACAACAGGCCAGTGGGGGGGACTCTTCATGGTACAAATGCATGAATACAAGTGCAAATTAGTCAAATAGCTGCTGTGCGCTTTCTTGTTGAAACATAAATATAAGCCACTTCTTTATTAATTTGATTCCTTGTTTTGTGTAGGATTTGACTGGAGCGTTTATTGTCCCTTCACAGTCCAAAGAAAATATGTCAACTTCAGTGACAATCCTTAGATTAATTACGAGTGTAGATATGCTGTGATCTTTTTTGGACCACCGGTTTTTTGCAGGGTGTTTCCAGGTTAATTCCGTGAACAGTCTGGCTTCCCAAAGCCCTGTACTCTGATGAAAGAATAGTGAGGAAAAGCATTTCTTTTTTCTTTTGTTTTAGTTTTTAACAATTTTATTATAATCATTCCATACAAATCAATCAATTTTTACACAAAATAGGATTGAGATTGAAAAACAAGTCGACCCCCACCCCTGAGAGAGAGAGAGCATGGCCAACGGGGTAAAACTTAAGGCTTTTAAACATACCTAAATTGATGAGTTTAATAGACCAATAGAGATGAATGGAGAAGAAAAAGAAATGAGGAGATAATTGCTTCCTCTGTGCTTTAAGATCTTAAAGAGCAAAATACCCACACTTTGCAGCGGCAAAGTACTGCCTTAAAATTTTTATTAAGAAGAAAAGTAAACCTTTTTAAACTGAGGGAAAATATACCAATAATTATTTGTTAAGGATCGCTTTGTATGCCACGTTGTCAGTTCGGCCCTCCGGTTGTAATATGACCAAGCTGTGCGCTGAGCTTACTCTTGAGCATGCAACTTACAGTTGACCATGTGAAAAGCAATCTTGCCTCAAATCTCACAGCTTGGATTGCTGCTGTCATAATCGGTTTGAGTTTCATGGTTTGTTCCAATTACCTTAGTATTTGCAGGACATCTGTCAAGCGTTGTAAGCATACAACCGGTTTCATCGATAACTTCGCATCCAGCTTTTGAGAGTTTAAACCTTCATAAACATTAAAGTGTCCACTACTCAAATCATCACCTGTGAATCTAAGATGTTTAAGAGGCATTGGTGGTTGTCCAAAGGTGTAAATTATTTGACCATTTTGGTACACTTGAAAGCGACAACCGAACAATTCAGCAGCAGCCATCAACTCACATGCAGAACCATAGGTGAAGGGCTTAAGCATTTCACTCTTCTAGTGCTCCTGTGTAGTATAATTATCTCCTGTACTGTCATCAGTCCACACCTTGAACCTGTCTCAGTCCTTCAATACATAAGACACAATGTTCCTCTGGATATCAAGAGTGAGCCTGATATGGCCGTGTAATATGTAACAAAGAGAATGGAAAAGGCAGGCACCATTTCTGGGCATGGAAACCACTCGGTAAGTGACAGTTCTTTGATCGATGGTGATCACCTCGATAGACATGTTAATGGGGGTACAGTTGGAACGATAAAATAAATGTGTACCTGAACAATGTAAACTAAGTCTAAAATACCAATACAATAACTATAATCGTAATAAACAAACAATAAGACAGCGGAAAAGCCGTGGATGAAATAAAAGGGCTGCAGTTATCAGCAGGGAGACGTGAATACCGTGGCAAAACGAGGAAAGGAATGAGGATACTGGAGCAACGGACGGCCTTATATAGGCAGGCAGCCAACAACGTGGTAGGCGTGGAGATGGGGAACCCAGCGCTGCCTCACACGGCGACTGAGCTGCAGGCTATGGACGTATATATGTACGTAAGTAGGATTCAGTTAGCGTTGGGAACCCGCGTACCAAATTTCTTGAAGATGGGCCCATAAGTAACAAAGACCGTTGGAAAGTTCAATATGGCGGCCGACAGTGGCATCATTTCACCAAAATAAGTACGTATATCGGTTTCGTTTAGCGCAGGGAAAATGGCTACCAAATTTTGCGAAGATGGAGACATAAATAAGAAAGTTTAACATGGCGGATGTTGTTGACTGTTATGTGTAGAATTTCTAAATGAAACCTGCTTAACTTTTGTAAGTAAGCTGTAAGGAATGAACCTGCCATATTTCAGCCTTCTACCTACATGGGAAGTTGGAGAATTAGTGACATTGGAAAGTTCAATATGGCGGCCGATATTGGCGTCATGCCACCGAAATAAGTACGTACATTGGTTTCGGTTAGCGCAGGGAAGCCGCCTACCAAATTTCATGAAGATGGGGCCATAAATAAAAAAGTTTAACTTGGCGGACGTTGTCAACCGTTATAACCGTTATGCGTAGAGTTTCGAAATGAAACCTGCTTAACTTTTGTAAGTAACCTGTAAGCAATAAGCCTGCCAAATTTCAGCATTCTACCTACACAAGAAGTTGGAGAACTCAGTCAGTCAGTCAGTGAGGGCTTTGCCTTTTATTAGTATAGATTAGATCCTGCCAGGTTTTGAAAAAATTATGTACAGCCCCTCTAACCGAATATTTGATTTTTTTCAGTTTCAAATAGTATAAAACTTTGGTTTTACGCTAACTTAAAAGAGGAGAGTTAGGATTCCTCCAGTTTAGCAAAATAAGTCTTGATCCAAAATGATATTAATTTGGTGCAGGCCCAAAACATGTGACCCAGTGAGGCTGGAACTTGATTGCAGTGTTCACAGGTTGGATCTTGCCCTGGAAACATTTTGGACAATTTTAAGCGAGACAGATGTGCTCGATATATCATTTTGAGTTGAATAATTGTATGCTTTGCGCATATGGCGCTCAAGTGAATTCTCTGCATTGCTACTTTCCACTCCTTTTCTGATATATTGATTAAGAGATCTTTTTCCCATTTTCCTCTTGGTTCTTTGAAAGGGAGGGACTGTAAAATAATTTAATATATTGCAGAGATGGTGTCTAAGTCCTTGAAATTGAGCAATATTTTTTCCAGCACGGATGAGGGGGTAAGATGAAGAAAATCGGGCAGGTTCTGTTTAACAAAGTTCCTAATTTGAAGATAGTGAAAGAAATGTGTAGCTGGAATGTTATATTTGGAATGTAATTGTTCATAGGATGCAAAGATGTTGTCTATATAAAGATCTCTAAGCAATTTAATCCCAAACCTTTTTCAGATATTAAAAACTGCATATGTTTGCAAGGGTTGAAAGAGGTGGTGCTCTTGCTGAGGTGCAACAGATAATAGCTTCTCCATCTTAAAATACTTTCTACATTGGTTCCATATTCTGAGTGAGTGAAGTGCAATTGGGTTATTAGTATATTGCAGATAACTTGCATTTATTGGGGCACAAAGCAGGGAATATAAAGAAGTACTGCAGGATTTTAGTTCTATTGCGGACCAGGCCTGTGTATGTTCATCTATTTGTGTCCATGTTTTTATAGCTTGTATGTTTGCTGCCCAGTAATAAAACTGAAAGTTGGGTAGTGCCATGCCACCTTCTGCCTAAGGTCTTTGAAGTGTGTGGGAGGCAGTTGAAAGAGAATGATACGCTGGAACATGGGTTGACGATAAGCACTGGTACCTCTTGTTATTCCTCAGCAGACCCTCAGAAAAAATTTCCTCCTGATACCCTCTCCAGCCTCCAGTACTGACCTCACTTCTGGCCCTGGAGATTACCTCACTTCTGTTTCCAACCCTAAAAGCATGCCCCTTTCCTGCTATCCATCTATAAAGATGTCATACTGCTTATTTAATTCACTTCAGTTGTGGACTCAGTCTAATAAGACTTGGTGTTGGTGTTTTTATTACCTTATCATTGAAGTATAAACATTTTTTTTAGTTTTGTCCCTTTCTTATAACTGGAAAAATGAAACAAGAAGTGCCACAAACTTGCTAGGTGTTGTAATATATGTTATTATTGCTGTTGTCTGTTATTGCCATTATTTTTGGTTATACTATGATGCTGTCACTTTTTTGTTTGTTTTTGGTGTATTCCTAAGGGTGCTATCATTTTGTGCTGTATTTTTACACTAATATATACATTGTTAGTGACAACCTGTGGTGTTCTTTTCACTGTCCCTATATAAGATGGAGGCATGTGTTCATTAATAGTTGAATTTTGCTAATCACAAAAGAAAGACGTGATTGTTTTCTAACAAAAACAAAAAAATAATAATATTATTGTTTACTTTTGGGTGGGTGATAAAGGAAGGATTTAAGACTTTTGATTTCAGTTCACATTTTGGTTTCATTTATTTGAATTAAGAAACCTTTGTATAATTAATTTTGTCTGCCTTTTGATATTCATTCTGACCTTTTGCTGTTTCTCTTACCAATTATACTAAAATTCCTTAGGTTTGAATATTGCAGTCGGCATTAATACAATCAAGCTAGAGATGGCCAGATATAAAATGTTTCTTAAAATTTATTTTTTTCTCCAAAAGATGCTCTATCTTGCCTTCCTTACTGCTTGACATGTTTAGAATTATTTATCTTGTGAATATCCAAGGATGATTAATAGGTTACAGAATTTTCAAAATCTTAATCGCATTGCCCTTAAATGCAGTGACTACACAGACTCTTGAGCGATAGCAGCTCATCTTCAAATATCTGTTGCTGACATACAATGAAGTAAGTGCCGACAATCGAGCCTACCTGTGTATGGCTACAGTGTAGTTCAATTTCAAAAGTAAGCAGAACTGTAAAACTATATATTAAAAATATGAAGTGTGCCTTTGTTCATCTAATGCTTCTGTGTTAGAGCAGAAAAAGATTATTAACAGTCAAAGTTTACCAAAGCACATTAGGGTCTTGGAAAAGCTCTTCTAAATATATTAAAATGGATTCTTTCACATGATAATGTATAGAATGGTAAAGAAATACTGATTACAAAGTCAACAAAAATCCTGATTTTCTTTGCATACTTTTTAGACAGCTTTTATTATGGTCGATGAAAGTTAAAACATTAATGTAAACTTAAAAGTAAATCATATATAAATGCTACTAGCTCACAACAAGAGCAAACTTGTCATAAGCGTGAACCCCTACCTCCACATGCCAGATTATAACTATTGTGGATCCTGCTTTAACCTCCAACAGATGCATCAACAGTATATACATCTCTGTTGCACACCAGGATACTGTATAGGACTATAAACTACCTCTTTCTCACAGGAACTTCAACATGATTTTGTTTCTTGGCTACTGATCTTCATTTCAAAATCTGGGAATGGTTTTGAGGCAGGCAACAGTTTTATGTGATAGGAATTTATTTGTTTGATCTTAAATGTGGAGATGAGAACTTAACTTTTGCTAAAGAAGCTGAAAAATATACTAAAGTGATGCTTACAAATGTTCTCCTGGACATCTTCTTGCAGGACGGTGATACTGTATGGACACGGACAAATCCTTATCTATGTGGAAAAATACATCATTGGCCTGTTAGGAATGCATAACACATCAGGTAAATCAAATAACGAGGATCTTGCGAAACTTAATGACAGTTTGAAATTCCAACCTCATCTGGTATAGTAGCCATTAAAGCTAATACGGGACTATCAAATATAAAATAGTGCTGACCCACTGCACCGTAAGGCTGATACCTTCTCCAGGCATGATATTATGATGACGACTGGAAATCCAGCTAGAACAGAAAGGAAATAAAAATATAAGTTGCTGTCTGTAGTAAAGCAAAGATAAAGAAAGAGTGAACTGTTGTACAGATGTCATTTTGATAACATTTTGTTCATGATTATTTTAAAAGGACAGAGAGTAGCTGTCTAAATGGGAAAAGATGTTCCCTGTTTGTAGCAAAGAGATGAATTTATGGTTCCAGAAGAACCTCCTGAAAGTGAAGAACACAAGCAGGAGACTGAGTTGGACCACAAGTAAAAAGAAAAGTACTTTGAATTTCATTCTTTAAGGTGGCATGTGTATTGTTTTGTGCAGGAAAGTTATGAATTATAAAATCATCAGTAGTTTTCATGGATTTTTTGGCAATGGGATGCAGAGGCCTGATGCCATTTTTGCACATGTGATATGGACATCAATAGCTGCCCATGGAAAAAAAAATGCTTGTAAAGTTGGTGAACCAAGTGAGAAAATTGTTTTATTTTGATTGCTAGAGATTATTATTATGCCCCTGGAGCAACTGAAGGTTAAGGGCCTTGCTCAAGGGCATGGCAGAGTAGGCTCTCTTTTGAAAGTGACGGGGAACAGCAAACTTCGGGATACCAGTGCAGATCCTTAGCCTCAGAGCCACCACTCCGCCCTTGTGGTTTGGAGCCTCAATTACAAAATATAGCAATTAACATAAGGATTTTGAGTCCATAATATTCTGAAAGGCATACAGACTCTTATGGATCCAGAAGGCACACATCTCATTCCAAACCAGGCTCTAGTATGGCAGAAGAAAATGTCAGTGGGTGTCTGTATTCATCCACTAGCATAAAAAAAATGGAGATATCAAGTTTCCTGTCTTGCTGAGTGCATATATGGGATCTGTTCACCAGTGGGTAAACACTGTGGGTATACACCTGTCTCTACCATCTTTGGGAACAGATTGTGCCAGTAATGTAAGAACACAATATGGAGACTCAATAACCTCTTTTCAAGGTTCTCATTGGAGATGTTGTGATTGCTGATCCATAAAATGAGGACCACTAAATTGGCACACACTGTCCACCTAAACATGATGCTTTAAGTTGCAGAAGTCTTTCAAGACATCCATAGGTATACTATTCTTCACTGAAACAGTCCTTTCAGTTAGTAATTGTGCTGGAATACCTTCCATGTTCACAGAGGCAGTTACAAAGCAACATTTAACAAAAACAAATATTATGCAGTACTTATGAACATAAGAATTTCCACTGTCATGGAATATCAAACACAATCCAAAATTTCCAAGGGACAACGGATGGCTGATTGAGATTTTACTTTAAAAGACGAAAACTGAGGGGGGTAGCTCTTGCTTGGCAATCTATGTATAACAAAACTTATATTTAAAAGTAAATTTAAAAGAATAAAAAAGGAATAAAATGAAGAACTTACCTGGAGGTAGAGTTGCAGTTGAAGAGGTTAAAAGGTGTCTGTGCAGCACCATATGTGCCTGAATTAGCTCATAATCACCTGAAATGTTTTAGGAAAACAGTGTTCCCCAACCTCCAAAAATTTTCTTACCTTGTTCAACATCTTCAATGGCCAAGCTCACAGAGAAGTAAATTGCTAAGGGTTCTTTCCATCTTTTCCATGGATGAAGGGTTATCTGAGTGCTTTTTCATATTTATAACCCTACTTGAATGTATAGCAACAGGGGGACGTACTGAAGAATGTCTTGATGATTAATTATTACTAGTTATTGCTGAACACATTTTGCCTATTTTCATGTACTTTGATGTTATTTGAGCAGAAATGTAAGTCACCTTCCGTGGCCAGGGAATTTTTTTTCCCCATATAAATTAATAGCAAAATTCACACACGGCGGCATGGTGGCGCAGTGGTAGCGCTGCTGCCCCGCAGTTAGGAGACCCGGGTTCGCTTCCCGAGTCCTTCCTGTGTGGAGTTTGCATGTTCTCCCCGCGTTTGCTCCGGGAGCTCCGGTTTCCTCCCACAGTCCAAAGACATGTAGGCTAGGTGGACTGGCGACTCTAAATTGGCCTTAGTGTGTGCTTGGTGGGTTTGTGTGTGTCACCCTACCCGGAATTGGTTCGTGCCCTGTGTTGGCTGGGATTGGCTCTAGCAGACCCCCGTGACCCTGTGTTTGGATTCAGCGGGTTGGAAAATGGATGGATGGATGAATTCACACACTTTATGAAGGGGTTTTCAGGGAAGTTACTCAGGGTTTGTGAAGCTTGTGTACCTTCTTAGTTCACAACACTGCTACTTCACAGCTGCCGCACACTGGGACAAAACGTGAGCTGAAAACTTAATTTCAGCCAAAGCTATAGTACAAAATAAACTTTTGAAAATGTATATGTTCATACAGTAATGTAAAAGTTGGTGTTGTTCAGATACGTCTTACTTTTTCAAAAATATTATTCTTGATAATGTAATTGTTGGTTAACTGTTCTTTTACAGATTTGTATGTTCTGGTCATACTGGTACCAACAGTGCTGCCCAGAAGGTAGGATCCAATCATGGGTTACCTGACCCAGTGTAACACACACATAAACACACACATATATACATATAGTCGATCACCAAGTCAGACCCTCAGAAAGAGGAGACATCTCCTGTATGTAGTAAAGTCAGGGCCCAGGGGATGAAAGGTGGCAACATGCCATCAATTATAATTATCATAAAGGTCATTGCTATTGAAACGCACACTTAATAAAAGAAAGTTGAGTCAGTTTACATTTCATTTCTATTATTTGCAATGGCATAACTAGGGCAGGTCGAGTTAGAGTTGGAGTTCCTGTTAGCCAGTTTTGTTTTTCTTTTATTCCAGAATGTCACTGTGTTTTAGCCTGACAGGTGTGTAAATAGTGAATGTGTTCAGCTCAGAGACATGCCCAGGGAAGCGAATAAGTTGGTTTATCATGGGAGAAAAGAATAAAGCTGGACACTTGTGAATGAATATAATAGCTGTTCTGGGTGAGTGGATGGCTATTTAAAGTTGGGGTATTCACCTATTCAGTCATCAGCATTCTCAACTCATTTATTCCCTCACAGAGCTGCAGGGAGATGGAGATGAACCCTGAAGCGTTAGACACATATGAGGAACCATTTGTCTAACCAAGGGCACAGAGCCAACTTTACTCATACTGGAACTGTTAAATCTACTTAGTGAAAAAGCTATAGATACAAGGAGAATGATTAAGTACATTACACACAACAAGGACTACTGTATGTGAGACCTGCATCCAGGATAATAAATAATAATAATAATAATAATGCCTTTCATTTATTTAGCACCTCAAAGAACTTACAGTATATAAAACTAATACGCTACACTATCTAAAGTGTTTCTCCAATTATAAAACTAATACGCTACACTATCTAAAGTGTTTCTCCAATTACTTCAGTTTCCCATCAACATAGGGAAAGACTCGTAAGTTGATTGGCTAATCAAAAATTATTTGTGTCCTGTGATGACTTGGGTCTCCATTCAAGCATTCTACCTGCCTTGTGCCCAATACTGCATAGACAAACTCCGTCTCATTCAGCCTTCTAATGAAGTATATGGGATCAAAAAATAAAATGGGGTTTAGACAGAAAAAAAAAAAAGTAATTTAATTTTCTCTTATTAAGGGCACATCCAGTTGTCGCAGTTTTCACCACTAAACAGGACATGTTAGCTGTCAATGAGATCAGGCTTGTTTCATTAAGGCTTAATTTTGAATCCATTAGCATTTTTCTTATTTTTGTACAACTACAATTTCTACCAAACAACACACACAATTCAACTGATGTTAAAAATGTTATGGATTTTATATTATACAAATATATACATAAAAAAATAAATAAACAAGACACACTGTCCAAATTAATGTTTTTCGTCAGTTGTTATACAATATGATAATAGCAATGCTGATTAACATTATGATCAGTAAAGTGTGCACAATACAGATCTTATGGGGTAGACTCTTCCTCATTAATGACCACTCTGAACGCCATTTCAAAGCTCCATTAAATAAAAAAAGGATTGATGATTAGGAAAAGAAAACCAGAAACTGATGTAACCACTACTCTTCTTCATACTCAATGTTAGCCCAAAACGCTTACATTTTCTTTCTTCGCAATCACTCCGAAACCTCCATCTCCACTTGTAATCTGTGTGTATTTCTGGTATTTATACAAACTTCTGGGATACAGGTGCTAGTACGGTGGTTTCCATGCAAGACAACTTGTGGATCCAGTTCTCTTCTTTTACAGTTGTTTGTGTGTTTAGTTAAACAATGATTATTAAAAGTATGAAAGATGCTTTATGCATATTGTATAAATCATTATGATGCATTAGAGTAATGATAATGATTTACGTACATTATAAAGTATATAGCTCAGTTAAATCCCTGTACAGCCCAGCACACTGTGCAATAACTGCAATTATTTAATAAAGTCAGGATAAATGAAAAACAAAATGTTGAAACATAAACAGAAAAGTATAATCAATATTTTACAGGCTTCGACCAAATAAGAATCTGGGAAAGGTGATAAGATGGCACAGTCTGAAACTTCATTTCCTGTTTTTCCTTCAGAATGGACGTAGACTGACATCACTTGCACCCACTGCCTCTTCTGTTCAGGCCACTATTTAAGCAGCTTAGCCACCAGAAGTCTGTGTTCTTTTTAAGAGGACAAACCTCTTTTATTCAGAAGCCATTTCAGCACTTAAAGCCTTGCTTCCTTTATTAAACCTATTTTCTTTTTTAAGATATCTACCATTGAATGAGAATTTCACTCTGGGCCCCAACACTTCATCTGACCTTTGTGCATTTTGTTACAATTACACATACAGTACATATATTCAGAATACGTTCAAGTCTAAATTCCAGCTGTCTTAGGTAAGCCATATTCTGAAAATATAACAACAATAATTTCATTTATAACAGTTACAGAACAAGTACAGCAACCTAAACATGCTAGGAGCTCTGCCTTCCAATTGTTGATAACAGGGGGGATCAATGTATTGATTCAGCAAACTGGAGAAGTTAACAGATTACAAGATTTGCAATTAATTGTTGCTTTAGAACACATCATTATGCAGTGCTGACTACCTAGAAATAGCCCTCATTACCTCTATGAGGGAAGCTGAATTGGCTTATTGTAGTATTCAGAAAAAGATAAGGAGTTCAGCCCGACTATCCATCTAGCCTATTGACATAAGACATTGATTTGTATACTTTTGCAGACGTACACCTTAGGCCTTGTGCATCTCAAAAAAGGACTGTTCCCAGTCCATGTTTTTTTCCCAGAGGTGCTTACATTTCAAGATTGTGAGCATATGGCCATGGTTTTAAACATCCCAGTGGGAATATTTAAATGTACCATGTGCTTATTTGTTTCCCAGGAACATACTGATGTAGACACGGAGAACTTGAATGAGTAGAATCCTTTGTCTGCTACGTGGAAATATTTTTAGACTATTTCATACAAAACTCCTTTGTACTTCGAGGGAAATGTGCACATAAAAATGAAGGCAACTACTGAATAATTTACAGATGTATTGTATGTCTTATTGTTTAATATATTTTGTCAGTTGTAACATGTTTACAACCTTCATTCTTTGTTTGTGAAATGATATTAAAAGTGTTAATGAGGACTGCTACTTATGCAAGCCACAGTATTATGCTTAAATGGGTTAATTAGGCTTCATTCCATATGTTTTTTGTGAAAGCTGCTGAGATTTGACACTTGCAATGCAACACATGTGTTAATTTTTTCCCTTTTCTCCTGTCAAAAATCCTCAGGCTGTATAATAAATTAGGTAACTGAACTAGGAAGAAGAAATTAGCTTCTGTATTGTCAAGGGTGCATGCAATGTTAAGAACAAGAAGTACAGAAAAGTTAGTTTCCTCTAGGCAGAACGGCTTTGTGCCATTTATGGGCAGTTGCCATGAATTGGCCAAGCAAGGTGAGGGCATTCACTGAGGCAAGACTAAAGGACAGAGAAATCCAGCAAAGCCAAGTTATTCAGGCTGATGTTGAAAATTAATACAGATTGGTGTTTTACCAGTGTAGTGAATATAAGATTTTTGAAGAAAAAAAGAGGGGAGCAATGTGGAGAAACTGGAAGGACATTCAACTTTAAGCTACAAGGCTGTCAATTCGGTCTTTACCTCTCATTTTACTTGCCAGCATTCCTTTAAAAAGCTGTTTCAGTATGGATATGCACTTGTGAAGCAATCAGAGCAGGAGAAGGGTTCTCTTTATAATAAATAGTATGAAAACAACACATCTGACGATTCGAAAAGAATGACACATACTAAACAATGCATCAATAGAAATCGAATGCACACCAACATAGGAAAACCTCACACAGCACTGGTCTTCCCTCTGGTCTACTGCTGTTCAGTGTTATAGCACAGAAGCTTGGATCAAGGAAGAAGGACAAAACACAGACAATATAATATCAATGCACTTAAATCAAATCACATTAACAGATCTTATGGAACGTAACAAAGGCAACACACAACTGGAAGGTGGCGGGCTTGGATGGAGCTCACAATTTCTGTTATAAGAGGTTTACCATACTGCCATACTGCACTCGTTACTTGCAGACAAATTGACATATGTCATTCACAACCCAAAAGACACTCCTCAGTTTTTTACAAAAGACATTACATATATGAAACCCAAAAAAAAAAAAAACCCTAAAGCACAGAGAATTTATTAATTTAGGTATTTTTACAAGCCTTAAATTTTACACCGTTTGGCTTTCCCTCTCTCTCAGGGGTGGGGATCGATCTGTTCTTAACATAATTCTTTTTTTTGTAAAAACTTGATTGCTATGTATTGATTGTAATAAAATAAATAAATAATAAAAAAATATATATATGAAACCCAAGTCAAAAGATATTATTGATCCCAAAAAATACAGATCTGTCTACCTACCTACTCACTGCACTCATAACAAATAACAACACTTACATCACAGAATAATTACAGAACAACAAAAAGAAGGCCTCAAACGGGTTGCAAGGAACAGCTCTTAGTTGACTTTGTGATACTTCAGCAGGCATAAAAAAATACAGAAACCTACACAAAGGAGTCATTGACTACAAAAAAGTATTTGACATTGTCCCACACACATGGTTAGCATAAATGTTACACATTTAAACTTATACAAGATATTCCACATACTGCCTACAAGCACTGGAACACACAAGAACAACACTACATGTATATATCAACTGCACATCAATACACAAAGTCCCAAGAGAAATAAGACAAGATTTTTTCCAGGGGGACTCACTTAACCCTCACTGGTTCTGTCTTGGTCTCAACTGTTAGCCCTCTCTGGTTCTGTCTTGGTCATAACTCTTTACCAAACAGATACTGTAAATCAACACATAATATGGATACAGAGTTGAAACCCAACAACAACAGTACACCCTATCACATCTATTCTATATGGATGACATGAAGATATATGTAGGAATAAACAAACGGTTACTAGAAATAATCGCCATGTATTCACAGTACAGTCAACCCTCATTTATCGCCGTTAATCTGTTCCAGACTCTAAATGAATTTCCGTGAAGTAGGATTCTTTATTTATAAATCGAATATTTTTGCAGTTAGAGCATAGAAAACCTGTTTACAACCTTCTAAATACATTTTCTAACATTATTAGAGCCCTCTAGACATGAAATAACACCCTTTAGTCAAATGTTTAAACTGTGCTCCATGACAAAACAGAGATGACAGTTCCGTCTCACAATTAAAAGAATGCAAACATATTTTCTTCTTCAAAGGAGTGCACGTCAGGAGCAGAGAATGTCAGAGAGAGAGAGAGAGAGATAGAGCGAGAAAAGCAAATAATCAAAAATCAATAGGGCTGTTTGGGCTTTTAAGTATGCGAGGCACCGCCGGACAAAGCAGCTACAAGGAAGGCAGCAAATGAAGGTAGTCTTTCAGCATTTTTTAGAGGAGCGTCCGTATCCTCTTGGCCAGTGTGCTAACAGCCCCTCTGCTCACAGCCCCTCCGTCAGGAACAGAGAATGTCAGAGAGAGTAAGAGAGACAGAGAAAAGCAAACAATCAAAAATCAATATGTGCTGTTTGTAATTTCATGTATGTGAAGCACTGCACGGGAAGCATATTGTATATCGTTGAGGAGTTTTATTTAATATGTAATACGTGCTCTGATTGGGTAGCTTCTCAGCCATCTTGCAATAGCGTCCCTTGTATGAAATCAACTGGGCTAAGCAACTGAGGAAGCATGAACTGTAAATTAAAAGACCCATTGTCAGCAGAAATCCATGAACCAGCAAAAAATCTGTGATATATATTTAGATATGCTTACAATTCAAATCTGCGATAGAGTGAAGCCGCAAAAGTCGAAGTGCGATATAGCAAGGGATCACTGTACATACACATGGAGTTTGGACTGGACAAATGTAAAACAATTAAAAAAGAAAATGGACTCCTTAGAGAAGGAGTGTATACCTTCAAAAATGGCAACAGAATCGATGCCATGGCAGATGGTGAACTATACAAATATCTTGGTTTTCACCAGGAAAAACATTTACAAAAGAAAGAAACTAAATATACTCTTAAACAAAAATATACAACACGTCTTTCACAAGTGCTGAAAGCACACCCACATGCACGACATGCAATTAAAGCCGTCAATACATATGCCATACCAATACTCACATATTCCTTTGGAGTTATACATTGGACATAAACAGACCTATAACAACTCAGAAGGAAAACATGCGCAATACTTACATAACACAGACAACACTACCGCACAGAACGATTTATCGTGCTGAGAGAGGAAGGGGTCTCATAGATATAATTAACTTACACAACACACAAATCAATAACTTGAGAAAATCCTTCCACACAAAACAGCATAAATCAACACTACATAAGGCAAACTACACATCACTTGACCTACAAACCAAAAACAACATTATGCAGGACATAGCAAACACATTTAGAACTTAGATTACAAGCATGGACAAAGAAAACAGTGCATGTCAGTCAGACTTATGAACTTCATCAGCCTTGTGTAGATAAGAAAGTGTCAAATAGCTGGATAGTGCTTTGGTTTGGTGAGACAGAAGGGTTTATGCTAAACGTAAATTATAAACACGAGAAACTACAGAAAATATATTCTTTAAGGATACTAACATTAGAGAAAGTACATGCAGAATTTACCACAAGGATCAAGAAACAATTAAAACACATTATATTAGGTTGTAAACTGCTGACACAGACAGACTACATGCACAGACGCAACCAGATGGCAAACATTATACATCAAGAACTGGCACTACAACGCAAACCAGTAGACACATACAAATCATATTATAAATACATCTCTACCACAGTAAATAAACTATGCTGAGACAGAACTATACTTACAGATAAAACTATCCACCATAACAGATGAGACATAACACCAGTAGACAATCAAAATATAACTGCATATATTAATGACAATGCCATAACAAAAATACACACACTAATAAAATGCAGATGTACACAGAACTGGCAGCAGAACAATGCCACTTGTAAAGAATGAACAAGGTGATCATTCTGTCTACTGTTAAATCCACCACTGGTGTCGTCACACATACACTACACAAAAGCTTACGGACATTACATATATACCAACACACATAAATACTGTATAACTACAGAAAGCAAACATTTTAAATAAATATCAGAAACTGAGAAAATTCCTGAACACACACGCAAAACCCTAAAACGGAAATGTGTATACACAGCATATGACACTACTCTAGAGGCCCGTTATAGGTGGTAGCAATAAGACTAACTTATAATAATGATATACTGTATAAAAGATTATTGAGATAATAATAATAATAATAATAACAATAATAATAATAAAAATGATTGGTGTAAGGCTTTCACAAGACTTGCTCAAGAGAGGAAACATAAAGAAGAAACAGGTGAGAAAGGTGGGGAAAAAGTCTGATAAGGGTGATGAAAAGGATGGATAGTCAGAGTCAATGAGAAAAATGGCTATTTGAAAAACTGCAGAGTGAGACTAAGAGAATCTGTCAACTGTTAAGTGCAAACTGAGCATTATAATGAGTTTAACTTCTCCTGGCTTCTTTTTATAGGCTTCTTTAACCTTTGTGAAAGAGATCAAAAGTGATGAACTCTATCACATATTGCTGGAACAGCTATTTGATCCTGGCAGCACACTGGTGTCTAATAAAATATGAGACAAGACTTCCACCTATTTATTCTACCTAAATAACTTGATATTCCTGGAAGAAATGCAGTAAATGTGTTTACTAGATAAATATGCAACACTGTTTGTAGTCTTCAAAAGGCTAAAGGAATAACATTAATAAGAGCTGTAGAGACAAACTTACAAGTGGTGCAGAGACTTCTGTAGCAAAAGAAAGTGGAAATTGGACATGTACAGTGTAATGTGGACAGCAATGTTGTGTAGTAGGAGATGACATATAGCCATCTTTTAAAAATAGGCAATGATCTACCAAATGGAAGTAACATAAAATATGAAGGAGAGTAAATTTTAGGGTGTAAGAGACGTGCGACGTGCTTTTAGTTTATGGTATACCTTTTGTGCTAAATACAACAGTGCCAATGGTCTAACAAAATCACTTTTAAAAGAAAACCTTTGTGTCTTTATAGTTTAATTTTAGAAATGGCACCTTCAATACAGAGGTAACAGGGGCTGCAAAAAAAGGCAACAGTTTTGCTAGAATGCAAACCACTGTAATTAAGACAACAGTTTATGAATATTTGTGGGATAAACAAAGTTTTCAGTCACAGGTAAATAATGGAGTGGCTTTTAGTCAAAATAAAAAGTCTGGTGGAAAATACCTCAACAATAAGCCTGAGGAATATATTGGAGAAAAGTTTCTCCAACCACCATTGGCAATGCCACAGTGGCACAATTGTCAGTATATTTCTCGTTGAGGTCTGCCACAAACATTAAAACATTAAATACATTATACTTACCACTGTGAATGGGTAGAATATCCCCAGCAACTTGTCACACACACATACACACACAGAGACCTGCCTACACACATACTGTATTTCATAACCTGAATCACAGTTGCTCTGGACTGGTTTGTACAACAGTTCTGTGCTGTCCAGCCAATCCTGTTTACTGTTCAGAAGGCCACCTACTTAAGAATGGGTTTCATATTAAACTGAATTTCTTTTCCTTTCCTTTTTTATCTTTTGTTGTTATTTTTGTTTATGGTTTTACACATTGGAGATCCCAAACTAACATTTGTTTGTAGATTCTGAATGTTTAGCACCCATCCATCTATTTTCTTTCCCGGGCCTAGCAACCCACCCAGCAAAAACAGAGCACAAGGCAGGAACATGCCATGGACAAGGTGCCAGACCATTGCAGGGTGAACACAAACACACACACACTAAGGCCAACTCAGCAATGGCAATGAATGTTAAAAATGTTAAAATCTTTCCGCATCACCCTTAGCTATTTGGTGACTTCTTTTATTTATGGTTGTCGGGGTGTTGGTATGCTGAAAAGTGAGAGCTCAAAGTGTATGATATGTGATGTCAGTTGTGTAACAGCATATGAAACAGAATCTCCTGCTAGAGTGTGCTTTTCTGCTTATTTTTCATGTTAATGTTAAAGAACCTTTTGCCTACAATTTCTTGAGTACAATTCATTTTACCGTTGGCTATTTTTAAAAGACAGAATTGACTTTTGGCTTATTTTTCTGACTATGTTTCTTCTTCTGGTCCTTTCCTTCTAACATTCTACCTCCTTTATAATACGCCCACATATTTATTAGTCGGCAGCATCTCCAGCTCCACCTTCATTATGATGACTGATCTCAGATGCTTCCTGGCGCATTGGACGTCCTTAACCAGCTCTGTTCAAGTTCTAGGTGGTTCACTATGCACCACCTTTTGAATATTCCTCCTTCATCTGTGTTGTCTTAGAAATTTGGTAGAACCATTTTTGTTTAATTTCATTTCATTTTTTGAAGATTATTAATTATTTGGATTGTTGGTGACATATTTTATTAATATTCCAGTGAGGTATTCACATTTCCAATTTTTTTTTCCAATGGGTGCTCCCATTTTTTGTGTCTAGTTACAATGATTCTGTTTGGTTCCTGGGCAATAGTCTTATGACACTGCTCTTAGGCTAGCATGAAACAAGCAGAAGGCTCACAAGTATTAATAGAAGAATTTAGGAATATCATTTGGTTTTTAAACTTTGCTTGACTCTGATTTTTAATTTGGTTGGTTTTTTGGTGTTGGTTGCCTTGACTTCCATCCATCCATCCATCCATTATCCAACCCGCTATATCCTAACACAGGTTACTGGGACTAAGAGTGAAAGTAAAGTTTTGTTTGGCCAGTGGGAATAGATCTCCCTAATCTGAAATTTCAGTCAGCCTCTGATTTGTCCCATGTGCTTTGTACATATACAGAAAGCACTCTAACATATTGAATTTGTCCTGATTGTGTGAACTGACTTGACGTAGTGACTCTGCCAAATAATTTTCTTCCTTTCTCTTCTAATATGGCCTTCTCTCGTACAAATTTGTAATAATAATAACAATAATAATAATGAATTGTATTTAGATTTGACGTTGTTCTAAATTATTCAATAACAATAAAATATGAAGAGGAACAATGGTATAAGGCAAAAAGTCAGCACCTTAAAAAAGAGACACACAGCAGCTGAACTTGTATGAAAACAGACTGTAAGATGTGCAAAAAGGTAACAAAAGAAAGATGGGAACAAGTGAACAACTGCAGAGGAGAAACAAGAGGAATCAGAATTATTATTAGTTATTAATGCCTGTAAGGAAGATGAGCGGAGCATTCTATGATTGTTATTTTGGAGGCGTTACCTGTGACCCTAAAAGCAGGAAGCTTCTATAGTAGCTTGGAGGTTGGCCAGTAGCCTGTTTGTTATAAATAAATAAATAAATAAATAAATAAATAAATAAATAAATATATATATATATATATATATATATATATATATATATATATATATATAAATATAAATATGCCTGCGCAAAATCTGGCTAAACCTAACTTTTTTGTTCATCGTTATTTCTCTCTGTTTAAGATTAAGGTATATCTAAAAACAAGTCAATTTAAAGGTAAATTAAGTGTAGATGTAAATGAAGGACATTTTGCAAATAATCTAGGCTCTAATTGGTGTTTCTTATTTAGGAAAACAGTAACACTAACAATAAAATAGGGTTCATGAAGAAAAGCACTAACACATGGAAACCAAGCAAATCAACTGTTTTTATTGTGTCTTCTTCTTTACTGTCTTAAATGTGGATTCCTTTTTCCCCATAAAGGTGCTTATAAAAACTGTAATATGAGTAACCTTCCTACAAAAACGATTTGTTCCACTGTCTACATTTCCAGGGATCTTTTATTTTAGGAGGTGAAAATAGATCTGACCTTTCTTCGCTTCCTCAACCCAAAAGAATTATTGTTTTACAGAAAAGGCTGATAACAGAGTGGCTTAATGTCAGTACAGCATCCTCCTTTGTGCAGGCAACTTCACTTAGCAAAATATAATTGTTTGCAAACTCCTAGTCTCCTAGATCTACAATTTTGTTAAGGGGTAACATTTCACCTGATAAACATGTATGTAGTAACTACATTTTCAGAAAATTTAGTATCAAGGCATTAAAAATCATAGTGTGACTTTATGGCTGCCTTGATTTAATGCAGACAGTTTCACCTTTTTTCTGTATGGTGCTGGATGTGTTTGTTTTAATTCTTTGAAAAGGTCATTGAAACAGATAGTGAAAAAGGGCAACATCAACACATACAATGACAATGACAACATATATCTTATACTGTAAGGTATACACAAAAGATAAAGCAGTAGACTACAGTGAGCTTCATTCAGTTTGGGCTTGAAACAATTCAAATTGCTGGAGATCTATAACTGCACCATTCAGTCATCTCTCCTAATGCTCCATTGTTGTCAGAAGGTTCATGACTCTTGAAATCCAAAGCAGCCACCTACAGAATGTGTCACACTAGAGTATACTATGTATATTTTATCTATGACTTTCTAGCCAGATTTCTTGTAGCCATTGTGTTGCAGTGGACAGAAAGAGTATTTGGGCTCCCAGAAATTTTCTAATGGTGGGAACTGTATTAAGCTCATTCAATGAGTTGTTGGCTCATTTAAAAGGCAAAACTGAATAAAGTGAAATAGCAGCCTGGTGAAAGCCATGCTCACTTATTATTGTGTGGCACCATACTGTCCTCTTCTGAGCCAAAGGAAGAACTAAAACAGATTGAGCAAGAGCAAGAAAAAAGAAAGGACAAGGAGAAAGATGCAAAATGAGAGATATTCTGGAGAGTGTTTTTTTAAAATCACAAAACCACATCATCTGCTAAAAAGCTCTGAAAGGACAGATCTGGATTATTTTTTATTTAGATGCATGATTTAATACTATCTTATGTTTCATGCATTCATTTCTAGTAGGATTGACTATTGAAATGTGGTTTTTCACTGGCTGCTCAAATCATTCTTTATACAGCTTTTATTTAATTAAAAATGCTGATGTAAGAATTATTACAAGAACAAGAAAGTAGGAACACATAACTTCAGTTCTTAAGGCCTTACACCGGCTCCCAGTTAAGTTTAGGGCAGATTTCAAAATCCTCCTTTTAACATGTAAAGACTTAAATGGCCAAGGCCCTGCTTACTTATGTGAACTGTGAGATGAGTTAAAATGACAGTGGGAGGTCGATCTTTTAGTTATAGGGTCCCAAAGCTGTGGAATGGTCTGTCTGCTATTATAAGCGGTGGTCCTTCAGTCTCAGCTTTTAAATCCAGGCTGAAAACTCAATATTTCAGTGTAGCATACCCTGAGTAGAGCTGCTGATTAACTTTGCAGACTGAATCTCTGTTGTTAGTCATTAGTACTAAAATATAAGTAATATGATACACTCCCCTATTCTGTTTCTTTTCTCTGTATCGTCATGTGGCACTTGCAGCCAATACTATGCTGCCATGTTGTTTGCCTGCCATGGAAAAGTCATCTCAAGTAAAAGAATACTGAAATCATGGGGTAGAGGGGTCATTTCATCAGATTGGCTACCCAGCTGTAGAATGGCCAATGGGGGAGCTGACTTGTCTACATGACTGACTGTGTTTGGCTTATCTTACTCCTTTTCTTCAATCTGGCCTTGATTCTACAATCAGCTAATGGACAGATGTTGTTGTTTTCCATTTATGTTAATTACTTTCTACTTTGCTTTTAATTTATTTGTACACATCTGCATCCGTATATGTGATAGTTTTGTATTTAATGAGTGGTATAATCTATTTGTGCATTTTGCCTTGAAAGTTTTCACAGCACTCTGCGCCTACACTTCGTGAGGAGTACTGTGCAAGAGCAAAGTAGTTTGTTCTATTGTATTGTATTTATGTGAAGAGGATTACTTGTGTTCTCTTCTGTGTATTGTATTTACTCCATTTTTTGACACCCATTGCATGCCCTACCTACCTAGAAGGGTGGGGAGTCTCTTTCAGAATTGCCCTTCCCAAGATTTTTTTACCTTTTTTCTCTACACGTTTTTTTAGGTAGCCCTTTCTTGTCTTCTTAGGGAATCAAGGCTGAGAGTCAGTCAAAAAATTGGGTCTGTTAAAGCCCATTGAGGCATTCCTTGTGTGATTTTGGGTTTCACAAGAAATATTTTTTGTTGTTTTTGTTGTCGTTTCCTAGATGCGGTGTGTTACACATAGAGTAAAGAACAAAAATGAAATGCCTTGCATAAATATTTTATATGGTTGTGATATTGTAAAAAGTATTTCAATATACTCTACTAGACTACTCCTCACATTACTTAGGAAACATTATTTCCATTCATCTTTTTATCTATCAGTTCCAGAAGGCTATCTTGATGTCAAGCACAAGGCAGAAACCAACACCAGAA
Source organism: Polypterus senegalus (assembly GCF_016835505.1). Taxonomy (NCBI): domain Eukaryota; kingdom Metazoa; phylum Chordata; class Cladistia; order Polypteriformes; family Polypteridae; genus Polypterus; species Polypterus senegalus. The sequence goes on along the minus strand of NC_053155.1, from coordinate 221,900,672 downwards.
GAATTCACTAATCCATTAATAGGTCCATTGTAACTGTCCATCTTTTTTTCTTGTTTCTGGCTCCACATATTCCAACATTTAATTGGGTGCTCATTTTTAATATACTGTATATCCACCCATGTAATTTTCAATCTTGCTTAATCTAGTTCAAGGCCCTGTAGGTCCAGAATCTATCCCAGCAGCACTTGGTACAATGCAGGAGCCAGTCATAATTACAGTAAGTATATTTCCAAATTAAAAATTTTCTCCTCACAAATTCATATTGCTCAAAAAACAAATTAGAAAGAGAATAAAACAGCATTTTTTTCTTCTTTTTTTCATGGGTTGTGCCTCATAGCCTTAGTGATTTTGGCATGCATTTGAGTCCTGCCAGCCGCTGAAGGGCTCTGGAACGGCGCAGTGATCCGGAAAGGTCACATTCCATCCAGATGCTTTGTTTGAAATATTCTTTGGTGCCTTCTCTCAGCCCAAGGAGTTTGCCTGCTGCCAAAAGAGTTAAAAATTTAACAGCATCCCTAAGGGCACTTGGCTCCCAGACTTCAAAGTATGTTACTCGATGAGACATTAAAAGTCCAAATGAAATATGCCTCATTTTATAATGTACATTGTTTAATAATGCACTTTCTGCTGTGATTCAAAGAAACAATAGTTTGATTTTAATATACTGATATAATATGCATTAGCCTTTTAATAAGATGGCTCTTGCTACTGATACATGTTTCGTCTTAAGAAGTCCATTTCTTGCTGTACATTTTTAATACAAGTTTTAATGTGATATCAAATATCTCCTTTCCACTTGTGTTTTCTCTTTCATTGTCAGCCTCTTCATTTTATTAATGATGAGACTCCCTGTTGCTTTAATCTGATTTTTCGTTTAGAGTGTTAAAAAAGGGCAATAAAAGGAGCGCATGCAGACTTAGGCTTCTGAAATGTGCCGCACCAACATCCAGCTAATCAACAATCAGCGCTACAGCCATACAATCGTAACAGTCGCTGTTTTACTAAGACATAAAGCCCTGATAGTGTGTACTTTATTGTGCATTTATGAAGAATGTTATATGCAAACAATCATTCTTCTGATCACGACTGCAAACATTTATTCTTCACAGGTAATTTCGATTGCATTGTACGTCCCAGCTTCTATGGGTTTATGAATATACTTTTAATCAGATAGCTGATCACATTAAAAAAATTACTATAGAAATGATGCATAGAAAAAAACCTCTTATGTTAATTTGGTTTCCTGCCAAATACACCAAATACAAAAATGCCAGCATGAAATCCGAGGCCATACAGGATTCCAAATTGCTGAAGCAGTAGAGAACATGGGTGTAAGAGCCCATCTTAGAAACTTAATGTTAATATTAACTTCACATAAGTGTCTCATAGTTATTTGGATTATGGTATAATCTTTTACCCCCTGTAAGTTAACATGAAATAGAACATTCTCAGCTATACCTGTAAAAACAAGAATGTTAATTAAGACAGTTAGGAAATAGTCTTACTGCTAGCATGGACTGTTAAGTTAGTTACAAATAGAACTAGAATAGAGCATGCAGTTTTCTGACTGTTCTACATGTAATATGACTATGTGACCAAACTTAGAAAAATGAATAAGGTAAGTTAGCCTTAAACAAAACCTTCTTTAAACAAGAACTTTTTTTTTCGTACTATCGATTTTTTCCCTGTTTTTGTATGAACTGTTTTACTTAAATTTTACTAAAACGTTTAAAACGAAGATGCTTGGATTGTGGAATTGTTTGTACATGCGTCACACTATTGTCTGAACTGTTCAATGAAGTAAACTAAAAGCTGCAGAACTTTGGAAACTTTGAAACACAGATGTCCTGCCAAATGTTCTGACAGAATATCTCAATTAAGAGAATAGTCCAAAATGTTTGGAGGAAACCGATGTAAGCAAAAGAAGAGTGAAAGCCTGTTGCAAGTAAGGCAGAGAAAGGCCACAAATAGAAGCGTAAATCAGCTCCTGGGCATGAAGAGCAAATATTCTTGGATTTACAACTCAAAGGGGGAGGACTTCTGTAAACCTACTAACTGCATGACATAAAAAAGCCAACCTACCCTTAAAAAGAAATTGAGATCCAAGTGCTGCAAATTAAAAATACTTCCTTGGGATTTAATAAAGCTACTTTTCATATTAAGTACTACAACATAATGCCTTACAAAACATTTAACAGCACTGCAGTTGGAGTTCCAACTGATCTATCTTCTGATGCTGACTCTCTTACTTTAGGAATCTACTATTCACCCATATCCTTAACTGACCTTTACCCATTACAAGGTCATGAAAAGAAAGAGCTTGGCCAATTAGCATTTGACGCAAGGAAGCGTATCAACAGACAACAGGACATATTTACTGCTGTCAACTAACCTAATAGATGAGTGATACGTATGCAATGGTTTCAAGCACGTGTTGGAGACTCATGTAAATTCACACACACAGTGATTAAACAGAGTATTGGACCCAGTTCTCTATAGATATGTGATAAGAGTGCTGTGCTGTACAACTCTGGCATTTGCATAATAACTATTATTTCATTATTATTATTATTATTATTATTATTATTATTATGCAAATTCATTTAACCATTTCTTACCAAACACATCTATTCCAGCTTAGGAACATGGAGGTGAAATGACATCTAGGCCTCCTCTATCCTCTTTCCTTCTTTTGATAGTTCTTCATGGGTAAGTCTTATCTACATCACTTCTGGTTGTCTCCTCTGGAGAAAACAAGACAGACTCTGAAATATCCTACACACTCGGAGCTGTGATAATATAGAAAAATATCCATTGAAAAAATGAGAGCATTCAAACTCCACACAGACTCTGACAAGGAGAGAATTTTCCCAGAACTTCGGAGCTGTAAGTCAGCAGCACTAACAACTGCACCACCGTATTACTTTTATGCATCTTATGCTTTTGTGGTATTGGTTATAAAATATGTATTAATTAAACATTATGTATTATATTATCTTATTTTTACTGAATGCAGTATGATGTTGTGGTAAATTTCTAATTGTACTTGTATTCTAATATTATTATGCTGCTGTTGCAACACATTAATCATCTGACAACTATGGGGCCTGGCCTTGCTGTTTTTAAATTAATTTGCTTCAAAACTCCAAAGAATCTTTGAAATTTTGATAGAATTGTCAACACATTTTTCAATTGGTGCGCTATCAAGTGAGGCAATTTTAGGGACAGAAATTAAAACAGTAATGGAGAGTGAACATTCATATCTACAGTAGGTCTCACTGTTAAACATGTTTTAGGAAATGAGAAATACTGTAAATGTATGCTATACAGTTTTAAATAGGATTCAAAAATGTTTACAAAAAATTTTGCCACAGGACTAGCTATGGATTCTGGCCCATTCATAGAGTTATCCTGTGCTCACAGTACCTTAGTTTTCTTTTGTGTCTCATAGACATGTTTGTTTGACTGATGGTGGTGAAGGTTAAACTCAGTGTCTCATTTAAAAGAAACTCATGAAAAAAATGGCATTTTGCTTCTGTCAAAATGTGTGGCATTTACACAAGAAGAAAGGTGTTTTGTTTCTGTCTGGGAGCATTTTTATGCTTTAATTCCAAATGTGTCTGCATGTCATTTAGTATTTAAAGAAAGATCTCTTAAGTAAAGTGTGCCTATTTTCAACTAGGATAAGGTGGTTGTTGACTAATAGTGGTGGTGGGGGTGTTATCAGCTACGATTGTCCATGTACTAAGTTTTCCTTTAGAGAAAGCACAATAAATTACACAGAGGTGTGTTTTAGTGCGTCTTTGCATGAAAAGTATGCAGCATGTTACATTTTAAAAAAAAAATGTACTACACTCCTCCACTTTAATGTGAACAAGAGGCAGAAATAGAATTGATTTTACTGCTGGGATGAGCATTATATCCTTTATGAAATTGCAGAAAAGGACACAGGTAATCATAAAAGCGTGAACAAGGCTTTAGGGAGGAATATTTCTTGTTTTCCACTAACAAAAACCTTTCAAATCCCAAAAAAAACTTTTTTTGAGTTTCATATGTCATAATTGCAAAACTGCCTTCAAAATTAATTTTGGTGTCAGTTTCTTGATTCTGTATGTAAATCAAAACTTTCCTGTTTTGCTAATCCCTAACTGATGACTCTAAATTAGCTCTGTGGGAATTACAGATGTGCAATATATTAGATTTCCGATATATTTAAAAAAAAAATCAACATGTAAAAGTCAATATCATGATATGAATCACTTTTAATTGATTTTTCACATGTCTTATGAACATTAAATAAAATCCATTGTCACAAAACGAGACAAAGACAGAAAAAGGTTTGGGGCAGCCACCCATGTAATTCGGTATCCTGGCTGCAACGTCGTTTTCTTTCAAATACCAGCACTGAAGTGCTTACAACAGAGTCCAAAACAAGACTGTCAGAGAAGGGAAAAGGGAAGGCTTTTAAAGGGGGAGGCAGGAAGTGAGGTCATAAGGATCGGGCACGTGTTCATCTTTCATTGGTTTAGTCCCGGATGTGACATCAGGGGGGCCGGAGCTGGCAAGGTCTGTCTCCATTGGCTCGGTCCCAGAAGTGACGTCCAGAGAGACAGGTGGAACCTCCCGGGTTAGGTCTACAGGGAAGTGAGAAAGAGAGTTAGTGCGCTCTGCCACATCCCGGCATGGCTCAGAACTGCCTTCACTCGAGCCCTTTAGCTGCCTCCCATGCGCGCGTGTGTGACAAGGCCCCCCCCTCAGCCCAGACCCGTCGGGTCGGGCGACCTTAACCGAGAGGTCGTGAACCCGAGAGAGAGCATCAGCGTTGGCATGGAGAGCACCCCGCGATGAGCGGCGAAAACTTGTGCGGCTGCAGGTCAAGAAACCACCGGGTGACCCGCGGATTCGACTCCTTGTGCAGGGCCATCCACTGTAGAGGTGCATGGTCCGTGACAAGGGTGAACTCACGCCCAACAGGTAGTACCTCAGCTGAGTGATCGCCCATTTAATCGCCAGAGCCTCCCTCTCCACCGCCGCATACCTGGTCTCCCGGTCCAACAGTTTCCGGCTCAGGAACATGACGGGGTGTTCGACACCGTCGACACTTTGGCTCAGCACGGCTCCCAGGCCTGTGTCCGGAGCGTCCGTCTGGAGGATGAAAGGCAAAGAAAAGTTAGGTGCCATCAAAATAGGTGCGGACGTAAGGGCCTTCTTCAAGTCACCAAATGCAGTGTCTGTTTTGCAGTCCATACCACAATGTTGGGGCCCTCTTCTTTGTTAAATCAGTCAAGGCGCGCTTTCTCCAAAACCGGGTACAAACCGGCGGTAGTACCCAGCTAACCCGAGAAAGGCTTGGACCTGCCGCTTGGTTCGCGGACGGGGCCATTTCAGAATGGCATCAATTTTGGAGCACTGTGGCCTTACGGTACCCCGACCCACCAGGTAGCCTAAATATTTGGCCTCGCTTAATCCAAAGAAACATTTCTTGGGATTAATCCGGAGCCCGGCCTCACCAAGTGTCCGTAATACCGCTTGGACATGCTGTAGGTGTTCCTTCCATGTGCTGGAATAGATGACCACGTCATCTAGGTAGGCAGCACTGTATGAGTTATGAGGCGAAGCACTTTGTCCACCAGGCGCTGAAAGGTTGCTGGAGCCCGTGTAACCCAAATGGAAGGACACGATACTGCCAGTGTCCGCTAGGGGTACTAAGCGGTTTTTCCTTGGAGTCCGTTAAAGGAACCTGCCAGTACCCTTTGTCATGTCAAGTGTGGTCAGGTATTGAGCCTGTCCAAGCCTCTCGAGGAGGTCGTCCCGCGTGGCATTGGATAGGCATCAAATTGGGAGACTTGGTTAAGCCGGCGGAAGTCATTGCAGAACCTCCAACTCCGTCAGGCTTACCGGCGAGCACAATGGGGCTGGACCAGGGACTATAACTTTCCTCAATTACACCTAGTTCCAGCATGCGCTTGATCTCAAGCTCCACTTCAGCCTTTTTGCCTCGGGAAGGCGATGCAGGCGTTCTCGGACAACAACCCGGGCTCTGTCACAATGTTGTGCTCAATCAGAGAGGTCCTTCCGGGTGTTCACTGACTACCTCTCGAGCGGTCCGGATAACTGTTTCCAGCTCCTGCCGTTGCCTGGGTCTCAAGTCTGTGCCAAAGTTAAGGTCGTGTGTGTGGCGAAGAGTGGCGGGGCTGGCGGAGGAGGGATCGGGGTCCCTGTCCTTCCACGGTTTCAGCAGGTTCACATGATAAACCGCTCCTTTGGCCGGCGATTGGGTTGACTCACCAAATAGTCGACCAGTCCCTTCCTCTCCTTAACCGTAGGGGCCCTGCCAGTGGGCAAGCAACTTAGAGTGGGAGGTAGGCACTAGGACCATGACCCGATCTCCGGGGGAACTCCCGAAGAGGCGTGCAGCGGTTGTAGTAGCGAACCTGTGCTGCTTGAGCCTCCTCCATGTGACTTTTAAGGACAGGCGAATCTTTCCAAATCTATCGCGTAACTGCGCGATATACTCCAGTATGTTAGTGGTGGGAAGAGCCTCTTCTTCCCAGCCTTCTTTCAAAATATCCAATATGCCCGAGGTTGTCGCCATACAGTAGTTCAAAGGGGAGAACCCGTGGAGGCTTGTGGGACTTCCGATAGGCAAAAGGACGAGGGGAGGAGCTGATCCCAGTTCCTTCCATCCTCGCTGACCACCTTACGCAGCATTTGCTTGAGAGTTTGATTAAACCTCTCTACTAATCCGTCGGTTTGAGGATGATACACGAGGTTTTAAATGCTTTATTTTCAGTAATCTGGCAGTCTCCTTGAGCGTCTCCGAGGTGAAGGGGTCCCCTGGTCTGTCAAGACTTCTTTGGGGATCCCCACGCGAATACCCTAGTAATTCCCGTGCGATGGCTTTAGAGGTAGCTGGCGCAGCGGAACAGCTTCGGGTATCGTGTAGCATAATCCACGAGGACTAAAATGTACTTGTGTCCTCGGGCTGAGGGCTCTAGAGGTCCCACCAGGTCGACCCGATTCTGTGGAAGGAGCGTCAATCAATGGAATAGGAACAAGAGGAGCACGGTCCCTCCTAGGAATCTGTCGCAGTTGACACTCCGGGCAGGAAGCGCCAAAGCGGCGAACCTCCTCATTAATTCCTGGCCAGTAAAACCGGGCTTGATCCGCTCCAGAGTTTTTGGTGCCCAGGTGGCCACCTAGGAGGTGGGCGTGTGCTAGCTCGCAGACCTGCCGCGGAAGGTACGCGGCACTAGCAGCAGCCTCGTCTCCTGCCCGTCATGCATTGCTACACGTAAAGGAGGTCATTATCTAGCACAAAGTAGGGGCCCTGTGGCATCGACTGACTAGTCGCTGGCCATTGACAAGGACCACTGCATTTTTACAAACTTCAGGGAGTCGTCATTCCATTGCTCCCTTTGAAAGAAGCCGGCGTCTTTTAAATTGAAACCGCAACACGGAGAGAGGGTCAGCGCCGACCTCAATGGGTGGTTTCCTCCCGCTCCGCCTGGCGTTGGTGGATGGCGTGTCAGCCTGCGGCGGCCGGGAGTTGCCACGTCAGCCAGGGCGGCTGCTTCACTCTCTCTGCCGGCTGATTACACGGCGTGGAGGCAGCTTGAGACGGTTCATCTCGTCCATAACGAGGCCCAACTTAACCCCGGGAGTGGTATGTGTCTTACCGCTTTTAATTTCAGACCAGTCCGCCCTAGTATCACCGGGTGTGGAGGATCAGGAAGGATTGCCACGGTTACTTTCTGGACTGACCCTCCGTAGCTAATGACACAGCGGCGGTCCTGTACCAGCGGGTTTCCCCGTGGACACAGGTTATACTGGTCTTGAATTTTAGCCATTGTCGCGGTAGCACAAAACGGCGGGCAACAATGGAAATGTTGCTGCGGAATCGAGCAAGCGGAAGTTTTAAACCGTTAACGATCACCACGTCTGTATGCGGGACCGTCAGCGGGTTTGTCAGAGCACACCAAGCCCTCCTCCCCTCCACCTGCATTCCTCCTCGCCTCCAAGCGGTTTTGCGTGCCAGCGCGGACGCCGATACAAGCTCCGGGTTGTACAGGGAGGGGCTAGGTCTTGGGACATACCCGGCTGAGTTTGACAGAAGGGCGGTTCTGCTCTCCCAGAGTGTGAGGCCGCCCTCTGTGTTTCCAGAAGCTCTATGAGCCCTGACATGTTCGTAAACTGCACGCCCCAGACCGGCTGGGTGAAGCCCTGGGGAAGTGCTTTCAGGAGCAGATAGCAAGCTACCTGCTCAATTACCTGGTAGGGCTTGTTTTCCAAGGGCGTAGCCACTGCCATACTTTTGCCCATAAGGACCAGGCTTGTTTACTGGTCGGCCTCTCAGGGTCCAACCTCCACTTTGTTATTTTACTCACCTGCCAGTCTGGGGCACCCCTAGGTGGTAAATGGGGCTGTGGTTTCACTGGGGGGCAGGCACTCTCCCCCAAGAGAGCATACTGAGTCCCTCTCGTCTCCCCCTCCAGGGCAGCCCAATTCGGTGAGCCCCACCCGCACACTCCCTGGCCTCTCTAGATGGCCTAGTTCTGCGTGCTGGGAGCGGAGCCCGCACCGGGTCTCGCCGAACCACGGGGCACCCTCCCCGCCTGAATACTCGGCCCGATACGCTCCCACCTGGGTGTTTTGCAGGTCCTGTCCCCTTCTCTTCTGGGACTTCTCCATCCTGCCGACTACGCCACTGTCACAAAGCGAGACAAAGACAGAAAAGGTTTGGGGCAGCCACCCATGTAATTCGGTATCCTGGCTGCAACGTCGTTTTCTTTCAAATACCAGCACTGAAGTGCTTACAACAGAGTCCAAAACAAGACTGTCAGAGAAGGGAAAAGGGAAGGCTTTTAAAGGGGGAGGCAGGAAGTGAGGTCATAAGGATCGGGCACGTGTTCATCTTTCATTGGTTTAGTCCCGGATGTGACATCAGGGGGGCCGGAGCTGGCAAGGTCTGTCTCCATTGGCTCGGTCCCAGAAGTGACGTCCAGAGAGACAGGTGGAACCTCCCGGGTTAGGTCTACAGGGAAGTGAGAAAGAGAGTTAGTGCGCTCTGCCACATCCCGGCATGGCTCAGAACTGCCTTCACTCGAGCCCTTTAGCTGCCTCCCATGCGCGCGTGTGTGACACCATATAATCTCCAGTGTTCTTTCTAAGGAGGCTGGTCTTAATGCAACCCATAATAGCTATAGTGTCAGTCACGTAATGCCCACAACTCCATTGCTTCTAAGCATTGCAATGCTAGCTAACCTATGTTGAATGGTGGTGACGAGTATGAGGAAAAAAAGAAACCGAGGTTCAAAAGATGAAGTGTTTCAGTCAGGTAGGGTTAGCTGTGCTGTTTGCAAGTTTGTGGTTTTACCTGGAATGACAGTGCATTCAGTACAACCTCTCAAGATATAACACATCAATGTATAGGAAAAATAAATCCATTCCTGTGTGGAGTCTGCAAGGTACCCTCTGAGCCCCCAGCAAAAAAATGTCCTTTCAAAGCAAAGTTACATAAAATGTTTAGTGATCTCAAAAATGTTTTCTCCTAAACAAGTATAACATTATTTCTACATTACAGCATTACAATAGCATAACAAATCAAGGGAGTGTATTATTTCACTATAGCCTGGAATTGCCATTTTCAGCTTTGCCTCAACAACTGACCTTTATATGAACGCTGACATCGAATAACTCGCTATGATTTTTTTCCCCTTTATTCAATACTGCTTTTGATAATATTTATCATAACATTCTCCTCTATTGCCTTAGAAGGAATTTTAAATTGATAGGAAATTTGACAATGCATGTCATTTTCTCACAACACTCCCACCAAAGCTTAGCTTTGCATAGGGTGTAAGCTGAAAAAGCAGCAGGTGGAAAGTGATGACCTCTGGTGTGACTTACCATATTGCAAAACATAGTTTCACCTACTTAACTTGTGGCCTAAAATACTCGTACTTTGTTAGTGGCCAGATAACTGCACTGTGAATTTCCCCTTGGGATTAATAAACTATCTATCTATCTATCTATCTATCTATCTATCTATCTATCTATCTATCTATCTATCTATCTATCTATCTATCTATCTATCTATCTATCTATCTATCTAGAAATTTACTCCAAATGCGACACAAGGGTCATAAGTCCTCAGTTGTCCATTTCACATCATTTCCACTCTGTGCTAAATAAAAACAGCAGGCTTTGTAGTTTCCTTATGTGTGAAGTATGCAACGTTTGTGTATCATGGGGTAAACTGCATTATGTGTATGTAAATGGAGCTTCCTAAATTACAATAATTGGATATTCAACGTTTTTCCATAGCATTTATAAATACACTGTTCTGGTGACCTTTGTATCTGTTAAGTCAGATATACAATTATATTTTCTTTGTGAGCAGAAGTTAGTCATAGGATAATAAAATATCCATTAATGAATTTATTTTAGAATTTTAAATTTTGAAAGGTATTACTTCTTTGTTCTTTGGAATTGAAAATGAAGGCAAATTAAATTTAGTTGACCGCTCTGTGTCCACCAAAATATCACCCCCCTATTTAGAACTTCAATTTTCCCCTTACAGATTCTTCCTTGGCGCAGACCCTGTAAAGTGCCAGTCTATACCATAGAGAAATAAAGATTCAAGAAGCTGTTAAGAACCTGGCCACAAATAAAGTAGCGGTAAATGTTTAGAAATGAACACCCACGCAATCATAAAGTCTATAACAGACAAGAAAATGGATGACAAATGATGTACATCATAAAACAGTGTATGTACAATATGCACATGTTCATGCACATTATTATGATCGGTGGTAGAGTGGTAATAAATCAAGAGCTTTGTCTTTCTTTATATAAAAATATCAAAAAAGAGGGTTAGTGGAGAAGTCTAGTCAAAAAAATAAACTTTAAACTTTAAATAAAAATTGGAATAGCTATGAAAGAAGAAGACGACGAGAGTGAGAGCAAGCCATGTTTGCTGACTGGCAGACTCTGGTGACAGCAAGGGATTTAATGTGTTGAACACCAATACATACAATGGAATCTCAAATATTAGCAGAGGAGAAATAAAACAAAAATGGTTGGACAAAATGCTGTTTCCTTCACTAATATTTCATATTATTATTGTAATGTGGTGTGGATCTTCAGTCGTTAAAGTTGTTTTGAGTACATATCAAAATATAAAATATTGAATTTTGGGTCAAAATAATCACAATATCAATTTAAGTCCAGGCATAGTACGAGTGTGTCCAGTCTCTGCCCACAGTAGCACTGATTTAGAATAAAATTTCAGAAAATGAATGGATGACTTTTCAGAAGTTTAAAAGTATCGTGTTCATCATAACCTCTCTGGTTTTTGGTAAAAACATGCCACATGAAAAACATGAATATTCTTAGTTTAGTCAAAGACCAAGCTGACAATGGCAGTGGGATCTAATTTTATCTGATCATAGAGCTGGTTGTGATACTGATAATTATTTTGTTCTGCACTAATGGCTGCAAATAGATTTTGGAGCTTGGACTGGCTTGTAAATCTTACACACATTGTAATATTTACATCTAACACTAAAATGGCAAATTAGTATTTGTGGAGTTTGTATTTTTAGCAAATGTCTATAAAATATCGATAGACTTTATTAGCCAACCAAAGTGCAGTGTATTCTGGGAAAGCTGAATATGAAATAGGATTCAGAGTATTTTGCATAGTTAGACTTTGCAGATTTTGATTTCAATGGGAAAAATAAGCGTGAGCTTGCAATATTGATTGTGTAACATTTTATATATATATATATATATACTGTAATTTTAATGTATTTAGAGAAAACTGTAAAATATGATTGTGGTTTATCAGAGATGAAAACTGGTAAGCCAGGTGTTTTGTGTGTGTATTTCAATCTGGGAAAGAAGGGAGGGGGGCAGCGGCTGCCTTTTACAAAAACAAAGACACATTCTTAAAAAGAGCTCTCTCTCAGTTGCTGCTTGGTAAAAAATGGACACTTGGAAGGCCTTTCTCTTTCTGCTGCTGCTGCTAATTGGTAAATATGGGCACATAGCAAAGAGCTCCCACTCTGGCAAGAAATCTTTTTCTCTTCATTTATTGATTAAGGATTTATGATCCATAACTAAGGAAGGACCACCTGGAGTGTCATCAGCAACTTGCTGTTGTTAATTAGGACAGCTTGTGACTTAACCTATCCAAATAGTAGAATTGTTTATATTGCTTTATATTTGCTGTTTTTGACTTGGATGCAAAAATATACAGTAAAACCTGCTTATAGTGACCACTCAAGTGACCGACCTTAAAATGGTCACCTTTGACAAGTGGTCACCTTAAGGTCCAAAGGACATATGAAATGATAAATCAAGACTATATGGAATAAAAACTTGAAGGGAAGCATGAAAACATTATTTATTACTAACAAACAAGGAAAAACAAAAAACGTACTGTGACAGATAGGGGGCGCTGTCATCACCTTGAACCCTCAGATCAGACACCAGACTCCAGGTAAAAGTCCAATTATTATTTATTCGGACAATACTACAGTGTACAAGCACCTTCCACTCCACAATACTCATATACACAATACAATTCTCAATAATCAATAAACCTCCACTCTCCCAGACGCGTTGCCACCCTGCCACCCAGCTCAGCTCACCCATCTGAGATCTACCACAGTCTTTTATAGTCCGTGACCCGGAAGTGCTTCTGAACCCTCAGTCCATGTGACTTCCTAGCACTTCTGGGTCAGATCAAAAGTCTTCTCCTCATCCCGGAAGTATGTCATTTCCCCTGTCGCTGTGACTAAGACATACTTCTGGGTTATAGGGCACGTAAGAGTCTCTGGGCCTCCCTGCTGCGTCCTCTGTTGGCCCCCAAGGTATCCAGCAGGGCTGTAAAGGAAAATGCCAATGTCCATGATTCCCTGCTGGCATTTGGGGCACCTCCATGCTGCAGGGAGGGCTCCATCTAGTGTCCTGGGGGTATTGGCCAGGATGACTGGCCAGCCATAGTCCACAATATTAATATTGAAGAAAACATGGGAATTTTCCATTTATACAGTGAAAAATTTCGAGAAACCGTATTAAACAAATCTTATGTAGTATGAATACAATATGTATGTGACTGGTAGTGATAATAGTTATTAAAACATTAAACATTAGCTCCAAATAAAAAAGAAAAAATATTTCAATTTTAATTCTATTTTTGAAATAAAATAAAACATTCAAACAATATTTAAAAACGAATGCACAAGACAAAATCAGGTCAAAATCAAATTGTAGAAGCCTCTGATGACACTATCCGGGAAAGATATGGTCCTGGCATGCCACATTCTAGGAAGCTTGCAGCAGGGAAGTCCAAAAAGAGACAAGTTCATAAGGTACTACATATCATGATGAGGATCTGGGAAGTTAATGTTCATTATTATTAAAAACTGTCATCACATGCCTATATGCATTTTACTTACACTATTGCTTCTTTACAACAAACGTATCCATGGTTAATTGTCTGAATGGTTTTGTATTATTATAAATTATTTCACCTACAACCTTTTTGGCAAGGTTTTCGGGGCAGCAGTATGGCATATATTATGAGTTGCACTAAGGGAGATTCAAAGAAATTCGAAAGGAATGAGTAATCCACAGGAGCAACATAGAGTAATGTGTTGACAAGAATTCCACGAGTAAATGAAAATAAGAAGAGGGGTGGGGAGTTAGGGCTATTCCAGTAGTTTTCTGGAAACCTATCCCTTCCAGAAGCTCTAACATGATTTATTACAGCTACAGAGAATAAAGGGTCCAAATTTCTAGGTTTTCCCAAATTATTATTTTTTTATCTGGTCACTATAGCCAAGATTATTTTCTTCCTAGGGATCAAGGAGAGGTGGTCAATGGTCACAATAGGCAGGTGGTCACTTTATACAAACATTATAAAACACCCTGTTTCTGAAGGGACCTTACACGGGTGGTCACATTCGCAGGTTTTACTGTATAATTTTTTTGTGAAAACTTCAAGCCAATGTCCCTGTCTGAATGTTACTAGCACTGCTGGGAAGTTAGATTGTTCATTCCTTGTTTAACGACGGCCCCTTACAGAGAGAAGCAGACATTTTTGTGAAGCCCACTGTTTGTTATAAACTGGGTTAAAGAGAAGGAGTGAAAGAAAAGTCAGTCCCAGTCAGCAAAGTAGCCTGCCATGGGTGTTCCTAGAATGAAATATGCAGGGTTAGCACAAACAGTGAGACAGGAAGGAGGTTACAGGTACCAGTTACACAGATGATTTTAAAATGAACCAAAGATGCTAGATGGTACCTTTCATGTTAGAGGACATAATAACACAATAACACAAATGGTCATAATGTAAAGTTTACGACAGGTAGTATAGTGTTTCCCCAAAAATAAGACCGGGTCTTATATTAATTTTTGCTCCAAAAGATGCACTAGGGCTTATTTTCAGGGAATATCTTACAATATGTACAACAATATACATTTATCCCTATACAGTCATGTCATCTTCTTCTGGAATATCGTCATAACTCTCCACATTCAAACCCTGAATTCCAGCCTGGATTTCTTGCTATTCCAAGCCGCTTTTAGGATCCTGCAGGGTCAAGGTGCATGCTTAAATGTTTGATGAACGGTTCGATGTGGTGAAGCAAAATGCCGGCATACAAATGCATTCGTGGTGCTTTGATATTCAAGCGTCGCATATTCCCCAAAGTAATGACACAATATATTTTAAATGTCGCACATACCATCTTCTATGAAGTCTTTTTTTTTTTTTTTGCACCTTTACAATGCCATCAGAATGTATGGTGGTGCATTTGAGCCACAGAGTAAAAATTAAGGACATAATGAAAATGTCTATTTTGTGATTAAAGTGGAAATTTCAGCATTAAGCTCGAAATGTTCACTTTAACCTCGTAGTTTGCTTTATCATTAAAGCAGACCGTCGTAAACGTCATCTTAAAACTGACCCAATTGTTAAATGGCTACGCACTTCTGGGGCTTCCTCCTGACTTGACAGCATTGCCAAACAGAACACATTAAATTTATAATATTCCAGCTCTCTGCATATTTAGAACTCTTAGATTTATACTTGATATCACTTTCATGATGAAATGCATTAAAATATGTATGTTACATTTTACAGTTAAATCATTAAGTTTGTTTAAAGAATGAATACTGTTAATAGTTACACATATGGGGTGGCACAGTGGCAGAGCGGTAGGGCTGTTTTCTCGCAGGGAGTCACATCCCTTGTAATTCCCGCCTGGAGTTTGCTACAATGACGCCTGTGTATGTGTGTGCTTGTGTTCACCTTGCAATGAGCTGATGCCCCGTCCAGGGATTTTGTTTCTGTCTTGCGCCGATGCTTATTGGAATGGGCACATCCTAGAATTGATGGATGTAATCATTAAACCTCCTTTTCAGAAATATTGTGGCAAGGTGTCCTCGGAATTTAATGGATGTTTCGAGCACACGCGTCACATTGTGTGAAGTATAAACCTAGCCTTAGGCACCTTGCTTTTCAGCTGATGATCTTGACTAGGGCTTATTTTTGGGGTAGGGCTTATTTTTGGTGAAACGCAGTAGTAGCTAGAATTTCTTTGTATTTACTTGCTTGTTTTTCAAATGTCTATGAACTCTGTGAATTCGATCTTTTTTGAACATGTCTGCCATAAACACTATATTGTGGGTCCATAACTGAATGATCAAATGATTCTTGCCTTTTTCTGTGTTTTCCCCATTATACGATGCTCTAGATAATACTGACCCTAATCTGACTGAATCACAGAGTTTTTGAAGTCATTAAAGTAACATTGGTTTCCAGTTACTTTAAATTAAGGACAATATTTTATTGTGCAGCTGGTAATCTAAAGCCTTTACTGACTTGGCATTAATTTCCTTAATTTACCTGACTATGCCTATTTAGCTTTTCTATAATTCTGTTTTGTTTTTATCAGCTCTCAAATTATCATGACACAATCTTCCCTTTTTATGCTGCTAAAATATCAAAGTATTTTTCTAATTATAATAAGAAAAGTCTTTTTAGAAGAGACTGCTTTTAAAACTAATGGGATGCCTTTTGTGTATTTTTATTTTTCTCATATTCTAGGGAATATATCAGTGAAAGGTGCTATATGAGTAAAATGCCATACTTATGGACTACCAGGCCATAACCACCATACACAGCACACAAATATTTAGTTTAATACAACACAGCTTCCCATGCCACCTACAGAAAATGTTTAAATCTTCATCATGACTTCTAAACAGAGGCATCTTACAAATCTCCTGTAAATTACAGTATAACCAATTAGCCAAATCATTACCTATGTTACCTACTGTATGTGAAACAATAATAAGAGTTGTAATAAAAGAGTCAGTAAACACATTAAAGAGCTATAATGGAGCGATTATTATACAGCTGTGAACATTGCTTGAAATAATCATGCTAATACTGCGAGTGAGAGTATGAATTAAAAAGCAAGAACAAAACATTCTCAGTCTAACCTTAGAATTATTTCATTTTGTTCAAAAGGTAAAATGTGGACAATAATAATAATACTACTATAGTTGTAGATTTTAGCATTTTTCTTTTGCTTCTCAAAACTACTACAAGCAAAGTTTGGATTTGATATTGTGGTTATTTTTTCAGGATATGATCTACCTGGCTGAAATTTCAGAACCTGACAACTAAAATAAGCACGTCTTATAAGTACAAGCGTCTTGTGAGTCATTTTTCAAATGAATTTGTTTTAACGCAGCAGAGACATTCGACTACCATCTAACAAAGTCAGGTAAATGTTTGAATAACCTCTTGGCCAAAAGAGAAGACCTGGGTGGGAAGAGAAAGATGGCATATTGATCATTTTTCATGGCAAATGAGCAGTAAATGTGCTTCAGTGGTTTGTAATACAAGTGAAAAATGTACTGCAATTTGATCAGTGTATTGTAGCTTCCAAAAATGTGCTTCTCCGTTTACTAACCTCCCTTTATAAAATTACATTCCAGCGAAAATGTCAAAGTTTTTTAAGGCTACCCAAATAAACCAAATAAGAACATCCAAAACAGAAATGCAGTTTGCAAACAGAAGCCATGCCACCTTGTACTTCTGATTAGCATCATGCATAACATCCACTTTTCATAACACACACACAAACACACTCCTGTGCGGGACAGCAGAGCACATCAATTCACTCACCCTAGTAATGCTAATGCTTCTGTTGGAATTTCTTCATCTGGAACTCTTTTATCATTCTGTTTGAGTATTAGAAGTAAATTGAAATTTTATGGAAAGTGAACTTTCTTTTTTTTTCTTCATTTTGGAGTAGAGTTAAGATTAAACAAGCTCGCACTTACTAAAATGTCTGTTTCTTCGCATAGATCAAATTAACTGCTTACCATTAAACAACTGGTTACAATGTACCAGCTGTAGATGGTTAAAATTAGGGAAGGTACAGACACACCAAATACTCAAACAATTGCCTTGTTCTGAATTTGTATTTGAGCATACAATGGGGGACCAAGAAAATTTAATAGCGTGGGATTAGGGGATAGTTATTGAATATTCTGCTAGGTATCGTATGCCTACAATATTGCTGACATGTTTGAGTACATATTTGTGGACTTTCTTCTACAATCATGACTTGGGCAGTTTTATTCTTATGGCAGATATTCAACATACAATGATAATCGCATTACTCAAAATTGAAAATCTAGTTCATAAAGAGTCTGTTCAAACTGCTAATCAGTGACATTACATTAAATTTTTGAGGCGTCTAAGGATAGCATTAATTAAAAAGTCAGGAGAGGTGGCACACCCAGAACTAGATTTTGTACCATTACAAGGCACCTGCACACACTGTATTGTCAGTCGAAGAGTTTTTGACTACAAAAAATGTAGTTGTAGCTCTGCACCCCCTGTATGTGCCAGATCTTGCTCCCCATGACTTCTTTTTTTTTTCTCAAAATTAAAATTCAAACCAAAAGGAAAACAATTTGTTACTGTGGATAAATCCAGGAAAAACCTCAGAAGGCTTATACGTGGTAACAAAAGATAAATATCAGAAATGTGTGCAGAATTGGGAGAAGAAATGGGACACATGCATTTCATCGCAAAGAAGATATTTTAAAGTTGACTAAAAGAGAAGTGCTGTAAGTTTTATAATAAAGATTTTTTTTAACACTTTTGAACATTTTTGACCCCCCCATTTGTGTTCCTTATGAACTGAATAATGAACACTGCATTATTTATAACTTCATGTATTCTCAGGGACAGTCCTCCATTTTGATATTGAGGTTTTCA
The DNA here is from genome assembly GCF_016835505.1 of Polypterus senegalus. NCBI lineage: Eukaryota > Metazoa > Chordata > Cladistia > Polypteriformes > Polypteridae > Polypterus > Polypterus senegalus. The sequence goes on along the minus strand of NC_053155.1, from coordinate 221,882,362 downwards.
GGAGCTCTAAAGGATTATTTATTAAAAAAGAAAGATTAAAGAAAAAAAAGACATAAAAAAAACTATGAACTTGTTCTCGTCTACTGCCTATTTTCTTAGCAGTCTTGCATAGGGTCATATCCCCTTACTTGCCATTAAAAACAAAAATAGAGATTTATCATGTTTTTAGCTTAGAATCCCATCATGCAAAAATGCCAGGTTTTTCCTCATTTGGAAGATGAGGTGAATGCATGTTTCTTAGTCCTGTTTTTCTATATTTTATTTTAACAAAATCCAAACTCTTATCAAAAATCTGGCTTACAAATGGGCCAAAAACCCACAATGCTTCTTAGCCAAATTTGTTTTACTTCCGGTATGAATATTTCTTACACTGCTGTGTTCTGCACCTACCTTTAGCTACATGCAATAACCAAATACTTAAATAAACATGACAGGCACAAAAATGGGGACAGCATAAGAAAGGAAAAGATTTAGCAACACATTTTCTTGCCTTTTTTTCTTTACAGAACAGTTATTCCTCTCACTTGGCTGCTCTTTTCTGCTATCTGTGTTCTTTTTCCCAGCGGCACTTTAATACAAAGCAGCTTCCTCGAGCAGGCTTGCATATATACCCAGCTCCTGTTCTCTGTTACCAGATGAACTTTGCCAAAATGCTCCTTCTGGTGCCATTGCTTCCCCTGTATTAACAGTTGCTTTGTCTCTCTGGCTCCTGACAGCTGCAAACACAAAATCCTGGCCGAGAGAAAGCGTTCAAAAGACATGCAAAAATCCTTCAATGATGCTTAAATGATGCTTTGTGTCTACTACTTGTTCAGCTGTATGGACAGTACCTGTGGATTCTCCCTTTGCCATCTTGTGTTAAATGCTTGCTATGGTTCTCAGTGGCTGATATTCCGCACACACAAAGCATCCTTTTAGGATTCTGCCTTGTTTGTTGTTTTCTATTTTTTGCCAAATTTTCATACTGTGAAATTGTAAAATGGAGGAGTAAAATAACATAGACTCAACACTCAAATGTCACAGATCTGTTTACTAAGCAAGTATCATGGAAAGCAGAGTGTATTCTGTCCGACAAGACTCATCCACTTCATTTCAATTTCTATTGTTGCCATCATGTCACAAGTTCAAGGTTCCCAGGATAACTGCCTCAAATAATCTTTCATCCCTGGTATTAATCTTCCAAAGTAATTTAACTTTAATAAATATCCACAGACTTAAATCATGGGATGAGCAGCTATGATCTGTGTCATTAGGCAAGAAAAAAAAATTGGTTTAATTTTATATGCAATACATTTGATCTAACATTTTATTGAAAGCGGATACTGATACATTTATTTGTACTAAGTTTTACATTTGATGGCTGTGTTCTTTGTGATCTGTTTTAAATGTATTCATCATTGTTTCTCTATAAAACCTGCTGACAAACAAATTTTCCCTCTTGAGACAATAATTATTGAATTGAATTACTTTAACACTTTAAATTACAGCACAATGAAAAATGGCACAGAAACGACGGACAAAAATACTGCGTGGTATTTGTCCAGCTGCACTTGAAATTATAGTATAGTCCAGCAAACACTACACCTTTGCTCTGATGAGCTGTCAATTGAAAATGGATTTGTTCAATATCTAGGTACAGTTCTAACACACATTAATTCCTTTTCTGTTTTAAAAATCAAGCATTCCACCATATTACTCTCCTCATGGTGAAAGGTACCAATTTAAAAATAGGAACAGATATTAGTGTGTTTTTCTTCTTCAGTAAGTTTCTAGCATTGTGGTTGTGCCTAAAGCATTGCTTTAACAGCTTGGAATACAATAGAAATCGCATTCATTTAGTGAAATCCACTGCAATATACTCTATTTAAAAGTAGATAACAATTATGGGAAAAGTAGATCCTTTACTCTAACCAACGCAAAGAGCACTATCAAAAATTAATAATTTATATATTGTGTGCAACATCAACCATACACATTTTCAATGAAAATATAATTTACAGTATATTCCATTTAAAATAACTAAATGAAAAGTCCATGATACAACATAACATCCTCAGACTTGTATAATCCAATGTAAAGCTGTGTAGTGTTGGATGCTATCCTAACAGCAATGGTTAGAAAGCATAAACTACCCCTAGATGGGGCATCAGTCCATCACTGGGCTACTTTAGAACCGTTAATTTACCTTACAAACTCTACACTAGAATTGGGGGTGGCTACCCAGAGGAAAGTAAATCCAGACACAGAGAAACTATGCAACATCCACATTGAGAGCAACATGGAGTTGAACCCAGAACACTGAACCTGTAATATGGTGGTTCTAACAAGTATACGACTTTATTACTGGAAATGAAAAATAAAATAATAAATAAAATGGACACTGTGAAGTAAAACTTCAAGGCAGTATGCAAAGGTTAAAGTGTTAGGGGCATTTAGAGATTTCTGTTGTATTCCCTGGCTGGATAGGATCTGCTAGCTAGTCTTCAGTTAAGCACATTGAGCCAGCAGGAACCATCTGAATACACCAGAGGCACCCCAGGCAAGTGTTGAACTGGCACTTTGAGGCATTCGTACCACCATGATTGCTGATAATCAGTCACTCCTTACTTTATAAAGTGCCTCTCATGGATAATACTAGTATAATTAGTGAATCAAACAGGGCCTGTCAATGTTAATATTTAAGAAAAATGTTTAAATTTGTGCTGCTCCAAAGATGTATTTCCATTTTTCAAACTAGTTAATGCGATCATGTATTACCTTTTGTTCATTGTATATTGATTTCACTAAGATATGCATGATAGTGACTATTGGCAGTAAGAAAGGCAAAATACCTTAATTCAAGTGCTCAGTGGGAAAGGTGGTGAAAAACATTAGGCTTATCCGAGACCTCTGTCGAGAATAATACATAACGGTTTTGTTTTGGAGAGCACTCATTTCATTTTGGCTTCATTATCCACATATAGAAGTGCAGTCTAGAAATAATTACCATTTCTGAAGTTCTATTAATGTTCATTTCATTTTTTGTACTAACATGAATAGATATTCAGCTCTTGGATAATTAATTATAGACTTTGCTTCTTATTGACCCAAAAAAAGAAATATGTTATTCCCTAGCACATAGCTATTACTGGCTATGTGCAATGAAAAAAGGAAAAAGAGTAGTGTGACTACATTACCGACTGAGGAGAATGGGCCAGTAATCAATGAAAGATTAAATGCAGAAGATCAACAATTGGTGAGGTAATCACCTATGAGGCTTCTTTAGTCAGATCGATACCAAAACTCAATGGGCTGGAGGCTTTTTTTGTTTAAGCTACATACAAAATATCTTTCAGATTTACAAACATGAAATTTAGCAGTGCAATTTTAACTAATGCAAATTAATTACAAAATATTCTAATGAGCTTTTCTCTGACTTATGATCTGCACTTTCAAAAGGACTGTTTAACTAAAGATAATGGTTTAAATGACCAAAGGCTCTGTGTTGTTAAACTAAGTGTATAGTCCCAAAAGCTTTACGAAAATTATAGGTTTTATGCTTTTTTTCAGTAATTTTCCACACAATGATTTTCTATCTATTACAGATTGATCTACCCTAAGCCCTTACCTGACATCTTAGCCTGGATGTTTTTTTCTGTAGCCCATAATGTATCTCTTCTGAATCCAAGTGAGACGATTTCCTTTGATATTTTATCTTACAACTGCATGATTTTTCTCACTTTTGAAAATCCTGGAGCAAAAATGATGTCTACTTCAAAGAGTCATGCTCCTGGTTGAATTATTTACCAAAGACTATTTTTTATACCAAGCTTCAAAATAAATAAATAAATAAAAATACACATAACTGAAAATAATGAAACAACTTTTATGGCCTGAAATCATTCTAATGATTAACTTAGCTTTTAGATGGTTAATTACAAAAAATTACAGTAATGCCGTATTTTGCTTGCAGTCTGGCATTGCATATGAATGTAAAGAAAAGATGTGTTGTGTAAAGCACTTCACGTTTCATTTCTTTTAAGCTAAAAGTGATCTGTGGCTGAAGACCTTATTGTTGAATTGACAAAGATTTCCTTTGCTCACCTCAAATGTTGTGATATGGTGAACTTTAACAAATGATTTCCCTCTTTTTCTCACAGTTTTGGAAGAATTATTTGGGGGTTTTTGAACATACAGTAGATATCCAAGAAGTATTAGAATTTCCTTTCCAAAAATGCTGAAGCTCCACTTCAGCCCTTTGACTATAATGCTTTCATTATATTTTTGTTGTAAATTTAGTTATAAATTTGGTTCATTTTTGCTGTCACAATTTTGTGGTGCCATCGTCAAGACACTGTAATCAGCCATTAGGAACATATCCTGGCAAATTAAGTGACAAATCATTGTGCATGCAAAGGTATTTCAACCGGTTTGGCATATATTATGATACCCTAGTAGTTGGATTGTGAAAACCAATCTTGAAAGTACTGATTCAGAATACTCAGTTTTTCTTAGACTTTAACCTCATGTTTTGCTTAGCAATTTTGTTTTGATGCCAGTTTGATTGTCTTCCAGGTGTTGATCTTTATTTCCTGGTTCTTTTCCTTCTTCTTGCTTTATACTCTTTTCCATGGCAGAGCAATATAGAAAAATGTGATCAACTCACAGAATTCACGGACACAGTAGCGTGTTCCTAGTCAATATATTTGTGCTTGCTGATGACACCTGTACTTAGGCCACCACATAAAGGTCCTTTGCATGCTTCTGCTTCAGAGACAAGAACTTCTATCTTGCATTCTTCAAAGTTTTTGCTTTTTGTCTCTCTTCTCAGTTATTGCAATTGTCACACCTTGCAGGTAAATCTGTTCATTATATGTGTATTGAGTTGATTAGCATTGTCCATCGTCACAAACTTGACACTGAATCATGGAAAGGTTTGGGGCAACCACCCGTATAATTGGTTTCCTGGCTGCAAAGTCGCAATATGGTAAACAGCACTGATGTGCACAAAACCAAGTCCAAAACAGAACTGAGGGAATAGGAAAAAGGTGGAGGCTATTAAAGGGGAAGACAGGAAGTGAAGTCAAATGGTTTAGGCTCATGAAGGTCTTCTGCCATTGGTGCAAGCCCAGATGTGACATCACAGGGGCCGGAGCTGGCAAGGTCTCCTTCCATTGGCTCGGTCCTGGAAGTGACATTAAGAGGACCAGGTGGAATCTCCCGTGAATGGTCTACAGGCAAGGGAGAAAAAGAGTCAGTGCAATCTGCCACATCCCAGTATGTCTCGGAACTGTCCTTACTCCAGCCCTTTAGCTGCCTCCCATGTGCACGTGTGTGACACCATATATGGTTGTTTAAGGGCAGCAAGTTGGCAACATTTGAGGCACATTCATAACTGCATTTTTACAAGAGTGTATTTTACAAATATGTACTGCATGTTCTATAAATCTGGTTTTTTTTTTGTTGTACACATTTTCCTGTTTAATTACATTACAGGGCGGCACGGTGGCGCAGTGGTAGCGCTGCTGCCTGCAGTTAGGAGACCGGGTTCGCTTCCGGGTCCTCCTGCGTGGAGTTTGCATGTTCTCCCCGTGTCTGCGTGGGTTTCCTCCCACAATCCAAAGACATGCAGGTTAGGTGGATTGGCGATTCTAAATTGGCTTGGTATGTGGGTGTGTTTGTGTGTTTCCTGCGGTGGGTTGGCACCCTGCCCAGGATTGGTTCCTGCCTTGTGCCCTGTGTTAGCTGGGATTGGCTCCAGCAGACCCCCGTGACCCTGTATTTGGATTCAGCGGGTTAGAAAATGGATGGATTTACATTACATATTTTAATACTCTAATCCATACAAAGTCTTAAAAATGAGATGCCTGGTGAGTATCCTCCACTCCTGACCCCAACACTTCTTTTCAAACCATCTGTGTTGTTTGATGGAAGAACTTCTGTGTCAGGTGGAGCACTGAAATGGCAGAGAGACTCTTTCCAGTGCCTTGCTCTTGTAGCTTTGACCACAAGACAACTGCCCATCAAAACTTCAGTTGACCATTCAGTCCATGCGCTTCCCCCCAGGCAGAGGAATGTTGACATCCAGTATAATGGTGGGATACATGGCCATGGGAGTAGTCATCAATCATCTCTCCATTATTTTTGCATCCCAAATATGAAAGTTTACCATCATATTTAAACTAACATAAACTAGTAACATCTTACTACTGATAAACACAAAGCAATGAACATGACAAGTAATGACTTAAAATTGTTAGGCAGAAAATAAATGAACTGAAGAATTAATTTGCTAGAGGAGTGGATCCAGCATATTCTTCCTTTTATCTGTTTTCTTTTCTGGCCATTTTAATTTCCTTCCAGGTTAGGATGGTTGTGAGTTGTAAATTACTCCTTATTAGTAAATATGTGTGTGTCTGTGAGTTAGGATATGAATGTAACTCAAAAACAAATAATTCAACCAAATTAAACCTGCACAGTTACCAGCACTGCAAAAACCAGACATTTAATGATGTTGAGTAAATGTTGACTCGATTTTGCTCAACATATATAATAACTTTTTTGTTACTAATTGATTTCTAAAATTTAAAATGCCCGTCTTTTAAAATGCAACCTATAAAAACCTGTTTCTAACAACCATTAAAAATCTATTGAACCAGTTTGCCTATGCTCCTTCTTCCTCTCTGAAGAACAAATCTTTAAAGAGTCACAAGCTGGGTCTGTTATCATCATAACTGTAACTATCCCAATGGGTGCCTTCAGATCTATGTGTGTGTGTGTAAAGAAATGCTGATGAGATATGAAATATAACCAGTAGTCAATGTGCATGTCAATGTGCATGCTGCCAATTGAATAGTGAATAAGCTACTTTTTGTAAATCTCACTCTGAAGGAGTCATTGCCTCACCAGCCATGAACCTCACCGCACGTCACTGTCATTATCCTGGATAATGCTAAGGTGGATAAACTGGGCTTGATTTTGATTCAAAAAGCAGGATTTTTTCATTGAAAAACAAAGAATGAATATTTTTTAATACATCTTGATAATGTTTGGGGTTTTTGTACCCTGCAGCCCAGCTTAGCCCGTGTGTATGTTACCCATGGAAGTCTTCTACCGTTTATAAGCTCCCACAGTCACCATTTAGCTCCATTTGAATCCTGGTGAAATTCTTCTAATTAAGTATTCAAAAAAGCATATGAGTATCCTAATATCCTGGCTAAATTGCCAACCTCAGCCTACTCATTCTGGCCTCGTAATCATCCTGTATCTAATCGGCTAGCTATCTCTCATCATTTCACCACCTAAAAGCTAATGTGTGGTAAGCGTAAATGGCTCCAAAATGGCTGCCATCACATCATTCAGGTTGATGCTACACAATAGTGGTAGTTGTAGTGGCTTCCCACTCACTAAGTAAAAGGGCTTTGAATAGTGAAAAAAGCCCAATATAAATGTAAAGAATTGTTATTATTGTGGTGTGGAATCCAAAATTGTACACAATACTGAGCAACCTTCTTTGTAGGCTTTGATTACTTTAAGCATTTCAGTAAATGATGCAGAATTTCTTACATTTTTTTCAGTTTGCCATTACAATGCCATTAATGTTGTCTATATGAGCTTTTATCTGTTCACGATTATTCTTTAACTTTTTTATTAGGTTTTTGCAAACAATTTTGAACACTGCTAAATAAAAACAAATACATAGAAGATAACTGCAGAGCATACTCCAAAGACACCATTTAACCTGACACACATCCCTATGTGAGTTGAATAAACATTGCTTTACCAGGACCTCACATGCAACAGAAAGATGTTCAAAGTCCAAACAGACATTAATTAGGTTGGATATTAAACCTTGGTCCTGGACAAGTGAGACAGCAGTACCAGCCACCATGCCAGCTCACAGATCATATCTGATCTTAAAATAAATAATAAAATATACTGCACTGGAATTTCAGCACAGTCCCATTAATATGTCTGTGCCCATTTGTTTCATTTTGCATTCATATCAAGATCATTACATGATTTAATTAATTTTGACATTTGTGGCACACTCCACAACTTAGGTGGGGCATGTCTTTTAAGACACTTGGTTTGTCATTAATAATGAGAGGACCTGACAGTTCAAAGCCAAACATAACGGTAAGTCTCCTCATAATGAAGAGCTTTTTGTTCAGTTTTGTACACCCTTAATTAGTCACAATTGTCTAGAACTGCCAGTCCAGCAAAGGTACAGTCAAGCCACGGTAATATTTTGCATTGATGACTTCCAATTAGGGCAAAACTGGTCTGCAGCTTCTAGTTTTAATGCAAATTTAAAGTGCTTTACTGTAGAAAGTATTAAACTGTAACTGATAAATGAAAACCTTTGAAAGTTAAGTGCTGTATGTACAGTAGACATTTGAATATTCATTATATTTTAGGAACAAATGAAAGCAAAAAGGATCATCTATAGCTTTAAAATATGTCTTCTTAATAAATATGATGATGACTACAGTCAACTTCATGAAAAGTTGTAATGTCATTAATATGAATTTGAAGAGGCATGTGCCATTGTCCCTGGGATGGGCTGGCAACCCCTGCCTGGGATTTGTTCCTGCCTTGCTCCCTGTGTTGGCTGGGATTGCCTCTAGCAGACCCCCGGAAACCTAAGTGTTAGGGTATAGCAGGTTGGATAATGACTGACTGACTGACATGCCATTGTCAGCTGTGGAGGGACAGTCAAAGAATTTTTTTCCACCTGATTAAAGGAAGTTCGTACTTTACTTATCACTCCTATGTGCAGAGATAATATACCCTATACATAAAGACAATCAAAAAACATTTTTCATTTTTTTCTTTTTGGTCAGGATTTTAAAGAGAGTCAGTTTTTACCTCTGCACAATAAAAAAGCAAATGAAGAAAGCAGGGCTGACCTTGCTTGTTTCAGTTGAATTAGTGATTTTATAAATTTGAATCTTTTCTACGCAGATCTTTTGTAAGACGAGTATGTGCCCTCCAATATCCTGTACAGCTCTGCTTTGATGCTAAACTATTCATTAACATTCAAACTCATTTATAGCTGTAAAAATGACAGGGTGGTGGAACAGCTTCTATGTCAGTGGAATGAAGCTCTCTTCTTCTGATGCCTGAACATGATGTGTGCGTAGACAAGGCAATTTGTGTCTGCATATCCCTAAAGTGATGCTCAGCATCTTTGTTGAATGTTTTTTTGATTAAAACTCAGAAAAATGATGCGTGCAAACTGCCAGGCTTGTGTTTGCCAGACTCTTACTGTTATTGCAAATTAATGAAAGGCAGCTTTTCCCTTCCTGTAATGTTATTGCATATGCAAAATTTTGGTTACTGCTACCTGTGAAGCATGTAATAAATGCTCTTCAAATGAATTTGAATGGAATACTTAATATGTGAGAGTAGATTAAATTCAGCTATGCTACCGGGGAATCATTTTGCATCTAAAGCTTTAGTTTGGAACCTTGTTTTGTGACTTTGAACCATTGTGTGCAAGTAGATTTTAATTTGAATCTGCTTTTGTCGTAGGCACTTGTTCTTCTACTGAACCACTCCAAGTGTTGTTTATCCCTTTTTTATTTGACAATTTGACTGATGTCTGTCACTGGAGCAGCAAATAGCCAGTAGATAATGCCTCACTCTTATCCATGCCCACTGCCCCGCTGCTCACTCATCATTCTTGACTATGTCTGGGCTTTTTGTGCTTACAGTACTTGCTCCACAATTTAAACAGCCTCCTACTTCTCTTTCAGTAATCAACTGGTTGTTCTCATGTTTTTAAATGTTTACAGTATACTCATGTAAGTCCCTAGATGTAAGTTATGCAAGTGTTATTGTCAAACCTTTCATTTCACTTTTTGAGCTATGTTTTTGTCTGTTATTGTTTATTCCCAAGTAGTTTATTGACATTTGCTCGCTTTCCCTACATTTCTTTAATACATTTTCTGCTTATTTGGCAAATACCTTTACCCATGGTTACATACAAGATCAGGATACATTGCAATCATTTACTGATCACATTTAGAGGCAAAATAAGTGATTTTTGCATGTGCACACAGTGAGTCTGAAAAAGAAATTTGTGCTGGTTACATTATAGAGAAAGTGGTGTACATCACTTTCAAACTGACAGATAGAGTCAGCTTAGTTCACAGAAAGAACTAACGGACCTGAGATAAAAGAAATGTGATATACAGTGTAAGGTATTGTGCTTTACTTATTTACTTACCTGCATACTTGTGCATGCCGATTGGCTGATTAGGATCAAACACAGAAAAGCACTAAGGAACTGTGACTAGCACTAATACTCTTTTCATTCTTGCTAAAATGAACTTTGTTTGTCTTATACACTAGTTGGCTTAATTAACCTTTTTAAGACAAAGTGGACATAGCCCATTCTGCTAGGCTTTGGTGGCACAACAGGCCTGTTAAAAAGGCAAATTTAAATGGCATCCAGCTGTACCCAGCCCTCATTTACATACCACATTAAGTGACTGAACTCCAGCTTATACCAAGACATGCCTGTACTGCATCTGATAATAAAGGTGTTAATAAGAGTTGAAATGACATCTTTGCAGAAGCCCCTCTGCAGACTTCTTGAACCAGAAGCTGGGAAATGGACTCAATCCAGAACAAAGAGCTGTAATTCAACACAATTACAACTCTGATTGACAAAATAATGCACCTATGAGTAGACCCTGATGCTGGACTGTAATTGGAAGTGACTTTAATCCAATCACAAGAGGTTAGAATTCCTTCTTAAAAAAAGAGCTGCACTCACAATCCTGTACACTTTCGTTGAACTCCCTGGAGACTCTCTCTGGGAACTCTCTCCGGGGTACTCTACCCCAGGGGAAAACTGTGCTCTCACTCTACAAAATTACCTTCTATAACCTCTCTCTGAAACCTGAAAGATGATTGAGCCATTCCTTCCTTGGGGAGCTGAAAACCTACAATCTCTTCTCTTTGGGGAGCTGAAAGCTGACATCCAGTCTATTGAGAAGAAGTCATCACCTCAAGAAGAGAGCATCAGCAGCTACACTCTCATGCCAGAAAGACTGATGTTTTCCCTATGAAGATGCAGAAGACACAGCAGAAAGCAACCTGACAAAGTGGCATCACAGAACACTACAAAAAAGTATCATGCAGCGAAAGCGTGCACTCCACCACAAGAAGAATCCTCCACTTGAACCTGGAGCAGCAACAAAGCAACAGCTCCACACAACATCAGACATCATCTTTAAAGACTTGGTATGGCAAAATTATTTATCTGTGCCAAGATAAATTAGAAGTTGAAATATCCAGTAAGCATCCAGCCTCTCTATGATATACTGTATGTCTGTCTAAATTTGTCATACTTTTCCAATGTGTTTTAATTGTTCCTTGCTGCATCTTGCCTCATAGGCTCATATCCTCATACTTTACAGCATCATATTTTTTAAACCTTTTCCATGGCTCTTGTAGTTCAAAAATATCCAGACAATGGTGAATTGCTTACTGTAAAAGCCCAGCATGTTAAAAGCATGGGGCTGTTGAGAAATCTCATAGTATTGTTCTTGTTAAGAATGTGATTTCTTTTCTTCAATAATAGAGATGTTTATTCTTGGCACTAAGGTATTTTTTCCTATCATTGTGCTGTATCATAAGTTTATTATTATTCTAGGGATATACTATCATATCTTCCACAATTCATTCTTGATTTGAATCCCAGATGTTGATACCTAATATTTTCTGGTGGTACTGCAAGATAGGTTGGATAATATATCTAGTAGGAAAATGAACATAATTCAGAGGCAGAACATTGATAAATGCATGCATTTCTGTGTCCCAATAATTGACATCCATATTTCCAAAAAAAACCACCAAATTCCATTAAAGTGCACACTTTAAAGAAGTTGTAGCAGTAGAGGTTCTGATCCACCTCTTGAACCCTCAGGTACCACTCTAAACACCAGGTAAAAGTCCAAAACTCTTTTATCTTCTTATAACACAGTGCACCAAGCACCTCCCACTCTACACTTTTCATAAACACTATAATAATCACACAATCCTCCTCTCCCAGACACTTAGTTACCCTTCCTCCCAGCTCAGCTCATTGTCTGGGAGTTCCCATGGTCCTTTTATAGTTCCTGACCCGGAAGTGTTTCTTATCCGTCAGTCCATAATTCCTTATCACTTCCGGGTCAGATAAGTCCATTTTTTCATCCCGGAAGTACATCATCCCTTCCACTCACGTGACTTGGAAGTACTCCCGGGGCATAGGGCAAATAACACTCCCCAAGCTTCCCTACAGCGGCTCCTGGTGGCCCCCATGGTATCCAGCAGGGCTGTCCATAAAAACTACAATGTCCATGAGGTTCCGCTGAAATTCGGAGACCTTCCATGCCGTTCTGAGGGCTCCCTCTGGCGGCCTGGGGATATTGGCCGGAATACAAAGCCGGCCATGGACCACAAAGTATTTAACCTTATTTAACAACTCAATGTTACAACTGTTTACCAGCTCCCAGTAGGCTAGTCTCTAACTACTGTATTATGCAGAGTATTCTTACGTTCACACAAAGCAAAGATGTTTTAGAGAGAAACCAAGACAGTGTAGTGCAGATGGATGAAAAAAGGGTAATTTTATAAGGAATTTTAGAAGTTATCATGAAAAAATGCCTTTAGCATAGGAAAGGTACTATATAAATAAAATGTATTATTATTATTATTATTATTATTATTATTATTATTAAAAAAACTGCATACCCAACCACTGTGACTGTGAAGTGAGAGCCTGGTTTATATAAGATCTCCTCTGGTGGGCATTGGAAGCAGATGGCTAATTCAAAAATGGTCTACCCAACTCAAATTTTATGAACTCTCGCCTTTTGGGAGGTAATAACCTAAGGCCACTGCACTTTCTGCAGTTATTACCAACATCACAATTACAGTGTTTTAATTTATACAGCACTTGTCCTTTAATTTGCAAAAACAACAGTAACAGTTGACAAGGAAAAAAAACACAATCAATATCGTACTCGGCAACTAAGTACAAATACATGATTGTAGTAATGGCATCATTGCTGTGAGCTGGTTTGTGATTGCAGTGTTAAGTGAGAGGCTGATGGAGAAGGAAATAATGGAAAGGAAGAGAAGCTGAGTTCTTCAATCACATTTCTGGAATCATCCTCATTTCAGCACATTTCTCTTCAATTACAATACAAAGGTGAAAGGGGCCAGTAGTTGGTGCTTTTCCAAAATGCGAATAACACTGTGAGGTGTTTGTACTCAAATGAGAATAGCATACTCTGCTGCAAATAAGCTCAATTGAGAATAGTGCTGAATTGCACCATAAAATCATAATGGAGCATGAAAATGTCACATTAACTGTCCTAAACTTAAAGAAGACTTGCAGCCCGAAAAATGATATTAAATGAAACCCCTTAGAATGCCCCATGATCAAATGCTGAAGGTATGTTCCTCTGTCATTATCCCAATAGTTGACATAAACACTAATGCTACTCTTCATGAGCTTAAACAATGGTGTCTACAAGCCTGATACCCTATTTGCTGCTTATTTTCAGAAGCTTCAGAACTAAGTATGTTCTTGATAAAGTTACGAGACAGGCAAGAAAATATTAGGGCCAAGATGATAGGCATTGCTTCTTAATGACAGTAGTACAGTCTGTAAACTAGAATTATGGAAGAGAAAAAATTATATATTAGCATAAATGGCCATAAAATAATTAACAGCTTCAGAAGCATTAGATTTAGCATAAATTAGAATTTCAAGCAAATAAGATATGTCAAGCAAATAGTTAAATAAAACACATTAGTCATATTGCATTATTTTTAAGCTTGAAGCTGAATTACCAATTTGGGAAAGGAAGGACAGAATATAAAGAGAATGACGCACAGAAGCTATCGAGGACAGAAGAAGGGGGGACATGTGCACCTGTTGTTCAAACGTTAGGATGCTGGAATAGTGAATCAGCAGAATCAGCAAAAGGCATTGCTACTAACAAGGTCAAGATGATGTAATGCATGAAAAATAAAATTAGTATATTCAGGTACTAGTATAATAAATAAATATAGAAAAATATGTAAGCATTAACCTTAGTGTAAAAATTACTACGAGTCAGGCATGCCAAGCAAATGATTAAATAAAGGCACATTCCATATTTCTTTTTAATTAAAGCTTAGCTTTAAGGCCAAGGAAGGGGAAGTGATAAGAGAAAGTCCATAAATGGAAGAGAGGGAACGTCTGTACTGGCCTTGGCCAATAAAAAATAAGTAAAACAGAAACTAAAGATGGACAATAGGCAGTAAAAATACCGGAGGCCAGCAGCAGGGGGAAGTTAGGAGATAATAATGGTTCCCATGAGAACTCGAGGTATCGGTCGGACAGGTGCAGAAGGGAGTCAGAGAAAAACAGAAAATGAGCTAATCTGAGCGAGGTCGGAGTGATAAGAAATTACTATATAAGTTTTGAGTTCTGAACTGTTCGGGGCTCAATCTGATTTGGCCGAATTGGTATTGTTTTATTGCAATAAAGCTATAAACTCTGTTTGCCTATCCTGTGTCATAAGAGACTTTATTTCAGGTTAAAAGCCTTTTGTTTACAATTTTTCGCCACGACAGAATCACCCATAAAACAAATGACAAAGCAAATTCTTTCATAGATACCTTAAGTCTCAGGCAAAGCAATAATACTTTTATATACATTTTGCAGCTCAAACCAGCAAGCCTTTCAACAGTTCTCCAAGTGAAATTAACGGTTTTGTATTACAACTCTATCAATGTGATATGTTACTTTAAGAAAGGAAATTTCTACCAGAAATGCCATAGGTCACCCATTTCAAATGCTCAGGCCATAAGTGGTATTGATAGTCAACAAAATGTCTTTTATAGTGATTTGGAAAAGTGGAGTGTGTCAAAGCCAGTGATGTAGCTAGAGTTTGTGTCACTTGGGGCAGGGCGGTGCTTCAATTTGCCACCCTCCAACATATCTGAATATGGTAACCTATTTAAATAGAAAATTAAAATGACGAATAGAAAAAAAAATTAAGATAAATACTTCATAGATTTTTCACACAAGTTGATTTATAAGCATCTAGACAAGAATATAGTATAGACGCACTGATAAGCCATGTTCTAGTCATTAATTTAATATAATTACGCTGCAAAAACCAGAACCAGTGATGTGCAAGTGCAAGTAATAAGTGGGGATGTTTCCTGTGCAGTGCAAGAACGAATTTAGATTCATAGCAAAATGAAATTATAAATTGTAAATTAGTTGTTTATCTTCCTAGAAATTATATATTGGTGTAACATTTATATTTATTTTTGTTATTGCCTCATAAAGTTCAACTGCTGTGTCTGATGCCATCATAGAAGGACAGTCTGAAAATTATTTTTGAAGCATTTGTGGATAAAATTCAGAGAATTTAACTTTTTTCATTCAAGAGTGATATTTTTCCGAAACCTGCTGCTTACACATGAATTGTACTGAGCCTTTTGGCCAATAATGCTGCCACCAAAAATGTGCTGCCCGGGGTGGATCATCCCTTCCGCCCACCCTTAGCTATGCCACTGGACAAAGCTGCAGCTTCAGCCACAAAATGTACTCAAATACTGTATTTACTTGAGATATTTCAGGCAAGTACACTAATAACCATATAATTAAAGTTAATGGTTGAAGCACAGGTGTTGCTTTGGGGAATGTTTATCAGAAGTTAAGGCTGACTAATTTGCTTAGTTTTTTTTAAATAATAATGATTTTACATATTCTGTTGTGCCTGCCTAAAGTAAAAATGGCATCAGGGATTCATCTCTTACAAAAATTTACCATGAAAGTGGTATATACTATGATTGATCACCTACCATATTCAAGAGTACGATTGTCTGTCAGGGTATGCATGTTTAAGAGAGGCACAGTGGATAAATGACATGCAGTTATTGTAAAATAAAAGAAGAATCAGAACCTGGACAAATGAGATAAAACATATTTTCCAATCGTTTGACAGCAGACGAGGTTCTTGGTTCCGATTCCACTGAATTTGGTGAGGTTATACATGAGGCAGTGGATGAATTATAATAAGATTTATAATAGGTATGTCTATATTCACACTACTCAGAAGACTGTCCAATAAAATTATCACCATCCCAGTTACAGTTAATTTTAGTGTGCTTTATTCAAGATGTTGCTTGCTTTCAATAATCCTGTTTGTTTACAAATATGTATTAGAGAGGTGGTGTGAAAATCTATCCTGCATTTTTCTGGAGTGATGTGTGAAGAGCTTCGTCATTATTCTCAGTATTTGGCTCTCAGTGTTGTTTAAGATATATCACCTTGTGATAGCTGTTTAGCACTATGCATTTCCTTTATTATCAACTTGCCAGTTTCAGTCATTTATTCAACAGCACACTGACTACCAACCATTTGTTTTTCTTTTACTTTGTCTTCATTATTTTTTGGTTCAGTTCTATCCCCCATGCATATAATCTTTTAATGTAGTTTTTCGACACGACTCTAGAGGTATCACCTTATGCCTATCCTATTTTCTAAATTTGCTCCCAACATTAAATCTTGACTTGTAGCTCCACAATTGTGTGATTTTTTTCCAACTTCAGTAAGGATGAAATCCTGAATATTCTTGGTTTACTTATACAAGTTGATGTAACAGTATAAAACTATTAGTGAAAAATACTTCATGACCCCCTGTTTAACATTTCTTTAGAAGTGCCCTTCATTAGCACCGTTAATAATAATTAATTATCTGTGATTTGAAAATATATAGCCCATATCTTTAATTTCTGTTGGATTCCCATATGCCTTGATGCATTTAAAATGAGCAGAACATCAAGCTCAGTAAAGTGAAAGATATAAAGATAGGCCCCACTGGGTGACATTTGTAAAGGAAATCAAACCTCAGCTAAAGCAATTTAGAAGGTGTTATGGCTGCGTCAAGGAATCCAAAGAGGCGGACAAAATAAACTACTTCCACCTCTTTGTATTCCACGAGCTACAGTTTTTCATTGGAATTAGGCAAAGCATCTATCTGTTAAGGAGCAGCCAGAGGCTTCTTCTGTATTAAAAACAAATAAAAAATATCCTCCAGCAACAGTTAATAGTGGACAAGCTTTAGTTGAAAGGCAAAGCTTCAGCCCATTTCGCAGCAATTGCACCCCATTGACTTGGCCATCTAATTAAAAAAGCAGTTTAGATAAAGGCTGCAATTAGTTTCTGATAAAAGTACTGGCTGTAATGGAAAAGTGCAGCTGCTGTGACCTGAAAGGGGACTTTCTGAAGTATGCTTGAAGTAATTTAACTTGTGCAGAGACAGGTAAAGATCATACAATGTCCTCCAGAAGTTCAGCCTTTTCAGTTTATTTCTTTTACTTTAGAGTTGCACAGAGTCTACAGTGCTGAAGTTAATGAATTCTGCATTTAAAATGCTATCCATTTTCTGAGCCAGCTTATTCTATTATATGTTTTACTAGGAGCCAGAAGCTGCCCCCACCACTACCAACCATGAGCTGGATGCCAGACCATCACAGAACACATGTACTCATATACAGGGGCCCCAACAGAGGGCAAAATGGATACATTTGTCCCAGGCCAGGTGGTGGTTTGGGGGCTCCAGAATGGTATATGTACAAACTCACATACTGTTTTAGTAAAGGCACCATTAGTCACAATATCTGGTGATTTTATAAATGCCTTTTATGGGAATTGAAGCCCCTGAAGAAGATACACTGTACCAGTTTTAAAAAATGAACTGACAACTCTCACTCTCATTCATGTATTGAAAACCTCAGAGAATATTACCAGATGTATGCATTTTACTGTGTATTTTTTACATGTTAAATTTAATTAAAATGAATTTCCATTCAGTGATGTATCAAGAAAGCCTGAATGGTCTTGTGGACCTGGCACTTTTAATGATAGCTTCAGCATCTCGTGAATTTTGTGGACGTTATTAATGCCTTCTTAACCAAGAAAGCTTGGAGGGGGATTCTGTAGAAGTTAGTGCAGCAAGATAAGATCTTTTATTTTCTACTAGCCATGGTAGCTGACAGTTAACAGAATAATTGACAAATATTTGCTATGTCATGTACTATGTGTACCATCAGTGGCTTTCGTCTGTATTCACACATGTGTGAACGTCTCTTGGCACTCAGTTTCTTAAGTATATTTCCGTAAAGCCTGCTTCTCAGACTCTCATTATTTTTAAGGCATCTTTCTTGCCTCCTATTCAGTTTTACACCTTCAGTCTTTGAAGGCGACTCTGTCACCATGTGTCTTACTCCTTTACTAGTATCTCTTCACCAGCAATCCCTCATTGTACATATTCCCATAGAGCCTGCTTCTCAGATGCTGCCATTACTTTTAAGGGTGTCTTTCTCTCCTGCCATCTGGCTTTAAACTTGCTGTGTTTTGAAGGTGACACTCTCAGTGTGGCTTGTAGACCTTTACTCCTCCTCAGGTGTCTCACTTCCTCTTTTTCTGTCATTCAACAAAGCCAGACTCACCAATCAGATTGCTCAGAGGGACCGGACACGCAGAACTTACTGTTTTATTATTGTGTAGATATTTGTATTACATGATGTTTAAAGGCTAATGTGTTGAATTGGTTTGCAGTGTTACATAATACGCACTGAGAATTGTTTGCATTGGGTTAAAAAATGTAAAAAAACAAGATTTGATAATGTTCTTTTGGGTTGAAATGTTACATGATATATGTTTATAATGTTCTGTCAAAATTGGCTTTGATAGAAGGACAATGCATTCTGGGACAGTTTACAATTAACCTGCATAAATTTGGGAAATGTAAGAAAACTGCAAATACCACTAACCACTGTATACGCTCTATTTAAATAGGAAGGCAGAAGAGACTTCAGATTAATTCAGTCTATTATTAAATAGCACACTTCACAGAAGAGGGCTTGATGAGATTATCATTTAAAAACAGAGGAAGGGAATACACTTTAAAATCAATACCAATCACTGCAGAAAACAATAGGGGACCTATATGTATGGCTCGGCTCGTTAATGGTCATGTGATGGTCTTTTAAATTAAATTACTGTGATCAAAATCCACTAGTGAGTTGAAGGCCAGAATCTCTAAATCAGCTTCCTTCACAGACTAAGTATTCTATGATTCTGAGGACTGCCTTTAAAAAAATGAAGCAAACCAAAAGCAAAATGCAACATTCTTGGAATTTAACCCAATATAACATTCTCAAATTAACTTAATCTAATTCAGAATTGTGGCGAAACAGTGATAAAGTGTTCACTAGGATAGTTAATATAACCTATTAAAAGATATTGCAATGAGAGGTAGAGATTTTTCAATCCGTCTTGCTTTTTAAGGTAAAACAGAAAAGACGTCAAGGTCATTGGCTGTATTTTTGCACTTAATGGGTATTCAGCTTAATGATATTCAATGCTAGCAATCAACATCTGGATTGCATTTTATTTATTTTCTTTACTTGAACAACTTGTCTTTCAGTAAAGTTTCTTTACTGTGATCTTAGCGTGAGTGCTTCATTTACAGCAAAATCATGCAAATGTCACAAACCTGACCACACCACAGACATTAGAAGTAGGTGCTAAGCTTGTCTAGTAATGTGTAATGTAATGTCATGATATGAATATGCTGTAAGTATGTCATAACAAATCTGAAATTAATATCTCTGACTTTTAATGTGGGGATGTATGTGGACACAATGATTAGGGTTGCTGTATTATGGACCCAAAGTCCTGGGTATGATCCTTGCCTTTAGTCATGACTACAGTATGTAGAGTGTCTGCACTGAGATGTGCAAGTGATGTTAATTTGCTGACTTTAAATTGTCCCAATGTGAGAATTGGGTGGGTGTTTTGGGTGTATCCTTTGATGGACTGATGTCATATCTGAGCTTGGTTCTGACCTTGTACCCAGAACTGCTTTGGATCTGGGCAACTGTGAATTGAAATAAATAGGTCTGGGTATTTTTTTGAGTTTAAATACATTTTGAATAAGGTTGTTTACATTTCAGATTATTTAGGACTTAAAGTGACAATGGCCTTGCACGGGACCAAAAACATTGTTACCCTTCTTAGTCTGCCTTTACAAGTATTTGCTTTGTGATGGCATGTCCACTACTTCCAAATTTCTCAAGGAAAACGTTTCCTCTCAAATCAGGTCTCTCTTTCACAATTCTTACCATACATACATATATGATCCCATTATCCCATCCCATTATATGATCACATATTAATTTTTCCAAAGTTTCAATTTGCAACTATCTCATTTTTTTAATGCCCATTAAATTACCTGCCAGAGCTGAAAGAATAAATGCATTTTTAAAAATGAATATTGAGGATTAACATAATCTCTTGATTATTATGGATCTAGTGGGCCATATGTTAACAAAACCTGAGAATTTTACAGTGCTTGCATTTTACCTTTAATGCTGCAAAATTATTTTAAAGGATTCACTAGAACCTGTTTTCTTTTCTTTTACCAGTTAGACATAATTGTGGGGTTTCTCAAGAACTGTCTTTCAAAGCTGTAAATTGTATGTATTTTTCCCCTATCAAAATAATATTAATAATATTAATCTGTTCAATGTTTATAGCCCTATGTTATTTTGGAACTGTCTAAATAAATGCTAATTCAAATTTCAGAATATTCCTAAACAGAATTACCTTTTAATTTGGCTCATCATATTAATGTTTTAAAGTAATTCTATTAAAGCTTCTTTCTTGCATTGCAAATCAGCCTCTTTGGCTTGAAATCTAAAATAAAACCAACACAACAACCATTACTTTGTATAAAAAATGAAAAATCTATGTGTTGACACATGTGGGTGATCATCACCCCAAAGGATTCTTGTAAATTTCACAAAACATGATTATTAGATCCCACATTTTATTTATTGAATGAGAAACAATTCAAACTATTAAATCACACAGTGCTATAGCCTCTCTGCTTTATCAAATTCTCTCTTTTTTGTACATTTTTCCAATTTTTGCTTTGTGCCCTCTTCCACCATAGCCTGTCATCTATGGGGGAGGAGCGAAAGGTGATGGGTATGTATCTGTGTATGTGTGTGTCTGTCTGTCTGTCTGTCTGTCTGTCTGTCAGAGTTTTTTTAAAACAGTCTAGAGCTAAAACAGCTGGAAAATGCCAAACTCAAAACTTAAGCCTGTTATGAGATGATGATGTGCTGATTAGTTTTTATTCGACCCAAATTATACAAGAGAAAGAGGCACTCAAATACCGTAATTCTGTAATTAATTATGAATTCTTCTCATCAATTTCTATCATGATGACCTATTTTATGACCAGAAAGATCAGCATCAGAGCAGGAAATAATTACTTAATATTATAGAATATTTCGGGTAACTTGGTTCCAAGGCGACAAAGCCTACTGACTCACGTCCAAATTTTTAATGAACTATTTGTTAGTATATTGGGATTCTCTGATAAAAATTTTTTAAAAGGACATTCCTTTTGAAAACATTGTTTCTCCTGCTTAATTCAAGATGAAGATCTGACCAGCTATTAGCTTCTTGATTAATACCTTCCATCACATAAGTATAATTTAAATATGAGTCGATCTTTAAATTGTTGTGCATCTGTAATTTCAAAGAATGGAAACTTATATGAAACCATTAAAGAAAAATCATTAAATGTAATCTTATATGTTCAGACTGATCTTGAATATTGAGATTTTATGTGTTCTATTAAAGCATTTAGTACATATGGTAGTGTTGAATATGGATCATAAATGTAGAGTATAATTAGAATAGAAAAATATATTTTTTGAGCCCTTCCCTTATCATTCTAAGAATCTCTGTTTAGACAGATAGATGGTGAGGGGTTGAATAGCAAATAAAAAACTTGTGGCTAGGGACAACTGTGTCTAGTTCTATATTCTAAAATGAAATAATCAGAATTTATATTGTTCTCAATAATGAACGCTTCTGTTTTGGAGTATACTAATTTAACTCATATTTGGTTCAAATCCAAATTTGCATAATGTAGTGAATGTAGTAAATAATAACCTTACTCAGCTCTATGAAAAGATTATTCTGCATCTAAATGTAACAAATCCACTATACTTTCAGAGCCTAGCTCTGACTCAAGGAGCTTTGTTTTTGCCATGGTAAATATAAGGTTAACAATGCATCACAGGTTCCATTGTAAATACTTCTTGTAAAACAGATTAAGTATCTGTTCTTCAAGTTTAAATTAAGCAGTTCACTTCCACATTTCAGTAAAAGACTGTTTATGTCATGGGCTCTAGTGGATTGACACTTCCATGTGAACCTGACATAGTGGTGTAGTAATATTGTTTCAACATCAGAATATGAAAAATGAAAATGGTACTAGTATGCCCAAATTTTAGCAAGGGCTTATTATGGCAGTGAATTTGGTGGATTTGTTGGTAACCTTTTATGCTGAATTATTTTCCTGAAAATTTCCCATCAAGCCAGTTTAGGCAATCATGCAATCTTTTTTTTCCCAGTGCCCCATGATGCTTTGTGAGGATAGTGTGACACACTTTGCTCATTCCTGGATTGTTCTAGGATAGATCACCATGGCAGTCAGCAATATGCTCACACCAAAACAACAAACAAATATGGCATTGCGTCAAGACGGTAAACATTTTCGACTTTTTCATTTCCCCATATAATAAAAAAAATGTTATTTTTAGATTCATTGAAGTTTAAAGATTCTATTTGGATGCATATTTATTGAAAATCTGTCCAGGAAAATCTAGAAGAATAAACAAAGTCTGCTAATCATGACAAAAATGCTGATTCCTTGTTTCATTGGCTGATGTGGTAGGAGCTTGGATGATGCATTTAGAAAGTTAGAGGACTTAAAGTATTGTGCTGTACCGTTGTGATTTGATTTTTTTTATAGTAGTTTGGAGCTATGCATATATATATATATATATATATATATATATATATATATATATATATATATATATATACTAGCAGAATACCGTTTCATGGCGAGAAGTAGTGTGTTAAAGAAGGTACGAAAAAGAAAAGGAAAAATTTTAAAAATAACGTACATTGATTGTTAATGTAATTGTTTTGTCATTGATTTGAGTGTTGTTCTCATATCTATCTATATATATATATATCTATATCTATCTATATATATATATATGTTGTTCTCATATCTATCTATATATATATATCTCTATCTATCTATCTATCTATCTATCTATCTATATATATATATGTTGTTCTCATATCTATCTATATATATATCTCTATCTATCTATATATATATATACCCGCGCTTGGCAGCGGAGAAGTAGTGTGTTAAAGAAGGAAAGAGAAAGAAAAGGAAACATTTTGAAAATAACGTAACATGATTGTCAATGTAATTGTTTTGTCACTGTTATGAGTGTCGCTGTGATATATATATATATAGCAAAATACCAGCGCAGCGATGTCTTGTGTTAAAGAAGTTATGAAAAAGAAAAAGAAACATTTTAAAAATAATGTAACATGATTGTCAAAGTAATTGTTTTGTGTATTTGGCGGCAGCGTCACAAAGTCTTTTTCGGTAGCTGCATCAGAAAATGTACCACGACGTCTGACACGCCTCCTTTTTACTGTTTTCTCACAGCTTGGATTGCTGATGTCATATATACACACACACACACACACACACACATACATACATACATACATACATACATACATATATATATACATATATACACATACATATCTACATATCTATATACATATCTACATATACACATATATATATATATATATATACATACCTATCTACATCATATATACACACATACACACACACAAATTATATATATGTGTGTATGTATGTATGTATGTGTGTGTGTGTGTGTGTATATATATATATATACTGTATATATATATATATACTGTATATATATAGTATATATATATATATATATATATAATGTAGATAGGGGTGTGTGTGTGTATATATATGTATATATTGTAATGGATGGCCGGCCATTTATCCCGGCCAATACCCCCAAGCCGCCAGGTGGAGCCCTCCTTGCAGCGTGGAGGTCCCCAGAAGACCAGTGGGGGCCACAGGAGGGAGCTGCAGGGAGGACCGAGGGCTTCTTCGTGCCCTGTGACCCGGAGGTTCGTCACAGGAAGAGCGACGGACTTCCGGGTTGAAGAAAGGGACTATTTACCCTGACCCGGAAGGGAAAAGGACTTGTGGACTATTGGGCAGAACACTTCCGGGTCAGGGAGTATAAAAGGACTATGGGAACTCCCAGACAACGAGCTGAGCTGGGTGGAAGGGTGGCAACGCGTCTGGGAGCTGGAGGATTGGTTATTTGTATTATTGTGGTTTATATGAGTATTGTGGAGGAGAGTGTGCTTTGTACACTGTGGCGACAAAATAAAGTCGATTTGAGGACTTTTACCTGGTGTCTGGAGTCGTGGACAGGGGTTCAAGGGAGCGAGGGCGCCCCCTATCTTTCACTATATATATATATAATGTAGATAGGGGTGTGTGTGTGTGTATATATATATACACATACATACATATATATACACATACATATACTTGTGTGTATGTTTGTATGTGTCTATATGTGTGTGTATAGCTTTGGTCACTGAGTGCAAGGGAAAAATAATAAAATATAGTGTATAAGTTATTAAACAGTAAAACATTAACGTTTTAAGAAGTACAGGTACATTGAGCACTACTGGAGTGGTTGCGGGTAAACTACATTTTAAAGACTGTGTAACACAACAGGTAAGTAGAACTAACAGCAGCTAAAATAGTATATGGATCATCTCTCGGTAGTAGATCCCTTTTGAAAGGCGCTACACGACGGCTGTGGTATAGATATTACATTTTCTATGTGAACGTTCAAATTTGTGCCTCTGGTAATGTGCCTTACCGGCATTTAAAGAAAATTAGTTTTGTGTCCTCTGCAGTGTTAAGAGAGAAAGGCTTTGGTTTGGGATAAAAGGAAAAAAGGTGTAAGGAAAGGAAAGTTGCCTTTTTCTTTTATATAGTATAGAGATGTGTTCGCTGACGTTTGATCGCCTTTTGGGGACAGTCGCGGTGGGTCTTGTGTAGACTGGTGAGACGTCCCCGCCATTAATCGGCTGTGATGGCACTGTCAGTCCTCCACTCATGCGAGTGTCTTCATAATCCGAGCTGAGGACCTCATAATCGTATACGTGCAAAAGAAAGTGTGAATCGCCTTAATATTATTTTGCCGTGGTGTAGAAAAGGGGTCCCGTGTTTGCACTTGTCTGGGCTATAGCGCAGGGGGAGGATGAAAAAAATTAAAAGTGCTCACTTTGACTTAAGGCAGAAGCGCAGTCAGCGTCTCAAAGGCCGGCACACTATGCAGCGCTGGCTGCTCAACTTTTGCTGGGCAGGAGACCCCAGTTTTTGCAGACACATTCATGATATCAAAAGTCTCAGCGCTCTTTGGAGGTCATTCATATATTATATGATATATATATATCAAAATACCCACGCCTTGCAGCGGAGAAGTAGTGTGTTAAAGAAGTAATGAAAAAGAAAAGGAAACATTTTAATAATAACGTAACATGATTGACATTGTCATGATTGTTGCTTTCATATATATGCCTGCCTAAATAAGTCACCCTCGCTTTGCTCTTACTTTATTTACCGTTCATTTAATCATGGCTAATGGCGGAAAAATTATAAAATGGAAGGAGGATGGCTTTACCAAAACAATTATTGATGGCGAATCGATTATTCATAAAGCTTGAATTGGTGATCTGTTTTTCTGTGTTAACCTCATATTTTTCATACGTCTTCTCAAACTAAGGTGGTGCGAGGGTAAAATGAATCGGGATCGCTGATCAATGTAATCGTGTACCAGGAAATCATGCATTGACAAAAGCTCCCTTTGCTTGTAATGCAAAGTGTGATTAAATGCATTATTTTTAACGTTATGGAGCACATGCATCAAAGCTTCTCAGCTGTGCTTGTGCTAAGAAAAGGAAAGATTTTAAAAATAACGTAACACGATTGTCAATGTAACCTTTTGTAAGTAGTGCCTGGAGGATTCAGTGTGGAGAAACTCTAGAGACAGCGTGTGTATTAACTTGTGGATTTTTCTGTGAGTATTTGGTGGCAGTCTGACGAAGTTGCTTCGGAAAACGGCATTAGCCGCGGAGCTCAGCTCAGAGCGAAATGAGATGAATGGGAGGGGAGATGATGACGTGACTCCCCACCCGCCTTAACTGTCAATCCCCACAAACACAGTCTCGAATTTGCATAAGCACACCCCTTCACCTACAATTTTAACTTAGTTACAAAGTGATCAAAACTCTCGTTTATATCCTCTGTCCTCTCATTAAACTTGTATCCCTCATTACCTGTGGGCATGTGAAAGCCAGCGGTAGCCTGTCTATGAACTTAATTTAAAGTTTAGGTTTACACCTTGCTTTCTTTCCGAGGTAGCAGCACTCATGAATATGGTAGTATATGTCATTCGCTCACTTCTTATTGTTTCGCTGCCTTCTCAATTATATAATGCATGTTTTCTTAAGCGCTTTTTGGAGGTCTTCCTGGTTTTCTACGCACTGCGTTGACAGTCAGTTCACGTGATTACGTGGGAGGCGTGATGATGTCACACGAAACTCCGCCCCCCCCACGTCATTCCAGCTCAACTCCATTACAGTTAATGGAGAAAAATACCTTCCAGTTATGACCATTAGGCGTAGAATTTCGAAATGAAACCTGCCCAACTTTTGTAAGTAAGCTGTAAGAAATGAGCCTGCCAAATTTCAGCCTTCTACCTACACGGAAAGTTGGAGAATTAGTGATGAGTCAGTGAGTGAGTGAGTGAATGAGTGAGTGAGGGCTTTGCCTTTTATTAGTATATATATATATATATATATATATATATATATATTGTAACACACATGCGAGTAGGAGGCAGCTAAAGGACTTGAGTAATTGTAATTCTACATCACATCAGGGGGTGGCGAGGTGCACTAACTGTCTCTCTCAGTTCCTTGCAGACCATTCTTGGGAAATCTCACCAGGTTCTGGCACCCTGATGATGTCACTTCTGGTCCTGGTGCTTGTGAAGATGTCACTTCCAGTCCAGATGCACGTGATGACAACACTTCCTCCACCGGCCTTGCACGCTAATGCACAAGTGATGTGAGCACATCGCCAAAAAGAATCCTTCTAGGAGAGAGATGTCCAGATGCCCAATTACCTGACATCTCTATATTTCAGGGTTTTTTTTCTGACGATTTCAATAGTTTCTAGGACCCCGGGCTTTTTACAGCACGGGCTTACACAGCTAGTGTTTAAATAAAGTTGAATAAATTTATCTTAGTTAATAGTGAAGACTTTCTTGAAACAGTCAAGAGATCAGAGAAAGACTGTTGTCCCTGTAAACCTTTCAGTTTAGACTTAACTACATGTATATTGAGCTTGGGGCAACGTTTTTCCAGCGGTTGCTGTTAACACAGACAATGTGGTATAGATATTTAGCAACTGAAACAATGTTGGAAACACCATATGCTCAGCAGCCATTTGAAATTACATAAAATTGCTGGGGTAGACCAGACCTGCCTGAGCCTACAGTAAATGATACTGTCCAATCTGAGACCTGACATTGCTCAGTCTGTTTTCCTCAAAAAGGTACCAAAAATGCAGACACAGAGACGCTGCTCACAGACGCCCATTTTTTATTATTCTTTGCTTGGTTGCAAAGAAATTGAGTTGATAGACAGAAAATGCTTAGTGTAGAGAAAAACACTGTATTGTAAAATGTCTAATACATTTTAAAAGTGTGAAGTGGAAATAACTTCAACAAGCTGACTAAAAAAAAGGCAGTAAAAGACAAAAAGTAAAAGTGAACGTGTGTGATCTGAATGAAGACTTCATAGCTATCATTACATTGTACAAACCAAGGTAACCAGCACACAAATATTTATTATAATTATTTTGGTAGAATTAATAACAATAAATCTCACAGACCATTCTTTATTTCTGTATCGGATAGTAAACAGTAGCCTATTTTTCTTTAATAAGGTTTTTTGCTTATCATTCCATTTTTCTCTGTTTCTTTCAATGTAAAAAAGGCACAGAGATCAGTTATGTCTGAATGAGAGAAAAAGGCATTTGGAGCAACGAATTGAATGGGGCACTAGTTTGTGCAGACCACTCAGTCTGTATGATCCATGCAGGAATGCTTTTTATAAAATTAATCACCGTAAATTGATTAATTCTTTATGGTAGGGTCAATGGTGAGAGCTTAAACACCTCTGATATAACTATTGTGGACGCTAGAGGCGCTGTTGCCCCATGAAACCCACCAGACAGACGTTCAGGACACACTTGTAAAAGCACCAAGAATAATTTTTTAATATTTTCTTCAATAACAGTGCACAAAGCACCACACACTCCACAATTCTCCAATAATTAATAATAATCTCAATAGTAATCAATACCAATCCTCCATTCCCAGCAGCTTCGTCACCCAACCTCCCAACTCTGGCTCAGCTTGCTGGGTTTCCCAAAGTCCTTTAAATAGTTCATGACCCGAAAGTGTTCCTTCTCTGGGTCAAATGCAACATCATCCTTCTCAAGTAGCCTGGAAGTACTGCAGGATTCCATCCTCGTGCCTCCGAAGTACTTCCGGGTCATAAAATCAATAGGAGTCCCCAGGTTCCTTAGTGAGCTCCCCATGGTGGCACCCACGGCACCCAACAGGGCTGCTCTTCCTCTTTCTTTCTGTTCAGGAACGTCTGAAACACCAGCCATCCATCACACTATGTAAAAATATGAACGTAGATCAATCAGAGTACATGTTTCAAAATTACTTATATAACAGTATAGTTGGCAACAATTCATATTTTTTGTAGTGAAATAAAGTGATTGCTTGTTAAATTAGCAGGCGGGTGACGAGCTAATACAATTATGGAAGTATAGGTTCATGTTCGATTTCAATTTGTCACTGCTAGAACATGCTAAAAAATAAAAACAAGTAAATAATACTGCAGCAAAAGCACTTATCTGTATTTTGCTAATCTGCTACTAATCAACTTTGTAACAGCTAGCAACAGTCCTAAAATTACAAAAACAATAGCTTAAATCTATTGTTTTTAAAAAATGCTTAAATAAGGTGAGACAAGATTAAAAAAAGTAAAGAAGCAACTTGATGCAGCACTCAGTGTATTACTTGGTATGCAAGAAGAACCTAAAAATTTCGAAAATTGTTTAAAAAAACCCTTTATTAAGAAACTTGCAAAAATTACTTCTTAGTAACCTTTAAAATGCTTTCTTTGCCTTCAGATGTTACAGTACTTCTCCAATTTCTGGAAACATTTCCTGAACTCATCTTTTGTTACCATGTTTAGAGTTGCCTGCATTTTTTCCTGGATTTATTTCACAAATCTGCTTCCCTTCTGTCTCTGTTTAAATCTTGGGAACAAAATGATTTTACTCGTTCAGAGATCTGGCAAATACAGGAGGTGCAAGGCAACAACCACATTGTTTTAGGTAAAAAAAAATTAGATTTGTGTGAAGGTATGTTGTCATTGTGCAAAATCCAGTTCTGGGAGCATCACAACTCTGGACATTTTTTCCTCATGCTTTCCTGTAGATGCCTCTACACTTCATCGTACAAGAACTTAATCTCCAGGAAAGTATTTTGAAGGTGATTAAAAGTGAATTGCTGCAAGTTTTATAATAGAAATTTGTTTTAACAATTCTGGGAATTTTTGTCACTTGTATTACAGAAGTGAGCTGGCCTCTTCAGATGTAGAGGTTACAGCATCAGGGCAGTAATTGATAATAATTCTGATGTATTTATTTCAGGTTAATCTTGTTGGATATTTTCTCTTGATTCTCCCAATGCATTATTATCACAAATAATAAAAATCTTACTCACCAAACTCCGTTGAACACTGATGTACTTTGCTTTTAACATTCCTTTTAGTGTCCATTATA
Source organism: Polypterus senegalus (assembly GCF_016835505.1). Taxonomy (NCBI): domain Eukaryota; kingdom Metazoa; phylum Chordata; class Cladistia; order Polypteriformes; family Polypteridae; genus Polypterus; species Polypterus senegalus. Next base: position 221,852,408 of record NC_053155.1, on the reverse strand, counting down.
TTCAAAGTAATGTCTGAAAGACAACAATTACTATTTTATTTCAAACACAGCTTTTGTTAGTAGCAAAAATGGATTCAACTCACTGTTAGTTAAAAAATGACATTTCCAAAATGTCAGAAGTCTGCAAATGCACCAAGTTGTTCTAATAAGAATGTAAGTTAGCTTCTGTATAGCTGAGCTTCGCCTGAAAAAAGCAATCGCTGTTTTTGTTTTAATTATATGCCACATACAATATCATGTATTTTTAAGGCATTTATTTTGTACGATTTCATCAACTTGTACTTTAAAAGCCTTTTAGTTCTTGTTGTACTTTTTTTACACATGCTGTGATTATTACAATTGCTTGCTAATTTTGTAAATGAAAGCTGTACTGCAACTTAAATGGAGAGTGGCAATGATAGTGTAGTGCCACATCACATTTTTTTAAGAATTTCTTTTTCTAATGATCTGAAATGATGGATCGGGTGGCAACATTCTTGGCACATTTCAGCTATGGCTTGGAGGATTAATTCCACTGAAAGTCAGTATAAATTCAAATGTATTTTGTCTTCTGCCTGCTAATGAGTTTGACTTGTGTGATAAGTGTGCACATTACGGAACCAGAACCCTTGCTGGCATTTATAAACCTTGTATTGGCAATCTCTCAGAGAGACTGAAGAGTTGGTTGGGCATAAAGAATGAACAGCATTCTGAGCTACTTGGTGCCATTTAAGCACCCTGCATGACTGATAGCCTTTTGCTGTTTAAGCTGTTCCACTTCATGAGGCAGGCATCCATGTTATTCTTTTTTGCAGTATGTGTAGACAGATAAGAAAGTGAGATAAAGGCAAAATATTTCCTTACATTTGTCTAAATTGTTCAATTTCTAACCTACAAAATGTTTCCTTTTTTAAATCAGAACACAAGTTCTTTGAAATGCCTTCATTACCTTTTTCCCTTGGATTATTTTCACTTTCTTCTCTAACGACTTCAGATAAAAAGAACTTGCAGGTTGTGGGTGTTCTGAAACATACTAAACACAGTGTTATAACTAGACAGTCTAACTATTTTGGCTTCATGTATTCTCAAAATAAAAGTCACACTCTTCTTGTTTACAGACCACATCATTAAATCCAACTGTCCAAAGTCTCTCTGGCTGTATTAAAATCTTGGCTAGAAGCAGGTTTCCAAATTTGCCCTTACAGACAGCTAAGATTCACACAAATTTTATATTTTTTTTCCATCTAAATCAAGAAGCATTTATCTATTGTGTTTTGTACTCAGTTATGAAAAACACATCATTAATTGTGATGGTGGTGCTGTTTGCATCCTTTTCTTCAGTAAGATAGATATTTTATATATTATCTTTTACAGATACACTATTACATGGTGCTTTACAAAGCAAATCTGTCCTTCCATTTGAATGGGAGTTTGAAAGAAGTTACTGCAGGGATTAGCTAAAGACTACGTGAGCTACTGTATGTTATCATCTGCTACAAGTTTTAATAGTTTGTTAGGTGCTACTTCTGCAATGGTTCAAATCAGGGAACATCAAGAGTTATTTCCTCAAAGCTGTGCTGTTGCTGCCAGGTAGACCAGGATGTCTGACAAATTAGAGTAATTAAACCTGGTTTATACTTACTGCATGAAGCATAAATGCAGAATGTAATGCAAAGTGCTCATGCAATGAGCAACTTAAATACACTTATACTTGTTGCCGCCTGTTTAATCGGCACGTTGATAGTTTCCAAGTCATTAAGTGAAGGTGTTTGGTCAATGTCGCATAGCTAACAATGTCACAGCAGAGGATGGAAGAAGAGTTGTGCCCGCTATTACTGACTATAAGAGGAAGCTGCAGGGGGCTGAATTTCTATAGCGTGAATGTTTCTAGGTAGTAATGGGCACAATGGTGTGTTTGGTGTGTCTGTGTGGAAAATATGCTATTTTGTGGTTGATGAACAGAATTGCTCTGACTGGGGTGCTATACATTAGTAACATTTGACAAGTGGGATTGTGCTAGTGGAGAGCGTGCTTCTCTGATTTTGTCTGTACTTCAGGCCATTTTTAAATTCCTTACAGCGCAATGAATGTCTTTTTTCTGGCACTGTTGACGGAAAAACATTAATAATGCAGCAACAATCTAGTTCATGGCAGGGCCACTCCTCTGTGCTTTCTCTGCCACTTGTTAATATTGAAGTCATGTCATTGCCAGATCTGTACTGCCAAGCCAATATACTTAACACTCCTGCCTAAATGATTAAAGTATCATTCCACTCCCTTCTTGTTAGAGGTTTCTCCTGGATTTTTTCATACCCCTCTAAAAGATTTCTGAACAGAACCAACCCTGCCCTCAACTTCTGCTGCCAGCACTAAAATTCATCCCATACCACAAAAGTAATTAAGTTAGGGACTGCAAGTTCAGTGGGACATCTGCAGGAATATGTTCCTCTAGTAAATGTGTACAATGATGTAATGAAGCAGACACATATTACTAAATAATAAATATGCAATTTGAGAGATCCTCCGCTAAGAAGTTTCTTACGCTGTCCACACCATGTAATAATGACACTGCTGATTACTCACTGATCAATGTTGTTATTATCGTCTATGTTCATAACTAGCAGTTAATAACTAAAATTATGAAATGTTTAGTAGGGAGGTAAGAAGTGTGGCAGTATTATTGGAAAACCAATATTAATGCTATCTGTGACAACTGTTATACAGCCATTGGTCTCCACTAAGGAACCTGGAATATATTATATGGATGTTCCCAAGAATTACATTAACATCAAGCAATTTCCAGAAAGAGCTGCTCCAAAGCAGAGCACCAAATGAAGGACAACTTGAGTACACTGTAACACTACAACATGGAGACAATCTATATTGTATTTGTGTTAAGAATGTGTTCACATTTGAGCAGTTACATGTTTTTGCATTTTTGAATGATTTTTATTGTTATGTGCTTTGCTAGTATTTTTTATCATTATGTTTATGACATCATTTCACCATCTGCATTTTTCTTTTAATGTGGATGCCTAAATTTCCTGACTGGCATTTCATGGTTGCTGCAGTATCATTTACAGCAACACTACTAATCGGTTGGACATAACTTGTGATGCCACACATGAGGACATCATAGCACTGTCTTAAAAAATGCAAGTGCACTCAGGAAGATGTCCAAATTCTGAATCCTATTGAAGAAATTATCTTGCTAAAAGGCTTCAGGATAAAATAGTACATTTTATATTTTTCTGATTTGTTATGGTGTTAACTACAATTAAAGATTACATCTTAGTTTTGATATTAGTCTGTTTTTCCATGTTATAACTCTTGTCCAAATTCTGGCTGTTGTTTTTAATCTCTTTTAAAATGCTATGGTATTTCTCCTGGTCAGTTTTGGACCTTCTCCCATCCAAAATAAACTTGACATGGTGGAAATCATCAGATGTGACAAGACTCCAGTTTAAAATATCGCAGGTCCCGGGAGATTGTAGGTAAAAGGAAACTGACAGACAAAATATTTGGAAGTATAGACAAAGCTGAGGGATTAGTACTACTTAGTACAGTGCTTCAGTTATTCAGTCCTGGTGGAACCCCATCAGTCTTACTTTTTATTTGATCTCATTGTTTAGTTTTCTGTTCTGTAAGTATTTATAAGACAATCACGAATATTTGTATTTTGTGCTATAGCTTTAAATTCTTACATTTTTGTTAATTTTCTCTTCACATTGCACTTTTCTGTAGTTTGCTCCATTAATTTGAATCAAACCGCTGATGATCAGCAATGAGCAATGCTAGCAACATTGAATTCTAAATTGGAACAATTACTTCAGTGCCATTTTCACTTGTCTGCTCATTAAGAGATGTTTCATACAAATGAGCAGACAAGTGAAAATTGCACTGAAGTAAATGTTCCCCTTTAGCATTCAGCGTTGTCAGCATTTTAGTGCAATTAAGGGAGCAAATTCTATAAAAAAAAAGGTGAAATAAAAAGAAAATGATGACGAATCCTACATATTTAAAAAATATTCCAGGATAATTGAATAAAAATAAGATGGCTCAATAAATAATGAAATCAGTTAAAAGTAAGAATGACACACTGATTGTGAAACTAGTTGAATTAAAAACCTACAGACAAAGGATGCCCCAGAACTAAATTCAGGAACAACTGAATTAGTACATTACATGCCAGCATTTTTATTCCTTTATGCAACAATTGTAGCGGGTAGATGAATACGTATCCAGCACCTCCATATCAATCAAATACTACATACATCAGTTTTGGTCTCCAGAGGGAGCTATAAAGCTAAAGTCAAATGTTGTCTCTGCTGTGAAAACAAGGAAAAGTAAAAATCTGTTCCTTTAAATGAGAGCTCTGTTGTTTCGGTAAGCGTGTATGGCAAGCGAGTATGTCCGAAACCACCATATCAATTAGATACTGTGTACATTCTGCATACTAGTATACTACTGCTTGGTGTGCATTATTCACGCTGCATCTTACATCATGCCTCAACAAATGAATTCATGTGGAGTGAGCACTGTACAAATGGATGTATTATACATTTGTGTCTACTGAGGCAGACATCAGCGCAGAAAATTTGATTTGCATTAAGCGAACTTGGCTTCTGTTGACAAAGAGTGCAACTCAGGATAGTCAGTAGTAATCTCACCACAACACTAAATTCTGAAAATATAGTTTTTCCAAAGTACCACCGCCACCATAATTTTTTTGACACCTCTACAATATATTAATCAGCATGCTTTATGAGTTTAAGGGGTTTGATTAGTTATTCTTCTTTTTATATTTAGACCTCGGTGTCAGTACATGATTAATGCATGCTGATCAACTAAAATACATCACAAAACATAAAGTGGAAAACTATTTAGGATAGCAGGATTGGTAAAACAGATTTTTTTTCAAAGTTAGTAATACATTGCTATCTGCATTAAGTAGTAGTTACAGTATGAGCAAATATTAAATTATATGTTTCTGTTAGGTGCTATAAATGTAATACAGGATTTATTATCTGAGACGATGAGAGAAAAGTTCTTTAATAATAAAAAAAAGTGTGCAGTAAGCTACATATATCAACATGAATGGCCCTAGAGTTTGCTACGGATGAATTAGTTTCATGGACTAAACCTCTTTTAGATTCAATTTAACTTTTGCACATCTTATCTTTTTTTAAACCAAGAAAGGGGAATTGATTGTTGGTGTAAAATGTAAGAGATTAGAAGTACCATGTTTAGTTAAATTAATTTTAAAAAACTAAGTTATAGATACAAACAAATCCAGATGTAATCCTCCTGGATTAAACCAGTTTTTAACACATTGACTATACTACTAACAAAACCTCAACCTTTTCCAAAGGTTAATAGTGTGCAAAAATGTGAGACATTTTAGAGTTCAGAGGACATGTTGCTAATGAGCATCTACTTTAAAAGATCAAAATTCTTTGATTTAACTGAAGGAATTGATTGAACAAAGTAGTTTCATTACAGCCAAAGTTTTCTTTTGGATGTTTTTAAATTAGCAAGCATAGGAATGCATTGAAAAAGTCTCTGTTTGTACTCAACAGTGCAAAAATCCATGAAAGTAATTAGGTTCACTGAAAGTTAGTTTCTTTTGCAAAGCTGTTCATGATGGTTCCCTGGAGAATTGTAACAAGGTGAAAAAAGAAAATCTTGTCATTTTGGTGGAATGGTATGCTGCCTCCTAACATTGTGCTTCCACTCAGATGCTTTCTGTGTGAAGCTGGCATGCATATTCACATGTTCCCTACAGGAGCCTTTGTAACAACTAAGATGTCATTTGCTGTACTGTGACTATTGTTAGCAATGATAACCTGTAGCCTTTCTATTACCCAGGTCAGAATACATGCCTGAGGGACACTAGTCTGCATCCCATCAGTACAAATCTCACACATCCACATCATTAGTGTAGCAATTAGCCATATACAGTACAGTATGTCCATTGAACTCTATAAACCACCAGTCTATAATTCTTAATTGAAAAACGCATCAGCTGTCTTCTGTCAGGATTTCTTTCTTATTTTCATTATTTATTTATCAATTTTACCTGTGATAATTTCATCAACCTCACCATTTTTAGCGTGGTTGCTTTGATACTAAATATTGCTAAGTGGCATGCCCACATATACAAATGACATTATGGCAATTATCATATTTCAGAGTAAGTTAAATGCTCAATATTGTCTAAATTTTATATCTGCATAAGAAAGGAGAGTAAACAATTTTCTTCTTACAATTTCTTTTCAAAATATTTTTTGTTTGTAAGAATTACTTATGAATGCTTTGATATCACCAGTTTTCATTTGTCTGATGCCATCAGCTCGTATTGATGACTGATGCGGAGTGTTTTGGGGTTCTGACCTATTTTTTTGACCTCTACATCTGAAAATCCTTAATTTTAGTCCAGTTAAGTACAGAAAATTAAACATTTATGATAAAGAGTAAACCAAAAGGTGTCTTCAAGCAAAATTGATCAGAAGAACGTGAAGCTGTGCCTGCCACATCAACCCCTTAAAGGCCTATGAGGGATCAAAGGTACCCCTTTTCACGAAACTTGAGGGTATTGGTAATATAGGCAAGTGGAGTGTATTATACTGTTTCAAGGTGGCTGATCAGGAATATTATAATATTTCTGATAGCTGATTCTTTAGTTGCCCTACCCCTTTTACAGACACTTCAAGAAGGTTAAAAATGATACATTTCAAACATAAGCATGTGTTTTAGACTATTTCAATGGCAGTAGTTTTGAAAATGATGGTATTTTTGCTTTTGATCCTTTACTAGGAATCTAGCCATCTATGGACCATTATCAGAGGGTGAAAATGACACATTTCTGTTGCAATTAAGAATATTAATATTAATATATTAACTTAATATATTAAATATTTTTTTAGCAAAGGGTTCAGAAAACAAAACAAAAGCAAAAGTATCAAAAAGTTGCATACAGTGAATGAAGTCCATACTCTAAAAATCAAACACCAGAAATAAGAGCATAAGTTTGAAAACAAAAGAACCAAAAGTAGGGCACTTACAAAAATAAGAAGACCCAAAACAAACTGAACAAGAAGAGCAGAAAAGATAATGCCTCAGCAACAGTATATCTTATCTCATATGTATATAAACGTCCACGCGTGGAAGTGTGTGTGTCTGTCTGTCCAACCTGGAAGTGAGAGGTGGAGTCGGGATAAGGGCTGCACCTCCGAGGATACACAAGCAAGGCCAGCAAATCAGCAAAACGAAACCTCCAAAGAAAGAGTTCCTCGCTTAGCCGCTAATGCAGAAGCGAGGTGAGCACATCGGCAAAACGGTATCCCTTTAACTTTTCCTCTCGCCACTATTGTACTAGCGATGCAAGCATGTTGGCAAAACGAAACCTCCGAAGAGAGAGATGCCCAGAGTAGTTCCTTTCAATTACCTGACATCTCTACATTTCAAATTTTTTTCCAGCGATTTCAATAGTTTCTGGGACCCCAGGCTCTTTACAACACAGGCTTACACAGCTAGTATCTTATGTTGGGCTGAGGGCAGTCCCACAGCTGCAACAACACGGGACCCCATCTTTGGTTAAACAGATAAAAGGCAGGGAACATCACTAATATAATCAATACAAGACAATAATACTATCTTGATTAGCAGTTTTATAGGTTTTTTTTCTGAGGAATCTGTTTCTGAGACTTTTTTTTATTTTAAATTAATTTTCAACAATAATACCATTCTCCCGCAGTGATATTTTTTTACCAATTGTGTTGCTGGCATTTCAAGACATTTTTGTTTAAAGTTGATGTGCTGCTGTTAGGCATGTTCAACCAGGAGTATGTATCTTGTGATATTACGGGTTCAGATTTATAAAGGTTGGCATCATATTGTATTCTGGCACCATAAAATAGCAAAAACAGGCGAGGCCTTCAAAAAACAGGCCAGAAACTAACTGACCAGCCCAAATACAGACTTCACCCAGGCAAGTCCTGAATCTAATTGACTGTGAGGCTTCAGAACCCAAAATAGAGAACATGCTCTGCTCTTAAAGTTCAAAAATCACAGATTTCTTAAAGTATGTCTCACAAGAGGGTGAACCATGAAAACTCCTGCTTCTAAAGAGACAGGTCCCATAAGAATTGTTATAGAAGAGGATATTTATTCAAAAAAAGAAAAAAAATAAATAAAAGAAACAACTTAAAAGAGAAAAAAGGAGTTGCCTGAAAGGCAGTCCTCAGGCAAATAAGTCCCAACAACAAACTCCAATGAACAAATTGAATAAAAAGAGCAAAAAGTCTGAAAAAACAGTAAATCCAAAAAAAAGGTATCCTTTAAGTAATCTCCAAGGAACTCACTCAACATCCATTGCATACAATGTAAACATGGGACTGCATTTCCCATCAGCCTTTATGGGACTGGGAGCAGTTTCTCAATGGTGATAGATAGGTGGCCCCACCTCTTGGGTTACCACCCACCAAACACAAGAAACCAAGGCAAGGCATACTCTCATTTGGATCCCAGTCCAGGGTTGCACATAAGCCAGGAGAGGACATATATAATTCCAGGTTGTCTGAGATTGAAAAAGATTTGTCAGTGCTGTTTTTCTGTATTTGTTATTCTGGGTAACAAATCCCTTTATGTGTTTTCCTGAGTTTTGGTTTAGTGTTTGGGGTTAGATGTCACGGTATATTGATTTTTTTTTTTTTATCAAACTTGGCCTGGATTTTTGAGTAGGTTTCATCTCCTGATCTTTTATATAAAAGAATATCAGTCTTTACCTTTGCATGGCAGAACAAATATAAAATAATACACAAGACAATGCTCACTGAGAAATAAAAAAATACAATAAGATAGAAAATAAAACCCATTCAAAAATATAAATTGCAAAAGAGTTATCAAAAGACTGCAAAATAAAGATATAAAAGGAAAAGAAACTGGCCCAAAGATACAGAAGCATTACCACACCTCGGCACTTAAGAGCCACACTACTATAGGAACACCACAACTGCTGAACTGCTCAACCCTTGGCCATTTGATTGGAGGCCTTTCTTACCCTTCCTCCCTCTAAACCTCTGTACATTCCAAGAACGCCTGGAGAAGGTAACAATCAGAGCGGTGCCTCTGTTTCCAGGCAGAGCCACCGCATGGTCACCGAATGGTCTTTAATCTAAGCTAAGAATAAAATTATTATTTGTGTTGTGATTAGTTTTTCATGATGTTGTTGTTGTGACTATGGCTAAATGCTTCATCTGCCAACATAACACCAAGTATATTTGTGGAGCTAACGTTCCTTGCTGGACACACCTGCATTATCTAATTTAGGTTTGGTAGAATTAAACATGAGGAACAAAGTTACCCTGGATGAGCACTGCAGGGCACTGTCCATAAAGCAGGAAAGAGCTATGAACACGGTATGCATAATGGCACATTGTTCATTATTTTAGGTTTCATTAAAGGGTATTGTTATGTGAGCTGCTTTTGAAATCAAAGGGTTTGTGGTCTTACAGGTTTGTCTCTTTTTGCTCTTACTGTAGCAGTGACACAGTTAAGGCTGCGATTGTAGGCGTCCAGGAGCCCATGAAGGCTTTTTATTATAGAGTTATTGGAATCTACACTTTGATTTTCTAGTGAGTTATTGCTGTTATAAATGCATTTTAGTTGCAAGCAGGAATTTCTTTCCATTTTAGACTATGTAGGATCACTTGCTAAAGAAATTGTCAAAATTTCTAAGTGTTTTCCTTTCTTATATGGGTCGCATATGGGAGCTGAGCACATGTACGGTGTGGTGCCGACCCGGACACAGACAGGCTGACATGGTGTTTGTCACCACCACACGTTTTATTATTTACAATATTTACAATATAAGTGTCACCCAGACACTAAATAAAGTCAGTGCACAAACCCCAAACACAGCCCTGGCCACAAATGCCTTCTTCTCGGGCCACCTCCACTCTCCTTTCTTGCCTTGTCCTTCTTCCACCCGACTCCAGCCCTGAATGAAGGGAAGCGGCCCCTTTTATATTCTCCCGGATGAGCTCCAGGTGATTCCCGACACTCCTTCATTGGCCACGCCCCAACGTAGCGGAAGTGCCGGCTGTTCTCCCGCCAGCTCTCTGGGCGCCCTTTTAATTCTTCCCCCCAGCACTTCCTGGTGTGGCGGAAGTGCTGAAGTAACAGGTTCCCAAGGCATTGGGGCGCCTCCTGGCGGTGACCACAGGCCCCTACAGGGTGGGGCTTCCATGCCGTCAACCCGTGGCCTCCAAAGCAACCAGGAAGGCAGCCCCCACGTGATCCAGGGTGGGCGTAGACCCACATCCGGTCCCTCATGGCGGGACAACGGGTAAACTAAGAACTGTTGTACTCTTTGTTGCATAACTGGGTCTTATTTAGTTGAATAAACTTCAGCCTGTCCACTGTTCAGATTCTCTTTTACTTTATTCCCCTTTTGACACATTGAATTAAATTGGCTAAAAAATAAATAGAAACAGTACAGAATGGGCAAAATGTATCAAGCCGCTTTATAAGTATGTTGAAGCATGGATTGAATTAAGAGAGGGAGAGAAAGGGGGCAAGAAAGGGAAAAAGAGAATGGCATCAAAATAGGAAACAGGAGAAAGCGTGCTGCACGTCTAAAAACTAACCTCCTAACAATTACGTACACACCACCTACTGTACTGTACATAGAGTAGGCATAAAACTTGGATAAATTGCAGAGCCTTTCTGTCATGCTTCATTCTAGAGGCAAAGCTAAATTTGCAAGACTTTCCAGTGTTTAGGAGAATTCTACAAAAATAAAATGAAAATTACATCTGCCTGTATTGAATTGCTGCGATTTGACATTATTCAATTCTGATTTCCATGTACATTTTTAAACGTTCAAAGCGTTTTACAAACGTGTTGGATTTTAACATCTTTATACTGTACCATGAAGCACAAGACAGCAAGAGGTGTAGGCACGCGGCTCTCTGCTGATACTGACTGGCTCAACTGACAAATTTGAGCATTGCTCCTTTAAGGGGATATGGGAATAATATCACTTTACTGCTAGATTTTGCCTTTTTGTGTACCAGCAGTTAATGAATGTGTGCCAGTGTGTAATGGTACTTCAATCCACAAGCAACCTGTATACAGAAAAGCAATCTTTAATTCCACCAAGCTGGTGCACCTCGTAAATAACAACTGCTCTCGAAAAGAATTGTTGAATATCAGCGCTCTTTCTGACCTCTAAAGGAGACTCAACTCTGTTTCCCAAAACCATTTTTGTAAATCAACCTTTGGGATATCCTTGTCCCTGCTGTCTAAAATTGGTTCTTTTATTCCACTTGAACCGCTGACAAAATTGATCTTATAGTTAGAATCTGACTCAATACTAACACTGAAAGTGGGGAAATGAGACATGGCAAGCTTATGAATGTGGAAAATCAAGCAACACTCCAGAATCATGCACTCAAGAAAATAAGGAAGGAGGTCAAACTGACTGGCATGAAACACCATGCCAAATGACTATCATTTGAAGTGAAAAAAAATATTCAAAGGATAATCGCAATTTTGTTTCACTCTTATAATGGAATAATGAATGAGTGGTTCTTAAAGTCGGCTTTTTTTTAACTGGTGGTTGCACATAGCATCACTTCATAAACTTATTCAAATACTCAAAAGTTGTAATTGTGAATAAAAAAAAAATGGAAAATAAAGTAATTAAGAAAATTTAGATTAAGCTATAAAAGAGGGGCTTGTTCAGCGATGCAGAATACTTTGCAGCTATTCAGCAACATAGGCTAAGAGAACACTTGCTGCTGCTAACTTGCTGAAGACAGTTTGTTCAGTCACAGTGAGACTTCATATCAAATTAATCATGTTTGACAATGTATAACATACTGATGACTTATGAGATACCATATTTACCCGCATCTTGTGCTCTCCCCTCACTCTTAAGGCTGTTTTTTTTTCTCTCTCAGCTACTGGTGAATGCTGCTGTTAGGATGCCATGCTGTCCTGTTCTGTGTATCGAGATCCATATGGAAGATAGGAAAAATTACTCTTGTCATCTTTAGATGTGACTGGCACATCTGAGCCCTCTGGGGACCACACTGGTGGTACACAGATAGCACTGGCAATGTTTATTTTACTATGCTGGGGTTTTATTTACTCCAGTATAAATTTTATCTTGAGTCTGTTGACTGTTGTTTTATTGTTTTCCTTTATTTCTAATAAAAAAATTGATAAAAAAAAAATCTTTAAAAATGACCAATCTCACTTTTGGCCCTCCCTGTCATGCTGTCCAGAAATGTCTATAAGAAGCTTGACTAAATAATAAATAATGATGCCATTGCAAACTTACCCGCATCAGAGCCTATACAACTTGAACAGTTTATGTGTGGGGAGGACCTGCTCTGGCCTTCAGTCCTCATCTTCTGAACTACAGTTTCCAGCTTTCCCTCCTATCTTGCTGTTTTAATCTTCACCTCTTGCCAAATATTTCTTTCTCTAGACTTATCTTCACTTTCTTTTTCTTATTTCAAGTGAAGCTATTCTCATTAGAATCAGTAGTGCCAAAGGCATTTATAGCTGCAGGCTGCCTTTTATTTAGTTTTTGGAAATTCTTTTCTTGAATTAATCCTTTCTGAAGTACAAATTAATAAGTTATCAAGGACAAAAACTGGAAAACCAGGCTCAACTGGGTCAGGCATTGGGTGTCTGGTGATCACCTCATGTCTTAATGTCTTACTTTCTGTTTGCCTGGTGATTGCGGTACAGTAAGTGGCATTGAAGTGTTTTGTTTTTTGGTTGGGTGGGTTTCTGCTGATCCATTTTTGTTTTTTATTGATTATTTAAATTGATTTGTTTTCAATCCTATTTTTGTAAAATTGCTCTATTTGTATGGAATGTTGTGTGATTTCAATAAAATCAATAAAACTATAAAAAAAATTAATAAAAATAAATTGGTTTGACTTTCTACTTCTTTCAGCTTTTATTTTTTTTAATAAGAAGGTGATTGTAAAAACATATAGATTTAATCTGTATTACAATCTGCGTAGTATTGTATATCTCACTGCAAGAGTCTGCGTAGCTGTTTGTTTTTGGCTCTATTGCACAAATCAGATTGTAGAGTGAAGGATTTGTAACTCTGTTTACTGGATTCCCTGCCTTCTTGACAGGAAGATGTCAGCTTCGTGTACATTAAATATACCTGTTTCCTCAGTGTTTTTCATTAGGATACGGATTTTTGATTATTGAATATAGGCCTCTCTATTCTTAAACAAGCTTACAGGATGCACATATGAAGAGACAAAATTAAATCAAGTCTTTATTGAACATTGTTGACAGAGCTCTGCAATGCAGTAAGAGGACAGCATTCAACTAAAGAAAAAGAAAGAAAAGTAAATGGCACCAAGAGGCTCTTGGTTTATATAATCTCACCAGAAACAGGTGAGGAAAGTCAGTCGACGAAAGGGCTCAAGGCCAGGCTGGCACTTCGTCCATCAGTTCATTCCAAAAGAAGCAACCGCTCGGTGATGGATTACCTCTGATTTTGTGTTTGGATTTCAGAATGCTTGGACAAAACATAAAAAATAGACATATTCTTTGGGAGGTAACATGAGGCCAAACCACTAAATACCTGACTCAGAATCCCTTAAAAGTGATTCTGGTATTTTGTTTTAGTCTTTTGTCTTTTGCCAGTTATCTCTAAACTGCCAAAGCGACAGCAGTGGTGGCAGTGCATTCTGCTACTATTGTTTTTTCTTTTTTAGTTTGTGTTGCTAAAAGTGAGTGAAAAAATAATTTTGACAGGACTAAGCCATTGCAAGCAACATCAAACACAGTAAACTGTGCTTTTCTTTTTCAATTTTCCTGCTCAAGTATGTTTGTATTGTTTTATTATTAAGTAAATACTTTGATATGCTTATTATTTATCATAAAGAAGAAAAACATTAAAAAAGTTAGCATTAGATTTTATTTCAATGATGCCATCGTCTGCTGTTTACCACCTCAGTCGAGGTGGTCATTATAACATAAGTCTACGTGTTTTAAATTTTTGCATAAAGTGTCAAGGGACACACTGGCACCTCCGGAAGTGTTTCTGTGCTGCCTTGCTTAATTCTAGGTTTGACTGCCTCTCAGGTGCTGTTTGCAGATTTTCCCCATGTCTCCATGAATTTCCTCCCATAAATCACAAGTATGCCGTTAGGTTAACCTGCACCTCAGTGATTATTGGGTGTGCTCTGTGATAGACTGCTTATCCAGGTCTGCTTTCTGCCTTGACGTTGAGGCAGGCTTTGACAGCTTATAATCCTGAAGAAGAAAAAAACGTTGACTTCAGTAATGCTAACTGCTATGATCGCTCAATTTTGCTCCATCTTTTTGGTGGTAAGGAGTCTGTTCTTACTCACTTCCAAATATCTGACTGCCTTCAGCCCTTTCAGGGCTTAAATGCAATTGGGAACTTATCAGATGTTATAATGTCAAGCATGATGTTATCATAACTGATAAATGCAAAATTTTCTAGTAAGATTTGGCAAGTGTTTTCTCTATTCTTGCTGGCTCACAGTTTCCTCTCTCCCTAATAATTGCAGTAATTGTAGATACTATAGATATACGCAACTTCACATTTACAGCACAATATCAAGTAACAGTGATAGAAAGATGTATACATCTGTACATGCTATATACATTAAGATAAGTGTAAAGAATAGATATTAATGACATTGTTAAATGAGTGAATGTTTAATAGTATATATCAGAAACATCAGAAGGTAATACCTATTTCAAATAACAGTGCTCTGAATTGTTCTACATTGTCATTGATTGAGTTTGTGTATTTTGTGCATGTTATGTCTGTTATTCAGGAAGACATGGTGGTGCAGTGATTAATACTTGTCTCACTGGTGACTACACAGAATACATTGTGAAAACTGGCCCGGACACACACAGGCGGACAACATATTTTCACCCACACACCGTTTATTTATAATATGTACAATATTCTATGCACTCACGAACCCCAGTGCCTTCAGCACCAATTCCCCCAAGTCCAGGCCACACAGTCCTGTGCCTCTTTTCTCCTGGCCGCCTCCAGTCCTTCCTCAAGCTCCGTCCTTCTGCCTCCTGACTTCCACCGCTGACTGGAGGGAGGCGGCCCCTTTTATGGGGAGCCGGATGGGCTCCAGCTGCTTTCCGGCACTTAACGGTGGCCACACCCCTGTGTGGCGGAAGTGCCGCTGCGCACCCGAAGCCGTCCGTGTCTCCCCGTCGTCTTCCCCGCACTTCCTGGTGTGGCGGAAGTTGCCGGGCTCCCGGGACAATTAGGCACTGGGGCGCCGCCTGGCGGTGGCCACGGGTCCCAACAGGGCTGGGCTTCAAAGCCCCCTATCCGAGGCCCCCTGCATAACCAGGACGGACGCCCCCACTCGGTCTGGAGGAGGCACACGCCCTCCTCTGGTCCTCTAAGGCATCCCCCCGGCCGAGGACCACACGGGATAAACCGGCATCGGGGCGCCGCCTGGCGGTGACCACGGGCCCCTACAGGGTAGGGCTTCCATGCCCTCGACCCGTGGCCCCCAACAGAACCAGGATGGACGCCCCCTTGCGGTCTGGAGGAGGCACAAGCCCTCCTCACGTCCTCCTGGGCGTCGGCCGGGGACCACAACATGTATTCCGGCTGTGTCTATATGGTTCACCCCGGGCACTCTACTTTTCTTCTGCATACCTTGCACCAGTGTTTTTCAACTAGTGTGCCACGGCATAGTGGTGTGCCATGAGATCTTCCCATGTATATTGTGAAAATAATAGTGTAGTGTACCTGGGTTTGAACCTGAGAAGGACAGACTCCTCAGGTGGATGAGACTTGTCAGAAGAGGACAGATCTACCTGGAGAAACTGGGATAAAAGTAGCTTCACAATTGCTATGCTGCAGACACAGTACTGAGAGCACTCTGGAGGTGTTTCCTTGCTGCTAGAGTTCATCTGGCCTGGTGTGTGATCGCCAGCCAATATCACAGGGCTGCTGGCTAGTGAGCATATGAGTTGCCTCTGATGCAGATAGGAGCTGGCAAAGGGATGAAGCAGCTGGGAGATGTGCATAGAAGTGCTCACTAAGGGCCATGTCTGCAAACACCTATCTCGGAGCTGCTGTTTTAATGGCTTCTCCACTAGTCCTATCTTGAGCACGTGTATGAGATATATTGTTTTTGTGATTAGTGGAATCGTGGTGTTCCAAGGGATGTTTTTGGCTACAAAAAGTGTGCCACCATTGAAAAAAGGTTGGGAAGCACTGTTGTACATGTTACTTTAAACTAACTGAAATCTACAGATATTTCTAATTTGAACAGTGTCCATTTGTCCAGTGGTAGACCTCTACGGAGGATCCTTGGTGCTTGGATATGCTGCACACTGCAGCTCTGTAAAAAAACTAATAATGGGGATGAATGGATGGATATGGTTTTAGGATAAAATGGTAAATAAAACTGAAAAAAAGGAGTATGAAATTCTTTAATTAGGAAACTACCTGCTGCATGTCAGTCAAGTGGCGTCCTTTCTAGTAAAATTAAAGCAAAGTAGATACTCTACATTAGATGAGAAGTCATTGTGCCAGATGGAGTTTACACATAGCCAACACACACATGACAAGAACATTGCATAATGCCTTACCGTGTTTGTGACTGCCAAGTCAGAAGTTTTCTTTCTTTTTAAATTTTCTTCTTTTTCAGTTACTCTGGTGTGTGTTCCGATCTATCTATCTATCTCCCTAACTAACAGACCATTCAACCTAACAAGGCCAGTCAATCACATTAACCTAAACTGTCCAAAATCACATTAAGTTTTTAAGGCCTGTAATGTTGTTCTGGCCTCCACATTTTTGAAAAATTTACCCTTATCCTGCTTTCTTTTGTGTCTCTGTGTTCAGGTTAAACAACTTATTTTAAATTCACAGATTCCATCCTCTGTACTAATTCCATTCATAATTTTGAACATTTTGTTCACATCACCTTTTAATCTCGGTTTGTTTAAACTAAAAGGGATCATCTTGTTCAATCTTTTCCTCATAGGTCATATTTTCTGATTAAGCTCTGTTGAACCTTCTCTAGTTTTTTTGTAATATGGAGACTGAAACTGAACAAGTGCAGCCTCACTAGTATAATACCTTTACTCGATACATTGAGCTATACAATCTTGACATCCTATTAGTCTCCTTTATTGGGTCTATACACTGACTGAATGTAGAAAGTAAAGTGTCCATTATGAATCCTATATACTTATTGGGAACAATTTACTTACTATTAAAGCTCATAATATTTCTTTGGAATTTTGACATAAAACTGGAAATCATGAAATTTAGCAGTACGTGTGTGTGGTGTTGTACTTTTGGGACATTGAGCAGCATGAAAAGAATGAATACCTAGCACTGGGAAATGAGTCAAGGTCAAAATACAAAAAAGGTTGTTACAGAGAAGTCAAAACAAGAAATTGAGGTTTCTTGAGAAATCGAAAAAAAAAATGGATGGATGATCACCAAAACAACAACATCTGTCTCTACCCTCCTTACTTTTTCTGTTAAATCTAGCTATAATGTAATAATTGGAATTTTTACTCTTCATACTGTAGCCAAGACTTGTCATTTACATTTTATCTGATTGTTGTCATTCTGCCAATCTAAAAGTGTCTCATCTGTGGACATACTAGAAAAATATAAGCAGTTTTATAATTCTTTTTGGGGTAAAAAAAAAAAGTACTAACCCCCTAGGAAAAGAACAGAATGAGAAACAGATAGGAATCAAAGTCTTAGAAATGAAGGCAACTCCTTCTGACAGATGCAGTTTACCTTCATGTTTGAGTAAGAGTATGCATGCAGGTCTCTAAGGAAGATGTGTGAATCTGGTACTGCTGACAACTGAAATGACTGCGGAAGAAAGCCCAGACTCTTCAAAGACTCATGTTAATGAGCTTGGTGTACAGGCGCTGTGAAGTGAGCATCTTCAAGGCAAGTGAAATACAGCAAATGTGGTGAGCAAGAAGCTGCCTGCACACCTTTGCTAATGAGTTGTCAAATGAGAAGGTCAAAATGGGCAGCACTGCAGTGTCTTTACATATCACAAGAGTCTCCCAAGTAAATTTTTTAAAGTCAGGCCAGGAAGTGGCAATTCAGTGACTGCACCGCACAGAAGCAGATCAATACAAGTCAGGCAACAGAGAGAAGGGTGTCAGAGATGAACCTAAAATAAAAGAAGACTTGATGGCTAACATACAAGCAGGCACTCATCCATTATTCCATTCCTCAAGGAATCATCTAGCCAGGCAGGATTTTATCTTCTAATGTTACAGGGATACCAAAATGGCAAGAAAAGTTGTAAAAGTACAGTACATGGAATTTAAAAAGGCTCTGAAAGGTGGACTGAATATATCCTACATATACTCCTAAAACTAATGTTGGGCTGTGTAATTTTATTAATTTGAGCAATGGCATACACCAAGAGGGTCAACTTTTATACATCATGAAAATGGGGCAAAAATGTGCTGGTAGAAAGAAGCCATTTTAACACCCATATCCAGACTGAACTTAATTTAACGGCAATGCCAAAAAACTCACATTATACAGCCACCTTCTTTCGATCATATGGATTGTAAGAGAATGCTGTAGCCTCAGTAGCAGAATAGTATGAATAGTACCTACCTGATGAAGAAAGCATAAGCATCATACTCTGAATAAAAGTACATTTTTCAGAAAAGAAACTCTCAAAATCATAACATGAAAAGCAAAGAGGGTGATAAACTTTTTGTGACTGGTTAAGAGTATGCAGACTTAGACTAGTGAAACATTGGCTATGACTGGAATGAACTGACAGCTACAACCACCAGAAACAACAAAGTGGCATGGGCCTTACATTCAGCTGATCATGAAGCAAACCATTTAAATCAAGAGCCTGAAGCTGAAGACTGATAACGTGTGTGCCACATGCCTTTGTTGTGATAATATGAACATAATGTACCTGGTTGTGTGGAGTTATTACCTTGAAGTGCATTTTGACAGGCAATGGCAATTTACTTTGTACCTACATACATTTGTTGTCAATGCAGAAATAATCTGAATAATTAACACTTTGGGAAAAACAAATCGCTATTAAAGAAAGTGTACTTTGGCATCTCCATGTTTTTGTGAGAGTTAAGAGAAGGCAAAAGAGTCCATAAAATATGCTATTAACAGTTTTACCATCCAACCCATAATTATGGCAAACAAAGTTACTAAGCAAAGATCTAAGACAAATTAAACCCTATCACCCTACTTGGGTGCATTGAGGATGGCTTGCTGACTTGTTCACCCTTCTAACTACTACTAGTGTCACTAGAAATTTCCTGAAGACATTCAGCAATGCAAATCCATTTGGCGGCATTGAAACATATAAAATATTGCAAAAAAAATAGTTTAACATCAGTGGGCAGACTAATAAAACTTGCGTACGCACAAAAAGCAGCTTCAAATGTGTGTACACAGCTTTCCACTGAAAAGTCAAGATTTATAAAACAGAACTTGACAAGAAAACTTGTGTATATTTATGGCAACTGTGATCCATTCACATGCAACATTTTGGAAAAAGTGGGAAATGATGACGCCCTTGATAAAGCAGGAAAATGCAGCCAAACCATCTACTTGTACATGATGACTCACACGTATAATAATTCATATCACCAAACTGTTATAATGTGTGTTGACATGAAAAAGGTATTAAACCTGAAACATGATGTACATGATGTATAGACTCTATTTTTGTTCATGCATATTTGCACTGAAGAACTTTGTTGTTTTTTATCAGTTTATATCTGCTGCCTGTTGTCACTTTTCAGGATTAGAAATTAAAGCGCAGTATAAACACAGACGTGATTCACTCCTTGTGTACAGAAAGATATAAATATGTCCAATGCCTACTTAAAACTTACATTTTTTGACACAACATGGCTTGTTTGGCACTGCTTGAAGATTATGCAAATGATCTCTTACAAACAGAATGAGCTTTTAGGGTCTGGCGTGATTTTTCCCAATGATTATGACTGACTTATATAGGACGATGTAAACTTTCAAGAGCCATTCTCTTGGTACTATGTGCTGAGTTGATCTTAGCATTACAAAGATAAATTTGCTGAAATCAAACACCTGTTTATATACAAGCTTTAACAATAGTTGGCCTACCATAGTGAAATGGCCAATAGGTTAGGAGAATCTCAGCCAAGCTTCAGCTCCATTATTCCAGCTGTACTGGAAGCCATTAACAGTTTGACAAGGCAGTGCATTCAGTTTCCACATGGTCTGGTTTTGAATGCCAACGTAAAAAAGACATTTGCAGCAATTCTTGTTTTTTTCTAATCTAATTGTGGCAATTGACTGCACTCATATTGCAATAAGAGTACCATGCGAGAATGATTCTGCTTTTGTTATTCATAAGTAGTGATATTCTATTCACACACAAGTCATCTGTGATGTCACGATGAGGCTGAAATTAGTCATGGCTCATTTGGCTGGGTCAATCTGTGAATCATTTGTTTTGAGTCAAAGTAGCGTTGGTCAGTCAACTTGTTGAAGGTTCTATATGTGATTGCTAGCTTATTTATAGGGTAGCAGGCTGAACCCTGTGTTTCGTATGGTCTATACTATCCATTGTAATAGTTATTACGTTATTACATGTGTCAAATGATTACCCACACAGACATTTACTCCATTCTTCGACCCCCGAGCACAGAGGATAAGTGCTAAATGTAGTGTGGAGTGCAACATAGGACCCTCTCCTTAAATGCAGGTGGCAGGTGTCTGGATGCATCAGATTTAAGGCTGCTCTTCCATCCAATTAAGGTCTACAGCATATGTATGAGATTCATTAGCATAGTCTATATATAGTTGGTTCAGGGTTTCAACTAGGCAGGGATCAATGCACCTTCACATATATTTACAAATGTTAATTTGTGTAGAAATGTGGATACACCTGACCACCAAGCTCCACAGCTTGGAATTTAGTGCCTTTCTCTGCATCTGGACTTCATAACATGCAGACCTCAGCATCATATGCTCCATGTTGACCCTTGAACACAGGCACTTCTCAAGGATATGCTAATTCCCATTCTGTACCGCGTGTTCACCTATGGCTGCGTGGCCAAGCACAGATCCAACTTCATCGTTAAATTTGCTGATGACACCACCATCACAGGCCAGAAGTGAAGAGACGGCTTACCTACTGACTCGGTGGTGCCAGGACAATAATTTCATCTTCAGTGTCATCAAAACCAAAGTGCTGGACATAGAACTCACAAAGCTGAAGATAGACGAAACAGCCATTTACATTGGAGAGGATGTTATTGAGAGGTTGAGCAGCATCACATTTCTTGAACTGACCATCACTAATGAACTTAAGTGGACACATATATTTGGCTTTTGTGAATTAGGCTCAACAATGCGTCTACTTCCTCAGACATCCAAGGAAAGCTCTGATTTCTCCCTTTGTTTTCACTAACTTGTAGAGGTGCAAAGTAGAGTTCACTCGCGCCGGCTACATAACATCTTGGCATGGTGCTTGCTTGGCTCAAGCACATGGTGAAGGCAGCACAAAATATTACTGCTACCCCACTGCCTTTTGGTCAGGACCTACACAACATCTGATACCTTAGAAAGGCAAATGGTGTGAAAGACCTCAGATGTCCAGCGCAAATGCTTTTCTCACTGCTTTCTTTTGATAAATGGTACAAATACATTGTCATTTGCACCAGTAGATTCAGGGACAAGTTCTATCCACAGATCATAAGGTTATTGAATAGCTTGTCATACTAACAGATACTGCATATATGTCTTTGCATGTAAGGTTACAGACATGGCCATGGCATGGTCACGAAGATTAGATGTTGTTCCTTCAAATATCTGAATGGGCCAGATGCATTATCTAAGGCACTTTGATCATGGTAAGTTTTCTGGTGCCCGACCCTGTGGTTCCAGCATCTCACAAGCAGCTATTCTTCTGGGATTTTCCTATCGTTTTTAGAGTTTACAGAGGATTGATCAATAAACAAAAAACATCCAAAGAAAATCAGTTCTTAAGGCAAAAATAACAATGTGAGGGGCTAGAGGAGAATTGCTCGATTTGATCAAGCTAACAATAAGGACAGAGGCAGTGAAATAACAGATCTTTTCAGCAGTGGTGAATAGAAATGCATCTCTGTTAGAACTTAAACTGAGGGCTACTAGCTTCTTCTGCTGTCAACTAAGGATAGAAAGGTGAAGTTACAGTGGATACATATTCAGTAAAGCTAGGTGAATGTTGATTGGACAAATGATCCGTGTAACAAATCTTGATTTCTCTGGTGACATGCAAATGGAAGGGTCAGAATTTGGCTTAAACAACATGAGTCAATGTATCAGCCCTAACTTGTGACCAAGGCTGCAGGTGATAGGTGAAGCTGAAGGTGAATATTTGTTTGGCACACATTAGGCTAGTCTGTCAGTTCTGCGATCCAAATTCAAAGAGTTAGGTGCCAAGCTGAGGAGCAGAACTGACAAGGTAGTCTTCTCCGAACTTCTGCCTGTGCCACGTGCCATTCCAGGTAAGATTGAGGAGATTAGAAGGCTTAACGCGTGGCTCAAATCTTGGTGCAGGGTAGAAGGGTATAGGTTTATGGGGCATTGGGACTCCTTTTGGAACAGATGGGACCTGTTCTGCTGTGACGGGTTACATCTGAACCGGAGGGGCACCAATGTATTGGGGAGGCGTATGTGTAGGCTAGTCGAGGATTGTTTAAACTAGGGAATGGGGGGGCAGGGAGTTTAGGACAGGCCAGATTTAGATCTATACATGGAAGAACAAACAATGGTGTAGAAATAAAAATGCATAGTAATGTAAATTCTAAGCAAACATAAATGTAGAAGGATTAACACATTAAAAATAGCTTGCCTTAATGCTAGAAGTATCAAAAATAAGGTAAGTGAGTTGGAGTTGTATGTAGCAGAGCATAATTATGATATTATAGCAATAACGGAAACCTGGCTAAATAACAAAGATGGGGATGAGTGTAACATAGAGGGATACACATTTTTTAGGAAGGATAGACAGAACAGAAAAGGAGGTGGGGTTGCTGTTTATGCCAAACAGGGTTTAAATGTAAGTCATCTTCAGTTGGATGATGAGCCCCATCTTAGTGAGGACATGTGGCTTCTCCTGGAAAATATTAGGGAAAAGGTCTTATTTTAGGAGTGTGTTATAGACCACCCAATGCAGACAGTAATTTCAACACACATCTTTTAGTAATATCAAAAGGCAAGTTTACAGGGGATATTATAGTCATGGGGACTTTAATTATCCAAATATTAACTGGGATAACCTTACAGATGGAGGAGCACAAGAGCAGGAGTTTTAGAAGTAATCAGTGACTGTTTTTAACACAGCATGTTAAAGCACCAACAAGGGGTGAAGCCTGTCTGGATTTAGTATTCTGTAATAATCAGGATAGAATTGAGGGTGTAGAGGTGATTGAACCACTAGGGTCAAGTGACCATAATGTAATACAATTCTCAGTATTTTGTAAGAGTACAGATGCAAAGACTAAAATTGTTAAGTTGAACTTTAGTAGGGCTAATTTTGAGCAGATGCGACAAAGTCTAAGTAGGATAGACTGGGATAAGCTTTTAAATGTGGAGACAGTCGAGGAGCAGTGGAACAGGTTTAAAATGTTTTACATGTAATGCAGGACAGATACATACCTAAATTTGGAAGTAATAGGAAACTAAAAAACTCCACATGGATTAATAAAGATTTAAAAAGAAGTTGCAAAGGAAAAAACTGCTGTATAAGGCATATAAGACTAATGACTGCAAAGAGAATCGTAGCGTATGAGAAAATGAGGGCAACCATTAAGAAGGATATCAGAGAGGCTAAAAGACAGTTGGAGAGGAATATAGCAGATAAGGCGAAAGAAGACCCCAAGAGATTCTTTCAGTATTTTAGTAGTAAAAGAACAGTTAAGGAGGAGGTCAAGTTCATCAGGAATAGTAAAGGGAATTAAAAGATACAGACAATGAAATAGCAGATGCCCTAAACTTACATTTTTCTGAGGTGTTTACAAGTGAGCAAGTGGATAACCTCCCAGAGGTAAACGCAACTACTAAGGAGGTACTGAGGGATTTGGAAATTGTAGAGGGAGAAGTGCTGCTCAGATTAAATAAGATGAAATCAAACAAATCACCAGGCCCAGATAATATTTATCCTCGTGTTCTTAAGGAGGCTAGTGAGTACATATATAAACCCTTGACACATATTTTTAGGAAGTCACTGTGCACTGGAGAGATTCCAAAGGACTGGAAAATGGCAAATATCATCCCATTATATAAAAAGGGTGACAGGGCAGATCCAAGCAACTATAGGCCAGTAAGCTTAACAAGCATCACAGGAAAATTAATGGAAGGAATTATTAAGGATAAGATTGAGCAACACATGGCAAGGACAGGAGTTATTCTGAACAGTCAGCATGGGTTCAGAAGAGGGAGGTCGTGTTTTACTAACATGTTGGAATTCTATGAGGAGGCAACAAAAGGATACGATCAAAGTGGAGCTTATGATATTATTTATCTGGACTTTCAGAAAGCATTTGATAAGGTGCCACATGAGAGGTTGGGCATCAAGTTAAAAGAAGTGGGAGTTCAGGGTGATGTTTTAGATGGGTGCAGAATTGGCTCAGACACAGGAAGCAGAGGGTGATGGTGCGAGGAACCTCATCAGAACTGGCGATGTTAAGAGTGGTGTTCCACAGGGGTCAGTGCTAGGGCCGCTGCTTTTTTAATATATATAAATGATTTAGATAGGAATATAAGTAACAAGCTGGTTAAGTTTGCAGATGATACCAAGATAGGTGGATTAGCAGATAATTTGGAATCCGTTATATCATTACAGAAGGACTTGGATAGCATACAGGCTTGGGCAGATTTGTGGCAGATGAAATTTAATGTCAGTAAATGTAAAGTATTACACATAGGAAGTAAAAATATTAGGTTTGAATACACAATGGGCGTCGAAAATCGAGAGTACACCTTATGAGAAGGATTTAGGAGTCATAGTGGACTCCAAGCTATCAACTTCCCAACAGTGTTCAGAAGCCATTAAGAAGGCTAACAGAATGTTAGGTTATATAGCACGATCTGTGGAGTACAAGTCCAAGGAGGTTATGCTCAACCTTTATAATGCACTGGTGAGGCCTCATCTTGAGTACTGTGTGCAGTTTTGGTCTCCAGACTACAAAAGGACATAGCAGCATTAGAAAAGGTCCAGAGAAGAGCGACTAGGCCGATTCCAGGGCTACAGGGGTTGAATTATGAGGAAAAATTTAAAAAGTTGAGCCTTTACAGTTTAAGCAAAAGAAAATTAAGAGGTGACATGATTGAAGTGTTTAAAATTATGAAGGGAATTGGTACAGTAGATCGAGACTTGTATTTTAAAATGAGCTCATCAAGAACACGGGACACAGTTGGAAACTTGTTAAGGGTAAATTTCGCACAAACATTAGGAAGTTTTTCTTTACACAAAGAACGATAGACACTTGGAATAAGCTACCAAGTGGTGTGGTAGACAGTAAGACATCAGGGACTTTCAAAACTCGACTTGATGTGTTCTTGTAAGAAATAAGTGGATAGGACTGAAGAGCTTTGTTGACCTGAATGGCCTGTTCTTGTCTAGAGTGCTCTACTGTTTTAATTTGAATTCTTGATAGTATTTAGTAGTGGAATATTTAATAGTGGAAGGACAGAGATAAACTTGCATCCTGATCAGGATAGCAGCTGACCCTATTCTAGCAAGGGATGCCTGCTTGGAAGGACTGTGGAGGGCTTCTCCCTGGTGTCTATGTTCTTCCCCTGTTCACATGATGGCAGTATCCCATTGGTGGAACTCCCATATGAATACCTTAAGGGCAGGCTGGGAATTGCAGTCCTGTAGGAGAGCCCTTTTGGGTTTTTTGGATGCCTGAATAGTGATTGAAATCTAATTGATGTAAGTGGTATAATAAAGTCCCCCATCCGTATATATTATATAGACTAAAGTTCTTATTATTAAATAAGATAAAACTAACTTTTTATTAGTATATAATACAGCATGATATGTGCCAATGTTTGTTAGCTGCCTGGAAATAAACTAGTTCAAGTTTAAGCAATCAAAATGTATTTGATAAAAACACTGATTTATTTATGTCATGTTCAGTGTTATCAGTTGAGGCAAAGTCTGGCTGAATTATATCTCTTTCAAGAAAGATAACTTTTGCTACATGCTAGTTATGGTGTCAACATTAATGTTCTGATATTCTGTTTTTCAGGTTGTAAGTGAGTACAACCGGAATGACTAGAGAGACAGACTGAGCTTGGTGGGGATGTTCCCGGCTGGCTTATATCTTTTGCTCATGCTATAAATTGCTATATATTGCTTTTGCTGTATACATCATCTGTGGAAAATACATGTATAGCTTGGTAACACAATCATTGTAGATTATATATTTGGAGAGTAGCTGCCAATAGATCATTTATTTTGGCTTTGTTTGGACATTTTCAGTAGGAAGGGGATTGTCAGGGAGAAAAATGGTACAGGTCAGGGACAGGAACAATCAAGGACCTGAGTGAGAGATGAAAGAGAGAAAAAGCATGCTGCCAGTGGTGATAAATAGTGTCATGTCAGTGCGACAAAAAGGGTACTGTTGCAAGATGGCATGTTCTGTATGTGGACTGGATGCCCTAAAAGAACAATACACAGAGGCGCTAAACCAGGAGAGAGACCATTAAGCCAAGCAACCTTTGGAGAACAGCCAGACATTGCGTAACCTGTATAGGGCAGCACATGCTGCTGACTCTGGAGTCAAATCATATGGCTCATTGAAAATTAAAAATCGGGAAGCTCTGTCAAGAGAGTGAAACTCACACTCCCCTAATTTAGATTGGTTGTCAGTACATGGTTCTTATGTTGAAAGAGCTGGTTGACACTTTATAAGTGCTTGCTTAAGTGATCTGGCTAATTTTGGGGGTAAAGAGGGGTCAAGTGTGCATTAGTCTCAAAAATCACCAGAAGGTATTGTGGCTTGGTTGTCTCCAGAACTTATAGATCCTACCTTGATCCTGGAAACAATTTTGATCTTGGGCAAAAACGCATTTGACTGTGTTTGGTCACAGGCCATTTGAGCTTAGTGCTAGAAAGTGAGTTGGGCAAATTCACACTGGTGGGTAGAACACAGGACAGAATACTAGTATGCATGTGTGTGTTTGTGTGTGTGAATGAGAGAGAGAGACAGAGCAAGAGATGGTGAAAATGGAGTGCTGAATATTTTACTCAAAGATGGACAATACATCTGACCTAATAGGCTGGATTTAAGTGCTGGGTTCAAGGGCTTAGACAGGCAGTAGGGATTTGATTCCTTTTTTAAATTGTGCTTCTCTCTTGTGCTTTTTTTGTGTCTTAACAGACAGTTTTCCTATATTTTGATTATCATGGCGTCATTCATTATTGAAAAGGCTACTATTAGATTTTTGTGCTTCTCCTCTAGTGCTTTTTTGTGACTTAACTGACAGTTTTCCTGTATTTCAACAATCATGGTGTCATTCATTATTGATAAGGCTACTATTAAATTCCCTTTCCTATTATAATTGTGTGACTAGGTAGCATCTTGGGGGACCTAATCAGGTAAGAATAATAGGGAGTTGTGGTGAATCACCAGTTTTAACAGCCTTTCTTTTTTCAGCAGAAGAAGAAAACCAAGACGAACTGTCTGGTGTAACACAGGGAACCTTGCCCCTTCCACTCAATCCAGACGACACACTGAGGTTCAGTCTTGAGCCAACATCCAAGATAGATGGCACTGAACCCTTGGAAGCTCAAACCCTATGCTGATTTAGCCATTATACCAGCATTAGAGGTTATTTGCCTTTTCTTTTTACTTGTATGAATTTACAATTAAACGAGGCTTCACCATGGATCTCAACACCTCATCTGTGTCACTTGTTTTTGCTTTGCACACTCTATAAATTTCCATTCAAAAACTTTGCCTATTCCAGTGTCTTGGGGAGTCAGAGCCTATACTTGTGACATCAAGCACAAAATAGGAAACAAATTTGATAGGGAACACACTCTTACACTCAGACAGATTTAACAAACACCATCTTTGGTTGAGTCCTCAACTGTGCCCAGTGATACAGTGACAGGCACCAACTCCTTGTAACCCTAACCTGGATTGCTGGGCTAGAAAATGGATAAATGTCTTTGCAATATGTAAGGAAACCACAGTATCATCATGTTATGACACCGATCCAGGAAGACAATAAAACACTGTTATCAAGGCAAAATCAAAACCGTGAATCATTTTCTAAAATGCGTAGAACAAAAGTCATTTACCAGGGGAAGATAGGTAAATGAGCACATGCTAATCTTTTTTTTATATATGCAAAATTAGATGAACAAGAAGTGTTCGTCACAAACTGTACCCCTCCTGACCCGTGACATCACAGCCTCTCACTGCTGAGTCATCATCAACTGCTTCACAAAATGGCGGCAACTACCAAAACAAAAAAGGGTCACAGAAAATCTCCTTTCTCAGGCTAGTGTTTTGGGTTTCTTAGAGTATTTTAGTCTCTTTGTCTGTTTAACTTCCTTAGCATTAGACCCAAACGTCAGTTGGGATTATGTTTTGGGTGTCACTCGGGCCACTGTATGGAAGCATCTTGTTTAAGCATTAGACACGTGAATTACTCTGGCTTTTAAGTGCTACCAGCATTAGTCCTGAGCATTACTCGGGCAACAGTATAGGTGTGTCTTACATAAGCGTCAGGTCTGAGCATTACATGGGCAACAGTGTAGATGCATCTTCTCCTAGTCTCATAATGCTGTCTCACAAGAATCGTTTTTCAGAAGTCCAGGTGTTGCCTGCAGTGATACAAGCAGCGATTCTGAGGAGCCTCACATCAGGCTTCAGGAAGTGAAACTGAAACAGACAGTGAAGCTGGAAGTGATTCTGATGAATCCGAAGTTGACGCTCATGTTAGGGTTTCTGTTGACTCTTCTTCAAATAAACCAGCACCACCTTGTTTTGATTTTGTGAGGCAGCCAGAAATAAAAGTGAACGTTGACAGCCAAGATCTACTTACTTCCTTGAAGTTATTTCTTAAAGATGACGTGATTGTAAGAATTGTTGAGATGAACTGTTATGCTGAACAGTGCTGGGTAAATGACCGTACACCCAAGCAGTTTTCCCATTCAAAGATATACCACAATATATACAGTATTAGCATTATTATTATTATTCATTTATTATTATTTGTATAATTACACTTTCTATTCTTCTGACTTCGTACATTTAGTGTTTTGCACATTTTACAGTAGAATCATGAAATTGAATAAAAATGTCACTTTTCAAGCCAAAAAATGCAACTCTTTTTATATATTTTTTTGAGAAAAAATGTGAGAGTAAGGAGGTTAATAAGACTTCTGAGAGCCAACAGCATACTGAGTTCTGACCAGAATGTATATATAGAGAGGTATATGTAAATGATTTTAATTGTTATGTGTTTGTATTCCAAAGTTATAGTACTAAAGTGTTCAGGAAAGTAAAACTGCTCAGTTTTAGTCACTCAGACACTCGTTTTTCTAACCTTTAGTTCTTGTTTGTCTAACAGTCTCTAATTAAAAATAAACCTTCCTCCCTTTCCCTGTCATGCCTTTAACAATTACTCAAAAGCTGTGATTCAGTAAGTAAGGGATGCAGGAGGCCAAAGTGTAAGGAAAACCTGCATTTTATTTATTTATTTTTCTAAAGATGGACTATGGTCTAAGTCAAGTTACTCTTCCTTCCATCTGCAATTTCTTCTCAAACGCTTCATCTCCAAAGTTCCAAAATGGTAGTGTCATGGGGCTTGACCTTTATCTTTAAATGCTTTAGCATGAAACCTGGAAATTAGTCACTGGAATATAATGTAAAAGAATCTAATTGTGGATGTTTGCTTGTGAGGTTTCCTGCTGTCACTTTCCAAACTATTGTTACTCATCAGCCTCCTTCCTTGCTCCTTAAACCCAAATTTCCTGCTTGAGAAGGAGGCACTGCTACAGATCCTTGCGGCAGTCAGTCGTCTGTATCCTGTTTCCTGCCTCTCATTGTTCATAATCCATACATACTCGTTTTCTCTCCACACCCACAGCTTTTGACACTGACATTTTCTATTTCCTTATTCAGATTAATGTAAATTAAATTCCTACCATTCTCAGTTTGTGTTGCCCTGAGGAATATCATCAACGTTACAGATGTGAATGTTCTACTAAGCTTTTCAAGAAGATTGGTTTAAATAAAATGTTAAATGGAAGAAAACAGGAGAGGTCTATTGTTATAACCTTCCAAAACATGTATTTTTTTTAAACACTGTACTGCAGACTATCAAGTTGGGATAAAGATAAACATTTGTTTGCAGCACATTTTAAATCGCTGTGCATTAATGAAAGGAGCATAGATTAGCTTCCATAAATATAGCCCTTTTCTAATTTGGGACTGGATTTTCACATGATCTCAATTTGTCTCTTCCTTATCTGTCAAATGCCTTTTGCTGCACGCAATTACCTAAAAGCAAACAAAGCATGTCATCCTATGCTTAATAATACAGAACGGTCATGTTCGCGAGGCTGAAACAAATATTCCAAATCAGTTTCCAGCCATCTGAACACTGCTGCTTTGGATTAGTTCTGCTAGTATCCCATTTACAAGCGGCCAGCCAACTAAAGGCAAAGGTTTGTATTCAAAGGAGCACATCTGTGACTGGCACACATAACCGTCTTACTTCGAAGTCATAAACACTATGAGACTAACGCGAGGAGACGCTTAATGCAAATGGAAATTCGCGAGCTAAGCATCTGCATTCTGAGTGAGTTCTTAAGCCTTGTCCCTTTCCTCACTACATTTTACCTCCTGTCTTGATGAAGGTCACAGTGCTGCCGCAACTGCTGTCTTTCTTGATCTGTCGAAGGCCTGTGATTTGACGCACCATATCTCTCATACACAAGGCTGGCCTCTTTGCTGGCACTGGTGTTATTAATGCCTGAATGGGTGCAGTAAACAATTACAATCCTTGCTGTCTTAGCCAATGAGGTCCCAAGGAAAAGGGGCATTATCCTTTAGTAAATACCCTCTAAGCTTTTCAATCTCTGAATACTTTTCTATATGAGCAGCTTAGTTTTAGAGCCTTAAGCAATCTAATGACAACTATAACATCAACAAAGAAAAAAGCAACTATTTAAAGCTTACTTAATACACAGAACAATGCTTGTATCTCGTTCTTCTTCGAGTTGTGCAGGGTAATTGCTCTTGGTATTTTTCTTTAAATGCTCTTGCTTTGCACTGAAGTCACATAATTGATGCCACAATCAATTGCTTTGTTCCCCTCATTCCCCAAAATGGGCAATATTACAATAGTTGTGAGTCAAGAAATAAATAGCTAATTTCTTAAGCAAACACATTACATTTCAACATTTCGTCAGCACCTTTTACGCTGTCTCTTTGTATATAGTATGTGATGAATGTTCCCCGATGCATAATCATAGTTTTTTATTGCTTTATTCTTTTCCAGCCTGAATACAAATCAGTACATAAGTCAACCATCTTTAAAGTCAAAGGACATTCTATCCAAATTGTAAGTTTCATTATTGGGTTATCACTGGCTGGTATTTAAAGGTGTATTTTTATGTTCTGTACTATAAAACTAAGAAGGACAATATCCAAAGTGGATATCACAAAATGGCTGCCAGAATAGAATTTACTTGAAATAAACAAGCCAATTAACCTGTTCAGTATTAGACTGTGTGTTGATGAACATAGTGATGAATGTTAAAAATTGTTACTTTTATTTACTGCAGTAGGATGCCATCCTACCTCATTCAATAAAATCTTAGTGAAGAGAAAATGCCATTCACCCCATTATTGAATCATCAATATTCTGTTTACTCCATGATGCCATGACTGATCTGAGACAAGATTTAAAGGACACTCAAATTTGTGAACTAGCCATTTATTTAGTAAATGGATAAATTGAAAATATGATTACAAGAGGCTGCAGTGGGCTGGCGCCCTGCCCGGGGTTTGTTTCCTGCGTTGCGCCCTGTGTTGGCTGGGATTGGCTCCAGCAGACCCCCGTGACCCTGTGGTTAGGATATAGCGGGTTGGATAATGGATGGATGGATGGATGGATTACAAGAGGCAACATCATATTTGAACTTAACAATTCAGATCTGTTTACATTTGTATACTGCTGTTGACTGGATACAGGCTCAGACCACTTACATATAATTTGATAATGTTAAAGTACCAAAGCTTACAACATGTTGTGACATAAAAACACAACACAATTCAGTAAACATCAACAAAATCTTCCATTAAAGAAAAGCAAGAAATGACCAGCTAACATTAGACGAGAGAAAAAAAATCCAGTTGTGGCTGCATTCTAGTAGAAAAAAAAAACTCAAGGTTTCGTTTAGAAAAGGTTAAATATATTGGTCACCTGGCCATCCTTCACCCGCTTGGCATTGTCCAGGATCCTAAACACATTTTGAAAACTAAAACTGTATAGTAAAATAAGAACAGATGCAATTACAGAGTAATAACTGAATGTCAAAGTATTCTTAATTAGGACACCTTATTCAGTGGGTGACGGTATATAAGCCTGGAAAGTAGCTATGGCACTAGGAATCACAGCAGAACACTTAGAAGAAGAAAACAAACAAAATATATTCAGTGACAGCTGATAATTATTTTTATTTACAAAAAAGAAACAGCTAAATTTTTTGCAATATTAAAATATCCAAACCCCATCCATGTGATCCCTGAGGAATCCCTTGCACAGATCTGGGGCCCTGTAGTTAAAGCCTTGACCCTCCACATTAATTTTATGTATCACTTTAACATTTAGAAAAACTGTAATTTCAATTTTAATGAATGTTCTGGAATGTATGTATTGTCGAGATCATGTATGGGAACAGGTACAAAGCATAATATGTTACAACGTATAAATCTTTATATGTTACTATGAAGTAATATGCCTGATCCCCCTCGCTCTATCTAAAGTACTTGAACACAACATTGAGGCAGGACTTTCCTTTAATACAAGAATGTCTGCGGGGTTACAAATAGTTATTATTCATAACAAATGAATGAATGCCACAAACGTAGATCATCCAGTATACCAAAGAGTGCATAAGTTGATTTTTCTTTTGTAAGCATTTTTTTTGTAAAAAACACCAACATCAAGACTCGGTTTATGCTGTGTTGATCGGCAAAATTTGTCAAAGAATTTTTCACAGCAAATATAGTGTTTTTGCCAGTGACCTTGTTTGCTCTTTTTGGAAAGGCCGCGTCTCTTCAAGCGTGATGGCCTGCATCCGAACAGTTTCGGCGCCCGGGTCGTCTCCGAAAACATATCGAAGGTAATTCGTTTTTCTTGACTATCTATCTCTGCTCTTAACCCCTTCCGAAATAATACTGCTGTGCCAGGACATGATGAATGTTTAATAGAGTCTTCCGTTAAAGTTCACACCATTAATACTGTAATAAGCAATCTCAATGCACGTAGAAAACCTAGGAAATACGGCATAAACTCCAATAATCTAATTAAAATCACTATTTTAGAGGAACAATGTATTAAAACTATAAAAACAGATCACAGATTAAACAAAAAATACACACAGAGCAGCGCTAATAATAATAATTTAGTTCCTATTCCAAATAACAATAACGCACATAGTACTCATCTCTGCACCTCCGAAACATTAAATATGGCACTATTAAATGTCAGAGCTTTAACTAACAAAACGTTTTTTATCAACGATCTTATTAGTGATAAAAATAGATCTTATTGCACTAAATGAAACATGGCTGAATTCAGATGCGCGCAGTTTTAATCGAATCTGCCCCGGATTACAGTTTTACTCATGCAAACCGCCAGGGAAAAAGGGGGGGCGGATTGGCTAACATTTACTCGAGCCGATTAAAATGTAAAGATGTCAGTTTTGGTAAGTTCAAGTCCTTTGAGTATCTCGCCGTTGTTATTCATGGAGATTCTCAAGTTCTAGTACTATCCGTGTATAGACCTCCTAAATATAACGCGTCGTTTTTTGAGGAATTCTCTGACTTAATGTCAATTTTAATTACTAACTATGACACACTCCTAATAGTTGGCGACTTTAATTTTCATATAGATAATCAGTGTGATCTAAAAGTAAAAGAATTTATGAACCTCCTGGATTCTTTTGATTTGAGACAACTCATAAATCAGCCTACACATAAAGCAGGTCATACATTAGACTTAGTGATTACTAAAGGACTGAAAGTTGATATAAAACAGATCATTGATATTGGTCTATCAGACCATTTTCTTCTACTTTTAATATAGAAATAATGATAAAAACACTCATGAGAAGCATATTGTTAAAAACGCTTCTTTGATTCGCAGCAGCTTTAAAACTTACAAACATTTTAAGCAATCAGTCCGTTTATAGTGCCAGCTATAATAGCGAGGACAATGTAAATAGTAAGGTGGAAAGATTTAATTCTAAAGTGAGAGCTGCTGTTGACATAGTTGCACCTGAAAAGACAGTGAAAAAATCTTCTAGCATTGGTATACCATGGAAGACCCAAAGAGTGTCTGATTTAAAGAGAACATGCCGTAGAGCTGAGCGTCAATGGAGGAAGACTAAACTTACTATCCACCACGAAATATTAAAAGTCAAAATAACAGAATACAATAACACTGTCCGTCTTGAGAGACGCTGCTATTTCTCAAGATTATAAATAACAATGCTAGTAATCCTAGAGTCTTATTTTCAACAATTGATCGCCTACTAAACCCAGGTAGCTCAAAGGAATGCCTCCTAAGTGCTTCCAGTGAAACCTGTGAGGCTGTCGCTGTATTTTCAATCAAAAATTAATGATATTAGAAATAACATAGTATATCTCCCCAACACTAAGGATCCCCTAAACCCCAACATCCTGTTATAAACAAATTAAACTCTTTCACTAGGATAGATTTACCTGATTTACAAAAATAATATCTCAATTAAAACCTCCACCTGTCCTTGACCCGATACCAACAAGGTTTTTCAAAGAAGTATCAGGCGTGCTAATTGATAATGTTCTTGACATAGTAAATTGTCACTAGATACTGGGGTCTTCCCAGACTGTCTTAAGACTGCTGTAGTTAAACCCCTACTTAAGAAACATAATCTTGACCCTCGCTCTTGAAAATTTTAGACCCATCTCTAACCTGCCTTCTTAAGTAAAGTTCTAGAGAAGGCAGTCATTATGCAGTTAAATGACCACCTAAATAAACATGCTATTCTTGATAAATTTCAGTCAGGTTTTAGAACAAATCACAGCACAGAAACTGCACTCGTTAAAGTAGTAAATGACTTTGGGTAAATGCAGACAGAGGCCATTTATCTGTTCTCATCCTCTTAGATCTGAGTGCTGCATTTGACACCATTGATCACAACATTCTTAGAAATCGCCTTAGTCAATGGGTGGGCCTCTCTGGCAGTGTCTTAAATTGGTTTGAATCCTACCTGACAGGGAGAAAATATTTTGTTAGTTGTGGGAATTACAACTCAAGACACATGATATCCAATATGGTGTTCCACAAGGCTCTATCCTGGGTCCGCTGTTATTCTCAATCTACATGCTTCCGTTAGGTCAGATTATCTCAGGGCACAACGTGAGCTACCACAGCTATGCTGATGACACACAGCTGTACTTATCAATAGCACCTGATGACCCTGATTCTATTGATTCACTAACACAATGTCTGACTAGTATCTCAGAATGGATGAATAGTAATTTTCTCAAGTTAAATAAAGAGAAAACTGAAATTTTAGTGATCAGCAATAATGGATACAATGAGGCTATTAGAAATAAACTGGATACATTAGGATTAAAAGTCAAGACGGAGGTAAAAAGCTTAGGGGTGATTGTTGACTGTAATCTGAATTTTAAATCACATATTAATCAGATCATTAGGACAGCATTTTTCACTTAAGAAACATAAGTAAAGTTAGACCTCTTATATCACTGAAAGATGCTGAGAAATTAGTTCACGCGCTTGTTTTCAGTCGACTAGATTACTGTAATGCACTCCTCTCAGGACTACCCAAAAAGATATAAATCGTTTGCAACTAGTGCAGAATGCAGCTGCTAGAATCCTAACTAGGAAAAGAAAATCAGAACACATCACTCCAGTTTTGATGTCACTACACTGGTTACCTGTGTCATTCAGAATTGACTTTAAAATTCTGCTTATGGTTTATAAAGCCTTAAATAATCTCGCCCCATCTTATATATCGGAATGTCTGACACCTTATATTCCAAATCGTAACCTCAGATCCTCAAATGAGTGTCTCCTTAGAATTCCAAGAACAAAACTTAAAAGAAGTGGTGAGGCGGCCTTCTGCTGTTATGCACCTAAAATCTGGAATAGCCTGCCAATAGGAATTCGCCAGGCTGATACAGTAGAGCACTTTAAAACACTGCTGAAAACACATTACTTTAACATGGCCTTTTTATAACTTCATTTTAATCGTAATTTAACTTAATCCTGATACTCTGTATGTTCAATTCATCATAACAACTATTCATGGTGGCTCTAAAATCGGTACTGACCCCTACTCTCTTTCTGTTTCTTTTTCCGGTTTCTTTGTGGTGGTGGCCTGCGCCACCTCCACCTACTCAAAGCTTCATGATGCTCCAACAATGATGGACGGATTAAAAGGAAGAAGTCTACGTGACCATCATCATCATCAAGCCCTTCCGTGAGAACCCTAAATCCAAAGAGGACTGTTTCATTTATGTTAGGTAGAATGCCCAGAGGGGACTGGGCGGTATCATGGTCTGGAATCCCTACAGATTTTATTTTTCTCCAGCCGCCTGGAGTTTTTGTTTTTCTGTCCCCCCTGGCCATTGAACCTTACTCTTATTCGATGTTAATGTTGATTTATTTTTTTATAATTATGTCTTTCATTTTTCTATTCTTTAATATGTAAAGCACTTTGAGCTACTGTTTGTATGAAAATGTGCTATACAAATAAATGTTGTTGTTGTTGTTGTTGTTGCCTAACATGTTCCTGAAAATTCACCATTTGGCAAGCTTAGACAAACTTTGTTTTCCCAGCATGCCATGATGGTTGCGAAGCTAGTGTGATATCATAGAGTTGTAGCAGCCATGCTCAGACCTTTCACAAATGTATCCTATAAGCATACATTACCTCTTATTTCACATTGCTGCCTGGTATGCTTTGCTCATGTGTAATGTTATCAACCTGTCGGCACTCCACTCAGATTTGCACCCTGCATGTGTTTATAAAAAAAAAAGAAAAATCTCCTTTGAGGGGTAAATTTGTCCTACCACAATGAAAATATTATGAAAATACTTTGTTGTTCTGCTTAGATTTATCATACTTTGTGTTTTCACTTCTGGATTAAGCACATTTTGCTCCTCACTATATAGTACAAATCAGGTAGTGAAAGGAAGTATATAAAGCTGATTGCTTACATGACAGACTCTCTCAGTACTCAGAAGCTTAAACAGAGAAGTGTTGGTATGGAGCACAGCAGTAACAAAAAACAATCTTTGAGTCCCGGAGGCCAGAGCTCCCTTCCCTCTTGCCAGCTAATGCATCAGGTTCATATAAGGGATACACATTTAGCCATGTGGTGCAGCGGCAATGAAAACAAACTTTAAAGAAGCCCAACCTCCTCCTCCTAGAGTCAGAGAGCACAAGAGACATTGTTAAAATAATAATAGTACCATCCATCCATCCATTGTCTAACCCGCTGAATCCGAATAGGGTCACGGGGGTCTGCTGGAGCCAATTCCAGCCAACACAGGGCACAAGGCAGGAACCAATCCTGGGCAGGGAGCCAACCCACCGCAGAATAATAGTACCAAAAGATGTATTATTATTTGCAAGGCATTTGTATCTTCTTAATGAAAGAAAAAAGTGCAAAGCATTTGCACAGATCGTTCAGAAACAAAAGAGACGTGTCAGCTGTGTATTCTGGCCAAAGCTGCGTGGCACAGCCAGTCAGTGTCCTGAAGACTTGAACTCTGTAGGGGTGATTTTTTTTTTCTTCTTTTACTTATTGCTAATTTGTCGTCATTTTTTGTGTTTTGATTATAGATGTAATTCTGTCTGTATCTTTTGTAGCTAGGTACAGTGGTGCATTGGTTAGCACTGCTGCCTCACAGCACAGGTCACATTTTTATCCAAAATAATTAGTCCGGCATAGTTGGCAGAGGCTTCCCCAAGCCCTTGGGGAGACTTAAAGGACCACTGTGCCTTTATAATGCACTCAAAACTAGTTCAATTCCTCCTTCCCCATTGACTTCAATGCATTTCACCAAGTTCAGCAAAGTTCTCAAAGATTAAAACTATTTTGCCAAACATGGAGCAAAGCAATCTCAATAGTTTTCACTTATCACTATTAATGACTATCTAAAGTGTGCTGAATGACATTACTTTAAAATATCATCTACATAAGTGTTTGTACGTAAGTGTTTGTACAATTGTGGCGCTGTGTGCCACCACAATGGATATGAAATGAAGCAATCAAGATGTAATGTAAGTGTAGACTTGCATTTTTAATTTAAAGCATTTAACAAAAGCATTGTATGAGATATTTAGAAAAGACAGCCATTTTTATACAAGGTTCTCCTATTTTCAGGGGCTCAAAATTATTTGGGCAAACAGACACAATCATGAATATAACAATAATTTTCAATAGTTGGTTAAAAATCCTTTGCAGTCAATGACTACCTGAAGTCTAGAACCCATGCCCACCTCCAGTTGCTGGATTTTTACCCTACTGATTCTTTGCCAGACCTTTACTGCAGCGGTCTTCAGGTGCTGCTTGTTCGTTGGACTTTCTGCCTTCAGTTTTGACTTCAGCAAGTGAAATGAATGTCCAGTTCAGTTACGGTCAGTTGATTGACTTGGTCATTGAGGATCGTTCCACTTCTTTGCCTTGAAAAGCATATGGTTTTCTGTCACAGTATGTTTTGACTCATTGTCCATCTGTTCTGTGAAGCGTCGTCCTATCAGTTTGCAGCATTTGTCTGATTCTGAACAGATAGTATAGCCCTGTACACTTCAGAAATAATCCTGCTCCTTCTGTCAGAAGTCATATCATTAATGAACACCAGTGACCCACTTCCATAGGCAGTCAGTCACGCATGCCCATGCCCATGCCATAACACTGCCTCCATTATGTTTGTAATCCACCTGCCAGGCATTACCACTTTAAAGAAAAAGGTTTGAGAACAATGCATAATCAATTGACTTTTAGTATACTTAAAGCAAAATACAGGGTTGTGCTTCTGAAAGAATTTTTCACTTTGACTTTGGCAAGTTCACACTGTGCGATGCTGGAGGGTTTGGCATATGTACATTTCAGGCCTGGTGTACACCGCATTACTGCCTGTCAAAAGGCACCTGTCTCCATAGCCTCTTGCTGTGATCAAAGTAAAATGTGTGGAGCGTTTTGTTTAGTTGGATTAATGTTAGACACACATGTACTTGTTTTGGAGAAGGGGATCCCAAGAGAAAGTCCTGAGGTAAAAGTCATTTACTTTTTTTCATTTCATTTCTGAGAGCGAGTCAGCTTGTCCGAAGGAAACATGACATAGGTGCACTCGTGCCCACTCACGTGCACGTGAGGACACTAGCCTATTTAATCCAGATCTTATAGGGGTTGAGTATAGAACCTGTGTAGAACATAAAGGTGTCAGCCATTTTTGGAGAAAAACAGAGACGTGATGCCGAATATGTTGTAAGTTTTGTGTCCCTGTGAACAAATGACTTCCTGCCTTTAGGTCATCTTTTGGCCTCAGTCATGAGGACAGTGTGGTTGGTATAGCTTAAGTTTCAAAAATATACCAAGCATAGCAGCTTGTGCCTTATTTGTAAATGTATTCTTTTGATAGAAAAATGGATATACATACAGTTAGGTCCATAAATATTTGGACAGAGACAACTTTTTTCTAATTTTGGTTCTGTACATTACCACAATGAATTTTAAAAGAAACAACTCAGATGCATTTGAAGTGCAGACTTTCAGCTTTAATTTAGTGGGGTGAACAAAACGATTGCATAAAAATGTGAGGCAACTAAAGCATTTTTTAACACAACCCCTTCATTTCAGGGGCTCAAGAGTAATTGGACAATTGACTCAAAGTCTATTTCATGGGCAGGTGTTGTCAAGTCCTTCATTATATCATTATCAGTTAAGCAGATTAAAGGCCTGGAGTTGATTTGAGGTGTGGTGCTTGCATGTGGAAGATTTTGCTGTGAACAGACAACAGGCGGTCAAAGGAGCTCTCCATGCAGGTGAAAGAAGCCCCTCTTAAGTTGCGAAAACAGAAAAAACCCATCTGAGAAATTGCTACAATATTACGAGTGGCAAAATCTACAGTTTAAAGAAAGCAAGCACTGGTGAACTCAGCAAAGCAAAAAGACCTGGACGTCCATGGAAGACAACAGTGGTGGATGATCACAGAATCATTTCCATGGTGAAGAGAAACCCCTCACAACAGCCAACCAAGTGAACAATACTCTCCAGGGGTAGGCGTATCGATATCCAAGTCTGCCATAAAGAAAAGACTGCATGAAAGTAAATACAGAGGGTCCACTGCAAGGTGCAAGCCACTCATAAGCCTCAAGAGTAGAAAGGCTAGATTGGACTTTGCTAAAGAACATCTAAAAAGCCAGCACAGTTCTGGAAAAACATTCTTAGGACAGATGAAACCAAGATCAACCTCTAACAGAATGATGGCAAGAAAAAAGTATGGAGAAGGCATGGAACAGCTCATTATCCAAAGCATACCACGTCATCTGTAAAACACGGTGGAGGCAGTGTGATGGCTTGGGCGTGCATGGCTGCCAGTGGCACTGGGACACTAGTGTTTATTGATGATGTGACACTGGACAGAAGCAGCCGAATGAATTCTGAGGTGTTCAGAGACATACTGTCTGCTCAAATCCAGCTAAATGCAGTCAAATTGATTGGGCGGAGTTTCATGATACAGATGGACAATGACTCAAAACATACACCCAAAGCAACCCAGGAGTTTATTAAAGCAAAGAAGTAGAAAATTCTTGAATGGCCAAGTCAGTCAGCTGATCTTAACCCAATTGTGCATGCATTTCACTTGTTGAAGACTAAACTTCAGACAGAAAGGCCCACAAACAAACAGCAACTGAAAGCCGGTGCAGTAAAGGACTGGCAGAGCATTAAAAAGGGGGAAACCCAGAATCTGGTGATATCCATGAGTTCAAGAATTCAGGCTGTCATTGCCAGCAAAGGGTTTTCAACCAAGTATTAGAAATGAACATTTTATTTCCAGTTATTTAATTTGTCCAATTACTTTTGAGCCCCTGAAATGAAGGGATTGTGTTAAAAGAATACTTTAGTTCTCTCATATTTTTATGCAATCTTTTTGTTCATCCCACTGAATTAAAGCTGAAAGTCTGCACTTCAACTGCACCTGAGTTGTTTCATTTAAAATTCATTGTGGTAATGTACAGAACCAAAATTAGAAAAAAGTTGTCTCTGTCCAAATATTTATGGACCTAACTGTGTCTCCTAGTTGAACTAGTGTTAGTGGAGGTATCTATATATTTCGGGTTTGCAGTGCACTTTTTTGTTTTTCTTTTCTATACACTGTGTTTTGTGTAGTTTCTTCCTGAGCATATTTTCTATATTTAGGAAGACTACCGTTTTGTGTATATTCTATTTTTGTCTTTGATTATCTTTCAGTTTGGGACTGAAATAATTTACTGTAAATAATCTTCACTATTTTTGATTAGGAAATGATTTTTGTGCTTTTGTGCACCTGTAAATAAAGCAACAACTATTGTTTCTGAAAATACCAACTTGCTGTTTCTATGTCTCCACGTCTGCCATGGAGTCAAGTCCGATCCCGGTTAGTCTTGAACTTATAGAAACCAACCTTGACACTACACAAGGTGTCAGAGGTTCATAGGGGACATAGTATGCTACAGATCATGAGACATTCCTTCTCTTCTCTATATCCTTCTCTATCCATCATTCTGGCACATATTGATCTTAATTGCATTTGTTCAAAGAAAACTGTTCTAAAACTGGACTGTTTATTTTTTTAAATGTGTTTGGCAATGTCTCATCTGTCTTTCCTATATTTGAGGATTACCAATGGTTTGCAACTCATGGTAAACCCTCTGTATTTACTTTCATGAAGTCTTCTCTTGTTTGTAGACTTTGGCAGTGATAGGCCTGCTTCCCAGGGAGTGTTCTTGGTTTGGCTAAATGTTGGGAATTGTTTTTTCTTCACCAAGGGAATAACTCTGCAATCACCTAGCACAGTTGTCTTCCATGGTAGTCCAGGCCTTGTGGTGTTGCTGAGCTCACCAGTGCACTCCTTCCCTTTAAGAATGTACCATATGGTTGATTTAACCACTCCTGGGGCCTTATGTATAATGCAGTGAGTAGAACTCACACTATAACATGGCGTAATCATAAAAGCAGGACTGTGCGTACACACAGAAAAATCCAAATGCAGGAATCTGTGCGTACACAAACTTCCACATTCTTCTGCTACATAAATCCCGATCAGTGTAAAAAGTAACGCTTGTGCATGTGCCAGCTGTGCTGCCCCAGCTCCTCCCAGAATTATGCCTCTTTGAATATGCAAATCAATATAAATAGTCCTTACAGCACAGAAACTGCACTCGTTAAAGTAGTAAATGACTTGCGGGTAAATGCAGACAGAGGCCATTTATCTGTTCTCATCCTCTTAGATCTGAGTGCTGCATTTGACACCATTGATCACAACATTCTTAGAAATCGCCTTAGTCAATGGGTGGGCCTCTCTGGCACGGTCTTAAATTGGTTTGAATCCTACCTGAGAAGGAGAAAATATTTTGTTAGTTGTGGGAATTACAACTCGAAGACACATGATATCCGATATGGTGTTCCACAAGGCTATATCCTGGGTCCGCTGCTCTTCTCAATCTACATGCTTCCGTTAGGTCAGATTATCTCAGGGCACAATGTGAGCTACCACAGCTATGCTGATGACACACAGCAGTACTTATCAATAGCTCCTGATGACCCTGATTCTATTAATTCACTAATAGAATGT
Source organism: Polypterus senegalus (assembly GCF_016835505.1). Taxonomy (NCBI): domain Eukaryota; kingdom Metazoa; phylum Chordata; class Cladistia; order Polypteriformes; family Polypteridae; genus Polypterus; species Polypterus senegalus. The sequence continues at coordinate 221,809,240 of NC_053155.1, read as the reverse complement.
CTGACTAGTATCTCAGAATGGATGAATAGTAATTTTCTCAAGTTAAATAAAGAGAAAACTGAAATTTTAGTGATCAGCAATAATGGATACAATGAGGCTATTAGAAATAAACTGGATACATTAGGATTAAAAGTCAAGACGGAGGTAAAAAGCTTAGGGGTGCACTCCTCTCTGGACTACCCAAAAAAGATATAAATAGTTTGCAACTAGTGCAGAATGCAGCTGCTAGAATCCTAACTAGGAAAAGAAAATCAGAACACATCACACCAGTCTTAGCGTCACTACACTGGTTACCTGTGTCATTCAGAATTGACTTTAAAATTCTGCTTATGGTTTATAAAGCCTTAAATAATCTCGCCCCATCTTATATATCGGAATGTCTGACACCTTATATTCCAAATCGTAACCTCAGATCCTCAAATGAGTGTCTCCTTAGAATTCCAAGAACAAAACTTAAAAGAAGTGGTGAGGCGGCCTTCTGCTGCTATGCACCTAAAATCTGGAATAGCCTGCCAATAGGAATTCGCCAGGCTGATACAGTAGAGCACTTTAAAACACTGCTGAAAACACATTACTTTAACATGGCCTTTTTATAACTTCATTTTAATCTTAATTTAACTTAATCCTGATACTCTATATGTTCAATCTCCTCAAAATAACTATTCATGGTGGCTCTAAAATCGGTACTGACCCCTACTCTCTTTTCTGTTTCTTTTTCCGGTTTCTTTGTGGTGGTGGCCTGCGTCACCACCACCTACTCAAAGCTTCATGATGCTCCAACAATGATGGATGGATTAAAAGGCAGAAGTCTACGTGACCATCATCATCATCAAGCCCTTCCATGAGAATCCTAAATCCAAAGAGGACTGTTTCATTTATGTTAGGTAGAATGCCCAGAGGGGACTGGGCGGTCTCATGGTCTGGAATCCCTACAGATTTTATTTTTTCTCCAGCCGTCTGGAGTTTTTGTTTTTTCTGTCCCCCCTGGCCATTGAACCTTACTCTTATTCGATGTTAATGTTGATTTATTTTGTTTTATAATTGTGTCTTTCATTTTTCTATTCTTTAATATGTAAAGCACTTTGAGCTACTGTTTGTATGAAAATGTGCTATATAAATAAATGTTGTTGTTGTTGTTGTTGTTAAGCTCAGCCTTCTGTGAAAAGACAATGGGAAAAGCATGTGGGTAAATATAAGAATTTCGCCGAATACCAAGTGGAAGCAAGGAAAAACTTACCATTTGTTGGTTTTAAACAGTAGTATAATCCACAAAAGGAAGTTGATCAAGTGATAGAGTGTCGGAGAAACTCGAAAGCTCAAGTTCACAAAGTCAAACAGTGCCAGAAATAAAAAAGAAGTCGTCACATATCAAAGTCTCCGTGAAAAGGCGAGTCGTAGCCCACCGTCTGAGTGTCATATGAAAGCTTATTAGGGTACAGAGAAAAAAAAATAGGCACACAGTGGGAAAAAAGCACGAATTGTCAACTTTAATCTCGTAATTCCCACTTTAATCACGTAGTTTATTTTGTCATTAAAGTAGAACATCATAAACTTCATCTTAAAATCGTTTAATTTACTAGTTTCTCAAATCCCATCATAACTAAAATAGCACGTTAAATGCTTTGTTTTGTATTTGATCTTCTATGTGCTCTATGTGTGTGAATCACTACGTGCTACTGCGTTTTCTCTTTCTGCGACAGGACACAGAATCCATTACATTCATAATATTACAGCTCTCTGAATAATTAAAATACCGAGATGTATACATGATATCTTTTTCATGATGATAGGAATGAAAGCATGTTATTAAACATGGGAACACGGTGGCGCAGTGATTGTGCGCGACCTTCGATGAAATTATTGCAGCAGTACTGTCTCTTTCAAATGTACTAACCTCCAATTCCTGTCCTTACTTTTCTTTCTCCAAATACCAATCGCCACACAATCAGCTCAGTCATAGACGTTAAGCCATCTGTAAGCTTACAACAATGATTCTTCAAAACTTTTAAGAAACATTGAAATATGTTCATAGTACGTGTTTAATTATTCTATCCATCTATCCTTCCAGTGTCACGCCAGCCCAGCAAGAATACAGCACGAGGTAGGATCAATCCGTGAACTACCTAGCGCTGCGGTACCGTGTCCTCATATGTTTAATTATTAACAATATATATATATAGATTATTTAAATGAAGTTAAAGTTTTATCTGTATAATATAATCAACATATTCTGCTGCATTTCATCTTAAAAATGATATTGTTACCATATGTAAATACGCGCTTTATAAAGTGGCACAGGTTGCGCAATATTATAACTGTAGTGCAAGTTTACAGTGAGGTGATTGTACTTATAAGTACAAACATTTCTACAAGGAGCACTTGATGGACTGATTGACTGTGTTTAAAGTTCTTGGGATGAAACTGTTTCTGAACCGTGAGGTCCGTACAGGAAAGTCTTTGAAACGTTTTGCCGTGGCTGAGGCAGCGTGTGCTTGATGCTGTATTCCGATAATTCTCTTTCCAATCAGCTGCTACTGTGATTCCCCACTCAGATACAGTGATATGAATACTCCAAGTGGTGCAGTGAGAGTAATATGGAAAAAGATGATCTGTTGTGGCAACCCTTAATGGGAGCAGCTGAAAGAAGAAAATGTATAAATGATGCATTCGCACAGAAATGTTTTGTACGAACATTTCCACGTTCAAATCGCGATGTATAAAACCTAAACTTGGCGTAAAGCCACACACATTTCCACAGTACCTCATACCCTGCCGTACGCAAGTTCTGCGCTCGGATTTGCAGACTGGCGGCACACAACGTCAAAGCAGTGCTACTGTTCCTGTGTGGTTACCCTTTTTTTTTTTAGATCCACATTCCTGACGCGGCTTTATAAATACACTGAAACTAACCGCATATTGTTTATTAGTGTAATGCATCTGAATGTACTTAACCTGTAACAATTTAATGGTCCAGGGAATAGCCATAGTATTCCAAATACCATAACTGCTTTAGCATTGTTACTCTCACTGCACCATGAGGCCCCTGGTGTTTCTGCTATCTCGCGGATGGGTTTGTTTTGTTTTCTCCGCCTAATTATGGCCTGTTTTTACTTGCATGGAGACCTCTTTGGACTTCATATTGATAGTTCACAGGGACCGTTTCCAAATGCAAATTGCACACTTGGAGTCAACTCCCAGAACTTCTACCTACTTAATAGTTAATGAAATAATGAGGGACCTGCTCACACCTACATGTAGCTATTAAAGAGCTTGTCTATCAATTGTCCAAATACGTTTGAGCCCCTGAAAATGGGGGACTATATATAATAATGGCTGTCATTCCTAAATGGCTCATACTATATATCTGTTAAACCATGTGAATTAATTTTGACAGCCAACAGTTCAATCATGTGATCCTTTCTGCATTTCAAATCCATTGTGGTAGTGTATAGAGCCAAAATTATGAAAATCGTGTCACTGTCCACATACTTACAGACATGCATTGAGTGATTGAAATTGAATCAATCCTAATCAGGACATTGCAGGTCTATAAAACAAAAAATTTATAAAAATATACTGCTCAAAAAAATTAAAGGAACACTTTTTAATGAGAGTATAGCATCAAGTCAATGAAACTTATGGGATATTAATCTGGTCAGTTAAGTAGCAGAGGAGGTTGTTAATCAGTTTCAGCTGCTTTGGTGTTAATGAAATTAACAACAGGTGCAGTAGAGGGCCAACAATGAGATGGACCCCCAAAACAGGAATAGTTTAACAGGTGGAGGCCACTGACATTTTTCCCTCCTCATCTTTTCTGACTGTTTTTCACTAGTTTCACATTTGGCTACAGTCAGTGTCACTACTGGTACCATGAGGTGATACCTGGACCCTACAGAAGTTGCACAGGTAGTGCAACTTCTCCAGAATGGCACATCAATATGTACCATTGCCAGAAGGTTTGCTGTGTCTTCTAGGACAGTCTCAAGGGCATGGAGGAGATTCCAGGAGACAAGCAGTTACTGTAGAAGAGCTAGACTGGGCCATAGAAGGTTCTTAACCCATTAGCAGGACCGGTATCTGCTCCTTTGGGAAAAGCAGAACAGGATGAGCACTGTCAGAGCCCTACAAAATGACCTCCAACAGGCCACTGGTGTGAATGTCAACCAGAAAGACTGCATGAGGGTGACCCAAGGGCCCCATGTCCTCTATTGGGCCCTAAGCTCACTGCCCAGCTGCATGCAGCTCGATTGGCATTCGCCATAGAATACCAGAATTGGCAGATGCACCACTGGTGCCCTGTGCTTTTCACAGATGAGAGAAGGTTCACCCTGAGCACGTGACAGAAGTGAAATGGTCTGGAGAAGCCATGGAGAACATTATGCTGCCTGTAACATCATTCAGCATGAGCAGTTTGGTGGTGGGTTAATGATTGTCTGGGGAGGCATATCCATGGAGGGTCACACAGACCGCTACAGGCTTGACAAAGGCACCTTGGCTGCCATTAGGTATCAGGATGAAATCCTTGGACCCATTGTCAGACCCTATGCTGGTGCAGTGGCTCCTGGTGCACGACAATTTCTGGCCTCATGTGGTGAGAGTATGCAGGCAGTTCCTGGAGGATGAAGGAATTGATACCATTGACTGGCCTCCACACTTTCCTGACCTTAATCCAATAGAACACCTCTGGGACATTATGTTTTGGTCCATCCAATGCCACCAGGTTGCACCTCAGACTGTCCAGGAGCTCAGTGATGCCCTGGTCCAGATCTGGGAGGAGATCTACCACAACACCATCTGTCGTCTCATTAGGAGCATGCACCGATGTTGTCAGGCATGTATACAAGAACACAGGGACCATACAAACTATTGCGTACAATTTTGAGTTGCTGCAATTAAATTTTGGCAAAATGGACTAGCCTGCCACATAATTTTTTCACTTTGATTTTTGGGGCGTCTTTGAATTCAGGGCTCTGTAGGTTGATCATTTTCATTTCCATCAAACGATGTGGCATCCTTTCGTTCCTAACACATTACCCAGTCTATATCAGTATAGATATTCAGGAGGATTTCTTTTTCCCATTGAGATCTGATGTGTTTTCAAAGTGTTCCTTTAGTTTTTTTGAGCAGTTTAAAATAATTCACAATACACAATGCAAAAAGCAATGTATCAAGCACTTCATTAGTGAGTCATTTATAAAGTATTTTTAAAAAAAAGTCACTTGTAGCTAGCAACAGTAACACTTAAATTAACTGCAGTGGTAAATAAATAAAGACAATTGGGAAGAAGCTGGGCATTTGCTTGAAAACTCAGTTAGTGCTATTTCTATTATGTAATTTTGGCTCTCCAAGACACGATGACATGACTTCAAATTATAAACTTTTGCACCAATGTGATTAAGGTGTTCATTTTAAACATCTCATTATCTGTTCCATTTCCAGTGTCACTAGGTCCCCGTCAATGTCTGCTTAGTCATGACTGTTAATAAGCTGCAGGACCACACTTTGAGACTAGCATGCACTGGCTTACTTTAAAAGGCACACTCAAGGGCTGGCAGCAGCAGTGATCAGTATGTGCCCCTAACAATTCGAAAACTGCAGTTTACCTAGGAACCCTGAACCAATATGTATTGTAAGAGAGATTACGCATGTTCTACAATTTATGTTCCTATTGTTTTGAATTTTCAAATGATACTTCATATTGGACTTAAACAGTCTTTTTCTGTTGTCTTTAACTAGAATAAAAAATGTCTGACAATATGGTAAGATAATATAACATTCTCATCATACCTGTTTAATCTAATTTGGAGTGTTGCGGAACTGAAGCCTATCCTTCCAGCACTGGCCACATTGCAGGACCCACCCATGTACAAATATGGAATTTCTAAATAATGTCTTTGAGAATGTGAGAGAAAAACTGGACTATCTAATGGACAATACATACAGACACTGGGAGACTGTGTATACTCTGCATGGGAATGAGGCTGCTGGATCCATGAGGTATATTATACTACTATAATTATAATTATACTCTCAGCGCCACTGAACTGCCCTGACAGTATAATTTTTGTCTAAAAGTTTTTTACAGATCATTTTACAAAAACCTTTAGCATGAATGTTCTGTATGTATGTGAAATATGAAGAGCAGAAGGCTGCTCTCATAATATTACCAAAAGCAAAATAATTGAAAGAGGCCAAAATGTACAATATGACCCATGCTCATTAAAATAGAGTAGAAAAGTGGGGCAGGGGAGGGGGTTTAAAAAAGGCAGAATATTCAAATTAAGAAACAGGCGAGAACACATACCCTGCTGGCTCTGTGGACCAGTGTTTGATGTTCTTGCCTCTCAGGTAGGGTGGCTTGACCACTTGCTGATCTTTAAGTACTTTAGTATGCTCTCTCTAATGAGAGTAAGAAGTGAAAAGATATTTTATTGTGGTATATAAGAAGTGGGCAGGGGAGGAATCCATCCTTCATTATAGACAAAACAATTACTACTATAGGAAGGCACAGAAAGGCAGCATATTTCTTTTGTACTCTATCTTGTGTCTGCTTATCTCTTCTCCTCATGCATACTTTATTAGTTTTTAACAAATATTTTTTCAGTCCCCTTACTGTGTCTGCCTGCATATCTCTGCCTATCTCTGCTCTGTCTGGATTGAGAACTAAAAGTGCATCCTAAACCTCCATAGTCATCCCAAATGCCTGCAGTCCACTGATATTCTGTCATCTCATGTACAGTAGATAGTTCTTTTCATTAAGCATCTTGGACCTGCTTAGGCTTTCTACTTCTTATCTCTTTTTCTTACTATCTAAAGTTGTACCAAAGTCTCCTAAACTGCAAATATCCACGTGCACTTTGGTTACGTTATAATTTGTAAATTGTTTGTGGACTTTCTACATGAAATACAATATTCTGTGCATCATATTGATTTTAATTTTTATATTGATTTTTGTATTAGATACAATATAACAAAAGTTGACATTTTATTATCATTTTACCATGATATCATCTTTGTTTTCTCAAGGGTGCCACTATTTTGTGACATTTGCACCGGATGTCTCCTTGGCAAAAGGAGGATTCCCCGTGAAACACAATTCTTTTGAAGTCATAGAAAAGATATTATAAAGGTCAATCAGCAAATTTCTGAGGTATCCAAATTTGCAGTGAAATATCTACTCTTTGCAACTTTTTTTGGATTTTGAATTCTTGGCTAACAAAACTTTTTGCTCTATCTCTTGACTTTGACTTTTGGTTAGTGTCTTGGGTCAGATGAAAAGTCAGTTTGTCTGCTGGTCTCTGACTATTCGTATCTCCTGGTTATCTTCATCAAAACTAACTGCCTCTCTTGAGTCAGTACAGATTAAATCAATAGTCGTTATATAGTCATGGGAATATCTATAGCTCAAGTATAATACAAGTTCTAGCACAAATTTATATATATGCCGCACATAGTGGAATGAAATTCTTACACAGAGGAGTAACAATAGAAGAATATCAAAAAAAAGACAATGAAAGAAGCATAAACATTGAATTTACCACCATACATTGAACATTTAGTTAGATCATATACTGTGCACCCTATTGAACCTCCTTGTGAGTTTGGAGAAATAGACTAGCACTCATAAAACATTGGAAGTATTTCCTCTGTTCAAAACACTGCATGACCAGAATCCTTCTTCCTAGAACCTAACCAAAGCTAATGGATTTTAACAGCAGAGTAGTGCCTCTTAAGTGCTTCTGAAAAGTAAGAAGGCTTGTCACAAATGGTCTTATTCTTATATAGAGTGAACATCCTCAAGTAAACTTTTTTGCCATAATCACTTGTCATGTATGCACAGCAGAGGATCATCTTCCAAGCTCACTTAAAGTAAGTAATACCACCCTGGGACATTAACAGACTGGTTTCCTTCTTCCCTCACACCAAGCCAAAGGAAGCCATGCCCTTTCTGGGCCATAGCATGTAAGAGTAGAGCACCAAAGAGATGGTCGTTGCATTCTGAAGTATAATGAAGCCTGTTTCATTTTCCTGCATTGTGAGAAGAGGACTTTTGTTTCTTTTTGAGCATCACAAGAAAGTGCCATTTTTTGTTATTTTTCTGTTATTATTTGATCTCAACTTGTGTTCATTTCTTTGCACCGCTACACACTCAATTTCTGCTTTATGAGAATATCTGGTTTATCTTGTCCCCATTGCTTAACATCTAACTTTTCTGTAATTGTCTTCTTTTCAAATGGACGTGGAGATTTTGTGTCTCAAGGTTGTTTTGTGTACCTGTTTGACTGTACAAGGGTGTTTTCTTTATTGCCATAACTTAATACTATTTTGTGCAGCTGACTGGCTAATAAAAAGTGTATTAAGTCACATCAGGAGATGTGGAAACTATCCTCACTGTTACTAGGCACCGCAGTAGCACAGGCAGACAACCTAGTATAGATTCTGACTGCATCAATTCTGTTTTGATTCTTTTTTTGAAAAGCAACCTAATGTCTGACAAACATATCACTAAAAATAATTTAAAACAATCAAAGTGTATTTATCTAATAAAAAGTGCTCATTTTTTAGTAAGTTTATTATTCTTATTTTTGCTGGCAAAAGCAGCTGAAACAGCTTTCCAGTGCCAATAGTGGACAAAACACAACTTGTGTGGCAGTATATACTGTACCACTAATAGGGCTGGTTTCTCTTTAGACCTCAACTTTTTACGACCAAGAGCTTAATCCCTCTGATGTTAACTTAACTGTTAGCAAAATTTTTGATTAACTTTTGAAAAGTGGTAAACAGAAAGAAGTGGTATTCAGGTAGTAGAAGCACTTCAAATATGGAAGGGAAATACATTTCTTATTCAATGGGAAAGCTACAGGCACTCTCATAAAGACAATGTCAAAAATGTGCTGCTGCATTTCTCTGAGATTCCTCTGAGTTGTTGCAGCACTAGAAGAAGTGCATGTGGATGGTTCTTTAAAAGAGAAAACTTCCCCAAACCTGAGAAATCTTCAGTTACAGGATGACAGGTATAGTCTCGAATCTTTTCAATCAACGTTCATAAAATGGAAATCTAGCATTGTAAGCATTGCCCTTAATATGTTTATAATCTAGCCACACTTAATTAAGGACTATGCCTTGTAGAACTGTATGGGAGATTTTTTTACCTTTTCAACTGACAGATTTCAGTTAAGAGCTGAAAGCCTGAAAGTGTTGTCAAGCTGATCAGACATGCAGTGTATTCTGGGAATGTTGAAAGGCAAAGCAAAGATTCAGAGTATTTTACAAAGTTAGAAAGTGAAGCAGGACCTTAGAATGTCTTGTATAACCAGCCTCTTTGCAACTTCCAGTGACTTTTGAATCTGATGGGAACTGACCTTGAGCTTTGTGATAATGAATTAGATACTGGCTGCTTTGCTAGTGGAAAGAAAGCCAGGTGTGGGTGCTTAATTTGGGCTAAAGGGGGGAAAGAAACTGACTGCCTTTTATTAGATTTTTTTTTTTAAAAGAGTTCAATTGTTTAGCTTAGTTTAGCTGATACTTAATGTAAAAATGGAGCATTTAGTTCAGCTGCTTTCTGACAAGTTTATAAAAAGCTCAGCTCAGTTGAAAATATAGATACATATTAGAGCTTTTTATATGCTTGGCAATTTGACAATTTACAAGTAGCTCTGTTTCCGGCAAGATTTTCACTTAAGTATATGTAATATGTAACTAAGGAACTGGATCACCTGCAGCATCTTGCTGATATGAAGATATAACCCACCAAGGTTGAATAATTCTTTGTATTTTATTTATTTGTTGTAATTGGTTATTATACAAATACATATGATATTAAGTAAAATCTTGAAGCCAGAGTCACTCTCTCTGTGAATTGCTGAAGAAGCTAAGATTTATCATTTCTTGCCTAGCTGCAGTCTCCTAAGGGCTCATAAAGTGAGTTTTGCAGAAGTCCCAAACTGATGGTAAAATGAGTTGAAGTAAAGCAGTAAAAGTAAAAGACAGTCTGAGTCAGCGCAGCAGCTTGCTGATGAAGGTCCCTGCAGTTGAAAACACGTGGTAAAATATGGACATTGAGCCATATAAGAGGTTACAAGTAAAAGCTGCATAGCTGATTTTAACATTTCCTTATTAAGAAAAGAACCTCAGAGGTTAGTTGGCACCTTTTGTACTTTGTGCATGTCACAGGCGATCTCATGACATGATAAAATGGTAATAACAATCTTAACAACAAATGACTGAATCTTTCCTGTGTTAACTACATCCACCATTGTTTCATCTGTAGTTTTAGTTTCTCCTTGATTGTACACTATATCACCAAAAGTTTAAGGACACCTATATAAGCTTTTTGGATATTCCACTATGGTCGTTAACATAAAGTTGTCCCACTGCTCTAACCATACTACCCACTTTGCAGGTATAACAGCCTCCATTTTTCTGGGAAAGCTTTCTGCAAGATTTTGCAGTGTGTCTGTAGGAACGTATAGCCGTTTATGCCAAAAGAACATTGGTGAGTTGAGTTACTGATGTTAAAAAAAGAAGACCTGGCTCACAACTGGCCTTCATCTCAAAGGTGTTCAAAAGTGTTGAGGTCAGAACTCTGTGCAGGTCACTCTAGTTCTGCTACACTAAATGTATCAGACCATGTCTTTTTCAAACTAGCTTTGTGTACAAGGAAGTAGTCATGCTTGAACAGAGATGGTCCTTTTCCTATGTTGTTTAAAATGCCTTTCTATACTGTTGCATTAACAATACCCTTCCCTGTAACCAAGGGGCCTAACCCAAATCCTGAAAACCTGCCAACACCATTATACCTCCTCCACCAAACTTTTTAGAGGGTACTATGCAAGGTACACTGTCCTGGCATTCAGCAAATTTAAATTCACCCATCAGACTGCTAGACTGGAAACCGTGATTGATTACTTCAGACTACATAATTCATCTGCTCTATAGCCAGATGGTGCCATGCTTTACACCACTTCAGCCAATGCTTGGCATTGTGCATAATGATATTAGGTTTCTGCGCACTGCTTGGTAATGGAAACCTACTTTTTTAAAAACTCATTCACACAGTTCTTGTGCTGATATTGCTTTCAGAGCCAATTTGATATTCTCTTGTGAGTGATACAACACAAGATTGGTGATATTTGCGCACTATGAGCTTCATCACTTGGTGGCCTTGTTCTGGGACTTTTCATGGTCTACCACTTCATGGATGAATTGTTGTTGCTCCTTGACACTCTAACCTCATAATAACAGCACTTGCATTTGACTGGGATATATCTAGCAGAGCACAAATTTCAAGTATCGACTTGCCGAAAATGTGTCATCTTATGATAATGTCATATTTAAAGTCACTGACCTCTTCAGAATTCTGTATTCTATTGCCAATGTTTATCAACAGAGATTGCATTCCTGTGTTCTTGGTTTTATGCACCTGTTAACAATGGGTGCAGCTGAGATGTCTGAAATGAAAAATTTGGAAGGACATCCAGATACTTTTGGTTATATAGCGTATATATTCTAGTCTGCAATAATTGTTTTTATGTTGCCAGTTTATAACCAGTAAGTTACAGTTATAGTATTACTCCTGGTGAACACTAAAACCTTTTACATTTTCATCATTGTACAGCCAGTTCCTTTCCATTAATCAGCAATAATGCAAGCATTTCTTATAGCGGCATGGTGACACAGTGATAGAGCTGCTGCCTCGCAGTTAGGAAACCTGGGTTCGCTTCCCGGTTCCTCCCTGCATAGAGTTTGCATGTTCTCCCCATGTCTGCTCCGGTTTCCTCCCACAGTCCTAAGACATGCAAGTTAGGTGCATTGGTGATCCTAAATTGTCCCTAGTGTGTGTGTGTGCCCTGCAGTGGATGGCGCCCTGCCTGGGGTTTGTCCCTGCCTTGCACCCTGTGTTGGCTGGGAATGACTCCAGCAGACCCCCATGACCCTGTGTTAGGATACAACGGGTTGGATAATGACTGACTGACTAATTGAACTATGAGTATTTATAGTATGTTGACCTTATGCTTAAACATGCTACAGATGTTTATAATGATACAATACCTTAAAGTTTGAAAAAACTTAATGACCAAGAAAAAGCTACAACTAACTGATGATTGATTTTTTTTTAATATGTGCAGTCTTTGTTGAGGGATCGTGAAGAGATTTAGAAACCCATACTAGACATATCTGAGCAGTCACTTAAGAAAGAAGAAGTAGGACCAGATGACTAGAAAGGTGAAAATGTGACTCCAGTCTTTAAGAAGGGAAACAAAATGAATCCTGGTAATTACAGACCATTAAGTGTTACTTCTGTGCCATAAAAACTTATAATAAAAAATAAATTTGAAAAGTATCTGTGTGAAAATAATATATGCAATAACAGCCAGCATGGGTTTATGAGAGGAAAATCCTGCCAAACTAATCTTTCTGACTTTTTTTTAACAGACATCTGGAATGGTTGTTAAAAACAAAGCATATGATATAAATTTACTAAAACATTTAAGAACCTTTCATACAGTCCATCACCAAAGGTTAATTCTGAAACTAGAGGATGGAGGTATTAGAGGTAACCTACAAACTAAATCTCAAATTAGTTAACCAACAGGAGACAGAGTACTGAAGAGGAGAATGCACTACATGGATTGAGGTCATCAGTGTAATCCTTCTGGAGTCTGTGCCGGGACTGTTACTTTTTCTGATTTGTATTAGTGACATTGATTCTGGTATAGTTAGTAAACTTGTGAAATTAGTAGATGATACTAAATTAGAGGAATGGCAACAAAAAAAAAAACCTGGACATGCTTCAGAACTTGCCAAATGTTTGGAAAATGCAGTCAAATGTAGAAAAGTTCAAAGTGCTACTCATGGGAAAAAAGTAATGTCAATTCCAAATACTAGATTAGAGTCACCATCCTACAGGAAGCTGCCTCTGAAAAGGATTTAGAGGCATATGTTGATTCAAGGGCGGCATGGTGGCACAGTGGGTAGTGCTGCTGCCTCGCAGTTAGGAGACCTAGGTTCACTTCCTGGGTCCTCCTTGCGTGGAGTTTGCATGTTCTCCCCATGTCTGCTCTGGTTTCCTCCCACAATCCAAAGATGTACATTGGCGATCCTAAATTGTGTGTGTGTGTGTCCTGCAGTGGGCTGGCACCCTACCCAGGGTTTGTTTCCTGCCTTGCACCCTGTGTTAGCTGGGATTGGCTCTAGCAGACTCCCATGACCCTGTAGTTAGGATGTAGCGGGTTGGATAATGGATGAATGTTGATTCAACATTTTCTTCATCTAAGAATTGTGAAGAAGTAATTAAAAACACAAATAAAATTTTAGGTTATATTGTAAAAACTCTTTAATATAAATCAAGGGACGTTATGCTTATAATGCACTGGTGAGACTGCAAGTGGAGTAAGTGCTGACCACCACTCGACAAAAAAGACAAAGCAGCACATGAAGCTATGCAGGGATAGTTGACCAAGTGTATCTCATGACTTGAAGACATGCCATACCCTGAAAGACTTAAATCTGATTAATCTCGAGCAGAGGAGACTACATGAGAACTTAATCTAGGTCTTCAAAATCCTCAAAGGCCTTGATAAAGTAGATTCAGCAGAATTCTTGCAGCTTTAGTATGACTCACATCCTCAAGGTCACCAGTGGAAATTAAAGGGGAAGTGCAAAACTACAGCCAGGATGGAGTTCTTTGTGCAAAGATTTGTGAGAATCTAAGACATGCAGTTGAAACAGAAACCTTGAAAACCTTTAAGAAGGATCTTGAGGAGAGATTGGGACAGCTTAGCTATACCTACACAAGCAAGCATGATGGACTGAATGGTCTCCATTTTTTGCCCTAATGTCACCTCAGCCACCCAACAGCTATACTCTCTGAGGCAACATGGCTGGGAAACTTATGTAGGAAGCGGTGTTGTTGTAATTGACCTTTCTGAGTAGCTACGCAAACTTCTGATTACATGTCTGCACAAAATGACTGAAATTGGTGACAAAATTACTAACATGGAGTACTATTCCAACCATTAGTGATGAATGCTACATACAGTATTCATCCACATTAAAACTACGTTGCTTCATTTGTGAGTAAAAACTGGAAGTTGCTAAATGAAAATGAGCTGAAATTCAGTTGAAAGGATAACTTGAGGGATTTTATGTGCTCAAATACAGAGATCACCATAACCCAAGACTTGCCTGTATACTTAATGGAATTGTAAATGGGGGAACAGTGCTTGAAACCTAGAAAGCCTCAAGTACCTGCTGCTCCCTTGTTGCCATACATGTGATCCTCTTTAAGCATACATTAAGTAATGGTACATTTTGGAATCTCACAGCAATGAAAGTTGACCATGCCTAGGACAGACTGGTGGGTAGTAATTTCTGACTAATCTTTCTGAGGCTTTAACTACTACCAAGGCTTTTTGTTGTTTGCTGCCTTAAAGGTAGTCATATCAGGCTTATATGGATATTTCAATGTGCTACCTTAATGCATCTGGGCATTCTGCCACTGAATCTACAAATATAAAAATGAAGAGGAAATAGATAACATGCCTGATTTATCTTTCCATGGCAAAGAAATTACCCCTGAGAGTGAGATTTTGTGTTTAATCTTTTCCTGTTCTTCACTAGTTGCATTTTGAAACTGTAAAATAATACGGAATATCAGATGCAAGTTTGATTTTTTAAATATAAAAATCTTCTGTCATAGTTGCTCCAGTATGAAAATTAACATTATAACACTTGTAAATGGTGAATGTGTGATGTAAAATATTACCTGAATAAAGTATCCAAATTATTATAGCATTCAGTATATACAGTTAAAGACTAGCATACAGTGTAATAATGTACAAGTAATAAATTCTTCATGACGTTAGAACGCGTTAGAACAAGTCTTTTCCTCTTTTATTTTTTAAAAATGTCTTTACAGGTGTCTTAGTTTTCTTTGCATTCAGCAGATTGCCTTGCATTTTAGTTGTTCATCTTATTGCCATTCAGATGTGGTTCATCTTTTCATTTCCATTCTGTTCATCACTTCATCTCTCTAACCAGACAATTACCTGCTTCCCTCCCTAAACTGTGATCAAAATCTACAACACAAAGCCATTTTTTTCAGTATAAGCTGCTTATCAGTTAAATCTCAGGGTCTTTCATTTGTTTGTATTGCATTATCTTGTCATGCAAAATGGGGAAAATAAATGTTCCATTGCTAATAGAGTTAGGGAAGCTTTAAATGTTTTAAAGGCACTATATAAAATGAATGCAGTAATAATATGGCTAGGAAAGCTTTAAATGTGTAACTACATAACTAACATATGGACAGTCACGGTGAAGCAACATGATCTTAGAAACAGTAAAGACAAATGCTCTTTAAATTTGACCATTGCTTATAGCACTAAACATTCATAACTTTCCTCTTTTCTGTTATCAGCCAGGCTTATGTCCTAGTTCTCTCATATATTCATTCATTTTTCTAATCTTGTTAGTAGTTTTGTGATGTGGGGTCAAAGCAAGTGTTGATTGTTGATATGTGCTGGATTTCTTCACCAAATGTATGTGTGCTTACACAATACTTCATTTTTTTAATTCCAATTACTGTACCTTTAGTGACATTTTCGTTTCTTTATATATTCTGTGTCTACATGATTTGCAAAATTCGGTCAGTAACTCCTCTTGGATGAATTGCTACAGGTATATAAATGAATGGAAGAAATGGGTTTTGATCTTTGTTGGAGACTTGTGAAAGTACTCAACTGTATTTTAAACACTCTGAAGATCCGTAAGCCTAATTTTCCTAGTGTGGTAATCTTCCAGCAATAGCTGCTTTAATTTGAATGCAACTCATCAAAGTAAATTCAAAAGTCAGTTCAATTGTGAAGTTTGCTTTCCCAAAATTTGTTGATATTCTTTCTTTTCAGAAAGCCATGTTTTAAAATGTGGAACCTATTAATTTTGTTTGTACTTATCATTTATTACTATAGCTACATTGCATTCTGTATGGCATGTAGACACAGGCAGACACAGACTGATCAATGTGTGATATGTCTACTCCATGACTCACTACGATGTGGTGAGAGTAGATGATCTATATCTTGTTTTCAACAAATACAATCTTTCAAGGAAAGAAGTACTGTCAATGGGGAGCCATTCATCCATTTGTGCATTTACTATGGTTAACACATAATTTCTACAGAGCAAAAATATTCTGAAGGATGTGTATTTGATTTAATTGCTCACATTCACTGACCTGAACAACACCATACAGTATAAGAGATTCTGGCCGATGAAAGAGACAATAAAATTCTCAATCTGTTTTTGGGCTTTTCATCCTTCAACAACTCTGCTTCTAGCATTTTCACACAGCTAGCAAAGATCAATTCAATTTTATTATTTGCAAATATTATTAATGATAACTATTGAGTAGGCTACACTGAGTTTCAGGGAAACTAGCTATCTGTTGTCGCAAATGTGAACATTCGGTTTAGTTCAAAACTGATTACTTTTGTGATGATTAGGCAATTTTTTATTATCTATTTTTTCAACATGTTAGGTGGCAGCCTCCATGGTCGATGATACCTTTGCTGACACCTGTAAAGCACACTGGGTATAGTAGTCCCATAGTTCGGCCTTGTTGGGTTCCATGGGTGCCGCCAGGAGGTGCTGCAAAGATCCATCATCCCTACTTTTTAAGACTTCTGTTTGACCTGGAACTGCTTCTATTGGACTATGTCCTAGCAGTGGAAGTATTCCCAGGTCCAGCATAAAAGAAGCCACTTGACATCATCCAGGCAAGTTGGAGTCAGGTAAAAGAAGGACAAAGATCACCTGGAGGAGTGGAAGGCAACGGGAAACGGGATATTTTGGAACTAGGTGTTGGCGACCCTGGGGCGTCGGCAGTTGTTTGGGACCAATGCAACCTCGTTTAGAACCTTTTGCCATTACTTATAATGGAGTAGTGGAGTGGCGCACAACGAGCATTCGCTGTGAAAGCCTTTTATAAGCATGGTGATAGTGTGAGTACAAAGGGAATTTTGGTGTCATTAGTAGTTAGGATATCATGATTGTGTCCCATCTGCTCATGCGATTACAACATGGGTGCGTAATTTTGAAGAAACGGGTTCAGACTTAAAGAAGAATTCCCCAGATGGAGCCACTTCGCATACTGTCCAACAATCTATGGCAGCTATTTGATGATTGCTTAGAATGTGCGTCATTTCATGCAACAGTGACATTCCATGTCCTCCGAGATCCCCAGATCTCACTGTTTTTGATTTTTTTATGTGGGGATATCTTAAAAGCCAAGTGTATCGCACACGTCCTGCAACCATTTCTGAACTAAAAAGGAATTCTTCTTGACATGTTACGTTGAGCAATGCAGAATTTTCACAACAGGCTGTCAGAATGTGTACGGAGAAATGGACAACTTCACAATGTTTTCTTCAAAACATAAAATAAATATTGAATGAATATTGATTACCATCATTAATGACATATCCTGTACAATACATTTCATCATTAAATGTATTTTGTAATGTGTTTATTCATGCATTGAATGTTAATTGAAAATTTCCTGTTTCCCTGCATCACCCTATATTTATAAAAATATTTTTTTTTATTGTATCAGGAATTGTGTCATGGTGGTTGTGTCTAAGTTTTGAGGTGCTACAAGTGGTCACATAGGCAAGTTATGCAAATGCCAAGTGAACTTTGACATCAAAGGAAATATGGTATAATATATGTTTGCACTTAATACACAGAGTCCAAACTTTGTTCCAAAAAGACATGACTTACTGGTTAGTTAGATAGATAGATAGATAGATAGATAGATAGATAGATAGATAGATAGATAGATAGATAGATAGATAGATAGATAGATACTTTATTAATCCCTAAGGGTAAAAGAAAAGAAACTTTTTGCTTTTGAACACTGTTGTAGTTAGTAGATTAGTGAATATCACTAAACTTTTGTTAGTGACATTAAAATTAAATTGACGATGATCTTCTGATCTTTAGTGGTTCAAGTCTAGATATGTCTCTTCACTTCTATAACTTCTAAACAAATCTGTGCCTCTTGATTTAAAATTCACTCTATTTCAACTTTTATGAAAACCCCAGGCAATTACATTAATAAGAGTATTTTTCTACCTGACTTTTAATGCACTTCACAGTGTTAACACTAGAATTACTAAAGCTTACGAGAAAACTCTTAAATCCGGGCAACCTTAAATCCACTCGCATGTCTCAATTCAGTGTCTATTGTCTTATAAATGTGTCGATAATCCCAAGCAGCAAGCAGCCTGCTATGCCATCCCCACCACCGCCGGAGAAACTGCAAAAACGTCTCCCAACTAAAGCCTTGTTTATCAGTGAGTCAGGTACCTAGGCTAAAAAAATATATTGTTATTCAGAACACATGCATTTCACGTGTGTTCAGTGTCCACAAAGATCTGTGTAAGTGTAGGATGACAGAAATGTTGAACACATACCTAAAAGACAAACTTTTTCCATGTTTTAGTACTAACGACAAAATGTAGACATGTATAATGTGTGAAGACTGAAGTCCAAATATCAAATAAGCACTTTCACAAAAAGATACAAGTTTAACAGAACAAATGTGTGTTTTTTTTCCCAAGAAACCTGGATGTTTAATACCTGAATCAACTCTTCCTTCAGTCTATCTATAAATTCTCTCCTCAAACTTCAGTAGAGAATCTGGCCATGTGCTATGATAATGAAAACACTTGTTATCTTCTGTGTGCTCTTCAGTCTTTTCTCTCAAATAACCATTACATTAATTATAACACCTTTTGGAACACTTCAGAAACAGAACCAAAGTTAAGGAATAGGTAAAGATGAAGGGTGCAGAAACAAAATCCATTTTGAAGTTTAAATAGAAACTTGAGCTGTGTGCTAGAAAAGTCACTGTCCAAGAAAAGACACAAAGGTACAATGGATACACTTCCGACTTCATTACAACTGCCTATGGGATCGTCCAGTACAAATATGCATCCTGAATGGTGTCTTTGAGGATAAGGGGTTTAACATACTGCGTATCGATAAGGGTGGGCAAAGATGAAAAAGTTGGATTAATGGGGAAATCGGGCTTATTTGAAGGCTGAATGATAAATAATAGTCTAGTTATGTAGGAAAAACTTACAAGATTGTGGTTTTACTAGATGTTCCCAAAATTGTTTCCAAAAACGTTAAATATGCTTTACACGTCCTCGCCAAAATGTGACCACTTATGTGGTCAGTTCACAATAATTATGCATCTTCTAAACTTATTCCCCTGAAGAGTAGGTTTTATGTTAGAGAAACATAACATTTTCAATCCTCTTAATCCAATATTGGGTTGCTGCTGCCTATTCTGGTAGCCATTGGGTAAAATATAGGAATGAACCCTGAACAAAGCACCACTTCATTGCACGGCTTACTGACACTAACTGAATAGAGCAAATTTAGACTCAACAATTGCTTTAATAGACAAATTTCAGGGTTATAGGAAAAATGATGGATTACCCCAAAACAATGCAGACATGGGGAGAAAATACAACTCCACAAGGGGCAGTGACCAGTCACTGAATTTGAAGCCAGGACACCAGATCAGTGCTATGCACTGCACTTCCTGGTGAGAAACAAATTAACAAAATAGATGTGAAGAGGTTCATTGAGCTGAAAAGGCATATCATTTTTGACAAGGATATTCAGGTCACTTTGAATATCTACAAGCTCAAGTCTAGAGTAGATTCCAATGTTTAACCTTAATGTAAGAATAACATAAGCAGGAAGGTTTTGTTTTTACTTATTTGACAAAGTATTTTTTTCATTTTATTTCACTTTAAAATTAGGTGTGTGTTAAATACAAAATTCTTTTAGGTCTGTTTAAAATAAACTGCCTCAGATTGCATCAGTTCCTTGAATGACCTCTTACTTGTTTCGCTTCACGATCAATGCATATTCAGAAAGAGGAAAATTAGACCACAAATTTCAATTACTAATTTCTTAAATATTTATTGTAATAACCTTTAAAAGCCTAAGATTTGTCCTTTGTATTTAATGATATTATCTCATCTATACAACTGAATAGCATCGATTTATGGGTCTAGAATCTTTATATTCATTTTAAAGGGCACCTAATATAATAATGTGCATTAGTAAGAAGGATGTTATTACAAAATGGTGTATGACAAATAATTAATTATCATTATAATTATAGTTAATTGCACATTTTTTTTTCTTTAACCTTAAATAAAAAGGTTTATTTCTATTCAAGCATTTACTGAAAATAAATTATTTGCCCATTTTA
This sequence comes from Polypterus senegalus, assembly GCF_016835505.1. Lineage (NCBI taxonomy): Eukaryota > Metazoa > Chordata > Cladistia > Polypteriformes > Polypteridae > Polypterus > Polypterus senegalus. The sequence goes on along the minus strand of NC_053155.1, from coordinate 221,788,944 downwards.
CTAGTTAAATTTTAATTTTACTACTCTATTGGATAGATAGATAGATAGATAGATAGATAGATAGATAGATAGATAGATAGATAGATAGCTAGATAGATAGATAGATAGCATTATAAAGAAGTTGAAACAGTAAGTAATTTTTACTGACCTGAGACTGTAATCTTGTTTTCATTAGGGTATCAGGTTTATTTTACTTTCTGCTTTACTGCAAATGTCAGTGTTGACTGGCATTAGTTTTGTTGACCTCAAATTGGCTTTTTTAAATTTATACTTTCATCGAATCCTTGTTTTCCATTTCAACCCTCTGGAGCTTACAGTTTGTTAAGGTCCTTTCTGTTCAGCTGCTGAGGCTTTTGGAAAGTAGATACAAACAGGTTTAGTACGCTTGACTGAATTTCAGTGGGAACATGTCCATTATTTATTGCCTTATGATAAGTGGATAGATATCATAAAGACACAATATTTATACTTCTAGTAAAGAGAAAGAGAAATACCTCACAGTGTAGTCACTATTAGCCAGTAAACTTTACACAAATGCCATTGTAGGCTTGTAAACAGAATTCTATCTAATAGTCTTTTGATAGATTTCAAGAAAAAAAGTGTTTTTAGGAATGAGTTGTTTGGAACATTTACATAATATATAACAGTAAATGAAATTTAAAAAAAAAATAAAAACACAGTATCTATAATATTATTAGCAACATATTGACTGTGGTGAAGGCACTGCTCTGTATGTTTCATGAGTCATGTGACCATTTCAAGTACAAGGATGATTTGAGAAACATTTGCAATGTAATCCACCAGGTTCTTGCAATACCACTCATCCATTCATTAACCAACCCATTATATCCTAACACAGGGTCACGGGGGTCTGCTGGAGTCAATCCCAGCCAACACAGGGCGCAAGGCAGGAACAAATCCAGGGGTGCCAGCCCACCGCAGAATACTACTCATGTTATTATTTATTATGCTTTCTTACTATAAAAGAGTATCTTATTATTGAGTCATAGAATATTTTTTTGAAATAGTTAAAGGCATTGGTGAAGTCACAGCCTGATGGAGGATGACAATAATGACCGTAGATGATAACAACACTGTAACAGGGCAACCAAGCCTCCACCAAGGCAAATGGCAAGTATGTCAAGATATATAAAATTATGTTTATATAAGTAAGTACTAAAAACTACATTGGGATGAACATTGAGAGAACACAAATAGCATGTAAATGGAGAACTACAAATCCTGAAGTCTTTTAGACCATAACTAAAATGGGTATTGGCAACTGTCTATCTGGTTGGGTGGTTTGTTTACTTTCCAGTCAATATCACTCAAAAACCAGTTTCTAGTTTGAACTCCACCAAATTATCTGCAACACTTTTAAATTAATTTGAACATTTCCCTTCCGGTAAATATATCTATTTTTTAAACCTGGCCTCTCTTCCTCCCACCATTTGGGTACCTGCCCTGAGTCACTTTCTGAAGTAAATTCAACCATGGCTATGAGAGAGTTTTATGCTGAATCATCAGGTGACTTTCAGCCATAAGCCAGAATATGATCCAAGTTTAGTGTGAGATTCTTGAAACAGTAATGTGTGCTATCTGCTAATGAGTAGGTGTTGCTACCACTGTTGTTTCTGACTTACCCATATTATCTGTCTCTTCTAACAGAAGGTCAGGTAAGACTAGAAACTGATGGGTGTTCTGTCATTACAGCACTGGCTATCCCAAGTGTGCTTCCTTTCAACTCACATCTCACTGTCTTACAACATTGTAATGCTGTCCTTCTAGGGAACCCAGGCCACATGCAGGCAATACCTTGGTAGAGTCTTTCTTTTTGTCCAGACAAGACAACGTAACACCCCTGAAAGTTTCCTTTATGCCCTTCATTACATTAAGGACATGTGAAACTTCATACCAAGGTAATACAGAAGGACAAAATAGAATGAACATGCAATACAATGCCATGTCCATCTGTCCTCTGATCCATTTACAGAACGTAATGTACATTTCATAGTTTTTTTCAAAATATGCACAGACAGAAGCAAGAAAGATAAAATAATATATATGATGCAAGCATACTAACTATAAATAGTGTCATAAATGCACTTATATTTCACAAGGGTATAAATGCCACTGCTAGATTTTTGTCTGTACTCATCTGTGTGTGTAGAGCTTCACATTGGCTCAGTGATTAATATCTTTAAAAGGGCTACTATAGTGCAATGGTCTTTTAAGTGTCCCTGCAGGCGAGGAAAGCAACTGCAAACTATTCTGATCCCATTAATGTGGCCTAAAATATATTCTGAACTATGAGGCAGCGCTGCACCACCGTGCCTCACTGAGATAAAATTATAGTCCAAGTCTAAAATACTCTGAGTTCTTTATCTTTCTCTGTGTCTCCTGAGCTCCAATCACTATGATCAAGTAACATCCAGAGAGCCTGTGATGCAAGGGCATCAGCATTATATACCTGGGGGGGCCTGTCACTACCCGATTTGCACTACATTGTGAGGAGAATAACATGCTTAATCTAGTAGTGAATACACAACATACAATAAATCTAGGCAAAACAACAAAGTATTTTTATAATACTCTCATTAAGGTTAGCTAATGTACCCCTCAAATGAGAATACTGCAAATTTGTTTGTTTTTTTTCAACAAGTCAACTCTGTTTTATTGTCATTCATTCACATACATAGTATATGACTGGATGAAATTTTTTTCCTTACAGTACGTGCTGCACAGGCAAAACAACATACTGTCCATGTAACATACATCATAATATTCCCAAAATCAGAACAACAATACAATATAATAAGACAAAATAGCAAGACTATAAAGCTTCAACAAAGCTCAATATCCATATTAAAGTGCAGAGTGCAAAGTGACAATATATAATTGGGGGAATGTTATAGGGATATAGTGCTAGGTGACTCCTTATTAAAGTGCAGAGTGCAAAGTGACAATACATAAATGGGTGAATGTTACAGGGATATGGTGGTAGGTAACATGTAGGAATTCAAAAGTCTGGCAGCTTCGGGAAAGAAGCTGTTATAGGACCTGGCTCTGTTGGTTCTAATGCTGCGGTATCTTCTACCTGACAACAGAATCTCAAACAATGAGTATGACTAGTGAGAGACATCTTTCACAATTGTGTAGGTTCTACACAGACAGCATGTCTGAAAGATATCCTGGATTGAGGAGATGGAGACCTATATGATCCTCTCAGCAGTCCTCACAACGCTCTGCAGAGTCTTGCGCTCATGAGCTTTGTTGTTCCCAAACCATACAGTGATAGTTTGGCAGAACGCTCTCCACAGTTCCTCTGTAAAAGGTGGTAAGAAGGGGTTGTGGCAAGCCAGTTTGCTTCAGGAAAAAAGGCCTTGTTGAGCCTTCTTGACAACAGAGTTGGTGTTGATTGTCCAGGAGAGGTCATCAAAAAATATACACCCCAAGAATCGTATTGCTACTTACTCTCTCCACAGCAGAGCCATTGATGAGCAATGGTAAATAGTCTGCAGTTCTCCTGAAGTCGACAAGCATCTCTTTCATTTTATCGACATTTAGAGACAGGTTCACTACACCACCTCACCAGATTTTCAACCTCCTCTCTGTAGGATGGGTTGCCATCGTTGCTGTTGAGGCCCACTATGGTGGTATCATCCAAAAACTTGACAATGGTGTTGGATTCAGACTTGGCAGTGCAGTCGTGGGTGAGATGCGTGAACAACAGTGGGCTCGGCACAGGGCAATGAGGGGCACCTGTGCTAAGCCTGATGGCATTAGATATTCTGCTGCCAATGCGCACTGACTGTGACCCCTTTATCAAAAAGTTCAGAATCTAATTACATAGAGGAGTGTCAAGGCCCAGCAGAAAGAGTTTTCTTACCAATGGGGAAGGATCATGTTGAACACAGCTGAAATCAACAAACAGTATACTGACATATGTAACCCTAATGTTCAGGTGAGACAGTACAGCAGTGGAGCGGTAAGCAAACTGGAGTGGTTCCAGAGAGGTGAGGAGGATGGAGTTGATGTGTCTTTTGACCAACTGCTTGAAGCACTTCATCATGATGGGAGTCAGTGTTACAGGGTGGTAATCTTTAAGACACATCACCTTTGACTTCTTTGGCACTATAATGATAGTGGTCTTAGAAGCACGTAGGGACCACGGCCTGGCTCAAAGAGATGCTAAAGATGTCTGTGAGGACACCAGCCAGTTGGTCTGCACAGTCTCTAAGCTTGCGCCCAGGAATGCTGTCTGGTTCGGCAGCTGTTTGTGCATTGACTCTAAGTGTCTGCCTTACATCGGCAGGGTTCAGAAAGAGTACCTGTTGCTCAGGGGAGGGTATGTACTTATACGCCTGTGTTTTGGTTTGGGCCTCAGAACATGCCTAGAAGTTATTGAGCATTTCAGGGAGGTAAGTATCAGTATTGTAGGCCCATGGGGAGATTTTATAATCCATTGAGGCCTTGATGCCCTGCCACATGTGTTTTTTATCTTTTTAGTCATAGATATTGTTTATGTTCTGTGCAAACTGACTTTTTTCTTTCCTGATAGACTTGGGAAATTCAGCCCCTACTGATTTCAGAGTGCCTTCATATCATGATCTGAAGGCAGCATCAGATCGTCCATTTTATTTTCCAAAGAGCGTACAGCAGCTGACGGGGGATGGCTAGGCTTGGCCCTCAGCCTACAGCAGACTTCCAGTCGTGTAGTTGTCCCAAATGACCGTGTAGCAGTCCTAGGTCATGTAGTCTCTCTGTTACTGATGTAGGTACATGTAGTGATGTAGTGTAGGTACTACCGTGTGTGTTCTTTAAACCAAAATCCATAAGAATATTATGACTAAACTAAAATGAAGAGAACATGTATTCCTGGAAATGGTAGGATGGACATTCACACAAATATTAGCCCATATCTGGGAGCCGAAGATGCCCCTGTGTCTGTGTGCACCACCATATTTAGTTCAAGCTATTTTTTCAAACACATGCAAGGTACAACAATTCGGTACTGACGTTACAAATGTGTGTATACAACATAAATTATTCATGCATGCACGAACCAGACAGGGCAGTGTTATAAAGTACGAGATGGAGTATGCTTATAGTACACATGTGCAAAAGTTCTGTAAATGCACAATATAAATTGGGCAGATAGCACAGATCGGGTATTGAGTTCCCCATTCAAAATGGCTGCTACAGTTCTATGGTATCATGTGACCCTGCAAAACATCACAGGGAACATGAGGGGAAAAAAAAGTTTGCCTAAGCCACATGGTGACTTTTTAGAAAACAACTGGACAAACAAGGTTACTGGGGAACTCAGAAAATCTGTTGCATAAAATGCGTTGACAAAGTTTCCAGATCAACACCACTAAATAGACTAGCAGAAATAATTTACTTTGTTTATTTGGTATTTTATGCTTATTTACAATTGCTTTTCCCTTATGCTCTTAGTTTATACTAAATAATGTTTTGCTGCTTTTCATAATCGCAGTTCTTTTTTTCATTTTTACTCTGCATCTTTAAATTGTGTTTTATTACCAATGGTTGTAATTTACGTGTATGTATTTGCATTTATTTGGGCTTTTTTGTTACTACTTAATTTCCTACAGTAATCATTACCATTCTAATGTTTCTCATTATATTTTATTCATTAAACAATTTATTTTGTGTTTCCATTTTGTTTATTTTTTATATTTAGTTTGTCTCTGAAGTGACATCAATTACTTAAAATACAACTGTTTTTGTTTTCTCATTATCTGTTTTCCAGGTGTTTCTTCATTCTCTGGCAGTCTGCTTTTCTTAAATTATATGTTTTTGATTTGGTGTGCATACTGTATGAGTTTTTTCAAAGAACACTTCAAACTTAAGAATACTGTCATCACTGTTGCTTAGATGATCAAATCCTTCTGTTTCTCCGACTCTGTATTTGTTATTAGAGATCAAATAAAAAGCCCATAAACCTTTTTTCACTGAGGTGGGAATGTGCTTATTATATCACATATGTTTTTGTGTTTATTAACAGACTACTTTTGGATTTTATATCTCAGGGATAACACTGAGGGCAGTTGGAACTTGTATTTTAATATACAGTAAACCACTATAAAGGAACCTAAAACATCAAAAGAAAATAGAAACAAAAACAGCTGTTAGACAAAACATATTTAGTAGTCTAGGATTTTGTTAAGTAACACATATTTCAGTATATTTATGATGGTAAATGACTGTTTTCAATGTAGAGTTCCACTTGTGTCCCTCTCTGAGTAATTAAAATGCACTCTGTCAGTCCATTTTTCTGATGTAATTGCTTAGTCCAGTAACTGAGTGATTACAAAGATGACACTGGTGTTCTTTATTGTGATTGTACTTTAGTACACAAATATCATTGGTCCTCAAATATCCCAATACTTTCTGCACTGTTATTATTACTTCAAACTGAGGAACAAAACCTTCAAAACTTGCCTAATGTATTCAATTTTTTTTTATTTATTTGCTAATTAACAAAATAAAGAGTAAAGCAGCAAAATATACAGTAATACCACTACTATTAATAATAATGAAAAGAAATTCTGAAACTAAACAATTTAATAAATGACTAGATAATTAAGAGGAACAGATATACTCTCAAACCAAAACAGAAAAGGAAAAAACTGTAAAAAAGAAACCTGAAGGAAAACAAAAGAAAAGAAAAGAAATTAGCTATTTAAAAAGCCAAAAGAATAAACTTTAGCAGAAAATGCCAGTAATAGTGAAACTCAAAACTTCCAAATTGTGAAACTATAAATCACAGCCAAAGATTTAAAAAACAACAAATCTTAGCTGTTTTTGTAAAACATTTGCTAGTGACGTTAATTGGATAGTCTTTGAAACTGTCTTACTGAGACATAATAATTACTATTTAGGGCCTTTACTTGTTTCTTTCATTCTTTATAAGACAGGGGTGTTGAACTCCGGTCCTGGAGGGCCACATTGGCTGCTGGTTTTCATTCTAACCATCTGTGGTGTTATGGGTCCACAGCTCGTTGAGCAAAAGGCCATTCATTTTAAATAGATAATCACCGCACCCGAGGCGGCTTCGTGAGGGGCGTTGTTGTAGCGAGCCGCGGGGCAGTCGTCGATGTGGGCGTTTCTCACCGTGTGCACAGGTGAGGAACTGCCCACATTCGTGATTGCTCCCGTGGCTAATGCTACAGCTGTAATGGCCCCTCACGTTTTAAAAGAAGCGAGTCGGTTGTGGGGGGAAGAAAGAAAACGATCGGAGAGAAAAAGGAAAGGAAAGAGAGGACGGAGGTTACAGGGAGCGAGTGTGGAAGCAGGCGGTGCGAGAGAGACAGACACGGTGCGTGCATGTGGTGAGCGCGCGATCGGCTCGTGGGCAGCTGTATGGAAGCTGGGTGTTAGGCCAACACCTAGACGTTTGAGTTGAGGTTGCTCCCGCTGAGTGAGCAGGTAGCAGGAGTGCCTAGAGGAAAGCGACGAGCCGCATGAAGGCCATGGAAAGGCAGCGGAAGTCGGGAGACTTGGTGGTGGGAATCCCCAACGTGAGCGACCTGGCCGTTGTGGGAAACCAAGTTCTCCGGGACTGGGATGAGTGCCATACCGGAGCCAGGGATCGGGAGGTCTCCAGTCTCATGCGTGTGTTTCAGGAGGGCAGCTGCAGAGAGCGTCTTGCCTGCTGCTTGGCCCAAACGGGATAAGCAGGTGAGACGCTAACAGAAGAGCACCGGATTTGTTGTTGGTTTTTAAGACTGCTTCCTAAAAGAAGATTTTAACCTCTCGTTTTTAAGGATGTGTTTTTTTTCTATTTATTGATTTTTAACCTCCACGTGTTCTTTTTATGGGTTATTTAATGAACTGTTTATGAACTGCACTATTTATGGAACACTGTTTTTGTTGGTTTTTAATAAAAGCACTGTTACACTTTCTGCCTTCCCCTTGCTCAGTAATTTGCCTCCATTGACTAGCTCTCTCGGTTTCATTATCGACGGTGTTGGGTTCAAGGGTTCCCAAACATCAAAGGGAGTGTGGAGCCAGAACCCACATCGTCACACCATCTTCTTCATTAGTAACCAGTTTTTGCAGCTAATAAATTTCTTTGACCTTAGTTTTAATTAACTTGACTCAGGCTCTTTAGTTGTTTGTTTTTCCATAACCAGCAGCCAAACAATAATGAGACAGAAAACAAACTGCCAGATGACCAGCTCACCTGTGCCCATCACACAATATCTGGAAATAAAGAAAGGTTTAGGTCTCGGTGAGGTTGAGCTCTCAGGTCACCAAAAAATTAAACCCTTAATTTACTAGAAGGAGTCAACTAGCATTCAAATTCATGCATTTTCTTCCAGCAGATGTAGACATTGATAGTAGATACCGTTACTCTTAAGGAGAAATTTAACCAATCTAAGAATAAGAAGTGGGCATTGCTAATTTTTAGAAAAGTGCTTTACTTGAATCAGTTACTTAATTGAGTCAACATTTCACCTGAAGATTTGGTAGAGAGATTTCATAAATCACACAAGCTGTTCTTTTATTATGTCAGAAAATTCATTTTTTAAGCTCACCCACCTTATTCCACTGTGAATACAGTAATCCCTCCTAGATCGCGGGGGTTGCGTTCCAGGCCCCCCCGCGATAGGTGAAAATCCGCGAAGTTGAAACCATATGTTTGTATGGTTATTTTTATATATTTTAAGCCCTTATAAACTCTCCCACCCTGTTAACATTATTAGAGCCCTCTAGACATGAAATAACACCCTTTAGTCAAACGTTTAAACTGTGCTCCATTACAAGACAGAGATGACAGTTCTTTCTCACAATTAAAAGAAAGCAAACATATCTTATCTTCAAAGGAGCGCCGTCATAAAGGAGCGCCGTCAGGAGCAGAGAATGTCAGAGAGAGCTCGCTAAGAAAAGCAAACAATCAAAAAATCAATACGTACTTTTAAGTATACAGAAGCACCGCGATAAAGCGGCATTTTGTAGAGGAGCGTCCGTGTCCTCTGTGCAAACAGCCCCTCTGCTCACACCCCCTCTGTCAGGCACAGAGAGTGAGAAAGATAGAGAGAAGCAAACAAGCACCGCACGGGAAGCATATCTTATAGCATTGAGGAGTTTTAGTTAATATGTAATACATGCTCTGATTGGGTAGCTTCTAAGCCAACCGCCAATAGCATCCCTTGTATGAAATCAACTGGGCAATCAAACTGAGGAAGCATGTAACCTAAATTAAAAGACCCATTGTCCGCAGAAAGCGGCGAACCAGCAAAAAATCTGTGATATATATTTAGATGTGCTTACATTTAAAATCCAGATAGAGTGAAGCCGCGAAAGTCGTGCGATATAGCGAGGGATTACTGTATTTCCGAAAGTATTGAATGTGCTCCAGTAATCAATAATGCATGTTATGCCCTTCCAAAACTCAGATACTTGTGAAATTAGCATTATTCCTTCTCCTCAGTGATGAATACAATCTATAATTCTTTTAATGTAAGACTTTTAATGTAAGAGTTTTTTTACAATCCCCATGCAGACAGGTCCAATAAATAATGGCCCAAAATAAGGCTCTTTCTTTAAGTAACAGTATAACGTAAGCTATTGCTTTCCAATCAGCTAGAAAAGAAAATGAATGTAACTGAAAGCACAACGCCAAAAACATAATTAGCCCATGTATTAGTGTTTGTGAAGAAATCTAAAAGGAGCCGATACAAGCACTGTAGAATTCAGAAGACATCAAAGGCAAAAATAGGTTGAGGAATTTACCTTCAGTCTGATAAGCACATACAAAAAAAGTAGAAATTTCTGCTCCTCGGATAAAGGACAGTGTATTTCAAACAAATAATGGCCAGGCTGCAAACTATGTACAGTACATTGGGTCATGATCAGGGTTAGGGGTAACGCAGTTCAAAGTAACACATTACTTTAATCTGATTACATATACCAGTAAAGAAATAGCTTAACTTGTTACAGTTTAAATTGTTGTAATCTCAATACAATTACTGACTAAACTAGAATTTTGTTACTTACATTACACATTTGTTTCTAAACAAATAATATGTAAGCTAGCATTTCATTTCACATAGCATATGAGAAGATGGGTGTGGATACCTGAGTTGTGTCCCCTGCCTGATTCGCACTGCACATGCACACTGTTTTTACATAGGTATAATTTATTTTGATTGTCACAATGCTTTACATTCAAGTGCATGAGACAGCTTCCCTCAGACTGTCATTAACTGTTTGGAGTTACTTTAAGTATTCATTTTTCTCTTGATTTCTGACTTATTTAATTATTTTGCTTCTGTTTTTGGATTTTGTTATCAGGATTGTATGTTGGGACCTGTTCGCCTTAAAATGCCATTTTGGAAAATTCTCTTTTTCTCCTTTTGTCTTAATTTTGGTCTTTCTTTATTTTTTTTGTCAATAGATTCTCAATTTATAAAGCTTTCTGTTCGAGGGCATGGCAGACTTGTGGCCTTAGGTGGTGAAGCAGCAGACGCTTAATGGTCTTTATCACATATGACATCAGAGCGACAGGCCGGAAGTCATTCAGATCACTAGGACGTGATACCTTTGGGACTGGGGTAATTTCCAAAGCCTTGGTACTCTCCCCTGTTCCAGGCTCAGGTTGAAGATGCGCTGTAGAGGACTCCCCAGCTCCAATGCACAGGTCTTCAGCAGTTGTGGCGATACTTCATTTGGACCAACTGCTTTGCTGGCACGAGGTCTCCTCAGCTCTCTGCTTACCTGGGTTGCTGTAATTGTGGGTGGGGGGAAACTCTCTCCTTTGCTGGTATCAGCAGAGGGATGGGTGAAGGGTGCAGTACTCCGAGGTGAGAGTGGGTTAGGGTGGGCAAACCTGTTAAAGAAGTTGTTCATCTGGTTTGCTCTGTCCACGTCTCTCATGATGGTGGCACCCTGCTTCGAGCTGCAGCCAGTGATGATCTTCATCTCATCCCACACTTCCTTCATGCTGTTTTTCTGTAACTTCTGCTCCAGCTTTCTCCTGTACTGCTTCTTTGCCGCCCTGAGCTCATACTGATCACCGCCTTTAAAAGCCCTTTTCTTCTGGTTCAAAAGGCCCTTGATGTCACTTGTAATCCATGGCTTGTTGTTAGCATAACAGCATACTGTTCTTACTGGAACTACAATGTCCATACAGAAGTTGATGTAGTCAGTAGTGCAGTCAACAACCTCCTCAATGTTCTCACTATATGATCCCTGCAGGATATCCCAGTCCGTAGTTCCAAAGCAGTCTCTCAGAGCCTGCTCTGCCTCAGGGGACCACTTCCTCAATGAGCGTGTGGTTGTAAGTAGCTCCCTCACTCTTGGTTTGTAGTGAGGCTGATGCAGAACCAGGTTATGATCTGCTTTCCCAAGTGCAGGCAGCGGGGTGGCGCTGTATGCGTCTTTAACATTTGCATACAATAGGTCAATAGTTCTATTTCCCTGGGTGTTACAATCCACATACTGGAAGAAGGCAGGTAATGTTTTGTTCAGCGTCACATGGTAAAAGTCTCCGGCTATTAGCACAAGCACCTTGGGGTGCTCAGTTTGTAGTTTAGCAACAGTGAAATAGATGATGTCATCTGCTGTCTCCACGTCCACCTGAGGATGGATGTAAATAATAACAACATTGACGTGTCCAAAGCAGTAGGGACACAGACTTACAGTCAACAGTTCGATGTTCCTGCAGCAAGAGGAGATTTTAACATTTACATGTCCAGAGTTGCACCACCTTGTATTCACTTAGAGAGCGAGTCCGCTTCCCGTATGTATTTGCGTCTCTTTTCACTCTAACCCGGGTAGCTCTACGTTAGCATCTGGGTTGTTATTTTTTAGCCACGTTTCACTAAAACAAAGCAAACTGCATTCTCTGTAGGTCCTGACATTTTTCACCAGCACGGCCAGTTCGTCGATCTTATTTGGAAGTGAATTCACATTTCCCAGGATCACAGAAGGCACCGAAGGCTTGTATCGCCACTTTCTCGCTAGCTGCTTGGCTTTAGCTTAGCGCCAGCTCTGCTACCACGATACGACCTTTTTTCCTCATCGGGTAAATAGGGAACCACACTGGTACGAGCCTCTGTTTTCAGCGCTTGAAGTTGACTACCTAAATAAACGAGTCTCAGTGTGTAAAAATCCATGTCCATGTAGTAAAAAGTGTCCAGGGAATGAGTTGACATAAAAGAGTGGTAGGAGTGATCAATGAAATAGAGAAAATAGAGAAAAAGGTAGAAAGAAAAAGTCATACATGGAGCTGCTGGAAAGGCTGCCACTCGCGGCGGTGCCTGAGTCCTTAATGTGAAGTCAGATCTTCATAACTTTAAATTTGAACACATTCAGCATTGCTTCTGAGAAATTAGGAAGGCTGGGACAAATGGGGCATCAACACATGGTAATGATACATGAATATTATTACCAAAAATCCATCCATCCATCCATTATCCAACCTGCTTTATCCTAACTACAGGGTCACGGGGGTCTGCTGGAGTCAATCCCAGCCAACACAGGGCGCAAGGCAGGAAACAAACCCCACGCAGGGTGTCAGCCCACTGCAGGGCGCACACACACACACATCCCCATACACCAAGCACACACTAGCAGCAGCGCTACCACTGTGCCACAGTGCCACCCTATTTATAATATATTAGCAGTAAATTAAAACCTATACTTTTATATTAATTTATTATAACAACATTTGAGCTGCACATACAAGAGATGTTCAAAATGTTTCCACACTCTATTTAAGAATTTCGAAAACAAATTACTTCACTTTTCTAGTTTTCCCAGTCATATGACACTCTCAGACACGACCAATTACTACTCCTGCCACCTTCACCATTTCCAGCGAAAATACAAAAGTGTGGAAACTTTTTGAACGTCCCTCGTATATATGGTAGTGGAGTGATTAGCATCATTACTTCATGAAGCTAATGTCTTGGTTTCAAATCCCATGTAAGATGTTGTCCACTTGGAGTCTGCATGCTCTTTTATCGTCTGTTTGGATCTTCTTCCTTGTAAGCTAATTTTCCTCCAATATCCCCAAACATGTGCAAGTTAGGTTAATTAGAGATTTGAAATTAGACCTGTGTGAGTGGATCGTGAGATGGACTGGCGTGCTGTAAGGTGGATTAAAGAAGTTTAAAAATGATATGGTATGGAATTATTCACATACAAGATTTTACACCTCCTTAATCCCTTTTTGACAGAGCACAGATGGTTTATTCTATTAGCCCATCATTAGTCCACCTAGATTCTGGTTCCCCAATCTGTGATATACAAGGAAGTTGCAGTTGTGAAACACCATGCCACTCCAAGAAACAAACAAAATGAAGTATCGAAAAGAAAAAAAAAATGCATTTAATATAAAAATAAAGATAAAAAAGAGACATGCTTAAAGTGTTGCTGCGAATACAGGAAGTTACTTGTAAACGCATGCTGATAAATTACACTGTATTGCCAATTATATCATCATCTAACTTTACAAATTAAATGAGAAAAAAAGATTACAGAAATAAATTAATTGCATTGAGTAGTTAAGTGTGCTTTAAGAGAAAGCTATATGCATTTTGTGACAGAGATCACTGTCACAGCTGGCACAGTGGTAGCAGTCCTGGGTGCTCTCTGTTTGGAGTTTGCATGTTCTCCCAATCTCCGTGTGATTTTCTACCTAGTGCTCTGGATTCCTGCCACAATCCAAAGACACGCAGGTGAGCTGGACTGACATTGACAAACTGGCCCGTGTGTGTGTGTGTGTTTATTCGTCCTACGATGGACTGGTGCCCTGTTTAGGGGCTATCCCTACCTTGCTTCAGCTCCTCTGCAACCCTGCCCTGATTTAGCAGGATAAGAAAATGAATGAAAAAGGATCACGGTTATGATAGGTTTTCAAAATTCTGTGAAGTACTAGTACAGAAGATAATGAATAATTGTGCATTTAATAAGTGAGTCACATACTCCACATAAGAACTTGAACCCAAGCAGGTTACCCATAGGTGCTTTATGTAATACCCTGCCTATACAGTATCTAATATCAGTCATTGTCAGGGTACTGGAGTAAGAAACCCTTCCTTTTCTACCCTTAAATTACATTTAACGATTTATAAAGTAATTGTAAACATATTACATTTACCATATACTCTAGGAGGGGTTTCCCATTGTTCCTGGAGGTTGATTTTGAATGTGCTAGAGTGTTAAGTATTTACGTGTTTCTCTTGTGCTTCTGTTATATATTTTTGAACCTTTTTTTTGTCATTTGACCATAATTTGATATTTGTATTAGGACTGTGTTTGCCTTGGAATACCTTGCCTTCAGGCAGATCCTTTTTGTATTATATGGAGCTTCTTTTGCTACAGAGTATTTTTGAAAAAATAAATCTAAATCTCTATTATAAAAATTCTTTGAGGCCCCCTTTTGTTTCGATTCATGGTTTTGATGGTAATTCCCACAAGTGGGCAATTTTGGAAGCATTTGTAGGACTAATGTGTTTTTGGGACTCCCAGTTCACAACAAGAATTGATCTAGCCACAGGATACAGCTGTACCCCAAAGCAGACTGCTCAACTGAGCCTACCTAAAGTCCTTTGAGAGACACTGTAGCCTGTGGTTTAGGTTTGTTGTTTTGCACGATTGTGCGCATGTTTATTTTGTTTACCAGGCCACTATTAACAGGGCAAACTCTAACATTTTCTATCTAGACTTGACTCCTCCTTTGCTTGACCACTCTCTGTCTCTCTGTCTCTTTCTCTATCTCTATCTCTATCTCAAGCGTTACCTGGTAGGTAACCACCCAAACAATAAGATTGTGATTCAGACTATGAATGCCATGAATGTAATTACCCCTATCTACATGCTGTCAAATAAACGAACCACACACTGTGGTGCAACATAAAGAGGCTTTGCCTAAGACGCTGATGTCTGAGGTTTGATCCCTGAGAGGGGGTGCAGTGCGTGTGTACGCCTGATGAGCCCAGAATTAGGGCAAAACACGTGTCACGTACTCTTTGCATTATTTGACAGTAAAACTATGCAACATTCTATGATCTGCTTCTCACAACTGAAGAGGGCACCATGGCAGATGTTTGCCGACTTGCAAACCAACCACAAGCGTTACCTGGTAGGTAACCACCCATAAAATCAGATTGTGATTCAGACTATGAATACCATAAATGTAATTACCCCGATCTACATGCTGTCAAATAAACGAACCACACACCGTGGCGCAACGTAAAGAGGTGCTGGAAACATGCAGGATATTCCGTGGATGGTCTGCAAGGGATTGAGAAAGATCTGGACTGTAATTACTATTATTCAGGACCTTTATCTGCCTCCCAATAGTATGTGTGTGACTATATATATTTATAATATATTTAGATATATATATATACACACACTGAAGAAAATGTAAAACCATAAAATTTAATACCATTGTTTACCCTCCCCATTGTTTACTAACAAAGGTTACTCCAACGGCAATGAGGTCACAAAGGAGCCCAGGCTAACATCTAAGGGTCTAAAGACCTCTCTTGCATTGGCTAAAGTCATTGTTCTTGAGTCCACAATGAACAGGGCACTTAACAACAATGGTGTGTATGGCAGATACATAGAGAAAGCCACTGCTATCCTAGAAGAACATAGCTGCCTGTTTATATAGCAGCTTGCTAAAGACTGGATGAGCCAGAAGGCTACTGAAAGAATGTCAGTCAGTCATTGTCCAAGCCGCTATATCCTAGCACAGGGTCATGGGGGTCTGCTGGAGCCAATCCCAGCCAGCACAGGAAGCAGGGCAGGAACAAATCCCGGGCAGGGTGCCAGCCCTCTGCAGACTGAAAGAATGTTCTTGAGAATGGTTGAGTCAAAAAAAGTTTTTGGCTTGAATGATAAGTGTAATGTTTGGTGGAAGACAAACGCTGCATACCAGTATAAGAAATCTTATCCCATCTATGAAACGTAGTGGTGGCATCATAGTTTGAACCTGCTTTGCTGCCTCTGGACCAAGACAGCTTGCCTTCACTGATGGAACTATGAATTTTAAATTGTTATAGTAAATTCTACATGAAATTGTCAGGGTATCCGTCCATGAGCTGCAGCTCAGTAGAAAGTGGGTCATGCAGCATGACAATGACCCTAAAGTCACTCTACCAAAGAATGGTTAAAGCAAAAGAAATGTCATGGTTTAGAATGGCTGCATTAAAGTCCTAACCAAAATCTTAATGAAAAGCTGTGGAAGGACCTGTCGCAAGCAGTTCATACAAGGAATCCCACCAACATCCCTGAGTTAAAGGAGTTTTGTAAGGAGGAATGGGATAAAATTCTTCCAATCTGATATGCAGGACTAGTCAACAAATATTGGAAACTTTTAGTTGAAGTTATTGATGCACAAGGGGATCACAACAGCTACTAAAACAAAAATTCACGTATAGTTTCACATAGAAATATACAACACTAGCCAACCCACGGCGTACCATACGCTGCATAATCAGGCCGTTTTTTAATGATTTTTAAGCAGAGGGAGAAAATTTACTTTTGAAAAATCGGTAATGTAATAAATCAGCAAGAGAAGCAACATTGTAACAATGCATACAACGAACCAACACACAATCGTTTTCCTTAGTGAATTATATATATATAGATTGGATTATTTTCCTCAATAATTACACAAAGTATATTGTTTTTGTTTCTTTTGTTTAATTGGGTTCTCTCTATCTAGTCTTAGGACTTATAGTATGTAAAATATCTGATCACTATATATGTCATATTAATTCAGAAATAGAGAAAATTGTTAAGGATTCACAAAGCTTCATTTTGTCCAGGGTCCTTGGGGTACCAAAATTAAAAAGGATGTTTCAGAGTTACTACAGTAGAATTTGAAAAAATGCCTTTAGCAAAAGTTGTTCTATAGGGTGAGTTTACATAATGAAATTATGTAAGACTATCCAAATTTCAAGGAGGACTCGAACCCAACATAGTGAGTATAGAGATGAAATTTGAAAAAGTGCCTTTAGCATTAAGGTACAACAAAAGTGTGGACAAATTAGTTTAGTTTTCAGAATGCAGACCAAATACGCTTGATGTAGTCTGCAAATGCTTTTCTACAGCCCACACATTCCTGAGATACCCCTTTTAAAAATTTTAAACTTAATTAAAAATAACTATGAACATTTTAGCAACAAACAAACAAACTAAATTTATTTAACCAAAGTATGATTTTCCAGGAAAACACATTATCTAATAGCACATTTTACTTCAGAAAGAAGTGTTTAATTAAATTTATTTAACTGGATTGTTATTTTCCAGGAAATTACATTCTCTTCATTCACAGTAAAGTGCATGTTGCAAACAATTACTCATAAAAACTGCTTTTTTGTTAACAGGTACTGCTCAAAACTTCAGATAACCATTTACTTTCGTTCTTAGTTTTAACTGTTTCTCTTCATTAAGCTACATTCAATTTCTTCATTTCCAAATGTTTAAAGGAAATGTGGAAACTAGACAAGTACAGGTACATGCTGGAATTCAGCTCATTAAGTGCTTTCCACAGAGTGCTCTGTGGGATCTGTATCTTATGTACAACTCGAAGTTTCGATGTATTTTTTGTTATGCAGCATACAAAGACCATTAACAAAAAATGACTGAGCTTGATATATAAAATTATTATGGCAATCAAATTTTGAAACTCAACCTTTCTTCATTTAAACCTGTAGTGTCAAGAAATCTGTCATTTTCAACATAACAACCTGCCATTTTATAATAGAAAACAACTGAAATTGGAAGCAAGATTTCAATATTTTCAATATTCTGGGAAAGTATTTAATTTCTTTCTCCAATTTCACTGCATATCTAGAATTCCAATTCCAAAACACTGCTATTCTCCAAAAAAGTGTTCCAATAAGGAAATTGTTTTCATATGCCAAAAGAAAGTCTATTTCAAGTGCTGGTAATGAAAAGTCAAGCAAAATGACACCTTTTAAGGGCCTGATTTGCCTCGAAAGCTTGCATATTGTAATCTTTTTAGTTAGCCAATAAAAGTTGTCATTCTTCTTGACTTCTCACTACATTCATAATGGCTAACATGGTACAACACCCTAGTACTGTGCTGGTAAAAAACAGAACAGAGAGATGCTAGATTGGAATGCCTAAGAGTCAGAGCTGTTATTTCAAGAGCCAATGAAAGATCACAATAGATTAAAACTAAGATAGCAGGGTAAAACACACTAGAGCCACTATATCAAAAGCCTGTGAAACTCCATAGCAGACAGAAACAAGAGTTGCAGAAAGAAGAGTCAGAAAGGCTACTTCGACAGTCAATGAAGCTCCAGAACTTAGAGGACAAGCTAACAACAAAACCAGAGCTTCCACCACAAGACACAACCAAAAAAAGGCTGATTTAAAATACTTGGATTTTGCATACAAACCCTAAGGGAATTAGCAGGAGCAACCCCCTCAAATTTTAATTGGGAAAATGGAGGTTATCTGTGATCACTGTGGAGCACTGGAATTGAAAGGAGACCAACTAGAATTTTGCTGCTCAAATGGTAAGTTTAAATTGCCTAATGTGCTTCCAGCATCTGAGAAAGTAGAGTCTATGGTGTTTGGTACAACATCAAAGTTTAAACATATTATGGAAAGCATCAGGAAATACAATTTTTATATATATATATATATATATATAGTCACACAAGAGCACATGGGGAGCAGCTTAAAGACCCGACATGCATCGCGACAAGTCATGCCAGGGGACGATGGCAGGGTACTAACCTCTCTCTCTCTCTTCCCGTAGAAAAGACAAAGTGCTGCCGCCATAATCCTGTCCGGACAACCAAAACAACAACACTTCCTAGTTCCTTTCTTCCCTCTGGTCCCAAACTGATGACATCTACTAACCATCCACCACCACGACTTCCCAGCATTCCACGTTTCTAATTTCTGGTCCGGCTCTTTAAAATTTTTGTCCTCCCATCCATTGTATGTCTGATGATTTTTTTTGGAAATAGCTGGACCTTTCATTTGCAGTATACGGGGCTCAAAATCCCAAACCCTGACCTGTTTCGTCTTGTTTTTTACAATATATATATAGTATCTTCTATGGCATAACCTATCAAAATAGATGCTCGTAGTGAGAAGTCAATATAGATGCTCAATAACATCTTGACACAGTGTCGGGTTCCACTGTACAACATTGAAGGGTATATATATATATTGTACGAGAGAGCTTTTCTAAATATATATATATTTAGTGTGACAGGCAGCCTCGGCTATTACTTGGGGCAGCCTTCCTGGGCAGCTGTGGCACCACAGATTCCCACAGGACATGCTGGGATTTGGAGTTTGGTACAGTCCTGTTGGGTTCTGTGATGGCCGCCAGGGGGAGTGGCAGAGCCCTATAGTGAACTTCCAATCTATAATACTGATGAGCCACCTGGAGCGCTACCAGGAGCTGAATAAAAGGAGCTGCCTCACTCCATTCGAAGAGCCAGAGTCAGGAGGAACTGGACAAAGACCCTTAACCTGTAATTGCTCCGGGGTGCCGTACAATGGCTGACCCAGCGCTCTGACCCCAAGGGGTATGCGAAAAGTAACAAATTCCTAATACAAGAAATTAATAAAGAACAAAAAAAAAGCTTGCTGGGAGTAGAATGGAGGCAGACAGAAGACAGAAAGAGAGAAGGGAAAGAGGACTGTGCTGTGGGGATCAGAGAAAAGCTCTCTCCAGCTGTAAATAAACATGTGTGCTTGACTGGAACTCATCTCTTGCCTGTCTGTGTTGGTGTTAGGGTGGCTGTACGTGCCCCAGTGTTCCACAATATATATAGATTACATGTAGTTTTTAATTTTCAGCTGTTATTCTGTTTGTCTAGTTAACATGTGACAGACACACACATCCATCATCTTAATGTCAGAACATGCAGCTTTATTTAATGCTTCCTGCAGCCTTGTCAATGGACAATTGTAAAACTTATCTTTGCAAAGGGAGAGCATTTATTATAACTGCGGTGGCCGACTCTCTTATGTACTTTCAATTTGATAATGGCTTTATTTTAATTCATCTTGAAGAATAAACAGCAATAGGCATAAGGTCTTAAAAGATAGTCTTTACTATAACCTTTCAGTGGAAGAAATATTGCCACTTATTGATTCAAAAAACTGATAGCACTATTGTGATCAAGCTTTCAGACAAGCGTAGTGTTATTGTTGTGCAAAATACCACTGGCTGTAAAAGAGAAATTGATAGACAATTGTAAGATCAGAGTTATTATCAAGTGCTACCAGGGGATCCAACAGTAGCCTTTAAAGATGAAAAAGAAAAAAAAAAAAAGAATACAATTTCCGAAGAGAGACCAAAGGAAGCACATAGCTAAAACAAATAATTTTCTTTTGAGAGTTGCCATATAAACACTATACAGTAGGTGTTAAGTTTAATTTAATACAATAGATTAATGCAAATTAATTTAAAAATAAAACAGTCAGTGTGTGCAAAAAGATAAGCATTATCATCAGTATCATAATCACCATTATTTGTAAATTGTACTTTTTAATAATATAAAGCTACAAGTTATAGTGAACAATGGTGAGAGCTGATACCTCATTGTCCTAGGAGCCTAGGTTCAAATCTTTTCCCATTTTTTGTCTGTGTGGACTTTGTACACCTTCCTCATATCTGTAGTTTGTTCATGTATCCTGATTTCCTTGCAGTTTCCAAGGATTTTCTAGTAGATAATTATTTATACTTTAGGTAGAATATCATTGGTTTCTGAGAAGGTGCTCTGATATTAATTTGTAGGCTGCTTACTACAGCCATATGACTTTTATACTGATGTGAACATAGCACATGACTTCTGAGTCGGAGCATGTGCAGCTGCCAATGTTAGCCTTCTCTCCAACTCGACTGACAAGACCACATATGTAATAATGAAATCACTGATGAATAGTTCTAGCATTTTACTTTACAGTCAGCTTTACAAATTACAACAAATGTTTGAGGTTTCTGAAGCCAGATCATATGGTCTCTGCTGGTAAATTAAACAAGTCGAAATGCATGCACTGCTTGCTCACCTTGTGTTTAAATGATAATCGACTCTGTCAGACCAGATGTTTTCACAAAAGACATAGAAATTCTCTTTGCCAAAAAATTGTTTTTTTTTTCTTTTTATAGTAAGCTGTCTTGAAATGGGTGGCATGGTGGCGCAGTGGTAGCACTGCTGCCTCGCAGTAAGGACACCTGGGTTTGCTTCCCCGGTCCTCCCTGCGTAGAGTTTGCACGTTCTCCCTGTGTCTGCATGGGTTTTCTCTGGGTGCTGCGGTTTCCGCCCACAGTCCAAAGACATGCAGGTTGGGTGCATTGCCGATCCTAAATTGTCCCTAGTGTGTGCTTGATGTGTGGGTGTGTGTGTGTGTGTGTCCTGCTGTGGGCTGGCAACCTGCCCAGGGATCTGTTCCTGCCATGTGCCCTGTGTTGGCTGGGATTGGCTCCAGCAGACCCTTGTGACCCTGTGTTAGGATATAGCGGGTTGGAGAATGACTGGCTGTCTTGAAATAAATTAGAATCACTTCAACTACTGTTAGCCAGCTGTTATCAGAAAATAACAGAGAACAAGAGTGGCTGGCAGGGAACTGAGGAGAAGGGCTAAAAAAGATATTTTGACTCATATTGGAGCTGAACTAAAGGTGCAGGGATGTGCTCAAAATCCCCACAACACCAGATTGATTCAGGTGGGTTCATTAATTATATGTATTGTGGTGGATTGCCGGCATTTTACTCCGGCCCTCACCCCCAGGCCGCCAGGAGGCATGATCATGCCCCGAGTTCCAGCAGAGCATCATGGAATATGTAGTGTTTATACACAGCCCTGCTGGATACCTTGGGGGCAACCAGGTATCGCTGTAGGGGGGCTCGTAGGCTCTTATGTGCCCTATGACCCAGGAGTGCGTCACGGTCACGTGACAGGAAGAAACGACATGCTCGTTTCTTAAAGATTGAAGAAAAGGACTGTGTACCCTGACCCGGAAGGAATAAGGAACTGTGGACTGATTGGGCAGGAACACCTCCGGGTCAGGGGCTATAAAAGGACTATGGGCCAGTCCAGACACTGAGCTGAGCTGGGAGGTAGGAGGGCAAAGTGTCTGGGCGAGGAGGAAAGAGTATTGGTTTTGTGATTTATGAGTGTAGAGTGGAGAGTGCTTTGTGCACTGTATAATAATAAAAATAATAATTGTTATACTTTCACCTGGTGTTCAGAGTGGTACCTGAGGGTGTTAGAGGTGGACCATGCCTCTATCTGCTACAGTATGTATACATTTTAATGACTATTGACAATAAACGTTTACTTGTCAGATTTTAACTTTAATCTGGTATACATTACCAAAAAAACAGTTTACTATTTACATAAACAATAATATGATAGAATATGGATAGTTATAGTAGGCTTTTACTTGCACATAATACTGAAACAGAACTATAGATAGAACCTACTGCATTGAAGAAGTGGCTGACGAATGGGGACTTATGCTATATAACAGGGCTTAGCACAAGGATGTAGATTCAAGACTTGCCACCAATCAACATGTAACTGGTGCAGCGTATAACTCTTTATAATGATGTCAGAAATATTCAGTGTTTGGCCGCTGAGTGCGAATTTAAGAGAAGGGGGAGAGTAACAGAGTAAGAGAAACCTGCTTCCCCAAATCAGGAAGATGGAAGAAGGATCTTGCTATCGAATATACCACTAGGTATAGTATGCCTAAAGTCTGGTTAATCAGTCTGCAGAAAGGCATTGTGCTGAAAGTCTGAGTATATGTTTTATAATACTGTACAACTGCTTTGGTGACTCCTGAATTATTTTTTCTCCAAGCCATCATGGCAAATTTTCACATTCTTACCATTGAGGGACCTGTTCATAAAAAGTTTGTTCCCCATGGGCAGACTGTTAATCAGAAACAATATATTGACTGTTTCTCTATTTACAGGAACACATCAGGAAAAAAAAAACATCCAGAAAGGTGGCACACCCAAAACGCATTGGTGGCACCAAGACAACGCATTACCAGTTAGAGCATATGACCAAAAAACAATGCTGCTTGGGACTACTTTTTGTTTCCTGAAATTAAAAGAGGGATGTTTTACTAAATTCAACACATAGGTCACATCATACACACATGATATGCACCCTTACTTATTCTTCATGTGCAAAGTGTATACGGTGATTCATTTTAAAACACTGGCAATATATTGGGATAAAATTCAGTATTTTCTCAACCTCTACAGTTTGCTTTTTCGCACTGTTGTAATTTAAAAGATCTTTTATTTAGAAATCTGATAACTTCTTTCCCAGCATCAGGTGCAAATAAAAACTTGTGCAAACTAACCTTGGAAACTACCCTATGTATATTAAAGGGTAATATAATAAAAGTGTTAATATTATACCAAATTACTAAATTTGTTATTATGTCCTTGTGCATAGGGAATACAATATTTTACATCTAGTACAGGATAGCTGAATACAAAGGTAACATCAGGATTCAATCAACTAAACATCTGGTTTTAAGTCACTTTAAAATAACAAATCACTCCATCTTAGACTTAAAATATACTATTTTGCAAATTGTCAGACCTTACCTCTGATGGGGTAACCTCTATAACTAACATCTATGTCATGAAGCCTTGTGGGCCCATAAAGTTTTACTCCATTGGTCAAGTCATCGGACCTTTCAATATACAGTATCTTTAAAATATATACAACCTTGTACTTCCGGGTCAACAGGTCTTTTAATTAGTCTTTTTTGACCAAGTTAGTTTAGTAATGTTCTTGTAGATGCCAATTTATGATTATAGCATGTTTGTACAATCTCAATAATATGTAAATATTGCATATATTGTTTTATTAAAGTGATATACTGTTTATAATAAAGCTAATTTTACAAGTGTTTTGTGACAATTGCATCTGATCACAGGCCTGCTGAGTTAGGTAAGCCTCCAGCAGCCTTTATTATTAGCCATACTTAGTAGACTCAGTAGTTATAACCTTCATATAACTTTTCTCATTGTTTGATTTTCTTTTCACAATTATTACAGTGCAATAAGAAACATACTGTTTAATAGCTGATATCCTTCAACACGTTATTGACTTTACATTATAATGGAACGGTTACTTAATACTGCATCCATTTTCTAAACCACATATTACTATGTATATATTTTATTTAGTGAAAATAAACACCCACATGATGAAGTTTCAAAATGTATTGGTGGCTATTTTCTCATTCATTCATAAAGGACTTTGAAATACAATTTGATCACCTTTAAGTGACATCTTCAATTTTCATGTTGAGAATCGATTCAGCCTTGTTCTTCAGACTTTTTCTTATTTTTGTTAAAAATCTGGTCTTATATTCAGTTTTTTGGTAATCATTTTGTGTATTTTCTAGTTTTTTTGGGTTCAGCTTTCATTTAATTATTTGTTTTCTGTAAAAAAGTGTCCTCATTATTTAATTTTAATTTGTGCTTTAATTTGTTTGTACAGTTTAATCATATTATTTTCCTTCCAGCTATGTTTTTCTACTTTTTTTTTTTAAATAATTGCATGTTTTTTATAATTTGCTATCTATATTATTGGATATTTTTCTCTATGTGATAAGATTTTATTTTTTTCTTAAGCTTAACATTTTGTTTGTTTGTTTTTTTAACCATTTCTTCTTTATACTGTAATTAAACTATGTGACTGAACAATTTGTTGGTGATTCTTTTTCATTTCTTTTGATTATTTACTTTATTTGATTTATATGTATTTCATTTGGTTTTGGTTAGCTGGTCCAAAACTTGTCACTGTGAACAATAATCTGTGGGCTTCCTTATCTTTACGATTTTCTTTATATATTTTTTTCACAAATTTTGCTTCAGTCAGTTTCTTTAATATGTTCCATATATTGTAGCAGGTCAAGGGATGACTCTAGACAAGACTAAAAATGATCAGAGTGCCAACCAGATAAAACCGCATTAAATACACTGCCAGAAAAAATAAATGAAATTCCTAACTGAACGCAACACATGGTGGTACTGCAAGGATTAGCAAGTGGCCGTCATGTGGATAGCTCCAAGTCATTTTTGTGACCTTCCTCATAGCTAGTCAGGTCTGAATTGAGACCACCTCTCCAACGAGCATCACTCATTTATACCGGCTAGACAGGAAGGGGCGGGGCTTCTTTACCTCTGTTGCCCTCAAGGTGCAGTTACTCAAAGTTTGGGAGAGAAAAAGGAGACAAAACTGTCAGCGACAGCGACAACTCTCATCCTGGTGTGGTACCACATACCTTAAGTGAGTCCAGAAGGCAATCCTTTGACGCACATGTGTAGATAAATAGATATAATTGGTGTACAATATTTTTTGCTAATTAAATTATATGTTTTTACTAGTCATTTTGTGGTGTTTTGAAGATTTAGCATTGGTTTTCTTAAGACTTATTTACTGTATATTATACTTGAATAGTTTAAGATTTTATCAATATTATTAAGTAATTTGCTTAAGTATTTGTTTTTTATACTGTGACTTACAAACAATGTTGTATTATTTAATGTTTTTTGTACATTAATTTAATAAAACATGCAGTCTGCACAGTTTAAAGATATCTTTTCTATTCCTCTGTTTTTGTCATAAAATGCAGTGTTAATAAGTTTATAGTTTTTTTGAAAGACTAAAAAATAAAAATAGATAATCCATCTTTTTTGATTTCATTGGGGATCAACTGTGTCCATTTCGTCATTGACCATTTGTTATTCCTTGAGTGTCTCATGTTTCATTTTATTTCTCAATGGTAGTCTTGGCAACTCGTCGCGTTTGTTGCTTCAGGCTGCAGCAGACATTTTAATCTCTGTATCACAAAGCATTTCCACCTTCAAAAAGATAAGGCAACGGCCTAAGACATTTAATTTTTTGTAATTATCTTTCTGTATAACAACAAATAACACCTGCCATCTATCCAGTTTTATAAGGAAACTAAATGTAATCATAGTCTTTGCAGTCTTTAGCACACAACTAAACAGGAGTGTTCCTGATGCAAAAAAATTCTCATTTCCTCATCCATTCTTTAAAGCTACTTTTTGATGTTTGAGCGTCATATAAAGTTTAAAACTGCAACATTTACAAGCATAGAAACAGACCTGAATATATCACCAGTTCACCTCGGCACAAGCTTACCTAATTCCATAACTGATCAGCTAAATGTGAGCTGACGTTTTAACCACATCAGTAACAAATTGTTGATTTTGTGTGAGCACTGACCTGTATACTTACAAAAGCCACCAGGAGATGAGCATCTGGAACTCAATATATCTGAGAAAGATGTACAGAAGAGGATGTTGTTCATGTGTAGTAGCTACATATCCTGTGATTCACAATTCAGAAATTTATGCAATAGAAATTTAGATCTGCAGTCACACAACTGCTGAGACTATCATTTGATTCCTGGATCATTTACTGCCTATATCCGCATTCTCTTTTTGTATATACTGAGTATTCCACTTTCCATCCACATCACAGACCTTAGAGGGAATGAAAACAAGGGTGGCCTGGTAGGGCTGATGGGGTAGGAGCATGTGAGTGTCCCCTGTGAATGAATGATATCTCATCTTGGATTGTTTTGTCAAAGATAAGCTATGCTTTTCATAATACTATGATGGACAAAAATGGAGAAAGTAGGTGCAAAAACTGAATAGATGTTTGGATGGATATATCTCTATGTGATGATTTCACCACAGGGGAAAATACTGAAACACTTCAGTAGAAACATACAATCTTCTAACATCTCAGATGAATTCTTGACCTAGGCTAGGATCAGGCAAATGTGGTGATTCTTTTCTAGGTTACAATTGAAATGCCTGTTTTAGAGGATTATGGACAATTCTGAGAATGAACTATCTTGAATGTACAGAAAACAAATACAAGTTGTACTACACTAATATTGATTGAAGACATAAAATCATATACATGTAACATACTGTATAATCCATTTTCTCCACCAGTGAAACATTTTTGTACTTTATATGTTTAATCCCTGAAATAGACAGGGTCTTTCATCCCTGTGAGAATTATTAAAATTAGGATCACTCTACTCTCTCTGTGTCTGCTGTTTTGCCCCATGGCAAATTTGAATCATCCATATTCATGAGACGACATGTCTAGAAAGTCAGAGCAGATGTGGTATCCTTTTTAACTCAGCACCAACATAATGTTTTCAGTCATATCCTGAACTAGAAAGGATTTCAATTACACTCAGCACAGGTTTAAGATGGCGTTATTGCATACTGTGAATTATAATTAGTGGCCTAGAAAGGACTTTGGTTTGTGTCATTGGCCAGGAGTGGCTGAAGTTCAGCTTATGATGAATAAATCGTCACTGACACTCAGGTCTAATACAAGACCCTCAGTGTTTTCTCTTGAAACCCCATAGTGTCTGCTGGTTATTGTTCAAACCATATTCATAATTAGTAGCCATCTACACTGTATACTCAGAAAGCTATTTACAAAATTTATAGAACCACCATTAGATTGTGGTATTAGCCTTTATTAACTTTCTCCCATATTTCATCTCAGTCACTTGCTATATTACTGAGTCTGTAACTGCTTCCATTTTTCCTTAACCATCAGCTAGTTAACAGTGAGGGGTAAAATATTAGGCAGCCAGCAGGACAGTAGCTAACTCATTGCTTTGTGTGTTGATCACAGAGTAGCTATTTGAATAAAATATCTAAAAATAAATACAAGACAAAGAATATTTGGGGAGATGATGGATACTAATCATCTACAGTTCACAAAGCATTGTGCTACTTTCTTGAGAAAAATAGAACTTACAGAAGTGACACAACGGGGACAGAAAAAGTTGCCTAATCCCTTTAGCAGCAAGAATTAATAAACTGAGTTGAAAGAAAATTCATAGCCACTACTGTCTTTTAGGAAAACAGTTTGGAACCCAAAGTGTAGCTGAAGTTAAGTTAAGCTATTGCTTGCTTATCTCAGTTTCTTTTTAGGGACCAAATTTTCCATGGCTGATAACTTGCTGCAATTCTGGAGTAAATGAGAAGTACTACTTCAGTTTGGCAGTCTTGGCTTAAGAGGACCTCAATAAATGGACTAAAGAAAATAGCTTTCCATAATAGCCATGAAGAATGAGCTTTCACGGATTTTTTTTTCAGAAAATCTTTTTTCTTAATTTTGGTAAGGAATGTTACAGAAAATAATCAGGCACTACAGTAAATCTCTGAACCCTGCAAGGTAGATCTAACAGCAAACTGACACCTGGTAAGTTAGAATAGCTAAAGGGTTATAGAGTTAAAAAATATGAAGGATGTAACTCCAGTAGCAACATCTTCCTCCAGGTGTATTCTATTATTACAATTTAAGGGAAAACATTCAAAATAAATGTGCAGTAATTCTACAAGCAGGTAAATAAAGATTTGATGGAAAAAAAAGTTCATTCAGTACACAAGCCTTACATTTCATAAAAGGCATGTTCTGTGGGATCTGTATTCCCATCAACATCAGTACAAAGATTCAAACAAAAGTGAAGTATATCTTATCTTAAAACTACTGTACATATAAATAGTATTACAAGAAATTAGTCTGAGCATGAAAGAGCTCTTTCGATAATGTTTCGATATGACTGCTTGAGAAGCTGGTTGAGTTCAAATGTGATTTAAATGTAATTTACTAATAAATAAAAGATGCCCTTTGGGCATTATATGAAAATATATCTTGATTCAGTCACAGTCTAAAAAAAGAAAAATGTTTAGGTGTGTTGAGTTTATGAGTAAAGGATAACTGCAGCATGGTCAGTGTTTCCCAGAATTTGGAACATGCACAACATCCATCTATTTAATCAGCCCACGTCTATTGTCATACTGCATTTTTAAGGCATTGTTTCGCATTGTTTGTACTTCATATTTATTAATACACATTCAATAAGTGCACTAATCTTATGAAAATACTCCATAAGCTTCCTTGAGCTGAAATCAATGAGGAATCCTATACATCATAAAATTCATGTTCGAGTCTCTGTGCACCATTTCGTTGAATGGCCAGGTGTCCATAAGCTGCATTGCTTAAAGTATAAGCAACTCTCTGTTAAAGAACTCTTCATTAAGTCATCCAAGGAGCTTGTGGGGGTCTTAACCAGGCCTTGGTTACTGCACTGGGTAACACCAACCCTAGTGATGCCACTTGGCTGATATACTGTATAAAGTCACTTACTCCCCCTCATGGAGAGAAAATCAGTGGAAAACATTAGGCAAATACTTTAAATCTGTAAACACCATGGCCAATTGTTTTATTAGTGCCACTGCCCATTCCTGGAAGAAATGTAGCCAAATTATTGCCACACAAGTAACATGTTTTGTGGCATTGTTTAAAATTAGATATTTGTTATTAATAGATTTACCAAACTATAAATAAAATTTCTTGCGCCCTGTGTTGGCTGGGATTGGCTCCAGCAGACCCACGTGACCCTGTAGTTAGGATATATGGTTGGATAATGGATGGATGGCTGGATAAATAAAATTAAAGACAGATTTGTACCAGCAGGTGCTTTAACAGAGGTGTTGGAGGTAACAGATTTTGCATACAAAAAAGCAGGCCTATTTGCTACAGATTTTACATAAAAGACAGACTAAATAGACTTAGAAATATCCATCCAACCTGGGGGCGATGGTTGTCTGTAATAAAAGAAACCCATTTGATGGAAAATATTACCTTTTTATTGAGATTGCATATGGAATATTTCAGTGAAAAATGGAAGCTGCTTATACAGATGGTTGGAAGGAATATGGGATAAATTAGCATAACTTAAATTCTGAAATAAAAGAGTAATAACAACCACAGGTATCAAAACAGTTCCCTCCAAAGTTAAAAGGTTTGATTGAAATGTCAAAAATTACAAACTTAATCATGAGGAAAGGACAGAAATAGTACAGAGTAATACAGATATATATAAAAAATAATCAAAATTAAAAGTAACCAAGTTGGTGGAAGTATAGAAGACCTAATGGATTTAGTTTCAGCCCCAATATAGTAATAATCTTAACAAGAACTGCTGCATAAAATATAACAGTCATTGTAGCTATGTATTTCCAGATTGCCAAAATTGATCAGCTACTTATTTGGCAAGGTACACGTAACAAAAGAAATTTCTAAGTCCAATAAATTTTGTTTTAAAATATTTTAGTGAAACTTAAAAAAGGAACCAAGCACAAAAATCAGAAAAAGTTATTATACACGCAGAATAAAAGGCAAAAAAAGGTTTCTCCTAAGTTTCATTACAATCTTAGCTTTCTCATGTTACATTTCAAGTGCTTTCCATACTTAAAAGTTGTATTACTTCTTTATGGCGAACTTGCATATTCTTTAATTCAGTACATTCAGTACTTTCTATAAAAATGATATGGTTTGATACTGTTTGCCCTCCATGGCTTACCAACTGCAAGGTAAATCACAAGCTGAAGTCATCTCTAGTCAGATTGACAAGAAATACTGTAATTAGTGCACACATCTCAGATTTATTGGTACTGCGACAATTTAAAGTTACCAAACAAACTGCATGTCTTTGGGTCTGTAGTAACAAGATTCTGACAATGCAAACAGAGAAATAACATTAAATCTCTACACAACGACTCATTCTTCTGTTCTTCAGTATTTTTATTAATTGTGAGTTAGATGTCAAAATAACATCAAAAATCTTCATTTTACCTTTTAATGTTGTAAATAGATGAATGTCTCTTTACCTTGGTGAGCTGAGCACCACATATGCACTTTGCAATCTTTGTTTGCTTCCTGGATCCTCCCTGCGTGGAGTTTGCATGTTCTCTCCATGTCTGCGTCAGTTTCCTCCGGGTACTCTGGTTTCCTCCCACAGTCCAAAGACAAAGAGGTTAGGTGCATTGGCGATTCTAAATTGTCCATAGTGTGTGCTTGGTGTGTGGGTGTGTGTGTTTTTGTGTGCCCTGTGGTTTGCTGGCACCCTGCCCGGGGTTTGTTTCCTGCCTTGTGCCTTGTGATGGCTGGGATTGGCTCCAGCAGACCTCCGTGACCCTGTATTTAGGATATAGTGGGTTGGATAATGGAAGGATGGATGATTTGAATAGAAATGTAAGTAAGTTTGCAGATGATACCACGATAAATGAATTGTCAGATAATCTGGAATCTGTTAAATCATTACAGAAGGACTTGGACAGCATACAGGCCTGAGCAGATTTGTGGCAGATGAAATTTAATATCAGTAAACATAAGGTATTACACATAGGAAGTAAAAATGTTAGGTTTGAATACACAATGGGAGATCTGAAAATCGAGAGTACACCTTATGAGAAGGATTTAGGAGTCATAGTGGACTCAAAGCTATCGACTTCCAGACAGTGTTCAGAAGCCATTAAGAAGACTAACAGAATGTTAGGTTATATAGGACGATCTGTGGAGTACAAGTCCAAGGAGGTTATGCTCAACCTTTATAATGCACTGGTGAGGCCTCATCTTGAGTACTGTGTGCAGTTTTGGTCTCCAGGCTACAAAAAGGACATAGCAGCGCTAGAAAAGGTCCAGAGAAGAGCGACTAGGCTCATTCCAGGGCTACAGGGGAAGAATTATGATGAAAGATTAAAAGAGCTGAGCATTTTCAGTTTTAGCAAAAATAGATTAATAGACATGATTTAAGTGTTATTTTAAAATTAGTTTATCAAGAACACGGGGATACAGTTGGAAACTTGTTAAGGGTAAATTTCATTGAAACATTAGGAAGTTTTTCTTTACACAGAGAACCATAGATACTTGGAATAAGCTACCAAGTAGTGTGGTAAACAGTAAGACTTTACTGACTTTCAAAACTAGACTTGATGTTTTCTTAGAAGAATTAAATGGTTAGGATTGGCAAGATTTGTTAGCTGAATGGCCTGTTCTTGTCTGTGTTCTCATTCTCGTATTTTTGTTTTAGTGGTATTACACATTTACTGTAGGTCTATACATTTTAATATTCATATGTGTTTGTACTAACTAATTCTCATTTAATTTGATTCTAGTTACATTGGACAAGTGCCTTGTGTTAGCCATAAGCCAACCAGAAAAAGCAAAACTATAAAATGACCCCGTCATTGGACAGACTGCTAAGTACTTAAACTGAGAACGAGCCTGGTTAGATCCGACTGTGTATTGTTGACAGTCCAGTGCTTATGTCTTTTAGCATTTTCACTTTTACACTTAAGTTTAAGAACCACATTTTTTTATTTAATTTTCCTCACAGAACACTTCATGTCACTTTGTCTGAACTATATTCAGCCATTGATATTGGTTTTAACATAGTATCTTTTTCTGC
Organism: Polypterus senegalus; assembly: GCF_016835505.1. Lineage (NCBI taxonomy): Eukaryota > Metazoa > Chordata > Cladistia > Polypteriformes > Polypteridae > Polypterus > Polypterus senegalus. Next base: position 221,756,598 of record NC_053155.1, on the reverse strand, counting down.
TGCTGGGTTACTATGTTATTATGGAATTTGTGCGGATTTGTTTTTGGTAATCTTTACACAACTGTGAGTCATCTACTGTGAAGTCCTACTAAAAAAATAAACTGAGTCGCAGGCACGTACAACCAATGTTCTCCTCATATAACAGCTGAATGGTTATCTAAAGCAAATTAAAACAAATTGTGGTTGAGTTCCTCCAAGTTCTCCTGTTTAATGGGGTGTTGTTCCTTGTTCCTTGTCCTTCAGCTTCCAAGTTTCATTTACTTATCTAAATACACCAAAAATTATCAAGACTTATTCACAGCATCTATAAAGATGATGCATGTGTAGGATTACAATTATATCAATTGTTACACTCTTTAATACATTCTAATTAATTCTATTCAAACAAAGAGCTGAATAACAAGTAATTCTGCCAGTAAAGATAAGACAGGTGTATTTGAATTATTTAGTTGTTCACCAATTATATCATTAGCTGCTCTTCATTTTAAAGTACTTTTACATCCCAGACAACAAAGCCTTGAAAGATCTAATTTTTCATGTTTAATTCTTTACTTTTTGCTAAATGCAAAAACTGAACATGTAGCCTGGCTGTCCTCAGACATTTCTGTCTAAATCTGACATAATGGTTTTACAAAGCAGTAGCACTTCTGTGGTTTCATTAAGTTTGAAATGATGTCGACTACAGGGGAACATATTGGGTCATATTCCACTCTGCCTCACTCGGAGTTCCAACTCAAAGTTTGTACAATGACCGATTTTCTTATATATACTCAGCAAAAAAAGAAACGTCCTCTGACTTAAACTGTTTTTACTTTCAGTAAACTTAATGTGTAAATATTTGTATGAACACTAAAAGAGTCAACACCATAAGACATAAACTAAAAATGTTTCACAATGTGTCCCTGAATGAAGGGAGGCTCAAAATCAAAAGTACCAGTCAGTATCTGGTGTGGCCACCAGCTGCTTGAAGTACTGCAGTGCATCTCCTCCTCATGGACTGGACCAGATTTGTCAGTTCTTGCTGTGAGATGTTACCCCACTCTTCCACCAAGGCACCTGCAAGTTCCTGGACATTTCTGGGGGGAATGGCCCTAGCCCTCACCCTGCGATCCAACAGGTCCCAGACGTGCTCAATGGGATTGAGATCCGGGCTCTTCCACTGCGAGGATGATCAGCTGTCCTTCCTGTCTCCCTGTAGCGCGGTCTTAGGCGTCTCACAGTGCGGACATGGCAATTTATTGCCCTAGCCACATCAGCAGTCCTCATGCCTCCCTGCAGCATGCCTAATGCACGTTCACGCAGATGAGCAGGGACCCTGGGCATCTTTCTTTGGGTGTTTTTCACAGTCGGTAGACAAGTCTCTTTAGTGTCCTGCGTTTTTAGAACTGTGACCTTAAATGCCTACTTTCTGTAAGCTGTTAAGGTCTTAACAACCATTCCACAGGTGCATGTTAATTAATTGATTATGGTTAATTGAACATGCATGGAAAACATTGTTTAAACCCTTTACAATGAAGATCTGTAAAGTTATTTGGATTTTTAAAACATTATTGTTGAAATACACAGTCCTGGAAAAAGGAACGTTTCTTTTTTTGCTGAGTATATTTGAAAGAAGCACCTTGGGATAGTGTATAATGAATACAATTCCTAAGTCATGTTTTGTTATTTCCTAGGAAAAACCTAAACATCATTACATTGCTAAACCTTCTTAATTTGATTGAAACAGCAGGCAGGCCCACTCATGTACAACCCACTCTTAAAATTTCATAAGGTCAATTTAGAATTTATAATTGTTCTAACATGCATGTCTTTGGGATGCTGGAAGAAAAAAACTTTAAAAACATGTATAGTACATGAAGACTGTGATGTTGGTTGAATCACATGAACTCCCCTTTAATTAAAAAAATGACAGATTTAATAATAGTAAGGTAACTCTGTATTAACATTTTTCCCCACAACAAAAATCACACCAAGGGTCTAAACATTTGTAGACTGAAATAATTGGGATACCTTCAGCATGAGGAAACCAGTTAGTAGCAATCCAGATGGTGCACTGAAATGATGTCGCAGTTGAGTCAGTGAGTGGTACTTGATTTGTATTGCAATACTCTGCATCAGAATCCAAAGTTTGGTCATGGTCTTGTGACCATTTTCGACTTCTTCGCTATGTTTCTTTTAATGGAACAGGTGAACTGTGAGGATAAATAATCAGGCAAAAACTACTTAGAATATTATATCACACTTGCAATACTTAGCAAGATATATCAACTTTAAAACAAATGCCAAAATATCTCTAAATTTTAAAGTGTTTGGTCATGCTGCTCTTAACTAAAAAATACACTAACAAACTACAACCATTGTGCAGTGATGGAAGGGTGGCATCAGTAGGCATCTGACAAAGAAAAAATATTTAAGGTTATTCTCAAGCTCAAAAAAATAGAAAAGAAGGTTAGAGACTGAATGATTTGGTTACTGTCATCCCCAAGTATGACATAATGTCTTAATAGACAAAAGTACACCTAAAAATCCAATATAGCTGAAACATTGATTGCATAACCAGTATTTCTATTTTCCAAATTTACTTCCTTTATTTCATTATATAATTTACTAAAAATTACATTGGGATGTAAAGTACTGATTAGGTATATACTGTATAGAGCAATATTGTATTTTTTTTGTGTTGTAAAACTTTTCTTTGATCAGAAATACAGCGTATCTCTGAGAATTCTGTAAACTTCAGGGCTCAAAACAAATACTTTTATTGTTCTGCCACTGAAAGAAGATTATTTAGTTCAATGTTGCCAGCATGTAATTCATCATACATCAATCAAGAATAAAACAAAAAAAGTTCAAGGAGATATTATGACAGAGTTAAAGTGAGCACATTACGTAAGAGAAGTGTGTTGATGTCACCATTACCACACAGAAGGACAATAGCAGTAGCTTTTAGTATCATTTTCTTGGTTAGCTAATATAACACTTATTGAAGCACAACTTCCATTTGACCCAACTTCATTGTGTGCTCCTTTCTTTTCTTGTATTCCCAGAGCAGGTGGCATTTTAGCTTGAAATGAGCTTTTGAGATAGATCATGGACTCGAGAATGTGCCTGGTGTTAGTAAGTATGCTGGCTGCAATGAGCTGGTGCCACATCCAGAGTTCGGCCCTGCCTTGTGTCTTCATGCTGCAAGCAAAGGCTCAGGCCCTTGACATGCTGTTTTGAAATAAGCAGATTCTAAAAGAAGATTGTTTTATTTTAAATGTTGCTACATATTCATGCTACTTGGTAAGTTTATAGACTTTCTAATGTATGGCTGATTCATTTACTGATGCTTTTAGCTTCATGCATAATGATTTCATTAACAGTATTACAGCTGCATTATAATGTGTTTGTTATACTTATTTGTGTCAAATGTAATACCACTGCGGCTGTTTTCCACATAGTCTTTCATTGTTCATGGGAACGTTCACCTCTTTATGTCACACTTTGCTTTGTAGATGGAATAATCTCTGAACTGAAAGCAAGAGAAAACATATTTTTATTTCTAATTCTTTGAATAACATTTTTGCTGTGTTTGTTTTAAATTGGTACCATTTTTTATTTACTACCATGGCTTAAATCACTTCTGTGCTGCTATTTTGGGCAACTTGATTCTCTTAAGTAGCTAAATGGTGTCAATTTAGTTTTCTTTAGTAACTTTATCATTTTATATAGTAGGTGGCCCCTGCCTTTATAATGTTTATTCTGCCAAAAAAAAAATACTTTTATTATGCCTTGTTCCCAAATTTTTGAACATCCGTGCACCGCTGGTATCATGTTGTCCACATCTTTATGTGATGGTGTAGTGCAGGGATCTCAAACTCCTTTCCTGGAGGGCCACAGTGGCTGCAGGTTTTCATTCTAACCCTTCTCTTAATTAGTGACCTGTTTTTGCTGCTAATTATCTTCTTTTGAATCCATTTTAATCAACTTGCTCTTGAAGACGCAGACCCAATAATTGTTTCTTTTTCCTTAATTAGCAGCCAAACAATAATGAGACACAAAATGAGCCAAAACATCCATCCATCCATTATCTAACCCACTTTATCCTAACTACAGGGTCAGGGGGGTCTGCTGGAGCCAATCCCAGCCAACACAGGGCACAAGGCAGGAAACAAAGCCTGGGCAGGGTGCCAGCCCACCGCAGGGCACACACACACCAAGCACACACTATGGACAATTTAGGATCGTCAATGCACCTAACCTGCATGTCTTTGGACTGTGGGAGGAAACCAGAGCACCCGGAGGAAACCCACACAGACACGGGGAGAACATGCAAACTCCATGCAGTGAGGACCCGTGAAGAGATCCCAGGTCTCCTAACTGCGAGGCAGCAGTGCTACCCACTGCACCACCGTTCCGCCCGAGCCAAAGCATGACCAACAATAATGTAAAGAAAAAATCAACAATTTTGAAAATGTATGCTATTGCACAATGACAGCAGCAACAAGCCATGGAATTAAAGAATAGGTTTAATTAACAACAAGACTCAGCACCTAGTTAAGCAACTTGTTGAAGTGAAATTGGTTGGAGTTTGAGGCCCTGATTTAGTTGGTCTTCTGTTGGCTCACCCACTTTAATACAATGCAATACAATACAGTTTATTTTTGTATAGCCCAAAATCACACAAGAAGTGCCACAATGGGCTTTAATAGGCCCTGCCGTATGACAGCCCCTCAGCCTTGACTCTCTAAAAGACAAGGAAAAACCCCCAAAAAAACCCTTGTAGGGGAAGAAATTGGAAGAAACCTTGGGAAAGGCAGTTCAAAAAGAGACCCCTTTTGAGGTAGGATGGGGGTGCTGTGGGTATCAAAAAGAAGGGGGTCAATACAATGCAATACACAGAATAAAACACAAGTAATACTCAATACAATATACTAGTAAAATAAAAATATTACAAGTACAGAGCAGAATTTAACAGTAGATGATATTACATAATATGATTTGGATTTGTTTTGTGGACCTCAGCCGTCAAGCTCCTCCCCCTATTGGCCATTCCACAGCTGAGTCAGCGCTGGGCCAGCCAATCTGATTTAAGGACCCCTCTACACGATGATTCCTGCGATCCTCCATCAGAGATGACTTTACCTTAGGCAGGCAAAACAATTTGGCATTAGGAAAGTAGCACCACCTGCCACATTTGAGTACCAAGAAGAGAAACAGAATAGGTGAGGGTTAGTAACAAATTATAACTATCATATAACTTATGTTTTAGTGCTAATAACTAACAACAGAGAAAGAGCAGTCTATACAGTTAATCAGCAGCTCTAGTCACATTTCATTTCTGTTTGGGTGCCATTTATGGAAAGAAATGAAGTAATTCAGAGCAACGATAAAGAAATTCAGGGGAGGAAATCTTAAAAATCAAGTCAAATAAAATTAATTCAAAAGTTAATTAGAAGCAAAAGCAGGTCACTAATTTAGAAAAGGGTTAGAATGAAAACCTGCAGCCACAGGGGCTCTCCAGGACTGCATTGTGAGATCGCTGGTGTAGTGTACTCTCTTTTTGACATTGATCCAGTTTTCTTGCAAGGCTTTTCTTTGAAGTCCACCTTGCTTATCTCAAAATGAAAAAAAAAAAAATTCAATGGCATAAAAGAATTGTTTTTTAATTATCAGTTATCAGCTTTTAATTATCAGTTTATTGTGTACTAAACAATCATGTCTCAATGTCAAGATTCATATTCAGAAGGGACGACGATTTGTTTCAAGAAATTTATTATACAAACAGACATCACAAAGCTTATTGTGTTCTCACACTCTGCTCTCTCCTTTCTTCCTGCACTGCACAGAAAAAAAAAGTCTGGCAGTTGTTATTACATTGCAAGTCCCTGCTGGATCGATGCAAAATGTTATGATCGACACCCAAAAAGAAGTCAGTTTTTCTTTGCTCACTGAGGCAATTCGGGTATGAAATCAGTAGTAGTGGACGTACTATACATGCACCAGAGAGTCAGTTTACAAAATCATTGATGCAAGGCGAGTGATACAAATCTTTAATAGTTACAGTATTTTGTTTCCTGTATTTCACACAAAAGGCACATGCTAGCCTTTTTCTTGCCGAGAACATCTGGGAACACACAATTGGACTGTAAAACTGTAATAATTTCACTTTTTTAACACATTGACTGCTGGACAATTTATTACCAGAACACCACAACACTGGTCTATGATAAGTCATGGACTGTATCAAAATTCATAATAAAATGTAAATAAAGAAAGCAAAACTCTGAAAATGTAAATAAAGCCAATAAAAAATATACATAAACTATTAATTACTTCTGCAGTGGGTTGGCACCCTGCCCAGGATTGGTTCCTGCCGTGTGCCCTGTGTTGGCTGGGATTGGCTCCAGCAGACCCCCGTGACCCTATATTCGGATTCAGCGGGTTAGATAATGGATGGGTGGATGGATATTAATTACTTTATTTTCAAAAGATTCATTACTAAATGTCTATATTTGAATGATAGTTCTAGAAGCAAGGTACCACGTAGAGGGCCGGCTTAGGTGGAAATGTGATGAAAACATAAGTTTCTTTAGGCTGCCCATGCTTGTTACACGCAACACATTTGGTAGGTGGTGACAGTTTGTGTTCAGTGGGTGGCAGAATGTCCATGTAGTGCTGTCCCAACAGTCATGAAAAATTGGACACCTTGTGATAAAGAAATACTTTTGGGGCAGCATTGGTACCAGAGCCTATTAGTTCTATCTTATCCAATTGATTATCACCATCTCAATCGCTGTCATTAAAATCGAAATATTCCTCTTGCAATAGATCTTGTAGCTTTCAAAAAAACATCAGCAGCTTTATAACTTTTTCATGACGACATAACTTCAGGCTGTCTATTTATAACACTGCTCTCCAAAAACAGTTGCCACAAGTGAAAAACAAAATTCTATGGTTAGAATATATTAAGTATTAAGTAAGTATTAAGTAATTGAGACACAGCAGCAGAGATTGCCAACAAGCTGCATACTGAGGTACAGGTTATATCATACATTGCACCTTGACAGACTCAATGAACAAGTATACGAGTTAACTCATACCTTGCATTCAAAGTGTTAAGAGCTTGTTCACCCTTGTATAATGGCCCCGTTTAATTGTTGAATTTGGAAAATTATTGTAACTAAATTGGTAGAACTAATTGTAGTTGAAAATGATGCTGTGTTAAGGTTTATTAATAAACTTTTAAATTAAAGACAACATTTTCTTTAAGGAGAAAATCAACCTGGACAGGAACTGATTTGATTTGCTACAGTTTCTCTCTTTGGGGAATAGTGATACTAATTTTTTACCTGAACTGTCTGTAATGGATTATAAGAGTTAGGGCAGTGTTTTGTCATGGCATATATCACATATGATCTGAGTCTTCAGGGAATATGGAATTTAAAGCAGGAGGCTGTAATGTTCATAACTACTGATACGTGCTCGGTTCGGCAAATGTGGCCTGAACAAATGTAGCTTAATGCTTTAATTTGAAGGACGGAATCCAAGCTGTCCACTTATTTTCTAATATCTTTACATTAATTCAGCTATTTATCTTTGAATGTGTTCATTAGACCTAGGGTGCTCAAGTATGGTCCTGGAGGGCCACAGAGGGTTGCAGATTTATATTTGAAGCCAATTGCAGAAGCCAATCCTTGGCAACAACAGAACTTGTTTAATTTAATGGCTTGAAAGTGTTTCCCTTTCGTTGATGTCAGGTCCTTCCTATGTTGTATATTTTTCTTTTTAATAAAATACACATATATCACCCTAATAATTTGTGGGTCAATGCAGATTAGCAATTCTCAGTCCTTCTCTTTTTCTCTTCCATTTCATTGAAAATTTTTATTAAAAAGATCCTTCACGATAATCACAAACAGGTGTGCATTGGACCAATAAATTAAAACAGAGAGTGCAACTCTTTAGCACTAAAATAAGCAATTAAGCGCTGAGAATCGCAACAAGCAAGTTAACAAAAATGAAGCTTAAAAATGTTACTTGAGTGGCAGCAGCAATACCTGGCTTCTAATTATTTGCTGAACCTCAGTAGTCTTGCACTAGACATTTAATTTCATTGGCCAATATTTTTAGCAGAATATTGTCAAATGCATTGTTTGTCAAAAGGAGGCAGTTACGATTTCACATGGACACATAGACCACTTATTGTATTAAAAAGGTTTTGCCAATGGAAAAAAACACCAGAACAAAGCAGTTTCACCCACTGACATTTTCTACACTGTTAATGTGCAGAAGTGGAAGTAATCTTTATTACAAATACTGTATCTCTTGTAACTCCTTAAAATGCTGAATTATTCTACCTCTCTCTTTCTTGTTATTTACTTACTTTTATTCAAATGCACCACTGCTACAATTGTACTTTTTCATGAAAGCATTAGCTGGTCCAGCTACTCCTTCATAATTATTTTCTTTTCTCTTTAGTTTAACATTCAGAATAGAAATTAACTGAAAATGACTGTATGATTATTCTTAAAGAGCAAACATTCCACCAAAATCCTTCTAGACACTGCATTGAAACAAAAACTATCCATCCATCCATTATCCATTCCACTATATCCTAACTACAGGGTCAAGGGAGTCTGCTGGAGCCAATCCCAGCCAACACAGGGTGCAAGGCAAGGAACAAATCCCGGGCAGGAAGCCATCCCACTGCAGAACAAAAACTAATATTTAGTGTATTCTGTTATACTTAAATGGGAAGGTCAAACTAAGAAAAAACTAATCCCAACTCAAGTAAGGCCAATAGTATATGTTTATTAAAGAACTAAACAATTAAGAATTGATCAGATTTACAGATCTAAAACAAAATAAGTAATAATTATAAAGAAACATTTAAATAATTAAACTTTAAACTTGTTCTTTTATAATGCAGAGTTTTTGTGAAATGATTCAGGAGCAAAAGATAAAGTCATGAAGTGGGCAAAAAATATTTATCAATGGATCTATCAACCATCACTTGTGCACCATATCACTAAACTAAAATTGTACTCAAAATCGAAAACTAGGAATTTTATGCCAGGAACACTAATACACTGCAATCACAAAAAAAAATGTCATTCTGATGATAATCTAGGCATCACGGTGGTGCAGTGGTACTGCTGCTCCCTCGCAGTAAGTAGACCTGGGTTCGCTTCCATGTTCTTCCCATGTCTGCGTGGGTTTCCTCCGGGTGCTCCTGTTTCCTCCCACAGTCCAAAGACATGCAGGTTAGGTGCATTGGATATCCTAAATTGTCCCTAGTGTGTGCTTGGTGTGTGTGTGTGTGTGTGTGCCCTGTGGTGGGCTGGTGCCCTGCCCGGGATTTGTTCCTGCCTTGTGCCCTGTGCTGGCTAGGATTAGCTCCAGCAGACCTCAGTGATCATGTGTTAGGATATAGTGGGTTGGAAAATGACTGACTGACTGATAATCTAGAACAACCAAATAGTGCATGGTGCTGATCTTTATATCATCATATCGGTGACTTCATGTGCCGCACATTTCCAGTCTACACAACATAATGGCAGTAGTAAAGAACCAACTGCAAAAATCACATTATCTTCATTATCAATGAAGAACAACAAGGCTGAAAAAAAAAATGAAATAAATTGATTCTACATATTAAAAAAAAACTTAAAGGGGACAAAAATTGTTCTTAAGAAACCAAAAGTTAAGGCAAAAAAAAAAATTAAAGGAATATCTCATAACACAAAATGGGCTGATGATCACATGTAGAGCTAACTAACACCATAACAAAATGAAAATGGCCAGCCAAGTCTTAAACAGACGTCTCAGGTAACTGCGGTTCTACTTTTTGCAACACATGATAGCATTGATTAATAATTATGATAGAGAATGGTGACAAATACAAAGTATAAGTTAAAACAAATCAAAGCAAGGGAATGTGGAAAAATGACAAAAAAGTATGAAAACACAGTAGTGAAGACAGGACATGACTGAAATCCTGACACACCACTTTACACTAATTTACATCATTTAGTGTTTCACCAGAGCACTGATGAGTGCAAAGTTGCAATTTGTTAGCGTAAGCCTCTTGCAGTATGCAACATTACTAATTATACAAACTACTAGGTTCAGCATTTTCTTTGAAATGATCTGCATTCATAAATATTCTGTTTATTTTTCTTTTCTTTTTTTGTTTTTTCAGTTTCTAAATTACAATATTTTTCTAAGAGTTCAAACTGTGGTCTCTTAAATGCAATAATTAATCACAGCCAAGACCAACATACACTATCAGTGCACAACAATATACAAAACTCACTTACTACCAATAAAAGATCATTTATTGTAAATGGTAATTACTGATGAATACATCTAATTTTACTGCATAATTTTAACTGAGTAAGTGCTGTCTACATCTAATGGCATCCAATGGAGCAGTATGTTGCATTATTGTAATATCCATTGTTATGTTACTGTAAAGAAGCCTGTACATTTTGGCAAAAGCAAGCAGTTCATTGCTGTATATACAATACAAAGGCATTCAAAAATGGCGTGTAGTGGAAAATTGTTTTATTGTAACTGGGTTTAGGTCAAATAAACTAATGCTGACACTTTCAAACTAACCATAATGATAATTATCTCCCTCAGTATGCTGAATTATATTTTTGGTTTCATTTAATATGGAAATTCTTTTCAGGAAAAAAAATCACTATTAGGTGTTAAAAAATCAAGAGAATTTGTAAATACTTTTTGTAGCTTTGTACATGAACTACTACAGAAAATCAAATGAGAGTGAAATTAATAGACATGCCAAGAAACTAGGGAGCTGAATATATTAATGTTTTTTAGGGAAAATAGATGATTATTTATAATTTGTAGGAGACCTCTCACTTAAAGTAAGCCAGATATCAACACAACTGATCTAATGCTAAGTTCAGTGGTAGAAAATGTGGTGAAATGACTGCTAATGAAGAAGAAATGCATGAATTAACAGTATGATTAACACAGCATAGCTCTGTGAATAATGTGGGACATGTTGAGAACAAAAGACAAATTTAGGGTTGTTAGTAGTATTTTTAGCAAGCTAGGTGAACAGTCAAGTAAATAAAATATAATAATGGAATTGTAGGAGGAATTACAAGTAGAAGAAATTACAAGTAGAAGGTTACAGTTGGGTGGAACTGACCAGGATCAGTGAAATCTACTGTAGGGTCAGCTCTTGCAGACATGGACATAGAACCTATTTAGAAACGCAGATGTATCTATACACATCTTTGGGATACGGAAGAGAAACCAGAAAACCCAGAGAAAACTCCCTTGTACAAATGGGAAATGCCAAAATTGAGAGAGGTTCAAACCCAAGAAGAAGGATCTATGAGAATATAATATATTTATCAGGATCCTAACAACAGAGCATTTCAATATGTTGTACCTACATGGCAGACTACATGGTCAAGTGTAGTGGGTCTCAAGTTCAGTCCTATGGCTATTGAGTCATTTTTTCTTTTAATTTATATCACATTACATCACTTAATTAGTTGGCCTTTTTTGCTCATATTAAAAAGACTTCCATATTTTGCCAAAGTGAAATATACTTTCAAATCCTTTTTTGCAAGTTTGCATTTTCAATTATTTTTTTCTATACATATTCCTCCTTTATTTGCATTCAGATACTAAGAAGACACAAAGAGTGGTGCAGATACTGGAACAAATATTGACTTGTCTAGAAGAACGGGTACTCTACTTTACTGTTCTATCCACATTAGTTAGCAACAGCTTAAAAAAACAGACCATTTAAAAAATAAATAAGGAAAAGATTCATCTTGGTGTTAACATATAAATACTTGATATATTTCTATAAAATTTACCAATCCCCTTTGCAAATTCAAAACTGACTAAAAATGCACAAACTGGGAACCCTTAATTAAGGTTTATTCTCAGTTACTGTAAAGAAGATGGATGGCGCAGAAATCTGCAACCTGTGTTACCCAAGTAATGCACTTTAGCACCTCTGGATGTGTGTCCAGTATACTGGCCTTTATACCACATTGTCTTGTTCAGTTGTTGCATCTGACAACTTTCCCAAAACAGGAATGCAATAGTTATAAGATGTTCTAATGAGATTGACTTCAAAAGAAGATCAGGTTTGAGCCAGGATCCACCTGTTTCACCCTCTTTTAGAGGTCTTTCAACTTAACATCATAGTTGAAAGACCTCTAAAAGAGGGTGCAACAGGTGGATCCTGGCTCAAACCTGATCTTCTTTCATTACAGTGACTTCAAAATATCTACTGCTCATACTAAAATAAGATATTATATAGTCTATAAATGGCAAGATGTTCTCAAATCAAAATAATACTTTAAAGTCATCTTACTGTAAAGTAATTCCTAATTACAAAAATAGGAAACTGCTTAGTCGTGCCATATTCAGTCTCCAGGCAGCTAAATTCAATTTAGTTTTGCCAAGAGGCTAAAGTCTATCCTAGTAGCACTAGGTGCAAGGCAGGAAACAGCCCTGGAGAGAATGCAAGTTCATCTCAGGGTCCACTTATGCATACACTCACATTCATATTCCTGCAGGGATTAATTTGGAATAACTAGCCTAACCTAACCTGCACATATTTGGTTGGAGAAAAAACAGATTATACAGTGAAAGGCCTATACAGTTGCAGAAAAAATATGCAAACTCTACATAAGCAATTGATGGGCCAGGGTTGGCTCGGAAACAGTAATACTAATGTCTCTGCTACTGTATCACCTTCAAAATTGGATAAACAGTAGGTTGTCACCCCAATAACAAAAGGAAGTCGCCATTCACTACATGACAGTTCAGAAATGTTCTTAAAAAAGAATATATTTGTATTCAAATGGTTCAGAAATGTTCTTAAAAAAAGAGTATATTTGTATTCAAGTGGTGTTGTGTCCCAGTGACAACACAATTGCCATATACTGTATTATTACTTTAACACCAGCAACCACTTAATCAATGGCTAATTAAAACACATAAAATAACTCTTTGATCAGGGCCAGACTTCAAGTGTAGTCAAGTCAAGTTTATTGTCACATGGACCTTTACTTGCACATTCAATTAAGAGCATCTCATTGAGCAAATCATTTAATTTGAAAAAATATCTACAGTTGGACCACCAACATTCTACCAGTTGAATGTTTCATATTTTCTGTAAGCTAAAGCCAGCTTGCAAAACAGTCCTGCAAAATGCTGAATATCCCTTTGTTTAGTTATTAGAGAACATACCATACAAAAACACATGAACAATCACTTCTGATTTGATTAGGTTGTAATTGCACTGTGATTGCCTTTTTGTGATTGTTTCATTGTAGTGCAGTTTATAAAATCAATAAAAATGTTTATAAAAAATAAGTACAAGTCACTAAATTAAAAAGTTTGGGGGAGGATAGAAAAATAATGTATAGCTCTAGGCTTTTATCATTTTCAGTGATATTTCACAGATACACAAGACTATGCTCTAATTGGGAGTGTACTTAATGATGTCTGGACAACTAATTAGGCAGTAAGTTAAGTTAATTGACAAATTAAGCTGAAATTACAGCTTAAGGAACTAAAACTGGAGTTGCCTGAATCAGGTACTGCATTATGAAGAGAAGAAATGCATTTCTATGTGTTGGAAATTCAATATTAAGTTGCATACTTCCAGGCTAGGAACTATATATGCGCCAGCTCTACCTCTGTTCACCAGTCTGATTCATGGACTTGTGTCTGAAAAGACGTCAGCTATTGAAGTTGTTGCAATCTTGTCTTTTTTGCTCAGCAATATGCGAGACTTACCGGCTGGTACCCGAACCATTTATATCAGTGTTGTCTTTTTATTATAATATACTTAAAAAAAAGTAAAACATTGAACTTTAACTTAGACATAAGCTACAGAGTAATAAACTCACCATTATAGAAGACAAGTAGTTAGAGCGGCAGGAATACATCAAGAGAAGATTATACAAGAGAAGATTATAGTTCAGTCCATTGTTCTTCACACATGTGTGTAATGTTCATTTGTGCCAAAAGCAGCAGGGAGGTCATGGAGAAGTAGCACAGGCGAAAATGTACAATCAATATTTGCAATAAGGTCAATAGCTTAAAAATGAAAACTGTTTTTAATGCTGTAGTGGAGCAAGATTCTAGACTGCAAAGATTCCAATTATTTGTTGAAAGGAAACAATGCACAAAAGCTTAGCCTCAGGATGACAAATGAAGCTGGCTTGATCGGTATAAGTGAAAACTTCCCAAGCTCGAGGGAAGGAGAAGTAGACATGTGTAATGAAAAGAGCAAAGGAGCAACACACAGTACCACAAGATCAGAGGCTGGGAGAAATGGGCTGTGCAAATGGAAGAATTTAGAAACACATTACTATTTATATAATGAAAACACTTAAAAACAAAGATTTGTTTAAACAAACAAGAAGAAAAAACTTTTAAATTTATTAAGATATAAGGAACCAAGCAGCACCTGTTCATTAATTAATTGTTTAATTATGGTCAATAGAGAGAGAGAGAGATAGATAAAACTTTATTTGTCCCTAGGGGGAAGATTGGCTTTTTACAGAAGCACATTAAATAAATTGATAAATAAACAGATATATATATGGTCTAAGTACATACCAGAATGACTAAAAAAGAAAAAAAATAATAAAATCATTTACAATCACATTGAGGCATTATGCAGGAGCATTTTTAACACACTTCTGCTGAATACAACATTATTAGCTGAAACTTCTCAGTGTTAGTGAGTCAGAGAGGATGTGCAGCATTGTTAATAATGGTATTCAATTTTGTTTTAATTCTCTTCGCTACTACTTCTAGAGGGTATAGAGTGTATCCCATAAGTGACCTTGCCCTTTTAATTAATTTGTTGATTCGGTGGGTCTTTTTTCAAGTGTATGTTACCAGTCCAGCACATCACAGTGTGGAAAATTGCACTGGCCATCACAGAGGTATAGAAGATGTGAAGGATGTCACACAGTCTGCTAAGAAAAAGAGCCTACTTTACCCTTACTTATGTAGTTCGTCTGTGTTATGAGACCAGTCCCACCTGTCACTGATGTGGATTCCCAAATACTTGTAGCAGTGTACCACCTCCACATCCACTCCCTGCATAATGACCAGATATAGAAGCCCATTGGGGCAGCAAACATCAATAATCAATTAATTGTTTTTTCTAATGTTAAATTGTTGATACTCCTCTCTGCCTTAATAAACACAGTTAAAAAAACCGAAACCCCATTTAGCAGCATCCCTGAAGAAAATCAACATATTGAAGAGAGGAAGGTTAGTAATTGTTCATAATTATTGTATTAGTTGTATTTTTAAACAAATCACTAACAATTAGAGATTAGTGATTCTTCACCATTGACTTTAAAGCTGAAACTAAAGCAGCATTTCTTATAAAAACAGATTATTCCACAGTTTCGAGGCCTGTAACTAGAAGCTCAACCTCTACTGTTATTTTGTTAATCCTAGGAATATTTAATAGGCTGGCATCTGAGATCCTAATCCTCACCCTGGTTTGTAATGATAATTTCAATAGGTACTAAGAGCCTTTTCTATTTAAGTCTTTATTTGTAATTAATATATAAGCGAAAACTGGAAGCCAATGTCATGACTTTAGAATTGGAGTTATGTGGTCATACTTTCTAGTTCTTGTAATTGTTTTTGCAGCAGCATTTTGAATGAAATGAAAGCTTAATAGAGAACAGCCAATGAATAAGACATTGCAGTAGTTAATCGTATTAGAAATAAATGTAATGTTTAACTTCTCATTACCCACCTTATTTAGAAATTGTCTCAATCTTTCCAATATTTTTAAGCTAAAATACACAAGTTTTAGATAGCTTTTTATTGTGTGTTTTATAAGGTACTTGTATTAAAAGATAAAGCCTGACTTATGTGATTATTCAGTATAACTAACGTTTAGACCAACTGAATTAGAAAGTGACAGAATATTGTCTCAGTTTGTATTATCCACCTAATATATAATACCACTAACGGCACACTGCATGATAACGTGCAGTGAATACACTTAACTTGAGCATTCCCAGTTTTCATCCTCTTTCTCTGTACATTTAGCATTCTTTTGCTCAGAGGTTGATGTGCTTGCTGCTTCCTGAGCAGCTCTTCTTTTATCAACCCTAGCAGCATGCTGCTTCTCTTCTTTCGTTGGCATCTTTTCGCGTTAAAACTGATTAAGTTTGTGTTGCATTTAGTACTGTTTAGTAGTGTTTAATTTTCTACTTAAGCACCACAATCTACCTCAAGAATGATTAAAGATATGAAGAGGTAGGTGAAGTGACCGCGAAGGTGGTAGGGAATGAGAACGATGCACGTACACATATGCCGCATGGCCGCACTGCTGCGCGCTGCCGAGAGTTGATTCTACAATAAAATAAAAAGGAAAAGAGTAATAAAAATCATCACCTCGAAGTGGATAGTAGACGACACGTGGTATACGTGTACCAAATTTCAGGTCAATAGGTGAAATGGTTTGCGAGCTACAGGTGATTTAAAATCTTGGACAGACAAACGAACAGCCACGGCAGCATACAGTATTATATAAGAAGATTTGCTTTTTTTATATTTAGTGACAAGTAGTTATCATCCATCAATTATTTTAAATCACTGACACACCATTTGGCCTAAAATAAACATATTGTTGAGTATTGTCAGTTGTAAATTAAGCACAAAGGCAACATCAAGGTTTTCGGGATCCCCCATATATTGTACAGACTGGAATTCAAAACAGAACTAAGTATAACAAAGAGAAGGCTGTATCTACGGTCAGCGGAAGGAAATGATGGCATGAGTATGTGGCATTCTGGAACCATAAGTGACATCAGGAGGAGGTGGGATCTGGGAACCCAAACCGGAAGTGATGGTTAGGCTGAGGGTTTGTCTGTTGTTCTGCAGAGAGAGAGAGAAGAGAAAGAGTTAGAGGACAGTGTCAACCCCTGGTTCAGTGGGCAAATGCACTTTGTGTGTGGCAATGTATACGAGTGAAAACAAATGCTATGTTTCCTAATGATAGTTCAAAGCGGAAGCTTGCAAAATGAAAACAGTTAAAGTCTGAGTACAGATCCCTGTGGGACACTATATTTCACTTCTGAATAAAATAATGTAGTACTGTCAAAACATTTCTGTAAATGCTGAACTTAATTTGTTAAATATATCTAACCCACACAAGGACAACTCCTGAGAGTCATACTTAATTTAACAGTATGTGTATGCATGCGATGCCCTGGGCCCACATGACACATTCCTTTATTCTGTGACAGTAGTAGTCATAACTGAGGATGGACCAGTGCAAGTGAGATAACTGAGACTTAAAAATAATTGTATCATCAGACATTTAAACAAAAAATTAAAATTGTGCAAAACAATGCATTAAAACAAGTCAAAAATTGTTCACATAAGTAAAAAAAATCTGTATCAGTAAAAAAAAAAAGTGTCTTTGAGGTGTTCAAAACATAAAAAAACCCCAAATAAATAATAAATTCAAATAAATAAGAGCAGAAACATTGAGAAGTTAAACCCTTTGTGTGCTTTCTTGGCTCCCAGTC
This sequence comes from Polypterus senegalus, assembly GCF_016835505.1. Lineage (NCBI taxonomy): Eukaryota > Metazoa > Chordata > Cladistia > Polypteriformes > Polypteridae > Polypterus > Polypterus senegalus. Next base: position 221,739,031 of record NC_053155.1, on the reverse strand, counting down.
CTCGTCAGGGCTCAGGGAAACCTCTATGTTGCAGCCAGTTGAATCACTGATCCACCATGTGGATGTGAACTGCATCACACCTGGTTGCCACAGTTCTCAAGGTGCCCATCTGAATAAGAACTGCCCTGTCCAATGTTTCTTGTATCAGTATTTGAATGAAACTGGAGCTGTGTCAAGATGGGAGTTTCCTGCAAAGCAATCTTCAACCTCTTACACCCTCCTGGCATTCTGATGTCCATTGCCAAGGGACTTCCTTCTTTGTGAGATGGTGCAAAGGGACTGCAATATCTGCCATGTTTGGTATAAATTTATGATACCAACCCACCATTCCTAAAAAATGCTGCAGGCTTTTAACACTGGTGGGAGTTGGGTAGTCCCATGTGGAGATGGTCTTTTTGGAATCCACCTCCACCCCTCTAGCAGAAATTACATGTCCCAGGGAGGTCAATTGGGGTTGCATAAGGTGACATTTTATTATGTGTAAGGACTGTTTCCAACTATTTAAGATATTGACCCAGAGTTGGAGAAAAGACAATAATGTTGTCTATATACATGAAGCAAATTTTTTTTGGAGTAACACTTCAGTACTTGTTCCATTAGATGCTGAAATGTAGTACCCGAAACTTGTACAATTCATCAGGGGCTGTCATGTTCAGTAATTCTTGCCTCGCATTTCCGTTCATCCTACACTTACACAGAAACGAAACACACATTAAATGTATGTATTCTAAATTATATTAATATATTATTTACCTTACACAATTCCAAGCACCTCACACGCAGATAAACACACGAACTGGGAGATTGTTTTGACAGAGTTGAGCTCCACGGTGGGGGATGGGATAGCAGGCTGCTTGTGCTGATCGACACATTTGCAAAATAAAAGACACTGATGGAGATGTGCAAAGGAATTTAAGGTGGCCCAGGATTATGGGTTTTTTCGCAGGTTTCAGAGATTCAGATTCAGATAGTGTTAAATTAAAGAAAGTGAATGGTACACTAAGTCTGTAGTAAAGGAAAAACTCTAAGAAGTAATGCCATTGATGTGACATGATGGGATATGAAAATTCTAGCATACAGACAGTAAATCAGCCTATTATATTGAAGCTTTAAATGATTGAGACAGCTTGATCAAACATACAGTTCATCATTTGCAGAAAGATATTCTGTGGCCCAGGTTGTTACTCAAAATGGGTAGCTTGTAGAACATTCCTGCCTTTAGTGGAGCAATTGGGTGCATCAGGCTCCTCTTCTCACATTTTGTTAAGCTTCAAGAAATAGACCCTTCCAGCAGAGAGCTATAGATACTGTAGAAGAAATGAATTACCGTGCAATATAGTTGAAAGCAAGCAGCTTCGACAATAAATCTTGACATGAAAAATAAAGGGCTGTAATGGACCCAATCTTTTCTTATGAAACTTCTAGACCCTGTCCTACTGCCATAGATACCATAAAGCATGTTACAGGTTTTTTCATAATAATGCAATATAGATTAAAACTAGTCTGTATCTTAGACAAACCTTTAAATCAGTATTATGTATATTAATCAGTCTTTGTGCAGTCAATGGGAATTGAAATTATGGTGGAGAATAATCATTTGTAAATAGAGATCCAAATAAATTCCTGCACAAAGTTCACTTTTCATCTTAACCCCTTTATCCATTTCATTGTTGAAATCGCGCTTTGCAATAATGTTTTTTGACCGTGTTTCTTTATAATCTTTTTTGAGGTTAAAATGGTTTCTGTTTCACCAATTTAATATATTTTCTGTGTAAATCCCAGTATACGTTAAAGTAACAGGCCTATGTTTAAGCTCCCTTTCATTAATTAAGGCACTGGAATGGATCATAGTGAAGCAAACTGACACTCATATGATTTCTAAAAACCTCCTTAAACTTTGATAGTACAGTGAGTGCACTGGCTAAGGTTCTTAATGACCTTTCATTAACCTCTAACTGTGGAGCCATAAGCCTACTTGCTCTTCATGATGTAAGTGCTGAATTTAATCCTGCCCGCCTTTCAATAACGCTCAATCATGTGTAGTCTTACTTCTCCTTATATAGCACTGTCCTTGACTGGCTTAGATCTTAACTGAGTTATCAGCAAGATAACTCAGGGTCCAAATAAGTAATCTATGGGCCCTTTTACCCAAGCTATAAATATGTTCTTTCCCCTGGACAAAATTATATGTCAATGAGGGCCTCAATTCTTTCTCAGGATCTAATTTTCTGTATTCAAGTTCTGAAGGACCAGTTGCCTTCAAATTTCTTAAAATTATATGGTGATAAAACAGAGTTTCTGAAATTGCCAAATAAATCTTACCTGGCAAAATTGAATAGCATGGTGTTGGAAGTAGATGGTTGCTCTGTAAAGGCCACTACAGCACCTTGGAGTGATTTTTGACCCTTCAGTTATAGTTGATATGCACCTCACAAACATAGTTAAAACATTAACTTTTCATTCCTGCCACACTGCCAGATTAAAGCAGTCTTTAAAAATAGAAGACACTGACACTTTAGTCCATGTTCTTTTAACTTCACAGCTGGATTATTGAAATGCCCTGCTCGTTTGGCATAACAACACCAGTCTCATTAAATTTCAGCATATTCAATGTTTAGCTGTCAGGCCTTTTACACACAGAAGTTTCTAGTAACACATCACCCCTTACACTTAGAAACCTACCTATTAAAAATAAAAATCCTTTAGTAGATGCTGCTAATTACTTTGAAGGTGTTAAATGACCTTACTCCAGGCTGCCCTTTTGCTTTTCTCTATAAATATTCCCTGTTCATTTGTCTATACTCATCAGATTCAAGCAATTTATTACTCATCTGTAGGACTAGGAGATGGAAGGCAGGTGACTTTGCATTTCCTGAAGCAGCCATTTTTTTTGGTTTACTCTTTCTCATGAAAAAAAAATCCACTACATTTTTAAAATCCTGTCTTTTTGGCTGTTATTATAATTGAATCCTTTTCAGTTTTATGTGGGGACATATCTATCTTATTTATATTTTCCTCATTATTCTATTTTAACATTTGTTGCTGTTTATTTAACCTTATTGAAATAAAAGATACTAAACATATAGTTCCATGGAAAATGTTGGCCAGATTACACGTTGTATATAGTAAATACATCTTCAAACAAACAAACTAAACAATGGCATTTTAGGAATATATTAATGCACAGTTACAATTTATTTTGATGCAAAATATAAAAAATAAAAGAGTAAATGTGGCATTTGCTGATGGTGTAAGGTCTCAGAAGTTGTTAATGCAAGAATTGTCATTAGGAATTGTTAACCGGTGCCATATCCAGAGTCTAATACATTCTTTGACTCTTCAGTCATTGTGCGACACTTGGCAACCATTGGCTCTGAAATTTAATTGATGCCTACAAATCAGAGGAAGGCTGGCAATTTTCTGTCCGAAATGTCATTAAGAAATTCCAGTTAAGGGGAACCATGGAGGTCAAGATGAGATTTGGAAGACAAAGAACACTGAAAGATAGAATAGCTTAGATACTGTGCAGGAAGGCAAAGCAAAAACTCATATGACTCTACAAGCGACCAGGAGACAGGTTTAGCTGGAAAAAGACTTATATGGACTTGGCCTTCATGGAAGAGCCATCAGAAGAAAACTTTACTTGTGCTCTTATTACACAACACATGTTGGCATCACAACATCTGCATAAGTGCTGTGGGCAGATGAAGTTAAAATCAAACTCTTTGGCTACAACCATAAAATATTAGTTTGGAGAAAAGAAAGAAGCAGCAGCTGAAGAAAAAAAAAACACGTTGCCAACTGTTAAGCACAGGGTGGATGCATTATGTTTTGGGTTGTGCAGCAACTAATCACACAGTATAAATTGTACAAGTACGGGGCATAACAGGTTCCACTAAATATAAACAAATCCTCGAAGAGAATATCAGGGAGTCAAGTCAGAAAACTGTAGTTGAAAAAGGGATGGCTTCTAAAACAAAGACAACAATTCAAAACACACTTCAAATGTTATATAAAGTACCTCAAGAAAAACAAGGTGAAGTTTTTTGATTATCCCTCCTTTACAATCACTGAATGTCTGCAGGTAAATCTTAAATGTTTTCTGCATGCAAGACATTCCTATAATACCATATAATTGAAAGTGATCTTTAAAGAAGAATGGGGAAAATTTCCAAATTAAGAATCAAATACTCATAACTTTATTCAAAAAATGTTTGCAAGCTATGAGTTTTGTCAAAGGGGATATTACTAAGTTCATCATTTAAACCATAACATTGACATGAACATTTTCTTAACAATCTGTTTGCTGTCAAAGTTGTATTTACTATATTTTACATCTTGCCTGAGTTGCCTCGAAAGCTTGCATATTGCAATCTTTTGAGTTAGCCAATAATAGGTGTCATTTTGCTTAACTTCTCATTACATCCATAATGGCTAACAGTACAACACTCTAGTAGTATATTTTACTTCAAATTTCAACAAAACAGTAGTGTCTAAACATTAGGATGGAATTAGATTAGTTATGTTTTGTTATGTTACTGTACATTATAACATTGTCAGAGCCACTTATTTAAATTCAGAACTGGAGCCTATTCTAGCTGCAGTACATCAGGCACAAGGTAGTCACCAGTCAATCATGGAGTCCACATACATATGTGACAGGTGTCTGATCACACTTACAGGTAATCTAACCTGGACAACATTAAAATATCCGACTATGCCACCCAGTTTTATTAAGAGACTGGGAACTCTTGAAATTTACCGATAATAGTACACAGGTTTGTTTAAATTTGGCAGTGAGTAAATACACAATGAAAGACACAACAGTAAAAGTAACACTAACTGCTATTACACAAGACAATATAAAGTACACTTAAAAGATAAACGAACATAACAAAATCTAAAAATATCAGGAACAAATTTCCTTATTTTAAAAGGAAAACACACCGTCCACACTCTAAAAGTCAGTCAAAAACAAGAATTGGAGGATACAACCTCTAGTGGTGCAGAGTCAAGGTTGTACACTGTTACCCCAACAATTAATCGTCCAACTGTCCACTGATGCACTCTGTTCACCGGACACTCGTTTCCCAGCAGAAGTTTTGTCAAAACGTGGAATCCCTGTCAGCGTCTCCTCATTGTTCTTTTTTTTCACTCTGGGCTCCTTGTGTTCCTGTGATCTAGACACGCCTCATTTTCTTTGCTCAGTCCTTTCATTCAGCTTCCCTCTCTCGCTGGACCCACAAACGTCTCCTTGTGGAGCTGTCTCTTCCTCCCTTGGGGTAAGTGTTTCAGTCCGAGTCCCTCACGTCGCACCAGCCACGTACCCCAGTCTGCCAGCGAGCTCCTGTGCTCTCTGCGAGTATCTTGGCAGCGTTCTCAGTGGACCGTCCCTACTCTGCCTTCACCTGCCCAGAAGTGTAAATTTCCTTCAGTCCCTGCCGTTGTCAGTCCAGGACAATCAGTTTAAACAGTGGCACATCTAAATTTCCTGGGTTTAACAATTAATGAAAACACAAGTTAACAAAATGTATTGTTACCAACCATGAATGAGTACAGATATACTGATTAGAAACCAATATTGTCAGACATGTAATCTCCAAGTCAGGTAAATACAAACATCCTCCTGGGAAGGAGCAGGTCTGTTATCACAACTTTGTATTGTTTGTATAGTCAACCAGCCATAACTTCAAAGCGGTGACTTCTTTGCAAGACAGCAAATATCTACATCCTGCAGATAGCCATGACAACAATTAGTAACAGGATTGCCCAGGAAATCTAAAAAAGTCCCCCTCTGACACATACATCTCCTAAACAGGGTTAACTCGGAAATACCATTTAACACAACACACATGTCTTTTGAAATGGGGGAATTAAATATGTGAAGGAAAACATAAGGTCTAGGAACAATTTGTAGACTCCTAACTTGCAACGATCAAATGTAGGATGTGAACCTTGGACGCTTAATTTGTGAGGTGGTAATGCTAACCAGTGCATTAATATGCCAGTGATAACTACTGTAAATTCAATGTGTACTCTGAACATTGTGTAAGCCAACTAGTATAAAAATGAGTACCATTACTCTCCAGATTACAGTATCTAGTAATTGGATGATAAATTGGTGAATTACGTGTGGACATTTGTATTTGCCGAAATGAAAACAGCATGTGCTTTTTTCATAAGAAGACTATCCCGTGCATTCATCTCCTACATTTTATTTAAAGAAGGAGGCACTCATATAATTTTATTCTATATTATTATTTGTTTGTCTAAGATATCACAATCTTTACAAAATCTTGATGATAATTTCTCTTTGACAGAAAGGAACATGAGCTTGGTGATTTCACAGCTAGGCAACACTGCCATCATTTTCTAACTTTTCGTTAATTTTTAATTAGTTTTACCTTTACTGAGCACTGAAAATATTGATCTGTGGGTTTCTGATGGATATATGTGAGATTCAGATGAATCCTGTGCATGTCTTGATGTGTGGCAGCTATTCCATGATCTAACTTGACAGGCTACTTTGACAAGAACATAACTTTGCTTAGCTGCTCTGCTTGCTCAGTATTGAATATGTCAATGGCGATATTCCTCTTTGAAGCAGCATGAAATTTGTGCTTTTTGGTTGATTGAGGGATACACTGTGAGTTTATAAATGAGTTTGTGTAGCAATATACTGAGGTGAGGATGGAGAATCATTTGGTAAGGTAGTGATCAATGCAAAAAATGAATGGTTTGGTTAGAATGTTATCAGCACAGTGTGCAAGACAGTGGAATAATCAAGGAAATAATGGTATATTTATGGGTAATAAAATGTTATTTTTTTGTGCTAATTCAACATCCATTTATTTTTGGAAAACATTTTCATGAGTAGATAGTCACTGTGATACAGAAACTGTCCAAGAAATGAAAATAAATTAGGAAAATGATTACATCCCTGCTGCAAGTTAAAAAAAAAAAGAAAAGATAATGGCCAAGAAACATCTAATAAAAACAAAGTACTGTAGTCTGTCCACAATACAAATGTTTTACAGCATGACATAAAAATCATACAGATGTCCATGACAGCTTATGCCACACTTAAAAAAACTCATTAAATAATGAGTAGTACTACAGTAGACACCGCGAAGTTGCGGTTCAGAGTTCACAGCCTCAGTTATTCACAGATTTTTCCTTAGAACCTATCTAATAATTGTTAGTGGAAACTGAAAATATCCTCCGCAATTTTTATGGCTTTTATCATTGCAATACTGCACTGTAGAGAGACCAGGAAGCAACTGTATTGGAAAACGTGACTTGGGATGGTGAAAGTAGCCAACAGAATTTGAAACTGCAGCTCCCAGCAGTACCTGCAGTGGCTCTGATTGGTCTTCTGCTGAGGGTGCTGGGGCTGTTGGGGTCAAAGGATGTCAGGGCAGCTTATAAAAAGGGGCCTGGTGGCCAAAAGCAAAAAAAAAGTTTTTGTAATTTGTGTTACAAGTCCCTGCCTGCCTGCCTTCTGTTGGGTTACCCGTACTTATTTGTTTTGTCCTGGATCGTTTTGTGCGTCTGGATTGATTGCCATCTGCCTGTGTATATGAGGACTGTAAGTGGAGAACGCTCCTGAACCCGTCCACCTGTCTTAACAATTTCAGGAAATAGCGGCAGGACTATTTTAATATTCCCATTCAACGTGCGGATCTCTGGACTATCTATTTTCATCATTACATTCCATCCGTTGCCATTTTTCATGAACGTTTTTCATGATTTACTCTGTGTTTTGTTTGTGTTTTGTTGTATTTAACACTAGAATTACCAGAGCCTACGAAAAAACTCGTAATTCCGTCCCACCTTAAATCGCTTCTTAAATCCCTTCACACCTCTCCGCCAGCGTCCTTTGTCTTCTAAATGTGCTGATAAAGAGAAGCTTGGAGCAGCCGGCTATTCCATCCCCCCACCAATTTAGAACGTGCACGAACTTCAGCTTGATTGAGTATCTGGGAGTGAAGTGGAGTTTTAGAGTGGAAATAATAGATCGTTATTTGGAACACACGCATTTCATGTCTGTTCAGTTTCTACAGCAATCTGTGTCAACACATTGTTAAAACAGAAACGTTTTTTATATTCTAGTAGTAGATGACAAAATGTAGGCATAAACTATATAATGTATGAAGCTTGAAGTCCAAATAGCAAAGAAACATTTTCACAAGAATAACACAATTGCGCTTTTATTCAAAAACTAGCAGAATACCCGCGCTTCGCAGCGGAGAAGTAGTGTGTTAAAGAAGGTACGAAAAAGAAAAGGAAAAATTTGAAAAACAACGTAACTTGATTGTTAATGTAATTGTTTTGTCATTGATATGAGTGTTGTTCTCATATCTATCTATCTATATATATATGTTGTTCTCATATCTATCTATATATATATATATCTATTTATATATATATATATGTTGTTCTCATATCTATCTATATATATATATATCTCTATCTATCTATATATATATCTATCTATATATATATATATGTTGTTCTCATATCTATCTATATATATATATATCTCTATCTATCTATATATATATATATATATACCCGCGCTTGGCAGCGGAGAAGTAGTGTGTTAAAGAAGGAAAGAGAAAGAAAAGGAAACATTTTGAAAATAACGTAACATGATTGTCAATGTAATTGTTTTGTCACTGTTATGAGTGTCGCTGTGATATATATATATAGCAAAATACCCGCGCTTCAGCGATGTCATGTGTTAAAGAAGTTATGAAAAAGAAAAGGAAACATTTTAAAAATAATGTAACATGATTGTCAAAGTAATTGTTTTGTGTATTTGGCGGCAGCGTCACAAAGTTTTTTTCGTCTAGCTGCATCAGAAAATGTACCACAACGTCTGACACGCCTCCTTTTTAGTGTTTTCTCACAGCTTGGATTGCTGCTGTCATATATATAAACACACACACATACAAACACACACACACACACACACATACATACATATATATACACATACATATCTTCATATCTACATATCTATATACATATCTACATATACACATATATATATACATACCTATCTACATCATATATACACATACATACATACATACACACACACAAATTATATATATGTGTGTATGTGTGTGTGTGTGTGTGTGTGTATGTATGTATATATATATATATATATATATATATATAATGTAGATAGGGGTGTGTGTGTGTTTATATATATATATATATATTATATATATATATATATACACATACATACATATATATACACATACATATACTTGTGTGTATGTTTGTATGTGTCTATATGTGTGTGTATAGCTTTGGTCACTGAGTGCAAGGGAAAAATAATAAAATATAGTCTATAAGTTATTAAACAGTAAAACATTAACGTTTTAAGAAGTACAGGTACATTGAGCACTACTGGAGTGGTTTCAGGTAAACTACATTTTAAAGACTGTGTAACACAACAGGTAAGTAACTAACAGCAGCTAAAATGTATATGGATCATCTCTCGGTAGTAGATCCCTTTTGAAAGGCGCTACACGACGGCTGTGGTATAGAAATTACATTTTCTATGTGAACGTTCAAATTTGTGCCTCTGGTAATGTGCCTTACCGGCATTTAAAGAAAATTAGTTTTGTGTCCTCTGCAGTGTTAAGAGAGAAAGGCTTTGGTTTGGGATAAAAGGAAAAAGGTGTAAAGAAAGGAAAGTTGCCTTTTTCTTTTATATAGTATAGAGAGATGTGTTAAGCTGGCGTTATGATCGCCTTTTGGGGACAGTCGCGGTGGGTCTTGTGTAGACTGGTGAGACGTCCTGCCATTAATCAGCTGTGATGGCACTGTCAGTCCTCCACTCGTGTGCGTGTCTTCATAATCCGAGGTGATGACCTCATAATCGATATCGTGCAAAAGAAAGTGTGAATCGCCTTAATATTATTTTTCCGTGGTGTAGAAAAGGGGTCCCGTGTTTGCACTTGTCTGGGCTATAGCGCAGGGGAGGATGAAAAAATTAAAAGTGCTCACTTTGACTTAAGGCAGAAGCGCAGTCAGCGTCTCAAAGGCGGCACAGCTATGCTGCGCTGGCTGCTCGACTTTGCTGGGCAGGAGACCACAGTTTTGCAGACACGTTCATGATATCAAAAGTCTCAGCGCTCTTTGGAGGTCATTCATATATTATATATATAGCAAAATCCCCAGCCTCGCAGCGGAGAAGTAGTGTGTTAAAGAAGTAATGAAAAAGAAAAGGAAACATTTTAATAATAGCGTAACATGATTGACATTGTCATGAGTGTTGCTGTCATATATATGCCTGCCTAAATAAGTCACCCTCGCTTTGCTCTTACTTTATTTACCGTTCATTTAATCATGGCTATTGGCGGAAAAATTATAAAATGGAAGGAGGATGGCTTTACCAAAACAATTATTGATGGCGAATCGATTATTCATAAAGCTTGAATTGGTGATGTTTTTCTGTGTTAACCTCATATTTTTTCAGACTTCTTCTCAAACTAAGGTGGTGCGAGGGTAAAATGAATCGGGATGCGCTGATCAATGTAATCGTGTACAGTACCAGGAAATCATGCATTGACAAAAGCTCCCTTTGCTTGTAATGCAAAGTGTGATTAAATGCATTATTTTTAACGCGTTATGGAGCACATGCATCGAAGCTTCTCAGCTGTGCTTGTGCTAAGAAAAGGAAAGATTTTAAAAATAATGTAACACGATTGTCAATGTGACCTTTTGTAAGTAGTGCCTGGAGGATTCAGTGTGGAGAAACTCGAGAGATAGCGTGTGTATTAACTTGTGGATTTTTCTGTGAGTATTTGGTGGCAGTCTGACGAAGTTGCTTCGAAAGACGGCATTAGCCGCAGAGCTCAGCTCAGACCGAAATTAGATGAATGGGAGGGGAGATGATGACGTGACTCCCCACCGCCTTAACTGTCAATCCCCACAAACACAGTCTCTCGGAATTTGCATAAGCACACCCCTTCACCTACAATTTTAACTTAGTTACAAAGTGATCAAAACTCTCGTTTATATCCTGCGTCCTCTCATTAAACTTGTATCCCGCATTACCTGTGGGCATGTGAAACGCCAGCGGTAGCCTGTCTATGAACTTAATTTAAAGTTTAGGTTTACACCTTGCTTTCTTTCCGAGGCAGCAACACTCATGAATATGGTAGTATATGTCACTCGCTCGCTTCTTATTGTTTTTCGCTGCCTTCTCAATTATATAATGCATGTTTTCTTGAGCGCTTTTTGGAGGTCTTCCTGGTTTTCTAAGCACTGCGTTGACAATCAGTTCACGTGATTACGTGGGAGGCGTGATGATGTCACACGAAACTCCGCCCCCCACATCATTCCAGCTCAACTCCATTACAGTTAATGGAGAAAAATACCTTCCAGTTATGACCATTAGGCGTAGAATTTCGAAATGAAACCTGCCCAACTTTTGTAAGTAAGCTGTAAGGAATGAGCCTGCCAAATTTCAGCCTTCTACCTACACGGGAAGTTGGAGAATTAGTGATGAGTGAGTGAGTGAGTGAGTGAGGGCTTTGCCTTTTATTAGTATAGATATAACTGCAGAAACAAAAAGCCGCCTTAACATGCGACATTGACAGCAGTTTATTGCAACTGCCTCTGTGGTTCAATACACTCAGCCCCTGCTTGGGAATCAAGGGGTCACGAGTTCGATCCTGCGCCCCTCCATTTTGAGAAGTAAACTGCTCTTATTCTTACTGTTTTAGAATAAAAGCATACATTTGATTTCAGTCTGTAACAGCCGGTGCAATTTATGATCCTTGTAAAGGTTAGCTTTTTTTTTATTCACTTTTCATTCTCTCAGTCGCGTTCAGAATCAATCCATACAACCCCATCTGACACGGCTGTTTTCACTAAAGACGCGCTATAGCTCTGCAGTGTACCACGATGCATACTAACGCCAAACACCCCCATCCCCGGGTTCTGACACACAAACGCTGGCGAAGCTGCCTTCTTCGTATCTCACCGTCACTTGCTTTTCTTTTTATTCAGTTTTATTGAGTGTTCCTGCCAGTCCCCGCATGTTGCTGTATGCTTTTCTTTTGTACTCCAGGACATGCAGAGGAAAGAATGGTAAAGACCAGTAACTTCTGCGCTATATGCAATCATCAGAAGCTCCCCATCTGCCCGCGTCGTTCAAACACAGGAACATATATTGGTGTAAAAGTATAACAAAAGTGCACTTTTATTCAAGTGCACTTTTTCCATTGCCTTTTCCTGTAAGAAGCAATGTCTCTCTATGCTGTGGTTTCTATTACACACCTGAAAGAAAGAGACAATACATGTGAACATATCCAGCATACAGCAACATGCGGGGACTGGCAGGAACACTCAATAAAACTGAATAAAAAGAAAATCAAGTGACGGTGAGATACGAAGAAGGCAGCTTCGCCAGCGTCTGTGTGTCAGAACCGGTGGGGGTTAGTATGCATCGTGGTACAACGCAGAGCTATAGCGCGTCTGTATTCTGTTTCTTTTGTACTCCAGGGCACGCAGAGGAGAGAATAGTAAAGAGCAGTAAGTTCGGCACTATATGCAATCATCAGACACTCCCCATCTGCCCGTTGTTTTGTTATACTTTTCAATACTTTTTATACTGCTCAAACGGGCATGCTCAAAAAATACACGTGTAATGCCACGAAAAGTGCACGCAGACACTTCATTTCGCAAACAAAACAAGTGCACTTTTATTCAAAACTACCTGTATAACCGAAGAAAAAAGAAAGCAAGTTACAGTAGGCGATTGATACGACAGCTTGCATGGTGCAATGCTAAGAAGTGCAGATTTTCATTCCGTGCTATATAAAATCATCACATTCAAATATTAACAGTTCCCACACACCCAAGGACCGTCCTTCCTACATTTACGACCGTGTACTTGTTGCCGTGTACACACCTCTCTGTGCTATGGTTTCTATTACACTGAATGAGCACCTGACACTGTACTTTCTTCCCTGGGGAAGGTCCGCATCAGAGAATTTCCAGTTCCTGCATAAATTCACACCCGATCTGACGCTGTTCGTTTTCAAATAATATTGCATTAGTGCGATTATATTTTCACATATATTGTCTCTTTCTTTCAGGTGTGTAATAGAAACCACAGCATAGAGAGACATTGCTTCTTACAGGAAAAGGCGATGGAAAAAGTGCACTTGAATAAAAGTGCACTTTTGTTATACTTTTACACCAATATATGTTCCTGTGTTTGAACGACACGGGCAGATGGGGAGTGTCTGATGATTGCATATAGCGCCGAAGTTACTGGTCTTTACCATTCTTTCCTCTGCATGTCCTGGAGTACAAAAGAAAAGCATACAGCAACATGCGGGACTGGCAGGAACACTCAATAAAACTGAATAAAAGAAAAGCAAGTGACGGTGAGATACGAAGAAGGCAGCTTCGCCAGCGTTTGTGTGTCAGAACCCGGGGGGATGGGAGGGTGTTTGGCATTAGTATGCATCGTGGTACACTGCAGAGCTATAGCGCGTGTTAGTGAAAACAGCCGTGTCAGATGGGGTTGTATGGATTGATTCTGAACGCGACTGAGAGAATGAAAAGTGAATAAAAAAAAAGCTAACCTTTACAAGGATCATAAATTGCACTGGCTGTTACAGACTGAAATCAAATGTATGCTTTTATTCTAAAACAGTAAGAATAAGAGCAGTTTACTTCTCAAAACGGAGGGGCGCAGGATCAAACTCGTGACCTCTTGATTCCCAAGCTGGGGCTGAGTCTATTGAACCACGGAGGAAGTTACAGTAAGCTGGTGTCAATGTCGCATGTTAAGGCGGCTTTTGTTTCTGCAGTTATATTTTGAATAAAAGTGCAATTGTGTCATTCTTGTGAAAATGTTTCTTTGCTATTAGAACTTCAGGCTTCATACATTATATAGTTTATGCCTACATTTTGTCATCTACTACTAGAATATAAAAAACGTTTCTGTTTTAACAATTTGTTGACACAGATTACTGTAGAAACGGAACAGACATGAAATGCGTGTGTTCCAAATAACAATCTATTATTTCCACTCTAAAACTCCACTTCACTCCCAGATACTCAATCAAGGCATGAGCTGAGAGAAGTTCGTGCACGTTCTAAATTGGTGGGGGGATGGAATAGCCGGCTGCTCCTAGCTTCTCTTTATCAGCACATTTAGAAGACAAAGGACGCTGGCGGAGAGGTGTGAAGGGATTTAAGAAGCAGTTTAAGGTGGGATGGAATTACGAGTTTTTTCGTAGGCTCTGGTAATTCTAGTGTTAATGTGTAATCTCCTTAAGGGGAACAGGGGTGGTATCGTTTTTATTTATTTCATTTGTTTTCATTACATTCTTTATTTGCTGATTGATTACTGTTTTGCTCTGTTTTTGTCTCTGTTTGTGAGTGCATACGGGTCGGGTCAAGGCTGGGTGCGTCCCTGGAATCTCCACCATAAAAATAAATAAATCGCCGTCTTCTCGACGGTGTGAATCTTAGTGGCACTGGACTGCTACAGCATTATTCATTTCTCCTTGCTGCTGATTGACTGTCATGCATCCCTAGCTGAGTGTTCTTCAAAAAAACCCTCATAAAAACGCTGGTAGACTACCTTCACATTGCTCCCTTACTTGCTGGGCTTACTTACGGCTGCTATGTCGCGTGATATGCTTCTCGCGCAACACTACACATACTTAAAAGCCTGAACAGCACGTGTCCTTTTTGGCTGATTTCTTTGTTTCTCTGTCCTCCTCCTCCAGACATTCTCTGCTGCTGTTGCAGGTCTGCTCCCATTGTGCTCCCCTATGATGTTTGCCTATTCTTTTAATCGATAACTAACTGCATACTGAGTTTGTTTTACTTCTGAAAGAGACATATTTGTTTGAAGTGTTTGAATAAAGTTCCTGTCTCTACAATCTCCTGTGATTCTGTGCAACTCTGTGACTCCAAGCGTGACACCCTGCAGCACTGCAGCCTGACTGTCTCTGGGATTGAACCACTGCACTAAGACTAGCCTGCAAGCATCAGCACTTACCTATGTGTGCTTGCGTGCAGCCACTTCAAGTGCAGTTGGCTCGGTGATTTCATCCATGGTGTCAGTTAAACCTTGTACATATTGTTCCAGTAGTTTCTAAAATAGTTTTTAAAGTTCATTAGCAGTGTGTAAAATGATCATTGTTGCAGTATTTGTGGTGCTCTTTGCATGAAAAAAGTGTTCCATTAAAATTTAACTTTTTCTTTGTGAATTGTGACGTTTACTTAAAGTGCAGCAAAAAAGTATTTGGCGTCCTGGGATGCATTAACCCCTAAGTATGGGGCAGTTTAAGAGTTAAAGCCCCAAGATGCTGCCGAAAGGCCCTGCACCTTCTAAGGCTTCTAGCAATGAAAACGCGCATGCATGAATTACAGTACATATAGCGGTAACATCGGTATTTTACATTCTAACACTGCGGGAGACATAGCAGTACAGTACTGTGCAGTATACGGGTTTACCTTTACATTCTTTTCTTTAGGTAATGTATTAAGCTGAGTTTGAAATTAAATTAGTGTTTTGGGGGCATATATAGGGTTTAAACTATAATAATATGCATTTTTTTAACCACATCCAAAATTCGCGGTTTTTCACAATTTGCAGGTGCTCTAGGAACATAACCCCCACGAATTTTGGGGGTATACTATATTTTGTTGCATTACTATTTTCACAACTGTGATGTAATTAACCTTCAGCCAAAACTGTTTCACCTTATATGTTAGGTTCCATGTTTTTATTCGGCTAGTTTTGCAGATATTGTTTTTTTCCTTGTCACCTCATCTCCAGCAAATCCTAACTTAACTGTGTTAATTATGTGACCTTTGATTACTTCAAAATATAAATATGAAATTAAAAAATGAATCTTAAGTAGTAGACTTATATCAATATATCAGACTTAACTCTATATCTTACCTATGTACGATCAATGAAAGAAACTTTACAGTTATGTCATTGAAAGTGCAGGGAAAGTAAGAGGTCTGCCTTTTTTCTTTGAAAAGAAGGATATTCACAGCAGGTGAACATTTTATGAAGTTGAACTGCTATCCACCCACTCCAGGCAATCAACTCACCAACAAATCCTGATTACATCCATGGGAATTGTTCAGCTATACAAAGGGTAAAAATTAACCCAATCAAGTAAAACACTGTGAGAATTCCCACCATTGACTACGTATATCAACAGGTTGCCATTGTGAGATTCTGAATGTCCAGCAGTAACTGTTGATTTATTGTATCCCATTAATGTCAGCCTAGATATTGGAGCAGATACCTTATTTTATTTAGATTATTGCTTCCTTTAAAAGATGGATTTCCACAAAAAGAAAGAATTAATGAGTTTATGAGGAAAGTTAAACTTTACTTAAAATCATCTTAGAATAAAATTATAACCAGATATAAATTGAAATTATTCATAAGTGAAATAATAAACATTTACAGATGTTTCATTTTATTATTAATGTAGGAAAGAGTGTGATTTATCGTGCCCACCCAGAAGGACACAAATAAATGTTTGAAATGGAAAGATAAATTTTAACTTGCTTAATTACAGTTTTGCCTTTGCAATCCCAGTAATTAATCCAATAATTTGGCAATGCTCTTGCTTTATTTACCTTTCCCTTCTCTGTTGTAGGAAGGGTCTTGCAACACAGAGAGGTTAGCTGTTTACTTGCTATTCAGAGTTTTAATATATCTTGGTACAGCTAAATAGTTCAATCAATCAATCAACATTTATTTATATAACACATTTTCATACAAAAAATGTAGCTCAAAGTGCTTTACAAAATGAATAGAAAAATAGAAGACACAATAAAAAATAAACATAAGTCAACATTAATTAACATAGAATAAGTAAGGTCCGATGGCCAGGGTGGACAGAAAAAACCAAAAAAAAAACACCAAAAGCTGGAGAAAAAAAATAAAATCTGTAGGGATTCCAGACCACGAGACCACCGAGTCCCCTCTGGGCAATCTACCTAACATAAATCAAACAGTCCTCTTTGTATTTAGGGTTTTCATGGAAGGACCTGATGATGATGGTCACGTAGACTTCTGGCTTTCAGTCCATCAATGTTGGTGCATCATGATGCTTTGAGTAGGTGGTGGTGGCGCAGAAACCAGAAAAAGAAACAGAAGAGAGAGTTGGGGTCAGTACGAATTTTGGAGCCACTGTGAATAGTTATTATGAAGAATTGAACATACAGATTATCAGTATTAAGTTAAAGTGAAGTTATAAAAAGGCCATGTTAAACTAATGTGTTTTCAGCTGTTTTTTAAAGTGCTCCACTGTATTTGCCTGGCGAATTCCTATTGGCAGGCTATTCCAGATTTTAGGTGCATAGTTTTACAATACCAGTGGAGTTGTTCCCTTCTTGGTGTTTTGGGTTCAAGTGGATAATTAGAATGTATCGCAGTGCACTCTTTCTCTTTTCTGCATGATCCTTTGTTTGTAGTGTGCCGTGCTTTCCTCAGTCAGGCCCTTTAGTGTATTTTTCTGCAACTTTATAGGAAAAAGTGTAACTCTTTCTGGCACAAGAGTTTAGATGCTAAAGTTCCCTTCTTGATGTAAAGGCTGTTTCTTGGCCTTTTCAGTCCTCTGGTCCACAGCTTGTCTCGGCAGAGAAATTGTCAATTTCTGATGCACAAAGAGAAAGAGGTTTTCAGTTCTCTGCTCCCTAAATATAGAATGGCTCATAAGCTTTTAGTTTCAGCAAGCAAGTTTCAGAGGTTTTCAGTTATTTTGGAGAGTGAGAGCAGAGAGTTCCCTCATAGTTTCATTGAGAGAGCCAGAGGGAGTCCCCAGCATTCCTCAGATTGGATTAGTATAAGTAGTTTTAAGGGAATGTATAACTTCTTCTGTTGGGGTTAAAGTCACTTCCAGCTACAAAATCAGTGTGTCCTCATAGGCGAGTTCCTCTGTCCATCGGGGTTGTCATTTTTTGAATTAAAGCTCTTTGTTTTTGCTTCAGTTCATTCCATGTTTTCTGGCTCAAGAATTCTGCAGAGGAATCTCTGGAGAGGTGTCAGTGCAAGTTTAATTTATATCTTTTTTTATCAGATGAAGCACAGCCGGATTTTGGTACAAGCTGGAGTTCAGTCACTTAATTTGAAATGTAAATGGAGTTTCCATAACTGTGAAATCTGCTGCCTTATAGGCCTGGTGTGCCACTAAAGTCTCACAGAATGGGCAATGCCCAGTTTGTCCTACATTAATTTTAGTTTTTGAAGCAAGATGTTGAAGGTCTTCACTTTAAAATTAAGATACTATACATACAAATCATGCCATTCTTAGTGATAAAATCTCTTTGACATTCCCAAATGTTGCAAAAGAAATGCTTCATAGTCTAAAGTCTGAGCAGGTCATTTCCAAGGTCTTTATCTGGCACTGCCATCAAGATGGTTTGGAGTGTGCATTTAAATTACACAAGATAGTCCATCCATCCATTTTCTAGCCCGCTGAATCCGAATACAGGGTCACGGGGGTCTGCCGGAGCCAATCCCAGCCAACACAGGGCACAAGGCAGGAACCAATCCTGGGCAGGGTGCCAACCCACCGCAGACACAAGATAGTTCACAACATATTTCCTTACGCATGCTACATGAGTTTCTTTAAATAATCTGTCCTAGTCCCTATTCAATTATATAATCTGATGTTTGAGAATATTGATGAAAGTCAACAGAGACCATAAAAACAAGACCAAATCAGGAAATGCTGCCTTTGTTACATTATTAACATACTTTTGTATTTTGTTAATCTTTTTTTGTGCTGCTTTACCTATCGATGTACATGTGAGACCCGTGTAGTGGGAGTTGACAACATGCTGCACTCTGGACCCTTGTATTTAAAGAAACTGACTGGATTGATCTTAAGAGGGTTGGAAGACACATACAGTACATCCAAACATAAGTGGTGAAAAAAACAAGTGCTCTTTATTTACAGAAAAAAAAATATGAAAAGGTGCAAAAATGAAATTCCCAAAATCTAAATCAATAGAGTGTCACTAATTCAAATTCAATCAATTATGACACTCAAACAAAGAAAAACAAAAAGTAGCAAAATGGCAGTCAATAAATATATACTGTGAGCTGGAAGGCTGTTTGCACCCTTAGCTCTTGCTGAGCTTGCGGGTGATCTATCGTGTGGTACTTCACAGACCTAAAAGTCCAAACAGCACCTGTCTCTCTCTCTCTCTCTCTCTCTCTGACCTTCCCTGCTCCTGACGCGCACTTCTTTGAAGAGGAAGATATGTTTGCATTCTTTTAAATTGTGAGACGGAACTATCATCTCCGTCTTGTCAAGGAGTCCGCTTAAATCTTTTAAAAAGAGGTATATGTTTGTTTGCAGTGTATGAAATAAAGTTCCTGTCTTCACAATCTTCTGTGTTTCTGTGCAAATCTGTGACCCAAGCATGACAATACAACAAAAAAATAAATAGTCCTCCTCCGTTTCTCTTAGTAACAGAATCAGATAAGGGGGAAAAATATGACTGTATAAAAAAATGAATAAATGTTATATATAAAAACCAAAAAGAAAATTATCCTTCACTTTGCTCCCTACAAAGCAAAAATTATTCAGGGAGGAAGGATAAATCAAAAGACTATTTACAAGAAAAAAAAAACACTGTCTACACCTTCTTCACTATTCTAGGGTTTTGCCTTTTCCTCACGTATTCCCTTCACAATGCGGTTGCTGTGAAGGATGCCAGACACTCAACCCAGTCATGACAGATGACCTCTAGTGTCCATTCACTGGTTTTATATGTCAGTGGAGATTGTGGTGCACGATCACCATCAACATCTTACCATTTGTCCATTCACGTGGCACACAGCAACACTGCTCACGCTGCACTTCCACACCTCCCAGAACAGGCTTACTAAGTGCAGCATCAGCCAGTGTGCATCCTCTAAATGACTACAGTATACTGACTCGCTGTCTCTCCCTCGCATGGATGCACTCTCTGCAGTAAGTGCTTGAAGTTACTACATTCTTCTACCCAGACTTCGTTAAACCCCTACGACCTCTTATCTTAGTTGGCAACTCACCACACTCCTTTGCCAGTTCTCTTTTTCCACTGTAGCAAGGTGTGATGGGCAGTTGAGTTTGCTCACTGAGGCACTTAGCTTATCTCTTGTAGACCTCCAAGTATCGGATGTGAGTGTTAAGGGTCAGCAGGGCAAATTATACCCCAAAGCCAGGAGGTATCCAATTGTCAGAACCCAGACACTTAAATCTTACCCCATCTCAAATTCGTCAAGTATGGGGAACCCAATGGTATTCCACACTAATTCACCCCCACTGTTCAGGTACTTTCTATTTCAGAGTTGTGGTTGTGCAATAACTTCAACATACCAATGTAACCAGTCTTTTGATTTTTACTAGTAAAATCAAAAATATAAAGATTAAACCAATAACTAAAACATTTAGAAGCTTGTGTCCTAATCAATATCATAAAAACAAAATGTCAGAGTCACTTAACATCATTGGGTGTCACATAAATTGCTTCATCAAAGAAAAAAACAACACAAAAAGAAGAGAATAAAGTTTTCCTCATAGCATCATCTTAAGCGATAACTGCCCTAACACTGCAGTGGGTGGCTCTGCTGCCTTGCATTAAGGAGACCTGGGTTTGCTTCCCAGGTCTTCCCTGCATGGAGTTTGCATATTCTCCCTGTGTCTATGTGGGTTTCCTCCCACAGTCCAAAGACATGCAGGTTAGGTGCATTGCCGATTCTAAATTGTCCCTAGTGTTTGCTTGGTGTGTGGGGGTGTGTGTGTGCGCGCTGCGGTGGGCTGTTGCCCTGCCCAGAGTTTATTTCCTGCCTTGTGTTGGCTGGAATTGGCTCCAGCAGACTCCCATGACCTTGTAGTTAGGATATAGCGGGTTGGATAATGGATGGATGCCCTAACACAATGCACGCGCTTGCCGTCCAAAAGTCTGCAGCCAGGTGTCTTCACGTACACCCTCCTTCAGCACAGCATCTACAAGAAAACGCACACTGGGCAGCACTCTGTGTGTAGAATCCCACTGTTGTGCATCAATCCAATACACTACAAAAAAAGGGGCTACTCGCACTCTGTCTGGGCTGTGGATCCCCACCATGTGCCCAGACCCCATCACTTGTGCCTTATGGGATTAAGCCGAATGGGTCACTATTCTGCCATCACCTTGGAGTGCTGCAATTTCTCCTCTGTTCTCAGCAGACACCATTCTCCTGCATTCCTCCACAATGCACCTCCAAAATGGAAAGGGGATTCTGTAGCCAACAGCCAAACGATAATCACCCGTGCTCCCGTCAGTCTTTACGATGCTTTCCCCCCTTTTCTCTATTACCGCACCGTGTGTCTCTTCACACATTAAGGGCACAGCTGCACTGCTTAAGAACTTACAGCCCTACCCACAAACCATACATCTTTGGCCTAAAATCCACATCATTCGCCTTCCATAGGTGAATCCAACAGTCAGTCAAAACACTTACATGCAAATGTCCAGGTGTAGAAAATTAATGTGAATGAAAAAGAAAAATCTACAACAACAACATTTATTTATATAGCACATTTTCATACAAACAGTAGCTCAAAGTGCTTTACATAATAAAGAATAGAAAAATAAATGACACAATAAGAAAAACAAAATAAATCAACATTAATTAACATCGAATAAGAGTAAGGTCCAATGGCCAGGGGGGACAGAAAAAAAAAAAACTCCAGACAGCTGGAAAAAAAAATAAAATCTGTAGGGATTCCAGACCATGAGACCGCCCAGTCCCCTCTGGGCATTCTACCTAACATAAATGAAACAGTCCTCTTTGGATTTAGGGTTCTCACGGAAGGGCTTGATGATGATGGTCACGTAGAGTTCTGCCTTTTAATCCATCCATCATTGTTGGAGCATCATGAAGCTTTGAGTAGGTGGAGGTGGCGCAGGCCACCACCACAAAGAAACCGGAAAAAGAAACAGAAAAAGAGAGTAGGGGTAAGTATGGATTTTGGAGCCACCATGAATAGTAATGATAATTAATTGAATATACAGAGCATCAGGATTAAACTAAAATGAAGTTATGAGAAAGCCATGTTAAAGTAATGTGTTTTTAGCAGTGTTTTAAAGTGCTCTACTGTATCAGCCTGGTGAATTCCTATTGGCAGGCTATTCCAGATTTTAGGTGCATAGCAGCAGAAGGCCACCTCACCACTTCTTTTAAGTTTTGTTCTTGGAATTCTAAAGATACACTCATTTGAGGATCTAAGGTTACGATTTGGAATATAAGGTGTCAGACATTCCGATATATACGATGGGGCGAGATTATTTAAGGCTTTATAAACCATAAGCAGAATTTTAAAGTCAATCCTGAATGACACAGGTAACCAGTGTAGTGACATCAAAACTGGAGTAATGTGTTCAGATTTTCTTTTCCTAGTTAGGATTCTAGCAGCTGCATTCTGCACTTGTTGCAAACGATTTATGTCTTTTTTGGGTAGTCCTGAGAGGAGTGCATTACAGTAATCTAGTCGACTGAAAACAAATGCGTGAACTAATTTCTCAGCATCTTTCAGTGATATAAGAGGTCTAATTTTACTTATGTTTCTTAAGTGAAAAAATGTGATCTGATTAATATGCGATTTAAAATTCAGATTACAGTCAACAATTACCCCTAAGCTTTTTTACCTCCGTCATGACTTTTAATCCTAATGTATCCAGTTTATTTCTAATAGCCTCATTGTATCCATTATTGCCAATCACTAAGATTTCAGTTTTCTCTTTATTTAACTTGAGAAAGTTACTATTCATCCATTCTGAGATACAAGTCAGACATTCTGTTAGTGAATCAATAGAATCAGGGTCATCAGGAGCTATTGATAAGTACAGCTGTGTGTCATCAGCATAGCTGTGGTAGCTCACGTTGTGCCTCGAGATAATCTGACCTAACGGAAGCATGTAGATTGAGAAGAGCAGCGGACCCAGGATAGAGCCTTGTGGAACACCATATCGGATATCATGTGTCTTTGAGTTGTAATTACCACAACTAACAAAAAATTTTCTCCCTGTCAGGTAGGATTCAAACCAATTTAAGACCGTGCCAGAGAGGCCCACCCATTTCTAAGAATATTATGATCAATGGTGTCAAATGCAGCACTCAGATCTAAGAGGGTGAGAACAGATAAATGGCCTCTGTCTGCGTCGCAAATCATTTACTACTTTAACGAGTGCAGTTTCTGTGCTGTGATTTGTTCTAAAACCCAACTAAAATTTATCAAGAATAGCATGTTTATTGAGGTGGTCATTTAACTGCATAATGACTGCCTTCTCTAGAACTTTACTTAAGAAAGGCAGGTTAGAGATGGGTCTAAAATTTTCAAGAGCCGAGGGGTCAAGATTATGTTTCTTAAGAAGGGGTTTAACTACAGCAGTCTTAAGACAGTCTGGGAAGACCCCCGTATCTAATGACGAATTTACTATGTCCAGAACGTTATCAATTAGCACGCCTGATACTTCTTTGAAAAACCTTGTTGGTATTGGGTCAAGGACGCAGGTGGAGGATTTTAATTGAGAGATTATTTTTTGTAAATCAGGTAAATCTATCCTAGTGAAAGAGTTTAATTTGTTTATAACAGGATGCTGGGGTTTAGGAGGATCCTTAGTGTTAGAGGGATATATTATGTTATTTCTAATATCATTAATTTTATAATAATAAAATCAAATTAAACAATAAATTCTATCCCCCAACCAATAACATTGCCACACAATAACAGTCAAATTATATAAAAATACTTCACTCTATACAATACACATATTCAAAAAAAAGTACTCAATTCAAGTGTAAAGAAAAAAAAAAAAAAAACGTGCTCCAAACCAACAATGGCGATTCCACCCTGTACCATGAGCACCACAAGTGATCGCTTCTGGGCTGCTGTGAAGCCACCTCCACTCCGGAGATACAACACACCACCTTTTCTGTCAAGGTACAGTAAGTGTGCCACTTTCCAAAAAGCTATTTAAACATTAATCAGGCTATAATCACATTTAACTGTGACAGGCTTCTGATCCTTAGTACGTGGTGGACCTCACCACAATATGGAGACTTAATAACAGATTGCTTGAGCACACACTAAGAGCATCATCAAACCCGCTTAATACTGTCCAGAATTGCAGGATCCTGAGCCCATCCTAGAAACATCTGGTTTTAGACATGACCTGTCACCTATCATTTATTAAGTAATAGCTAAGAGATAAGTAAAAACTTTTTTATTTAGCAAAAACTAATAGTTATGCATTAAATGGTGCATGAAATCTCCTGCAGCAGTTGTTCTCTTAAAGGTTTCTGATAAACTCCTGAAAAGTTAAATAAACTTTAATTTTTTTTTTAATAACTGATTAATATTTTTTCTTGTAAGTTCAGACACATTATTATTGTTATGAATTTGGCAGACACCTATAACCATTCATGACTTTGAAAACTGACATACAATATGTTTATATGATTTAAAATAAATTCCAAACATAGACTTCTAAGTAGACTCCATTTTAAAACGAACCCACACTCAGAAATAAATGTAAGGAATTTGTGTGTCAATAGACATCATAGTCCAAATGTCAAGTACCTGCTTGTGAAATAACTAAGTCGGCATCATTCATTTTCAAGAAATATAATGAAATCACAATGCAATCATAAAGAAAGCTCTTACGTTAGCAACAGACCAACTAGGGAATTTAAATAGGACAAACAGAAATGGTTTCTTGAACATCTTGAACTTCTGTTTTCACTGAAGTATTGGCGTGCAATAAGAGCAATAGTTTTTATTGTTTTTGTAATATACTGCACTGCAATAAAGGCATTAATTGTGAGGAATAGAGGAAAGTCCTTGGTTCATGTAAACGAAGAAATAAATTTTATACATGCACATTTAAAAAAATATTTTGAGATAGAAGGCCTTATTACCTTAAAGGGTCTAAATTAAAACCTTCTCACCAAGCCAATCTTTTGCTCTTTTCATATCATCTTATTCCAATACAATTTATGTTCTGTCTCATCCTCAAGGAATGAGTGAAGAAAATGAACTCCCTGAAGAAAACCCATACGGACTTAAACCTATGGCTCCAAAACATTATTGAGATTCCAGTTTTTCTTCAACTATGAATCTTGTTGCTGCTTCAAGTTTGTGGTGTGCCTATTGTCAGGTCTGTCATATACATATAAAGCTGTATGGAAAAGTTGATGTGATTTGCCTGTTCTTTCAAATATGTTGAATTCCATTGTCAGAATATAAAATACTAGCTGATTACCCTGTGGCTTAGCTCACTGAGTGCAAGGGAAAAAAAATAAAATGTAGTATATAAATTATTAAACAGTAAAACATTAACATGTAAGAAGTAAAGATACATTGAGCAGTACTGGATTGCTTTCGGGTAAAGTACATTTTAAAGGCGCTATAACACAACAGGTAAGTAGCACTAACAGCAGGTTAAATGTATTTGGATCATCTCTCCGTAGCAGATCCCTTGTGAAAGGCGCTACACGACTGCTGTGGTATAGAAATTACATTTTCTATGCGACCCTGCAAATTTCAGCCTGACAACCTTGCACTACATGCCTGTGATTTAAAAGAAAAATTATTCTGAGAAATGTGGACGCTGCCCTTCCATGCTTAACGGGCAGAAGGTCAAAATGATTCCTAAGTCCAAAACTTAACATGAAGAGGTCAGTACATCTTCTTAGATGTAAACACTCCATCGTCTTAAAAGAATTCATCACAAAAGCAACCTTGAATGTTGTGGGGTTTTAGTGACCTGAACTCACCTTAAGGGACAGTAAGTAGTCATGCAGCAGTTTTGCTTCGATTGCACTGATCACACATTCACAAAGATTTACAGTCTCCCAGGAGCCGAGGGGGACTTGAAGTGTCACAAACAGTGCGAGAAGAGAGGACGGCGCCCGAAACTGCAAAGCTCTCGACTTGACAGAGCAGCTCGACATTCCGTGCCTCCCAGCGTCCACTTTGTTCTCACGGCCCCTTGCCGCGGAAGGCGATGTCGTCTTCACATTGTTTACAGCTCGCCGCAGTTAAAAAGAAGAAAGACGCATAGCTGTTTTCCTCATCTCTTCTACTATCAAGTACTGTCAATTAAAAAAAAAGTTATAATGTGGCAGTTTCTGCGTCAGTCACTCTATATATAGATGATTCAACCCATTGTTAGATGTGTTGTTCAGCAAATGGGTAAAGTTTGAGAACTGTCATGGTGCTTTGACCCTTTGTTAAGTCTTGGGTTGCAGAAACTACAGAAGCCACAGGGTGGGCATCTGTCATTGCATTTATGTTCCAAAAGGAGACTTAAACCTGCCCTAGAAGCAACTCAAAAGGGCATGAAGATTTTGATGCCTGCTGCCATGGGCATCTTCCATTTCCAGTTACATCAGTAGTCATAACCAAGGATGGCCTGGGGCAAGTTAGAATACAACAAAAAGTTTTAAGGAGTAAAGTGTGTTTTATTCAAATCCCTTCAATAAATAAAAACAATACTGCTGGAGTAAAAGCATTAAATAAAGGCAGTAAATAATTAATAATTGATTAAAACCAGGAATAAAAACAGAGCCACAATTGGTTCCCTTTCATCTCATCACCAGTGCTCTCATCATCAGGGTTGAGACACATGCAATTACAGTCCACCATACAACTCCCGTCCCAATCACCTTCCATTGGCATGCTCTGCGACACACTGAACTTGGCTGCCTCCTTCTGCCACCTTTGTCGGTACCCACAGAGCCCCAGAAGAACATGGTTTCCTTTGCTTCAACCTCTCAGAAAGGTCAGTCCACCCCTGTAGTGCCCTTCTCTCAGTCTACCTCAGAGCTTCACCAACTACTTCACCCACATCTCATTTGCACTGATCAATTTGCCTGAGTATGCTCTCTCTCTCTCTCTTTCTGTCTTCAGTGTATTTTGATCCCAAATCTTTTATTCTTGTTCCACTCACCTAGTCAGACTTTTTGTATAACCCTGTGAGTTAAGGTGATTCTCTAATGAACCATGGAGCACTAATGATGGATGGCTGTGCCGAATGTAGTTGTGCACATGAACGAGCAATTGGCCAATTCCCCCATTAACCACTTTGCAGCTGTTATGACTTTCCTCCTACACATCAACAGTCATGACGTCTGAGCAGCACTATTCTTCAAAATATACTGCAGCTGCTCTAGTCTGCTGGTAATGCCATGAACCCCAGACACACTTTGCCAGAAGAGGACCAAAAGTACCCCTGAAAAAACTAAGGGTATAGGATTTAAAAGGACCTTTGCTGAACATGGAGTTTGCAGGTTGGCAAAGGCTAATCTTGTTGGAAAAAAGCAAGCCAGAGGTGGTAAAAGAAGTTGTGAGATTTTGAAGGAATGTTTAAAGTAACATGAAGGGTTTATGCTTTAGATCCCCTGCATGGTTAGTTACAGTAGAACTCTGTCTATGAATGCCTAGTGGGGCTAGTAGGATTCCTAATTTTTCCCCCGAGTTGTGTTGTTTATTTGCTCTTGTTAATCTGCCATTTTATGTTTTTATTTCTTAAGAAATCATTCTCGTATATGACTGTAGCCTTTTTTTAGTCACAGGCCACACTTTCTAACACATTCTTTTAGCTAACAGTAAATCGATCAAAGTCTCTCCCCCAATAATGTTCAGAAAAAAAAGTAAGCTGTTCTCTGTTAAAAACTAAACTATCTTTCCATAATTCAGTAGTTCTTGTAGGGAAGAGTTTTAGCTTGAATCTCACTTTTCCTAATTCCTAGTTTTTCCATAGATAGATAATTAATTATTAAATTTGAATACATCTATTGTTTTAATTTACAATCAGGGCAAATGACATATCCAAAGAATAAAATGTTTTATCCCAAAGCAGCAATTATAGATTTTGCACACTCATGCATACCTTTAAAGTCAAAGCACACATCATGTGTTTAACACAGCAAAGTAATCCCAGCAATATTTGTTCACATTACCTGTATGTCAAACAAAACAATGGAATGAAATGTCCCGAGTGTCCAAGTATACTTGCTTATTTATTGTATAGGCAAAGCTTATTTGATTCAGATTTTCATAACTGTAACACTAAATTTTCTCTGTCATTTGTCCTTGTCCTTTCTGTGCTGTCTTTGGATTGTACTCTGTCACATGTCAAGTACTGTTTTACTTCTAAAGGTAATTTAGGTAAAATTATCAGTGTTTATTTACATAAGTCTTTTTTAAATAGAATTTAATGAGAAAACTCTTTACAAATATACCACACTGAATTTACCTGCAATAAAATCAATTAACCTATGATGATTTGATAAATTTTATATCTAAAGTTATTAGCAAGAACACCCTGTATTTTAAATCCAGTACGATTACTCTTCTAATACTAATTAAGAAGAAGTATTATCTGAAAGCGGTAAGTGATATTTCATTAGGTATGGAGTATGTTGGATGTCAAAAATATTCATGATCAGATTCATATTTAAAACACATTTTGTTTACATGAGTAACTGGTTTATACAAATTGAAGGGTGGGCATTTGTGATTGTGCAAAGAAGATTTGTATGCATGAAGATGAATGCATCATTGAATGCAAGGGCTTTTCATTCACATCTTCATTACCTTAGGGCTACATATGCAATTTAAAGATCCAATACTACTGTATGATCACGGTAAAAGGCACTGTGGATTAGAGGACAAAATAGCGAGCTTGCCCAACCAAGGGATGACAATAATGATAGAAAAGTCAGATTCTTAGTATAGAGACAGTTACGATTAGATTAACCGGGAGATCATTCAGAAAAAAATTATTGACTAGCCCAACTAAATACAGACCTCACCTTCAAAAGAAACAAAGCAAGAAGTCCTAACACTAAAGCCTCCCTGGATGCACAGTTTAGCTTTCACTAGCCTTAGTTGACATAGATTTTTAAATAACAAGAATCCAAGGTTAGGACGCAGCCCTGAGCTGCAGCAGCTGTTTTTAAACGTGCATGTAGTGATGTAAAACATATCATCGTGACAGTCATGTGCTTTGTCAAAATTATTAATAGCAAGCAAATCATGACACAATGATGAAACTATCAGATTGATCATAAGAAAAATAAATGACATCAGCACCAAAACAAGTAAACATATTCTGGAATCAAAAAGCAAATAACAGCTACCAGGCTACTGTATATCCATATTAAATGCCTATAGTGGGCTAAACTTTAATGTGTATCCTGTGTGATTGACGGCCGGCAGCTTATCCCAGCCGGCTCATCCAAGACGCTAGAGGGCGTCTTCCCTGCAGCATGGAGGTGTCCCGGATTCCGGCAGGGCACCATGGAAGATGGAGTTTGGCTTCACAGCCCTGCTGGGTGCCGTGAGTGCCATCGTGGGACACTGCAGGGAGACATGAGGGATTTTTATTTTCCCAGTAGCCTGGAAGTACTCCTCAGTCTTTGTCTGACCCGGAAGTGCTGTGGAGTCACATGGACAGAATAACAGGAGCACTTCCAGATCAAGGAATGTTTAAAGGACCTGTTGAAACCCAGCAGAGGGAGCTGCTGGGAGTGGAGGGTTGTGTTTATTAATTATTATTGATTATTTATTTGAGAATTGTGGCGTGTGCAGTGCTTTGGGCACTTTATTGAAGAAAATTATTAAAATTATTCTTGGTGCCTTTACAAGTGTGTCTTGGGCGTCTGCCTGGTGGGTTCAGCAGGGCAACAGTGCCTCTAGCGCCCACACCTGATCCAAAGTATAAACTGAATAACTTAAGTGTAGCAATTTAGAAGTATGCATTACCAAAGTGTTCATTCACTGTGCTCTGCTATGATAGAAATTTTAAGCTCTGCATCAGCCCTGACAAGCATTTTGATAAGAAAAATTGACAGCAAACTGAACCTTTTACTTCTGCTGAAAATATTTCCAAATAAAAGTATTTATGATGACAATGTATTGAATGAGCTTAAAAATAATAAAGTTCTGTCATGTTTTTGCACTCTGGCACACCATCTTCTCTGCTTTGACTGTGATAATGAAGCATATCCCAGATGTCAATTTAAAAAAAAATATTTCATCCCTGTTCAAGTAATATTTGAGATTACAAAAATAAGTGAGAATATAGAAAAACATTTTTGAGCAAATCACTGGAGTACTAGACAAAGGTGAAGTATATGATGTAAAGTGTTTTACCAGTTAGGGCACAAAAACAACAAAAGGAGTGGAAAAATAAAAGCAAATAGCAAATAACACTAGCAAGACAAGATGGAAAGATGGCAATGCAGAAAATTGAAATCTATCTGTCTATCTCAAGTGTCCTAATGGTAAATTCTCATAGCTGATCCTTAACTCATCTTCTTCTTCTTCTTTTGGCTGCTCCCATTAGGGGTTGCCACATTGGATCATCTTATTCCATATCTTCCTGTCCTCTACATCTTGTTCTGTCACACCCATCACCTGCATGTCCTTTCTCATCACATCTATAAATCTTCTTTTAGGCCTTCTTCTTTTCTTCTTCCCTGACAGCTCTATCCTTAACATCCTTCTGCCAATATACTCGGCACCTCTCCTCTGCACATGTCAAAACCAACGCAATCTCACCTCTCTGACTTTGTCTCCCATCCATCCAACCTGAGTCGACCCTCTAATGTACTCATTTCTAATCCTATCCATCCTCATCACACCCAATGCAAATCTTACCATATTTAACTCTGTCACCTCCAGCTCTGTCTCTTGCTTTTTGGTCAGTGCCACCTTCTCCAACCCACATAACAAAGCTGGTCTCACTACCGTCCTGTAGATCTTCCCTTTCACTCTTGCTGATAACTGTCTGTCACAAATTATTCCTGACACTTTTCTCCACCCATTCCACCCTGCCCTCTCTTTTTCACCTCTCTTCCACAATCCTTATTACTCTGTACTGTTTATCCCAAGTATTTAAACTCATCCACCTTCACCAAGTCCCTGCATCCTCACCATTCCACTGACCTCCCTCTCATTTCCACACATTTTTCTGTCTTGTTCCTACTGACCTTCATTCCTCTCCTCTGTAGAGCCTATCTCCACCACTCCAGGGTCTCCTCAACCTGCTTCCTACTCTTGCTACAGATCAGTATTGTATGCAGTACTCTGGGTGTGGTGTCTTTAGCACAGAATATTACGGCAACTTTTATTTGGTCCTTTTAATTGCTTGGATGATGAGAAGATTGGGACAAAGTAAATCCCAAGATTACATTCACATTTTGTTCACATATCTTGTGTTTAAGAGTTATGTTCCTTTTATTTGTATATAGAGTAGAATTTTAAACTTATAAAGCTCTAAACGGAGAGTTCATTCGTGGCATCTCTATTCATCAAAAACAACTGCAATACAGAAATCTCTAGCAAATTTATTTCAAAACTAAGCACACAAGGAAGAACCACAAAAAGGGAGAGATCAAAACTATAAAGAAAAATGACAGGATAGAAAAATTCTACTTCATCAGTAAGACTTGGCTACCACAAGTTTGCAATCTGCAGTTATCAGTAGATGTGGTTCAGGCACTTGTCCTTCTCCCCAGTTACATCTTAAAATACCCTGTGGTTAGCATTTTTTATTTTAAATGTGTGCCTTAGTTGAACATGAAGGCATTATGTTTCAGCAATAGTCATGCATGTTTACTTTTTGTAGATAAAAGGAAAATGATTTCTCTATACCTTCTTAAATAAATTTGTTTCTAATCACTACCCAATCTGCTCCATTTGACAATGGGATCGAGAACCTTTGATTTCTCATTAAGTGCACTTCATTTGGTTACTAAAAAGTGCAAACTAGAACAGCAGCATTCAAAACTGAAAGAAAAAGGTGAAACTAGCAGATGATGTTTCTTATCAGTACTTGTACCTTTTGTTAAGGGAGTGATTAAACCTGTAGTAAGAATCCATTATGGTGTGAGCTGCCGACTAATTAATGACTAGAAAACAAGGAGTATAACTAAAAGGATAAAGCTGCACTTGGACTAATGACAATAGAAGACGTCTTTGATCTTTTTTAAAATATTAAATGATTGTGCAAGTAAACTTGTAGATTACACTAAAATTGGAGGGACTGAGTTCAGTGTAGTACAAAGTACTGGTGAAAGGAAGATTACCAATACAATGGAAATGGGCAACATCAACAAAAAAGAAGCAAATGCTAAAAATGCTTATAAGATTATCCTGACACAACCTGTTATCCTCCCTGAAGTTTACACCCACAATTATAAAAGCCAACAAAATGTCAGATCTTAAAAAAATTGTTGAGTTCAAATAAAGGGCCATTATGATCAGACTTGATAATGTGCTACTTACTCTGCATAAAGATAGAGAAGCACTAAAAGTACTGCAGAAAAGAGCAACCCCTGCATGCCATGATTGTAAAGTATGTACTGCACTGACTGGTTAAGGCAAAAAGAAGTTCTTTAGGTTTAAACCACTACAGTTAAGGGTGGATCTTCTCAAGATCTTCAACTGGATATCCAGTTGGCAAGTGATTCCACCCATCTCCGATACCGGTGCTTTAGCTTGTTGCTCTTATAGGGCACCACATGGCTTATTGCAGTGATCATGTTAAAGTTACAAGTACTGTATAAAGAAATTAGCATGCCAGTGAAAACCCACAAAGGATTTCAACTGCATTAAAAAAGAAATTTTGAAAATATGGTATGGTTGTGAATCTCTTTAAAGCAAGGTGGCTTCTAAACCTGAGAAGGATAACATAAATGCTCAAGGAGGTCACTAAAAGGGCAGTGGCAACATTAAATTAATTAAACACTTCTAAGGCATGGGAAAAACTGTACATATCATGAAAGTACATTTCAACTCTTCTCAGTGTCACACATGTGCGATTAGGAGGCAGTCAAAGAGCCTAAAGGTGAGTGAAACATTGCGAGATAGAGGGTTGTCACATGGTACTTACTTGAATATCTTTTGCCCAACAGAAAACTGGAAGAAAAATAACTCCTCCACTTCCGGATTCCAAAATGGCCGCGACGACGTCACTTCCGGTCCACCATGATGACGTCACTTCCGGCTCCATCAATTCACCTCACTTCCTTCCCATCCTGATGACGTTGTTTCCGGTTCCTGTTTTCAACATTACTTCCTGCCAACCATTTCCTGTCCCATAATCCTTCCCTCTATAAAGTCGCCATTTTGACTCAGGAAAATTGTTCATTGTTTTATTTTGAGACTTTGAATGGTGCTTTTCTTGGATCGTCTGGACGACAATATATGGGGACGGTCCCCAAAACTTTATTTTGTTTGTGTAACATTCTTTTAAAGAAGAATCCTCATCACATCAGTTAAATTTATTCTTTAATAGTGCTCTTCATTAAGACACCCCTGCATGCTTACTCAAATCCTATATACAAATACAATACCGTAACAGCAAAGTGTATAACTCACAAGATGTACATAACTGCACCACATGTCCTCATACCCAGAATGGCACCTACCCGATCAAACTATCATAGAGAAG
This sequence comes from Polypterus senegalus, assembly GCF_016835505.1. NCBI lineage: Eukaryota > Metazoa > Chordata > Cladistia > Polypteriformes > Polypteridae > Polypterus > Polypterus senegalus. The sequence goes on along the minus strand of NC_053155.1, from coordinate 221,705,503 downwards.
GATGTCTGTATTATAAACTAATGACACAATGGAGAGAAAAATTTGGGGACCAGTCAAAGTAAAAATGAACACATACCTTGTTGTCTGTCTCACTTTTCCTAGTGCCCATCTTGGTCATAGGGTGAGCTGTTGGAGATATGACGTGTTTCTATTCACGTTGTCACGCACGAGTGCATCGGGAGCAGCTGACGGATCCGACGCGCATTGCCGAACAGCCGGCCGGGGGAGGCAAGGTACTAACCTTTCTCTCTTTTGTCTCATAGAAAAGACAAAGCAACACCGCAATAAACCAGCCCGGAGTGAAAGCAGAACAGCACTTCCGGGCTCCCTTCTTCCCTCTGGTCCCCCGATGATGACGTCAATCAATACACCACCACGCCTACCCAGCAGCCATCATGCCTGACTTCCAGTCCCTCACTTTAAAACTGTCCCTCCGACCCTCCATTCTTGTCTTGTATTTGGTTCATGATTTATTTGTCTGAAACTACGGAAAGACCTTTATTATTTGACAATATACGGGGCTCACAACCCCAAACCTTTATGCAATCTGTTTTGTCATTTTTTACAACGTGCAGACTCACATGGTCTGGCCACCCCCCTCATTACCTCACTGGGATGCATAATTAAACACCTGCACCCACCAATATTTAAAAGGTAACCCCAAGCAGTACAACAGAGGGAGATTGAAGAATAAAGAAAGGGGAATTCCAAGCAAGATTGTGGGAGCAAACAAGTGTGGACGAGGAGAGGAGACAGGTCAGGACCCTGCAAGGAAGAGAATGTAATGGTACTCTTCAGGCTGTCCCTGTTGAGCGTTAGTTTAAGTGTGGGAACTTGGACTGATCCTGTCGAAATCCACAGCGCAGTGTTGCATATGGTATGACTGAGGGCTGACTATGTGTGTTTCACATTTTGGTATCAGACTCTTATAAACCATACCTTCTGACAAAATACACTCTTAATTTGTTGTGAGACTTTCCCAATGATTGTTTCTAATTTTTGTCTATCAGTCATTAATGTTTGTTGCTAACTATTTCTATTCTTGTTATCCTGTTGTGGCTCTTGGTACCATTGTTTCATTGACCAAACTAATATTTTGGTCTAGTACAAGTATAACACCATCCCTACTCTCATGCATAAAGGTGGTAGAATTCTGTAGTAGACCCTGGAAAAGGCTATAAGAAGCAAAATGAAAACATGAAGAAAGACCTGGGGCCTCATGCATAGCACCATGCGTAGAATTCACACTATTACATGACATAAGCACAAAAGTGGAAATGTACTTATGCACAAAAAAAATCCAAATGCATAAATTTCACCAACTTCCACGTTCTTCCGCTACATAAATCCCGGTCAGCGTGAAAAGTAACGCACGTACCTGCTGTCCCGCCCCGTCTCCTCCCAGAATTATGCCTCTTTGAATATGCAAATCAATATAAATAGCCCTTAAGATCAGCCTTCTGAGAAAAGAAAAAGTACAAGGGAAAATAGAAGAATTTCAGCGAATACCAAATGGAGGCAAGGAAAAACTGACTATTTGTTTGTTTAAACAGTGGTATAAACAACAAAAGGAAGTTGATCGAGTGACATAACGTGTCGGAGAAACTTGAAAGCTCAAGTTCACAAAGTTGCACAGTGCCCGAAATAAAAAAAAGAAGTTGTCACATATCAAAGGCGAGTCATAGTCCACCATCTGAGTGTCATATAAAAGCTTATTAGGGTACAGAGAAAAAAAAGGCGCACAGTGGGGAAAAAGCACGAAATGTCAACTTTAATCTCGAAATTTCCACTTTAATCATTTAGTTTATTTTGTCATTAAAGTAGAACATCATAAAGTTCATCTTAAAATCATTTAATTTACTAGTTTCTCAAATGCCATCATAACTAAAGTAGCACGTTAAATGCTTTGTTTTGTATTTCATCTTCTATGTGTGTGAATCACTACATGCTTCGAGGCTTTCTCTTCCTCTGACAGGACACAGAATTCATTACATTCGTAATTTTACAGCTCACTAAATAATTAAAATACTGAGAAGTATATTCGATATCATTTTCATTTGATAGGAGTTAAAGCATGTTATTAAACATGGGAACACGGTGGCGCAGTAATTATTTATGTCTCACGCAAGATGCTTGCTGCGCCATGCTCGACCTTCGATAAAATACTTTATTGCAGCAGTACGGCTGCGGCACCATGAAGTTAAAGTTAAAGTTTTATCTGTATAATATAATAAACATATTTTGCTGCATTTCATCTTAAAAATGATATCGTCATCATATGTAAATACACGCTTTTTAAAGTGGCTCAGGTTGTGCAATATTATAACTGTATCGCAAGTTTACAGTGAGGTGATTGTACTTATAAGTACAGACAGTTCTACAGGGAGCACTTGATGGACTGATGGAGTGTGTTTAGAGTTATTGTGATGAAGCTGTTTCTGAACCGCAAGGTAAGTACAGGAAAGACTCTAAATTGTTTGTTGGATGAGAGCCGTTCAAATAGCGAATTACTGAGGCAGCGTGTGATTGATGCTGTATACTGATAATTCTCTTTCTGATCAGCTGCTGTACAGCTGTGATTCACACTCAGATACAGTGATATGAATACTCCGAGTGGTGCAGTGAGAGTAATATGGAAAAAGATGATCTGATGTGGCAACCCTTAACACAAGCAGCTGAAAGAAGAAGAAGGTGCAGTGAGTATAACAACGCTAAAGCAGTTATGGGATTTGGAAAAGTTTGACCATTATATTGTTTCAGGTTAATTACAATCAGATGCATTAAACTAATAAGCAATATGCGGTTAATTTCAGTGTATTTATAAAGCCGCGTTAGGGATGTGGATCTGAAAAAGAAAGATAAATCACACAGGAACAGTAGTACTGCTTTGACGCTGGGTGCCGCCAGTCTGAAAAACCGAGTGGAGAACTTGCGTATAGCAGGGTATGAGCCCCCATAGAAATGTGTGTGGCTTTATGCCAAGTTTAGGTTTTATACATCGCGATTTGAACGTGGACACGTTCTTACGCAACATTTCTGTGCGTACGCACCATTTATACATGAGGCCTCTGCTGAAGAATTTGAGAGAACATTCATCCTTTACCAGAACAATAAATCAGAATGATAAAGTAAAGAACATAGAGGTATATTGACAATACTGTATATGAGAGAAATTGAAAAGCAGTGCTCACCAAATGTCCTTATTTAGGTTGAGGAAGTAAGAGTGAAGAATTATTCTTACAGATTTCGGATTATAATTTACCATCTATTGACCTAAGATTAGTACATATTTAGGTAATCAGCAATTTTAGAATTTTGTTCTTACTTTGATATTATAAAGTATTTTGGGCGGATCGATGAAAAAAAAAAAACTTACATGGCCAAAACATGACTTTCTCCATATTTACATCAAGAGTACAAAGTCTGCTTTTTAAGCAAGTCTGTTAAAAATAGTTCATATTTATTATGTGACTAGATACAGTATATTTGAGCTTAACATTTTTGCCCTAAATTTGATTAATTAATTAATGAACTAATTAAATGTTGCATTAATTTATTTACTCATGTTTTGTTTGATTCAAAGTGAAAGGAAATTGAGTAGAAGCTCACACTTTCTATCTAGGGATGGCACACCCCAACTCATAAACTGTAGTTGCTGAGTTAGAAAAAAATAGACATCCTTGTAATGTAATAAAGGTATAAAATGTAATGAATGTATTTTGTAAAGATAATTTACCTCCTGTGAATAAAATGGTGAAATTTAAAAGCTCAAAGCTTAAAGTTTCGGTTGAACTCTAAATTACATAAAGGTTGTCTTTGAGAGTCCTAGATGTATATGCAAAATCCTGAGAATGTCTAAACTGATTAAACTGGTTAAAATGTTGAATTTTTAAAGCTTGAAGCTATTGGTTGGAATTCACTCAAAATGTACAATTTGTCCACAAAACTTCACAAGAATCGGTCAATTTGTCTTGCAGTGTACTCAAGCACACAGACACATGGGACATGTTTCCAAAAATGCTAACAACCAGTTCTAGGGTTTTCAAAATATATCTCTCTATTATATAAAAAAATCTTGGGACGAGACGAGACTTTTTCAGAGAGATGAGACATGATTTTCTCAGGGAGACACTTATACGTCCCATATACAAGACTTTCTGCCAAGAGATTTAACCATGCCCAGGGCCGGAAATAAAAGACAAAGAGTAGATGAGAAAGTAGAATGTCGTAAAGAATTCAAAAACATTGGCACAATACACATGCAGAGCAGGTTAGAGATAATAGAAGTACTAAAATTTGAAAGTCTCAAAAAAATTATGGTAAAGATCACATTGCCACAAATAAACAGAAATTATTACTTGGTGAAATAACAGAATAGAGAAAAGAGATCTAATATATTGTTCAGATTTAAACTTTAAGTCGGAGACTTGTAGATCATCTAATTTGTGTTGCCACGAATGTCAGGGAAAAGTAGTGTTTCTTCCCATTGAAGAGCTGTATCCACGGAAATTAAAAGATTTGTTATTTGGTGAAAGTGAAATCCACATATGCTGTCATGCTTGGGTCACAGAGTTGCACAGATACACAGGAGATTTTAGAGACAGAAACATTATTTAAACACTTCAAACTAACATAAGTCTCTTTCAGGAGTGAATCACGCTCCATGTGTAGTTAGAGGGGACAGTGACGTCTCTCAATTTAAAGAATAGAAAAATCTTCCTTTTCATAGGCAGTGAGACAAAAGGACAGCTGCTGTACAGGCTTTTAAACGTTTGAAGCGCCACGCGAGTTGCAGATCATGCGGCATGGTAGCAGCAGCAACTAGCAGCTGATCGAGCAAAGAGGTGGTAAAAAAAAAAAAAAAATATTTGTTTTCTATTGTATCACCGTTTAAGAGGAGGTTTTGGAGGAGTGACCTCATCTGCTTGGGGTTCGTTCAGGCCCTCTCTTCACAACATGTAGCTGGTGCGTAGTGCAGGCCCCTTGGCGAGCAAAGCAAGCATGGGGCAAAGCCCCCTATTTCTAATATATACAAAGGATAACTTTGAACTTAACCTTCCAAAAATAAAGGATTTTTCTTAAAGTGGAGGCAGAAGTGAAATGGGATGTTTTGTTTAAGAGTGATTATTAATAAATGTGTTTGTTTATATTTCTCACAAAAAGAAATCACCCAAAATACATCCTCTTTATTGTCTATCATATGCCTATATACTGAATAACAGAAATAATGCTTAAATGATACACACAAAGTGAAACTGTCAATCTCAAAAATACCTCCGCCTGGGCTAAATTAACACATATAATATACCAGAGCTAAATTAACACTTTTAATTGTCCATTATTGTTTCAGTGAAATTTTACAAACACTAATAGTGCTAATTTGACACTGGCAATGTTGCTGTGTATTCTTATTTTCTACATCTTTGCACAGCAGCATTGTTTGGAAATCTATTGCCGGGGAAGCTATTAGAGCAGCAGATTTTGAGTAAGAACCTAATACACAAAAGTTAAAACATTTTACATAGTGCTGTCTTGGGGTGATTTTCTAAAGTTTATTGAATGGATGTCAATATCATGACTAAACTTATTCAAGTGCAGTCAAAGTTTCATTTAATCATGAGTTTGCTTGTAGAGAAGCAGCCATGCTGGGCTGAAGAAATTCTTCTTTTATGCAGTACCTTTATAGGCACTCTTATAAAAAGTACTGGTGTGTACATTGAGCTGTGCAATCAAGCAGTCAATGTGTGCAATACTTCTGAGCCTAATTCACAGTAAATAAATTCTGCAAGCACACATACAAGATGCGATCTTTGGAAAGCATTTTGGACAGATTTGTGAAGCTTGTGGCTACCAGCTATGGCACTGCGACCTTTCTATGTGCTGTTCAATAGACTCTATGACATTGCTTGTACTTTAAAATAATGTAACATAAATCATTCCTCCTCAATTGTGTGCTACTGAACCTATCAAGCAGAGTCAGATCTCTGCCATCTCTTGTCTAAACAAATTTCATTGGTTTTCTTTCGGAACTGCTTATTTCATTCCCATATAAACCATGCTCCAGTGACTGTTCTATTAATCAGCCTCCTCTCCTTACTATCAGGCTAGGAAGCTGAAAGGATAGAGTTATAAGACAAGATGTCTAACTGTACATCTTCAGAAAGAAATGTCTCCAGAGCAGTGATAAATTCAATTTATGAACCTCAAATAAGATAAAGTGTTTCAAAACAAAGAAATTTTCAAAAGTACTGTTGATTCAATTCCTATACTGGTATCTATTTCATTCATCCATTCATTGTCTGAATTCTCTTTGTCCATTATAAAGTTCACAGGGGCCTGAACCTATTTTGCTGGCCTTGTGCACAAGGCATAAACCTCCCCTTGATGAGATAATGTTCCTTTTAAGGGCAAAGTGAGTGGTGGCTAGGGCATTGGATTTAAAACATTAAGTGCTACCACTTCAGCCTCTGACTCTGTGCAGGACTGACTGAGTCACTAAACTTGCCAATTCTCTAGTTGTAAGACAATATGTGTGCAGCATCCCCTCTGAGTAATGACCCTGTATGTTATGTTCAGAGGTGGGTAGTAATGTACTACAGATACTCTGTAGAAGTTGTTTTAACAGTGAGTGCTTCATACTCTTACTTGAATATATTTGTGGAAAAGAATATATATTGTGAAAAAATGTGGCTGCATCCTTCTTGCTACTAACTTCATGTTTTCTCCATTTTTGCCATGCTAAAGTCTTTCCTCTTATGCATGTCTTTCAACTTTTGATGATGTCATTTATGTGCATCTGTCTCAGCCATCTCTTCTACCCTGTCAAAAAATGCCCTCACAATGGCTGAAAAAAGTAAGCAGGCAGAACATCCTGGGCCTCATCTGAATAAACTCTTTTCCACAAAGGTTACAGACCAAAACAGTATCATCCTGTGCTGCCTTGTTTTCGTTCCTAAGAATGTGGACATATCAATCTAGAAGAGTTCAACAAGCAACTTAAGAAAACAAGTTTTGGTAAGCCTGGGGTACGGCAAGGGGGGATTGATATGATTTAGCTTTGTGATATAATTGTTTCTGGTGGTAGAAGTTTAACATCTTGTGCCCTACAACTATAATTTTCAGAACTTTCATTTGCTTTTCAGTTCTTTTACAGTCAAAATAAAGCCAACATGGAGACTGTTATTTCAATATATAAATATTCTGTAGCCAAATTAGCATATTGATTATTCTTTAAAAAGAGGGTCATTCACATCAAACTGAAGATGTAGAAAGAATTGTTCCTCCTTCTCTGCTTATTAACCTAAACTGAAAAATTCACTGTTCCCACACACAGTTTCATTATCAGTCCCAAGAGTAACTCAGGGAACATTTGATAAGCTTTACTTGATTTTACATGTGAAGACAGCCAACCATTCTGTCTGGTTTAAGTAGCATCATTCAAGAGGATGGCACAAACTTTGCAACCTCAATGTGCACTAGTGACAAGGAATAATTTGAGCTAAAATGCAGGAAGAAGCAAGACTATGAAGCAAGACATGATACTAAAAAAATTGAGCCATATGAAAAATATTACTACCACAACAAATTACTAGACTGCCAGACAGCGTAACTACTTGGGTGTTACGTGTTACTGGATAGACCAGACATTTTTAGATTGGTGTTCTGTTGCTTTGGTCTGAAAATTTTTGAAAGGTGTACACACTTTTGGTATCATTGCTGGGGCATTAGAAAAAATAGATTCTGAGTACTAAATCAGGGAAAAGGTTACCAGGATGACTACAGACTGTGGCTCAAATTTAATTTTCTGATGGCTTTTCGAGTGTATAAAATGGTCATCAGTGAACCAGAATATGATGCCTGAGGTGATGAAAGTACTATAGAGTTCAAGTATCAAGATGTGGCATTGAATATTATCTTCCTAGGCATCAGAAATGTGCATATCGTCAAAAAAATCCTCCTTCAGCAGCCGATGCAAATGTGGCAGAAGCTAGTGATGAAACATATAAGAGACTGTCAAGTTCTGCTTTTGCAAAATGTAATGATCTTTAGGATAAAACTGTAGTAGGTCTGCTTTAACTTTTGAAACAGTTGCATGTAAATCCAAGTTAAAGTTCCTTCAACCCATTCAAACATGCTGGAGCTCACTGTTCCTTGCTATGGAAACCATTGTGCACATCCAGAAGGGGCAACCCTCAATGAATGTTCATCCCTCAAGATAAAGGTGTAAGGAAGGTGTCAGGCATTATTTATTCAACACAGGAAACACAGAAAAACTTGTAAATTATATGTGAATATTACACAGGTATTTAAATGATATGTATTTGTAACTGTTTTGCAGATTAAATCAGGCTGAAGTGGCATTTTTAGTGGAGTATTGTGCTCTGATGAAACCTGTTGCTATGGCACTGAAAATCGTCCAAGGAGAATTATCTGCACATATGTGTTTTCTGCTGCCAGCACTTCACCAGTTGCAGGATAAGCTGCAGAAAATGTGGTCAACTAGCAAAATCAGTAAACCTCTCGTTAAAGGATTACAGAATGGAATTAAGAAAAGCTTTGGAGAAGCTACGAAAGAACCAGAACCTCTGCATCTATTTTTCTACCAAAATTCAGAAAATCCTAGACCACAGAGGACAGAAAACTTTTTGTTTTGGCCAGTTGATGACTGTGATGTACTAATCCTACTAAGTAAAGTGTACATGTTAAAGTTTATATTGTATCATCAAATTAGTGAGTAGTAATCCTTTAACAGAAACAACTCTAACTGCTATGTTCTGGGGAATAAAGTCAGTATGTTTTGCTAATTCTATTTCCTTTTGTTATTCATTTTGAAATAATATACCTTCTAGAAAAACAACCAATTTAAATTCAAGATTTGTGTCTGAAGCCAAGAATAGCAAAACAATGATTTGAAATCAAAAAGTGAAAGTTATAGCTCTTCACAGCCACATCATTGAGGTTGAAATATTGAGAGATGACTGAACAGGTCAGTTTGGTCTTATCGCATGAATACCTCTGACTCCCAATAATTTTCCGCTCTCTTTTAAATATCTGCAATTTCCTATTTGTGTCTGCTTTGATATGACCATTAACAAATCACAAAGTCAGACATTGAAAATTGCAGGTATTGATTTAAGAACAGATTGATTCTCTCATGGGCAACTTTATGTTACTTGCTCACAAGTGATGTCAAACAGGTCTTTGCTTATTTACGCTCCAGGAAATACATCAAAAAGTATTGTCTATAGAGCACCACTCAGTTGATACCTGACATTTGTTTTATATAAATAACAATATACTGTATTATTTCAATTTAAATTAAATATAATTTTTTAGTTATTCTGTAAATATAATCTTGATTTTCTCTTGTACTGTTTTGAAGTTGTAATCTACCTGTTGTGGCAGATTGCCGGGGTTATTACCTGGCCGGGATGCCTGGAGGGACCGGAAAGGGAGAGTAACAGCTTCCAGGTCATAAGGGGATACCGCCCTGGCCAAAGAGTGGAAAACGGGAAAGGAACAAAGAGATTTTAACCCGTAAGGACCCGTGGCCACCGCCAGGGGGGCCTCAAGCCTCATAGAACCTGGAGAACCGTCACTTCTGCCACATCAGGCAAGATGGCGGATGAACCTGACACGGACACCTGGAGTGCTTCCGGGGCAAAGGGCAGCACTTCCGCCACACCAGGAAGTGCTGCTGGAACATCGTCACCAGCCACCTGGAGCACATCCGGGCAGGAATAAAAGGCGCTGCCTCCTTACAGTCAGGGAGCCAGAGTTGGGAGTGGGAGTAGGACGAAGCTCCCAGGAGGAGAATAGAGTTGGCGAAGGACTGAGAGAAAGAGAAGGTTCATTGTGGGGATTTTTTGCTTTATGCATTGTGTAGTGTTTGGGACTGGATCCTGTGTTAATTTGTGGAGAAATAAACATGTGCTTTTATAAAGATGTGGTTTCTGACTGGTGGTGTCCGGGCAAATATCACACTGTCTATGGTAGGTAACACAGATAATAATAAGTCCATAAACCTGAACTGGAGTATACATGTTTATTGGTATGTGAACAGAAAAAGAAGAAGTGTAACTATATAAAAGTAATAAAAACCTTTTTAATCCACTTCAGGGTCATCAGGCAGCATTGAGTACAAGGCTGGAACCAAAGGACACTGCAGTGCATACCGACATACACACCCTCTCTCAATCTCATATGGGGCCAGTCTTGAATTTTCAAAAAACTTTACATGCAAGACCGAGGGATGTGAGAAGTAAATTAGAGTTCAAAGAAACACAAGCAAAATGTGCAAAATTCACACAGGCAGTGAATGAACACAGATTCAATTCCAAAATGTAGGATTTGTGAAGAAGGGGCAATAACCATTGCACCTTCTTACTACCCTGAACAATAATACAAGTAATAATAATAATGCTGATGATGAAAGAAAAACAACAACAGCTACTACTGCACCACGCAGATCGTAGTTGAGTTGCATGCTTGGATCTCTTTTATGCAGTCTCTATGTTCACCCCATATTCATACTTTTATCTTCTGACAATCCAAAAGACATACTTTTAATTTTGACTGGTAAGAATGAATGTGTATGGCAGTTATTTTAAATGTGCACATAAAACATTCATTGTGGGAGCAGATTATAGAAGCTCATAATCCTGGTCAAGGAAAGAACAGGTCTAGGAAACTAATAATTCACATTTTCTGGTGTTTTTTGAAAACTTTAGCATACATTTACTTTTTATTGTTTTGACTTACTTATATGTTAAATTTCATCTAGCTGCAAGGTACAGTAACCAAAACGTACTTTCCCCTCAAATCTTTTGTGAACTTGACCTATTTTTTTCATTTTTTGATCTACATCTAAGAACAGTCAAAATATAGTTATGCATCTCTATTTATGCTTGATAAAACTGACATGTGAACTTACATATGCAAATATAGGACTTTATTAAATATTACTCTTTAATGCTTTTAAATTGTGTAAATGCTCTAATTCTGAGCACAAAATAAGAATAAACAGAACTGAATTGAATTTTCCCTCCATCTTTCTGTTTAAATTCCTGCTGTTATCCTTGAGAGCCTGCTGTACTGTGCTGTATAATTTCAGATTGGAAAAGATTGCTGTCAATTTAAGCAGGCACTGACATTTAAAACAATATTAAAATGTCTAGAACACATCAACCATATTAAATCTTTATAGGTCTTAAAATGGTTATTGAGACTGAACGGACAAGAAGACAGCCAAAACACATCCAAACAAACAGGCAATCTTCTTTTTAACAAGCTGATCATAACCAATTGAATTCAGATAGGACAGAAGTGTTGTTTCATAGATATTTGAATAATTTTTCTTTTTTGTTGTTATATTTATGTACGTATTTATTTTCTACTTACATTTTAGCAAGTTATTGTGAAGATTTCATCATTGTAAGAGTAAGAATCAATGACAGTAGTGTAATTATTGTTGGAAAAACAAAATGAACCAGAATGATTTACATTTGGGTTAAATGCTAAGAAATACAACTTTCTGGATGTTAAAACTTATAATTATCACCATTAACAAAAAAAGAAAAGGTGCTTCATTATGAATTGTGTTTTGTACTTAAAAGAGTGTTCTTAATAGGCTGAACCTCTTGATACAATGACTTACAAGGGTTGTAATTGTGACATCATATTTCTAAAAGTGCCAATTCAAACATTTCTTTTGACAAAGATTAGGCATAATGAACACATCGCTCCTCAAATGGGTTAGCCATACTGCTTTCCTGTCTTGATGTTCAGTCCTTTAGCTTTGTGCCTTTTCCTCTCTTAAATTATTTTGAAAGTTTGTATAAAGCTCCATCAAACCAACATTGTTAAGTGGATAAGATCCATGCAGAACTTTCCCCATACATTCTTGTAGCTAGAGTTAGTGCCAAGAAGGATGGACAGGGATGGTGGGCGCTATCTCTTGCTTCGCCGGGAAACCATACCAGATGGACTGCATAGATGGAAACACAACCCAGCCAGGACACTTAACAACCCTTATCCTGGTTGGGATGCCAAAATTGTGGATGGATTAGTTGAAGCTGGAGGCCAGGAGTGGTTCATCTCCTGTTGTGATAGTTGGCAGTGTCTCCCTCTATTTGTCTAAATATGTACGCCCATAGGGCTTCAAGGGAATTGGAGTACCAGTACCTCTCTGGTTTCCACACAACCCAGAAGTGCTCTCAACAGGCTGGGCCATGGTAACGGAAGCATTCCCATGTTCTGCTTAAAAGTAGCCCACCTCCTCACTTTGAACAGGTAATGGACGACACTCAATGGGAAGAGAGGAATGAGAGAAAGGGCTTTCATTCTCAACAGGAATAGAGGAAGGAGAGAAAGGGCTTTCATTTATATCGTAATTGTGGTCTTGTTGGTTGTGCATACTTGGAGATATTTTGGTACAATAAAAATCTTTTATTTGAACTTGGGACTGCGTTGGGTGACATTGTTTTTGAGGTTCAGGAGCAGTGGCGCCCCCTTGTGATTACACTATACTTACAATTAAAAGTGTTACATATGTATTTCACTACTATAACATGCATTTCTATATGTTGTAATAGGTTTTTTTTTATTTGTCAATGCTGACAATGTCATAATAGCAGATGTTCCATTCATCTGCCCATCTATCCATTTTCTCAACCTGGAAAGTATAATTTTGCAGATAATTCTTATTGTTTCTTTTTCGAACTCTGAAAGTGATCACTTTAGAATTTACAATGTTCTAGGTATGGATTAATTACATCTTACTGTGTGAGTGCCACAGAGGACAGATGGGCATCTCAGCAGGATGATAGCATAACCTCTGGACATAATGGAAGGTACCAGGAGATGGACAAGCAGAAGCTGAAGGCCAAGAGCAATTACATCCCTCATAAGTTAGGTGGCAGTAGTCTGGTGGAGACGTTTCATCTTGGACACCCGCAGGGGTTCATGAGAACTGGACCCAGGGGTCCCTGGGTGCCTCAACAGGGTACTGTCTGGGGCAATTGAATTTCCATAGGTAAAAGAGACATACTTATGGCATCTATTGCATATACAGTTCCGAATAATTCAAGCTCTCCATCCATTTACCTGTTTTTTCTTTACTTGCTAAACATTAAACTGTCTGTTTACATATCACAAAAACACAATTTTTTCTATCTAGTCATATATGAATTCTGAAACTAATATTTCAAAATTATTCACACTGCACCCATAAATAAATCATGCTGTTTGTATGTATTTCCTAAACATGAGCCATAATAACTTTGAGCAAGCCAGGGAAGCTATGGTCATTTTGCATATGGATTACTGGCTGATAAAAATCTAGCTACTTATATTGTGGAATTGCACCCAGCGGGTTTTATTTTGCTATTACTACTCAAGCTCTGGATCACAGGAACAATAAGGAAATCATATATGAGCAATGGGCTTACCCAGCCAACTAAGCTGGCTTTGGAGCTTAATCACTGCTGTTAAACATTAACAATATTGCTTTTACCTATAAGTACTTACAGGATAAGCACCAGGTCTTCATTTATTTTTTAAATATCACATTTTTATATTCAAGCTCTGCTTGCTTCAACATCCATTTGGACAGCAGTATTTTGTTCCATAGGAGAAACAGTGAGAAACAAATCACAGGCTTTAAATGTGGATTAATTTGCAAACAGTTATGCAACAATACACCGTTTAATACACTTGATTAAAAGAATGCAGTTGCAAAAGCTGTTTTGAGGAAGAAAGTAATTTAACTTTCATATACATATTGAACACTGTTAGTTTTGTGTTATAAGGTCTCTCCTTGACAGACACTTTATTCAAAGATACAACTTGCTAATAAAACTCTCTGATTACAGCCCACTCTGCAGCAATTGACAATATTGTTGACAGTGTTTGAAAAGACATCATTGTATGTTATTGAGACATTCTTTTTCAATTTAATTTGCTGTATAGTGCTTTCAATTATAGCATTTTCAAAGATAAATATTAACTACTTAAAATCTGAGAAAAATAAAATGCTGGAATTCCAGTCCAGATAACAAAGAGAGGTAGTGGATTTTTGTGTGTGCATTCTTCCTGCGACCACAATTTTTTTCCAGATACTTTGCTATCTAAACACATGCTATGCAAAATAACTGGCGGTTCTAAATTTTCATTGTGTGTGTGTGCTTGTTAGTGTAGCCTGCTGTGAACTGGGTCCCCATTTCGGAGTCTAGGGATTTTTTTAACCTTATGTCCAGTCTTGGTGGGGTAAACCTCTGTATGGGGTTTGCAGTGGGCTCTCTGTGATAGGAAGACACACACCTTTTTATCTCTGAACCTTTATTTAAACAGTTACACATGTGCCACTACTTGCATATACTTGTTCTTGATCCCCCTGGCTCCTCCACAGGCTATCCTATAATATTTCAAATACAAGAGCTATATCTAATGTGTTACACCACATCTCCTCCTCTTCATAAACAAAAGGATTATTAGGTAACCCTTTTAATTAAACCCATATTGTTTAACTGCATTAAATGTCATGCCACAGCATAAGTTACAGGGCATTACAAAAACATCAGTAACATTAACATATTATATAAGTCTAGTCCTTGGCATTTTTATCACTGCTCATTCAGACTAAGACTTAGTAATGGCACTTGGTGAGTTTTTGCAGGCCTGAAATCAAAGTTCTGTTTTGGGAGGGGATGCAGTCCCTTCAAGTGGTGGTGCTGGCTCTTCATTTCTAGCTGCTTGCACAGAGCTTTCCATTGGCATCAAGTTCTGATGGTTAGGTATTACTACTCCATTCTCAGTTTGAACCAGGTATGACTGTGGATTGGAATGAGAGGCAGTTACAGTTCCTGATATTGACGAATCAACAACAAAAACAATGTATTTCTTGTGTAACTAAAAGGAATGCTTCAATGGAATTTAAGAGGCCCTGTTTTTGATAGCCCCTAGCCTTGACTCTTTAAGAAGACAAGAAAAAACTCCAATGGAAGAATACTTGGGGAAGTCAATTCAGGAAGAGACTCCCTTCCATGTGGGTTGGGCATGCAATGGGTGTCAAAAAATGCTTTAAATACAATACACAAAACCGATCTATCATAGCCACCTCACAAATACAATGCAATAGTACAAACTATAAGGCAAAATGCAAGAATCATCATTGTCTGTCCTTGGGACTCCTCTCAGAGTCATTATTCTACTGTAGGTGAATTGTAGGATCCCCCTCTATAGGAAAACGACTACAAAATGCAAGAATAGATTCCATCACTGACTTAATACAGAATACATATACACATATAAGAATACAGATTTGTTCAAATACATCAAAAACAATGTAGAAACTAATTAACACAAGTGCAAAATAAAAAAATCTGTTCATCAGCTAATTATAGAACCACTGCCAGATTGTAGGAAAGTAGTCACACAAGCCAGGCACAGTCTTGGAGTCCTGGCAATGACTTTTCCATAGGCAGGCATAAGTGAACTTCCACGCACTTCTGTTTCATAAATTCTGGTCAGCATGAAAAGTAACGCATGTGCTCGCACCTGCCATCCCACTCCTACTCCTCCCATAATTTTGCATATTTTAATATGCAAATCAATATAAATATCACCTTGGCAGTAAAGCAGTGGCACCAAGTGGTACCAATATAACCAGTGGCAGTAAAGCAGTGGCGCTAAGTGCCACATGAGGATACCAAGAAGAGAAACAGAATAGATGAGGGTTAGTAACAGTATATTAATGACATATTGATTACATTTTATTACTAATTACTAACCACAGGGATGCAGTATGCACAGCTAATCAGCAGCTCTACTCAGGGTATGCTAAACTGAAGTTTTGAGTCTTCAGCCAGGATTTAAAAGCTGAGACTGAAAGTGCAACTGTTATAGTATCAGGCAGACCACCAACAGCTTCACGGCCCTGTAACTAAAAGCTCAACCTCCCACTGTTATTTTACTAATCCTTGGAGATAGACCAGCATCTTGAGATCTTACTATGCACTCTGGTTTGTAAGCCATGATAAGTTCCGATAAGTAAGCAGGGCCCTGGGCATTGAAGGCTTTACATGTTAAAAAGAGAATTTTGAAATCTGCCCTAAAATTAACCAGGAGCCAGTGTAAGGATTTAAGAACTGGTGTTATGCTTTCATATTTTCTTGTTCTTGTAATGATTCTTGCAGCAGCATTTTGAATTAACCAGAAACTGTATAAAGAATAATTTGAGCAGGTTGTGAACACGGCATTGCAGTAGTCAATGCTGCTAGAAATAAATGCAAGAATTAAACCAGTAGAGGCTGATTCAGTAATTAGCATTTCTGTTTTATCTGTGTTTAAAGACAAGTAGCTCTCATCCATCCGCAATTTAACTCACTAACACATCTAATTAAAGGCAATATTAGAGACAAGTCATTTGGTCTAAAAGAAAGGTATAAGTGGGTGTCATCTGTCCTGGTGTCAGTGGGCTTAAAGCTCTCACGTTTGTTGTACCAGATGACATCTTGACAGATTTTCTCTCTGTCTTACTGCTACACAGCTGCCATATCTGGTGAGGCAGGGTCCAACACTACAGGATCAAGAGGCACTTTTCTAAGGAGTCTCTGCCCCATCAATAATTGAGCAGAACTGTAGTCCTTCAATAGTGATGTATCTCTACAGGCAAGGAGAGTACAATAAAGATTACTTGATTTAATAATGAGAGTTTTGACCATCTGAACCACCATCTCTGCTTCACCATTACTTTGAGCATGTTTTGGGCTACTAGTTATTTGTGAGAAGTCATACTCTGATGCAAAGATAACAAAGTGGCTACTTGAAAACTTGACCCCATAATCTGTGATCAGTGTCTCTGGGATCCCATTTACATTTGCAACAGTGGTTTCACATATTTCCTCAAATTAAAACGATTAACTATTAATGATCCATAATGTGGAAATATGAAGTCACAAAACAACCACCATGAAGCAGAGCATTTATTATGCAAACACACCTACACACACAATTCTAAACTTTAAAAAAAAATCTAAACTATTCAGTAACTGTTTTTAGCCTACAAAAAATTCAAGCTCAGTGGAATATTGGAAAGAGTAAATCAAATATATTTTCAAGCCCTACACAATTAATTTTACTTGTGTGTACACTGAGCAGACTGCTGCGAGTCTGTGTGATCATGGTTTAATATCTGGTTTTGTTTAGTTCTTTGAATTTTTTATTGCTTTTCTGCTCATAAGTTTAATTCTATGTCTAATTCTTGAAGCAAACTGTAAATGTGAACATATTTTTTATTCTGATTTCAGTTTATCCATTGCTTTTGGAGTTTTCATTGCTCATTAAATTGACTTGCTGTGTATCTGTGGTTTCATATTTTCACCTTGGCCTATTAACTTGTGGATTGTGGTACTGGTTTATCAAAACAGCTGATTTAATTTTCCTATTAAGTTTTCTTTTTTTCCTTTTGCAGTACTGGTGGACATGGTGCTAAGAAGGTACTCATTTACTTTATATACAGTAGCCTTCATTTTAATTTTACGGGGTTACAGTTAATCTTCTAGAGCAGCATATTTTGGGGATTATTTGCTGTATCAAGTTCAGTCATGGGGGTCTTTGAGAAACTCAGTGAAGCGCACCAGTAAACTATCTGGATTAACTGTACTTTGGTCAAAGCGCGTGCCTAGGAATTGTGCAGATTCTGATGTGTTTTGTGGGATTTATATGTTTAACCTTTGACCGCTTCAAAAATCTTATTTTATAAAGGTTTCTGAGTTCAACTTGAAAACGGATTCTTTTGTGCTCCTTAATGTACACTCAATGTTCAATAAAGCTTCACTTGTTCTGTATATTACTGTATTTTTGAGAAAGAACAACATATTATGTATAACTGAAACGTGGTAACAACTTCATGATTAATGAATGGTCTTCACCATGCTATCCATATATAAATACAAACCTTGTTCACGGTGGGGGTAGATAGTAGTTTATTGTTCACATTTTAAGATTAAACCTGATCCTCTATTAAGAGAAACATCTTTTGAGTGTCAAGCCTTTAAAGTCCCTAGCGACCAACCAATGTTTATTATACTTTTTTTTCATTCTCCTCTTCCTCCTTTTCCTAATAAGTCCTCAGCATTTCCTTCTAAATTTTCTGAGCTAAGGGTATCTTTGTGTTCATTGTGCTTTTGCTCCTCCTTTGCTACTGCATGATTTGAAAATATAAACTTGCCACATTATTTTTTTTTTTGCCTTTGCTAAATTGCTATAATTCATTTCAGAATACAGTATTAACTTTCCCACTCACAAAAAAATGCCATATTTGGTTTAATTTATAAGTTTTAGACTTTTGATATAAAAACATATGGTCATGTTATTTAACTCTTTGAGGGCTGAATATTTTTTCCAAAAAACTGTTTTCTGAAAAGCACACCAAGCAATGGTTTCACTCATGAATCAATATAAAACATCTGTTGTTATGTGCAATGGTTATTGTGGGCACATGTTTGGCATCCCTGGCAGCAGTGGCTGTGCGGGGGCACCTCGATGGTCAGCAGGAATGAACGTGACGCAATATGGTTTGTACCTCTTATCATCATCAAACTCGGAGTCCAACAAGTCAGAGTCCTATTCAACGAAACTATGTAAAACGTCCAGGGAGTAACTTTCTTGGACATTCTCTTTGGTCTCTCGCCAGATGTCGATGCCATTTTAGAGGTTGTTTGCTCTTTCCTACTCATGCACACATAGGGAATCAAGGCTGAATCAACAAAGCTATGTAACTTTCCTTCTAGCAAAGAGAGTCGAACTAAAACATAAATGGCGAGTTTTGTTGAAGTATACAGCAGAATACCATCCTCAACCCCTGAATTTCGACAAAACTTGACATCAGCCCTGAAAGAGTTAATGAATTAATATTTTTTTCTCTAACTTATTTATAAGAAGGTTGTTTGCTAATTTCTATGAGATGGCATCACAATTCATTTGGTGATGAAATGGCTAGCATGTGTCACTCTTCCAACTAGGTCAGGTCAAATTTCAGTCAGGAGACTTTTGTTTGCGGTCTACAGATGTTTGTAATGAGCATTATAGCATTGGCCACAAAAATGGAAAAAAACAAGTTCTGTCCAGTGATAAAACAGTTTTATTTAAAGAAGTGGACGGCCCAGATCAAAGCGAAGATGGATGAAGTTCATGGGACTCTGCAACAGCATTGAAGAATGTTTATTTCTGGATAAATGAGTTTAAATGTGGCCGAACATGCACTGAAAATAAATCATACTCTGGACAACCAGTTGAATTCACCATGGCGAGTGAAAGTCCATGAGACAGAATGAGTGTACAATATCCTACACTAGAAATTGCACATGAAAAAGCTGTGTGCATGTTGGGTGCTGTTGTCTGTTGACCAAAAACACAAGTAAAAGGACATTTCAACTCAGTGTTTGGCAATGTTTAACCACTATCCGCAGGACTTTTTGTGTCAATTCATGACCGTGTGGATGAAACATGGGTCCACTATTACACACCTGAGTTGAAGCAGCAGTATACTGTAAGCAGTGGAAATTGAGTGGTGACAGTGTGCTGAAGAAGGTGAAGACTATTTTTTCAGCTGGGAAGGTGACGGACACTGTTTTTTGGGATTCCCAAAGAAAAACAATAACAGGATCCAATTATGCAGCATTATTGGACTGTTTGAAAGAAAAGCTGTAACAAAAACGGCCAAGTTTGGTGCACAAAAATGTGCTCTTTCACCAAGACAACACAAAAATCAACCATCGCAAAGGCAAATTGCACAAACTATGCTTCGAAGTGATTCCTCATCCACCCTATTCTCCAGATTTGGCCCTGTTCTTCCTGTTACAAAATTTGAAAATTTGGCTTGGGGAGGAGAAATTCTCATCAAATGAGGACATCATTGCCGCCATCAATGCATATTTTGCAACCTTTGAGAAAACCTAATTTTCTGATAGGATGAAAAAATTGGATACTTGCTGGACCAAGTCTATAGCCCTCAACAGAGACTATGTTGAGAAATAAAATCATTTTTTTTTCAAAAAACGGTGTTTAGCTTTTTTTACCATACTTATTAAACTATCGGAACAATATCATACTGAACTATATTTGATTAATGTTGACAAACTGGTTCAATTTTAACAGTGTCCTAAAATCTGAATTTAAGAAAGCTGTGCCATTACAATCAATGGTTATTTTATATATTCAGCCAGTTGGTTCACTTTGATCTCATCATAAAAACGCATGTTAGGCAATTACAAAGTCTAATTACAGTGGAACCTTGGTTCATGGCCATAATTCATTCCAAACCTCTGGTCGTGAACCGATTTGGTCGTGAACCGAAGCAATTTCCCCCATAGGATTGTATGTAAATACAACTAATCCGTTCCAGTCTGTACGAACTGTATGTAAATATATTTTTTAAAGATTTTTAAGCACAAATATAGTTAATCACACCATAGAATGCACAGTGTAATAATAAACTAATGTAAAAACATTGAATAACACTGACACAAACACCCAGGCTCCCTGCTTAGCCGCACACGCAGGCTCGCTCGCTCTCTCTCTCAGCAGCACGTGAGCCCACGCTCTTTCTCTCTCTCTCTCTCTGTAACATTGCAGCAGTTCGCGCTATAGCCTTGCAAGCTGATCGCTGTATAAACACTTTTTTTAATGCGTTTTAAGCACGGGGGGGAAAGAAACATTTGAACAAATCCAAACTTTATTTAAAAACCAACCACAAGCAACCAAGAAAGTCACATTACAGGAGTTTGCGCTATAGTCTTGCAACCGATCTCTGTATAAACACTTTTTTTAATGAGTTTTATGCAAAGGGAAAAAAAAGGAACATTTGAAAAATCTGTAATTTAATAAACCACCAAGAAAAGTAACATTGCAACAAATCACGCTACGAACAACTCGCTGTAAACACTTTTTTTAATGGGTTTTAAGCACAGGGGAAAAAAAAATGAACATTTGAAAAAAGTGAAAAGTAACACCGCAACAATTCACGCTACGAACCAAAAATCAACATTTGAAAAATCCGTAATACAAAACCTAACCATAAACCACCAAGAAAACTAACCTTGCATGAGTCGAGTTCTGGCATGAAGTGAGGAGGAACTGGGTGGAGAGGAGGTTACAGTTTTGAGGAAGAGTCTGGCTCCGCGATGGAGGAATGTTTTCCTTCAGGTGTTTTTTCTCATGTGATTGCTTGGGTTTCTGGTGTTTTTAGCTGTTTAGCTGGTGGGAGCGAAAGCCTCATGCAGCCATTCCAAAAAGAAAGTTCTTGTGACCCAACCCTTCGTGTTTGCCCTCCACATTACTGGCATTCTGGCTTTGTTTACATTGTGCTTCTTGAAAGCAGGAGGGTTCTCAAATTGGTAAACTGGTTAACAGTTTATCCACCTCTTCCAGCACTTGAGGCCTCTGCCAGGTTAACGCTGTAATTCCTTTTGCAACATCAGCTGCTTTAATAGATTCTTTCTGCGTTATAATAGTTGAAATCGTAGGTTTTGACTTCTTATACTCGGCGGCAAGATCAGTAACACGAATGCCACGCTCATACTTTTCAATAATTTCTTTCTTTACTTCGATTTCAATTTTCTGCGCAACTTTCTTCTCACCACTCTTCACTTGCTTAGAAGCCATAGTTAACTGCAAAAGCACACGAAATACTGTAGAGCACAAAGAGATCACAGATAAAGCCCGGACATCTGACTGAGAACAATGAACAGGGAGCAGCTCAACACATGCTTAAATACAGTAATCGGCGCGTACGAACGGGAAGGGAAATGAAATAGAGCACAAAGAGTTCACAGCGAAAGCATGCACACATGTGCAAGCACGCACGTCTAACCGAGAACAATGCAACACGTGTGGAAATCATCAGTGTGCACAAACTGAAAGGGAAACTGGCTTGTTCGTTTACCGAGTGTGTGGTCGTGAACCAAGGCAAAAGTTTGGCGAACTTTTTGGTCATAAACCGAGTTGTACGTGTACCAAGACGTACGTGAACCGAGGTTCCACACTACAAGTACATCATCTGAGTTGGGCTAACAACAAATTTGGTGCATTTGGACCAGTTGGTACTGTCTTCATTTGTGAGCTGGTGAAAAATTCAATTCCTCCATCTGCTCGCTGAATTTTATGCCTACTTCCTTGATCATGGCTTGTATACCTACTTGGCATACTCATATAGCAGAAATTCCTCTCTGTGAATCGTCACCTTAATGTGGTGATGAGGTTTGTGTACCCCTTTGACCCTGGGAGCTATGTTGTCTGGAGTGGAAGCTCCTGGTAGGGTCTCCCAAAGCAATTTGGTCTCAGGCAAGAGGTAAGACAAAGAGCAGTTCGAAGCCTCTAGCAAAAAGAAAACCACGATTCTAAACCTCCGCTCCCTTGCGACCATATCTAAATGTAGAAAAGGCTATGGAAATAAATCCAGACAGTTTAGCCCCTAAGGTGGTTGGTTTTCAGTATTAATTTCTCTCTGGCAACTTCTACATCCAAGCTGTCTACATATGTAATGCTATGCATTCCCCGGGCCCTGTTGGTAATGCTGAGAGAGCCCCTTATCACCTGGGCAGCACAAGGTCTCCATATACGCTTCCCAGGTTTGTGTTCTGGAGAGGCCACTTCAGTCTCACCACCAGGTGAGAATACAACATGGAAGACAGCAGTTATACGTTTTAAGCCCCTGCTCAGAAGCGGCACAGAGAGAATCTTCAAACACTATACTTCTCCACAGTTGAAGTCCTGGCATTTCATTGCACATTTATGCTACCAACAATGCAAATCCACAACAGAAGTCAAAGACCAGTTTTATGAACAGCTAGACATTATTGTCCATAAAATTCCAACATCAGAACATATTTACCTTTTGAGACACTTCAGTGCTAGGGTGGGTCTCCACGGCATAGGGAATTCGAATGAAAACGGCTAAAGGCTTCTAGAACTCTGCTGTCATCACAACCTGTGTGTGACAAACACCTACTCTCAGAAAATTATATTCCATAAAGAATCCTGGAGACATCCAAGGCCCAGTCATTGGTATCAGCTGGACTTTGTAATTAACCGACAAGTGTAACTAAACAGTGTCTGCAACAGCAGCGCTTATCACATCACTGACTGCGGCACTGACCACTCCCTGATTGCAAAGGTAAAGCTCAAACTGAAGAAAATTTACCATTTTAAAATGAAACCCCAGCCAGGAATCAATATCAGTAAGACTGCTTGGCCAGACAAAAACTATGAGTTCAACAAGCAGCTTGAGAAGCCTCTATCAAATGACAAAACACAAAGCGTAGACGGTAAATTAAACTTTATTTGAAATACCATCCAAAGTGCTGCAGACTTATGCAAGACAGCGCTGGTTTGAGGCAAGCATCCCTTTACTACTGCTTGCTATCTGAGCACTGTTGGCAAAGTTTTTGCCAGAGCAGTCCTGTCTCAAAGTTTAAGCTAATTGCATTTACCCTGAATCACAATGCGGATTCAGGGCCGCGAGATCTATAATTGACATGATTTTCTCTCTATGTCGGCTCCAAGAGAAATGTTGAGAACAGCAGATGCATTTATCGATATCACAAGGCATTCGATCTAATGAATAAGAGAGGTTTGTTCCAGCTATTGAAGAATAAAGGCAACAGGACTGATCACAACTATCCAAGGCGCTACCATTATCATCAAAACAGACTGATGCCGATTATAGCAGAAATGTATAACATGTCTATTGAATCTGGTATGATACTGATCAACTGCAAAGTGACTGTACTCCTGCTAGTCTCAAAAGAACAAAGTATTTGTTTAGAACATTTTGCTAATTAAAGGCCAATTCCAGCCTTTCATTTTTGGCTAAGGTGCTGGAGGGCATGGTTGTGTTATAATTAAATTCCTTCAATGGAAATACTATTTGTCTCAACCATATTTATCTGGTTTTAGTGCTAAGCTACAGGTACAGAAGGTTGTGAATGATCTTCTTATATTCATTACTAATGGCAACTTCTTTGTTTTAATACTAATGGATCTTTCAGTATATTTTGGCATATTTTGCCAATCTGTGGTCCTTGAATTATAGATGCACCTTTGGCGTGGTTCCAGTCTTATCTCAATCGGTCAGGCAGCAAATTGTCTCTGTTGACTTCCACCAATTTCCATTACACAAATGTGTTCCATAGGTCTCATTGAATTTTATTATTCACCTTTTCACTCTGTCTGGCAGAGATTATCAGTCAACATGGGCTGAGATTTAATGTCTACACAGATGACACTCCGATTTATGCTCACATTAAACCTTCACCCCTGACTTATCACCAGATTAACTGGTTGAGTGTATTGGTCACATTAATTGTTGAAGATAAGTCAGAGGTACCGTATTGCTGATACTTTCTAAGACTCTTCTTAAATCATTTGCCAAACTTTATATTGCACCATGTCTCCTTCTTCAAAATTTTAGATTCTAATTTGTCATTTAAGCCTCATGATCAAATATTATTAGTTATGCTTTCATTCAGCTGAAGAACATTTTATTAATTAGACCTTCTCTTACTGAGGATGCTGCTCCAATACTTATTCATCCCTCTGTCACCTCTTATCTTGATTGTAGTACTGCTCGGCTCTTTGGTGCTTCAAGCAAAGTATTAAACAGATGTGCAACTAGAACTTAAACTCACACTAAACCATGTGAACATATAACTGCTTCACTCATGTCTTTAAAATTTCCGAGTGTTAAATGCTGCATTATAAGCTTATTTTAATACGATATAAAGCTTATGACTGTGGCGCTATATATATAATATGTTATAGTGTTATTATGTTTTTTTATAATTTTATTGGAAGAAAATCACATTTTAAACAATCAATTCAAACTTATAAAACAAAGAAAATGACATTATATACAATCAAGTCAAACTTAACAAAACAGAATTCAATCCCCACCTGATAACATGTTGTTTTGTCTTGGTAAAATAATATATTACTCTACTTTCACCTTTTATATTATTAATATGCAGCCTTTGTCAGTATGCCTCAAATCTCACAAACTAACCACTGTTTATGAGGTTGTGAAAGCCAGCCCGACCACAGACAGACAGACACCGTTTTTCAAGTCCACCCTACATGATTTATCTATACTAATAAAAGGCAAAGCCCTCACTCACTCACTCACTGACTCACTGACTCATCACTAATTCTCCATCTTCCCGTGTGGGTGGAAGGCTGAAATTTGGCAGGTTCATTCCTTACAGCTTCCTTACAAAAGTTGGTCAGGTTTTATATCGAAATTCTACACGTAATGGTCATAACTGGAAGCAGTTTTTCTCCATTTACTGTAATGGAGATGAGCTTCAACGCCGGGGCGGAGTTTCGTGTGACATCATCACGCCTCCCACGTAATCACGCAGTACATAGAAAACCAGGAAGACCTCAAAAAAGTGCTTAAGAAAACATGCATTATATAATTGAGAAGGCAGCGAAACAATAAGAAGCGAGCGAGTGACATATACAACCATATTCATGAGTTCTGCTACTTGAAACAAAGCACGATGTAAACCTACACTTTAAATTAAGTTCATAGACAGGCTGCCGCTGGCGTTTGTAATTTAGTGCCTGCCCATATAAGGCCGTCCGTCAGCGGCAATCCAATAGCAAACTACCACGGGTAAATATTCACGGGTGAAGGACTGTGCTTATGGAGAGGAAGATGAGATGGTCAGGGTGGTGTTTGACACAAACTCAGTGAAACTGCGAGAGAAAGTTTTAAGTGCCAGGACTAAGGTAACATTAAATACAGCCATGGACATAGCACGAGATGGCACCAGCACAGCTGGGAACCTTCGATGCATGTACACCAAGCGGCTCACGTGAACTGACGAGTGCACAGATAAAAGCAACAGTTCCAAAGAGCACTGAACAAAACCGAATTACACAATTGAAAAGGCAGCAAAAATATGAAGCGCCTGATACATACAAGCATATTCATAAATCCAACTACTGCGGAAACAAAGCACACGTTGGAAAAAGTCAATGTCCCGCTAAAGGAAGACAGTGTAAAAAAAACGTGCATGCAGTGTGTCAGGTCTCAGATAAAGAAGAAGACGAGCTGTTTATTGATGCAGTAAGAAACGAATCGATGAATGAAACCTGTCATCTTTACAACGATTGACAAACACGGAATGTAACTTGAACACAACACATCCTACAAATACGAACCTGATTGAAAGAAATAATGATAATCAAATCCTTGATGACAGCAACACTCAGTAACACTCACAAAACAAATACTGTATATTGACAGTCATGTTACGTTGTTTTGAAAATGTTCCCTTTTCTTTTCTAGCTTTTTAACACACTACTTCTCGCTGCGATACGCTGGTATATATATATCTATATATATATCCCGATCTACATACTCGAATAATGGATACTTTATTCGCCATCAATGATTGTTTTGGTAAAGCCATACTCAGTGTATTCATTAGATGAACGGTAAAAAGTAAGAGCGAGGGAGGATGACTTATTGAGGCATGCAGGCTGTAGGCCAACTCTATCTGAATTGCGCGATCACATTTGAAAAATATATCTTTTCAAGTTCTATTTAGTCCATATGTGTCAAACTCAAGGGCGAGATCATTTTATATACTGTATTATTGTTATTAATGGCCCGGGTATATGAAGCGCTGGTAACACAATAAACTACAGATCCCATAATGCAGCGCTTCAGCTGCCTTGCCGAACACTTACCGCATTAATCAAGTCTAGCTTATGATGC
This sequence comes from Polypterus senegalus, assembly GCF_016835505.1. Lineage (NCBI taxonomy): Eukaryota > Metazoa > Chordata > Cladistia > Polypteriformes > Polypteridae > Polypterus > Polypterus senegalus. Next base: position 221,678,721 of record NC_053155.1, on the reverse strand, counting down.
TGCAAGTTATTGCGAAGCTAGCTCACACGATGCTGAAGAGAAAAGTTGATTCTGAAAATAGAGCCTTTAAAACCGATGGGAGGCTGAGTATATGTTTACTGAACCCGTGTGTCTCATTTGTGGAGCTAATGTGGCTGTAATTACAGAATTTAATCTAAGACGGCACTATGAGACAAAACATCAGGGTAACCTGAATGCAATGCAGAAGATACAGAAAGCAGCATAATTAAATAAGAATCTGACACTTCAGCGGACGTTTTAACCGTGCACAATCACAAAGTGATTTCAAGTGAAGCTGCTTTTATGGGAGACACAAATGCACCAGTGCACCTTGCCCCACTTTCCCTGTTGCCAAGTAATGTTAAACCAAGTCGTCACTACGGTGTTCCCAAATACGCACTTTGCTGATAAACTGAGCGCACTGCGCATTGAGTTTGCACGGCGCTTTGGTGACTTTGAAGAACAAAAAAAGTCCGTCTACATGCGGCTCGAACCTTGTGCATGTTTGGTAGCACATATCTGTGTGAGAAGCTCTTCTCAGTCATGAAGACTAACAAAACAGCACACAGGAGTCGCCTCACTGATGAGCACCTTCAATCCATCCTGAGAATCTCCACAACACAGAACCTCACACCAAACATAAACGAACCTGTGGCCAAAAAAAGATGCCAGGCGTCCAGCTCTAAAATGACATATGAGCAAAGACAACTGAATGATTTGATTTGTTATTGCTGAAAGGAACACATTTTATTTATATTTCCAGGTTTTGTTATGCAGCATGTTCATATTTGAATTTGTATAATTTTGACAGGATATATTTTTATGGAGAGCAAAATCTTTTGGGATATTTAAAATCTAAGTTTATTTTTATATAAAATTACATAAGAGTAAAGAAATTTGAATGTTTGTTCTTTTAACGTTTACTTTATTTCTAACTTGTATAATTTAGACAGGATATATTTTTATGGAGAGCAAAATATTATAAGTTGTTTAAGGTTTGAGTTGATTTATTCACGAATAATATTCCTGTCTGTTTTTACCATTCCTACCAAAGATATTTCTGTCGACTAAATAAAAATTCCTTCTATTTAAAATTTAAATAGAACTTGAACAAATACGATAGTTCATAATATCCACGCAGACTTGCACGTAAGAGCAGGAGTCATCCGTTTTAACAAGCAGCGTATTGCACTGATCGAAATAGCTGTGTGTGTATATATGTAGATATGTATGTATATGTATATATATGTTTATATATGTGTGTGTGTATGTATGTATATATATATATATGTATTTGTGTGTATGTATGTATGTGTGTATGTATGTATGTATATGTATGTATATATATTGTGGTTAGGCAGGGGGCCTCGGGTACAGGGCTTGGAAGCCCAGCCCTGTAGGGACCCGTGGCCACCGCCAGGCGCGCCGGTGCCTAATTATCCGGGAGCCCGCACTTCCGCCACACCAGGAAGTGCCGGGGGGAAGACTTTGGGTGGCGCCCGGAGAGCCGCCAGGAAAGCAGCCGACACATCCGCCACGCTGGGGCGTGGCTAAGGAGAAGAGGCCGGAAACACCTGGGGCTCATCCGGGCATTATTTAAGGGGCCGCCTCCCTCCAGTCATTTGGTGGAAGTCGGGAGGAAGTAGACGGAGCTGGAGAGAGGACAGGAGGCGGCCAGGACAAAGGCACAGAGACTGTGGGCCCTGGACTTTGGGGGATTCAGTGCCAAGGGCGCTGGGGTTGTGAGTGCACGTGACTTTGTATATTGTATAATATTGTAAATAAACGGTGTGTGGGGAGCAAAATATGTCGTCCGTCTGTCTGTGCTGGGGCCAGCGTTCACAATATGTAGATATATATATATGTATGTATATATGTGTGTGTGTATAGATATGTATATATATATATATATGTTTATGTGTGTGTGTGTAAATATATATATATATATATATATATATGACAGCAACACTCATCACTCACAACAGTGACAAAACAATTACATTGACAATCATGTTACGTTATTTTCAAAATGTTTCCTTTTCTTTTTCATTGCTTCTTTAACACACTACTTCTCCGCTGCGAAGCGCGGGTATTTTGCTAGTTTACAATATTTACAAAGTTCGATAGTCCTGCACAGCACACAGTGCTCCAGCACCAAACACCCTTCTCAGGCCTTTCAATGGTCCTCTTTGGGCTGCCTTCTCCCACTCTCCGAAGCCTTGTCTTCTGCCACCCGACACCAGCTCCTCGACTGTTGGAAGGCTGCCCCTTTTATGTTGCCCTGGATATGCTCCAGTGCCCCTTGATGACCCCCCATCTGCACTTCCTGGTGTGGCGGAGGTGCTGGCGTCCAGGGCTTCAGGATGCAGAACCCACCCCCTGGCGGTGGCTACAGGCCCTTATAGGGTTGAGCTTCCCAGCTCAGTTCCCATGACCCCCATAGCAACCAGGGTGGCTGTCGTCTCATGGCAGAGGCGCCATATAGGCGTCCCGGCTAGGTGTGGCACCCAGCCACCCGTGACCAAGGTATTGTAATATATAACGTCTCCCCAACTTCCCCTTTTACATTTATAACCTCAGGCAATTAGGTGTAGTAAAAGACAAGCAGGAGTTAAGTTACAATTTAAATAATGTACAGTATTACTGATAATATTTATAAGTAATAACAATATGCAAAGTACATTTGAATATTATCAAGCATACAACCTGATAAATGCTGATGTGTAGGTTTAGGCGGCACACAGACTTCTTAGTTACTTAAAATGTCTCTAGTTAAGTCCTCATTTTTGGTCAGTTTTCTTCAGAACAGACCACATGCCAGTCTCAATATGGCTGCTGAGTGGTGCTCCTCATGGCAATGGTGTGAGAGAGGTGGTCCTTCATTGTGATGTTTGTAAGAGAGAGAGGTAAAGAAAGCAAATTTATAGATCTTCTGTCCAACCCCTACAGCCAATAGGGTGTCATGGAACTTAAAGGCTTCTGGTATAAGCCAATTCCAAACAGCCATACTTTAGACCAATGATACATAGAATATCTTATCACCTTCCCTCAAAACCATTTGTTAAGGTGAAGCTTGCTAGCTAGCCAGTCTGGTTTTCCTTTAAGGGTTGATTGAGAGAGTCCTGCACAGAATTATTTGCCAAACTTGTTTGAGGCACTTTCCCCAACCCGGTCTTATAATTCACTATACTGACTTAGTCTTGGTTGGAAACATGAATGCTTCTCATGAATGAAATACTAATATTACATTGCTTTGCCTAAGTTACAAATAAAGACATACAAAATATTTATCATCTTGTATGCAAAATTTCACACCACATCATATGTTATATTATTAAAAAGCCTGTGACAATTTGCTGTCATCCAATGAAGAATTTTGTGTTTCTCCCACACTAAACGCAAGTTGCTGGATGACTGAACATTTGTAGCAACCGCAAGATACGGGCACGCGATTCCTACACTTCACAACCCAAAGGGAAGTGGACAATAATAGAAGGTTAAAGTAGTATTACCATATTCGGTCCTCGGCCCCTCTTGTCCCCTATGCATGTCCTTATACTGTATAACTGGCAAAAAATCTCATGCAAAGGAAAGTGGGACTGAAAAATATATTAACATTTACTATTTACATTTACTTGCCCGGTGCCTGAGTGCTCATTAGTGAACCCCTTTCCCAGACGCCCTCCCCAGCACCCAAATCCGAATCCCCGGTTTGACGTAGACAATAAACAAAAGAAAATAATAAAAAAAATGTTCTCCGAAAATGCCAAAAAAGAAAAATTTACTAAATCCACATATAAGAAAAAAATAAATCCTGCAGTTCAGTTCCTTCCGTAGTGCAGGAGGAAAACACAACAGTCCTCTGGTGGAACGGCTTCTCCGCGGACTATCACGAAGAAATGCAAATTCAGGAATCTGACTCACCAGACGGGAGCACCCGGAGAACACCAGAACCTGGCCTCTTCTCGGGGATTCGTCACCAGATTATTTCTTCAGGGTGGCCACCCACAAATAGCAGATGTCCCTGGGTGAAGAAAAATCCTGAATGATCCTATGAGCGTGGATAGTCTCTCCTTGCCTTCAGCCTTTTCCTTCCTTTTTTTTCTTCCCTCCTGCCTTGATCCGCCATTCCCCTTAAATAGAAAAAGTTTCCTGCTGAAACATCCTTGCCCCTCTCAGTTGTTATGGAAACCTCATGCCGGCAACAGGCAGCTGGAATATTTACCGGGCGGGGTCCTCCCAGACTGGAACGTCACCAAAGGTGCCTGAAGGGCTATTTACAAACACCCTTCTAGCCAACATAATAAAGTGACAGACAGTCCAGAAAGCCAACCCGACTGTCAAGTTATATAGCCTTGCTACACATTTAGCACTGTAGCCCCTAAGATTTAACATTTTACATTTAACAGTCACTTTCAAGTTCTACTTTTTTTATCTAACTTAAAGAAAAATTGGTTAATACAAATTTCAATGTCCTGATTTTATTTTATTATAATTTTTACTGTTTTATCATTTTATTTATCTTTTGCATTCTTCTACGCCTTTATAGAAAAAAAAAAAACTATACATTCTCTGCCCAAAGCAAAATTACATCAGGTAAGAGGAAAAAATAGCCATGATCCCACCAGCTATCATTGAATTTTTTTCATTTCAAAATTGTAGATCTGGTATGGAACTATGGGTGATATGGTGGCACAATGGATACTGCTCCAACCTCACAGATCCATGAGGTGGTTTTTGCCCTTGCTGGTGATATGGGCTCCAGCATCCACACAAACCATGAACTGGATTACGCAACTTTTAGAATGTAATGTTAAGATCTCCATACCTGAAGGTTAGGCTAACTGGTTACTCTAAATTGGTTTTGTGTGAGTGAGTGTGTTCTACAATTCCACTCATGAAGTATGTTCCTACCCAATGCCCAATGAGACCTGGATATTCCAGTCCCTGTGACCCTCTATCAAAAAACATATTTAGAAAAGACAAAACTGTGGTAATGTACCTGAGTAAACACTTTAGAGATATTCTTCTTAATTAAATCAGAAATTCTGCACAGCAACTAGAAGCATTTTCTTGCTGGTATGAAAGTTTTCTTCTGACATTTTGCTACCCACCACTCAGCAGGCAGGCCCCTCTCTCTTTTATGTTAAATAATAGCTTCTGTATTTTTCATGGTAAAGTTATTTCTTCACAATCATGGTATACAGTATTTTAATTTGCCAAATAAAACACATGAAGTTAAGCATTTTTATAGATTTAAAAAATTATTTTCTTATTAAAAATGGGCTCAATGAATCCAAAAGTGTAAAGCAAAAGCCTAAAGACTTACTGAATATGTTAATTTTTTAAACGAAGAATGCAATAGAATATTTGTTCATCTCTTAAGATTGCAGTTAAACATATCATTTTCATTTTTGGAGAAAAAAGACAATTTTTTGTAAGATTCAGCCATTTTAAATTACTGGCTGTGTGTGCAACCTCATTGATTATCTCTCTGCAGAGCAAATTTTCACTTCTCTAATAATTTTGTCAAAATTATCTTTTGGACTTATTCATTTTTCCAATGGCTTTTGAACACTGCCCTTCCTAGTTTAACGTTATTTCTTTTTTTTTTTGTTAAGATGTTTAATTTTATACCAATTTCGTGATAATTTTGTATCCTAGTTGCTAAGACAGATATCCATTACTAAGCCATCTTTCCATTAGTCTCACCACATGACATCATAAATGTGAGCTTTGATTTAGGTTTAATTTCCTGGTCCATCCTGTGTCATTCCTCCATATCTCATCTTGTGGATGCAGAACACCTCCCAAGGCATAGTTTCCTCTTGCATATCATTTTAACCTTGAAACATTCTCTTCTGCTGCTGTTATTGATATTGCTGAATCTTCCTGCAAAGGTGTGAATTACTGTCTCTGCTCTGTAGACTAGACAATAATCACCAAAACTGATATAATTTCACTCAGTCACAGTCTCTCACTCTTTATGACAAAGAACATCATAGACAAATCTGAAAATGTTTTTGGGCACTCCACTTATTTCAGTCATGGACCACAGAAGTCATCTGCAGGAGAGGGATAATTGTGGACACATAGAGATTGGTGCAACGTTCTGTATTGCAGGAAACATCGTTTGCCATGCTATTCAGTAAAAGTATTATTATTTTTAAAAAATCGTTCCAAGTTGATTTAAAATTGCTGCACATCACTCAGAACTACCTCATCATATTATGAGCTTGAGTAAATGTCTACTAACAAGAAACAGTGAAAGTTACTAGTTAGTAGTGTAAGTTACTAATTAAAATGCTTCACTTTAGAACACAATTTCATAAGGCAAAGTAATATATATCCTGATTGTAAAGAAATAACTTGGACTTATCTTATCAGGCTTCACAGCTGAAAGGAAATGGGCCAGAGAAAACTCATCTGTGTTTTCAGAGATTATCCTTATTTAGATTTCAAAATAAAAGCTTCACACTTTAATACTGATAACCTATATAACAGTTCTCTTTATTTATTGTCTGTTTTTATAATTTTACGGTTATTGTACATACTCGCGTTTAAGTTCTCCAACAGATAAGTCGGGGCTTGATTTTACCGTATGATTTCCAGTATTTTATAATGTAGGTTGTATAAGTCGAATGCGGAAAACACACACTATTGGTCCAAGAGATTATGATATGCTAACGCCCACCTGAGAGAGTAACCACAGTGCACACTGCCGTTTTTTTCTATGTATTGTTCCTACGTGAACACACAGTAATACCCAAACTATTCCGAAGCGATGTTTGCACTATTTTGTGTTAGTGTATCTCACACTCACTCACAAGAGGAGGGTCCGTCAGATAGTCGAACCTCGGATTCAGAAGGAACAGTGTGGTGTTCGTCCTGGTCGCGGAACAGTGGACCAGCTCTACACCCTTAGCAGGGTCCTGGATGGTGGATGGGATTTTGCTCAACCAGTCTACATGTGTTTTGTGGACTTGGAAAGGGCGTTCGACTGTGTTCCTCAGGGAGTTCGGTCCTCAGGCTGTTCGGTCCCTGTACAACCGGTGCCAGAGCTTGGTCTGCAATGCCGGCAGTAAGTCGAACCCGTTTCCAGTAAGAGTTGGACTCAGCCAGGGCTGCCCTTTGTCACCGATTCTGTTCCTGACTTTTATGGACAGAAATTCTAGGTGCAGCCAGGGCATTGAGGGGGTCTGGTTTGGTGGATTCAGGATTGGGTCACTGCTTTTGCAGATGATGTTGTCATGTTTGCTTCATCAAGCCGTAATCTTCACCTCTCTCTGGATCAGTTCGCAGCTGAGTGTGAAGCGGCTGGGATGAGATTCAGCACCTTTAAATCCGAAACCTTGGTCCTCACCCAGAAAAGGGTGGAGTGCCCTCTCAGGGTTGAGAGCAAGGTCCTGCCCCAAGTGGAGGAGTTCAAGTATCTTGGGGTCATGTTCACGAGTGAGGGAAGAATGGAACGTGAGGTCGACAGGCAGATTGGTGCGGCGTCCACAGTGATGCGGGCTCTGCATCGGTCTGTCGTGGTGAAAAAGGAGCTGAGCCGTAAGGCAAAGCTCTCAATTTTCCAGTCAATCTACGTTCCTACCCTCACCTATGGTCATGAGCTATGGGTAATGACCGAAAGAACGAGATCGCGAATACAAGCAGCTGAAATGAGTTTCCTCCGCAGGGTGTCTGGGCTTTCCCTTAAAGACAGAGTGAGAAGCTCAGTCATCCAGGAGGGGCTCAGAGTAGAGCCGCTGCTCCTTCGTATTGAGAGGATTCAGATGAGGTGGCTCGAGCATCTGATCAGGATGCCTTCTGGACGCCTCCCTGGTGAGGTGCTCCGGCACGACTAACCGGGAGGAGGCCCTGGGGAAGACCCAGGACACGCTGGAGGTTGTGGAACCTGTAATGTTGTTGTAACTTGTTTGACCAATAAAAACAAGAATAAAACAGGACTGGGGAGTGTTAAGTTGTCTGGTGGTAGAATGAAAACACTCAGTGTCCAAACAGTTAAAGATTTAATTCAATGATAGTAAGCAAACAAATAATAACAAACAATTATAGCACCATCTTTCTTTCTTTCTTCTCTGTCTCCAGTACAACTCATGTAGCCATCCACTATACCCAACTAGAGGCGTAAGAACAGAACACAACACATTCCCCCCTTACTTAAGAATAGCACTGTAATTACAATGCACATATTTAATTGAAGGTACATAGTCCTCAAGCGAACAAGAATGCTTTCTCACATGTACTGGAGAATGTGAAGAATTTCAGTCATAGGAGTCAGAGAAGACTGGAGTGTTTAACCCACTGGAGCATTTTTAGAAGCCTCTTTTGGCACAGAAGTTTTGATTCTGATAACTGGGATGAATGCTACATGGACCCATTCTCTTTAAATTTTCATAAGTTGTGAAAATCTTGGATTTGCTTTTTGAATAAGTATTGTATTTTGAATATGCACCTTGTCCCCTTTTAGGGAAAATGCTCCACATTCATCTCTTTCGCTTTCTTTCAAGGGAGAGAGTGCATAATCATCACCCTTGCAGTAAAGAGAAGGAGGAGGAAGGACATTGTGGTTTGTTCATAAAAACTTTTGAAATGGGTAACTCATGTAATACAATAAGATGTTGCACAATGCATCTGAAGAAATTGTGAGACAACAGGTTTTTATGGTTTTGCCTGCAACATAGCAGAATGAATGCAACCTTTGGGAAAATCTTACAATGTCCCTGTTTGCCACTGGATGATATAATGAAGTGTGTATGTGTTGTAAAGTCTGCAGAACTGAATTGACATGCTTTTCCTCACACGTGTGAATGGATTTACACATTAGAATGAAAACAAACTAAATAAAATCTCTGCCAGAACAGAATATGAGAACAATTTTGACAAGAACAGGCCATTCTGCCCAACAAAGCTTGTCAATGCTATTTACCTAATTTTTCCAAAATTACATTGAGCTGAGTGACAATAGCTAAATGAAACCAGGTTGTACAGTGCACTGCTGTGTAAATGGAGGTGTAAATGGTAATTATGTGTTTTTCAGCTCATTTACTACAAATTTCTTTAAACGATTGCATAACGTTTTCCTATAATAGTGAAGAGAAGATTCTTCTGTGATCAGGATGAACTTTGATATTTAAAACTTCTTCCATGTACAGCTAACCCTTGCTAACTACTCGGTATAGTCAGAAATAAGTTCTACATTGTGTACATGCAACAAAGTTAACTATGGCTAAATTAATTTGGCAGATGTGCCTAAAATTTAGTTTAGCAGTTGTGGACGCTGGCCCGGACACACACAGACGGACATCATTGTTGCACCCAACACACTTTTATTTACAACAATATTTACAGTTTTTCGTGCATTCACACACCCCAGTGCCTCCAGCACCAATTCCCCCAATGTCCAGGCCACACTCTTCCAGTGCCTTTCTCCTGGCCGCCTCTAGTCCTCCCTCCAGCTCTGTCCTCTTCCACCCGACTTCTGCCGATGACTGGAGGGAGGCAGCCCCGTAAATAGGAGCCCGGATGGGCTCCAGCTGCTTCCCGGCATTCCTCTGTAGCCACACCCCAGTGTGGCGGAAGTGCTGGCTGCGCACCCGGAAGCTGTCCGGGTGTCCCCTGTCGTCTTCCGGCTTCCGCCACACCAGGAAGTGCTGGGCTCCCGGGATATTCAGGCACTGGGGCGCCGCCTGGCGGTGGCCACGGGTCCCTACAGGGCTGGGCTTCCAAGCCTTTTACCCGAGGCCCCCAACATAACCAGGACAGACGCCCCCTCGCGGTCTGGAGGAGGCACAAGCCCTCCTCTGGTCCTCCTGGGTGTACCGGCCGGATCCAGTTTAGTGTATCTGTCCTAAATCAAATGTACACCATTTGTTTAAACTTCACTGTGGATCTTATACACAATGGTTATGCTAAACTTTGGTTGGAAATTTCTGTCTAAATCATATGAACAATCACAGTTGTCTTACTGGCTGCATAGTATATACGGTTGGGTTTACTTTTGACTATTCCACAGATTTATGCAATTAAAAATCCAAGATATTGTATGTGTAGTTTAAATTTACTATGAAAAACCTTATCGTGGTGACATAGCTTAGGTTTTCAAAATACATACAACTCAACTCAAAATTATTTCATTTGAGCTATTCAAGCACCTTGCACAACACACAAACTCACTCTCCACTTAGAAATGTTTAACATCTTTGTTTTAATTGATTTTATTAAAAGTAAGTAAAATTTCATAGAAACAAGTTAAACTTAACAAAACTAAATTAAATTCACCCCCACCCATGAGAAACAGGGGAAGGTCAACAGCCAGAGTAAAATTTTTAAGAGTGGAAAAGAGGGAAGAGAATCATTTTCTCCAATAAAAGCTTATTCTAAAATGTTATTGATTAGATCCAACCAGGTTTTTAAAAGATGTTTAACATCTATCTGGTCTTCAGTCCAAGGGGCACTGGCCTTCATACATAATAAAGTTAAAGCATACAAACAATACATACTTAACCATGTTACCCACTTTAAAGCTTAAGCAAGATTATTACCTCTTTGAAATCTTATAGTTTAGCAATAAATGTATCAGACATCTAGGATGACTATGAGTTGAAGTGCATTTTACTTTATCTAATTATACAATATAAATAGCAATATGGCAAGTTATACTGTAGGTGATTTAATTTCAAAAGGAATCTAAAGTGCTGTACTTAATTTAATTTAAATGGACCTTTTCTTCTTATAGTGATTAGGTTACATTTGTGTTGATGCATACACATTCCAACATCTTCTCTGTTTTTTTACTTGTTATTGATGAATACAAACAACAAGGATGTCCAAACAAAGGATTTTTGTTTTATTCAAAGGATGTAGTATTATTAAAATATATGTGCACAATTGCAGTTATTTTCTACAGAAGCCCTAAACTGGGGACTTCCTATCTTGCACATACAACATAATACGTTGTATGTTAAACTTTCTTGTATGTACAGGATCATTTCTTGTATGAGCAAGATACTGACTCATTTATACAAGATGAGATTATTCTCATACATACAGTATGAGATTTATACCTTGTATGTATGAGGTATTATCTCATAAGTACAAGATAAATTACGTTTAAATATGAGCAGAGTGGGATTCAGAGTTAGTTAATTATGCCGTATGTATGACTTTGCAAGGGTTAGGGTGCTTTGTTTCGTTGTCATTTCTATCTTAAGCGACTCATTAGGGAGATGTTCAGATCAGGACAAGTGTTTATAATTGTTACACAGTCAGATTGTTAATGTGAAATTCAAATAAAATCACGATGTTGGTTGCGATTTGAATTAAACATCTTGTAGCCAGCATTATATAATTCTATGTAAAGGAGAGTAACGATGGTTAGCCCTGGATAAAAGTAAGTTGATCAGTGGGCACATGCAAGCATTCACAATGAATCCATTTAAAGTCACCAGTCAAGTTAATGGCTTGAAAGAGCGGAGAAACATGCAAATTGTACCCACCGAGTGCATATGTAAGCCAAGATTAGAATCTGAAGTAATGATGCAGCAGAGCTAACCATATCTAAAAGGCATTCAGGTCTGCAGGCAGTTCTAAATTGGTTCAGCATGTGAGTGTTGAAAGAAATGGACGTGCTTTTTCCAGGGCTCGGTCTACCCTTCACGCCATGCCGCTATGAAAGACTTTCACCCTAGCACATATACAGTATTGTTCTAACTGGTTTCAGAAAACTGGCAAATGTGTCGGATCTGTATATTCATGATGTGTATAATATTTGCATGTGGAGATTGTCCTTTTTAGGGTAAATTGTAGGCATCGGAATAAAATTTGTAACAACCTTACTTTTTTGATAAGATGCATGATTCTCAACACTTTTGTATTCCACCTACCTATCCATTCCCTGAAACCCCATAAATCAGGTATATGGCAGTAGAAAAAATGAATGTGCTTCAGCCTCATTGAGTAAAAATTAAGGCAAGAACCAGCCCTAAACAGGATGCAGGCCTATCGTATCTAAATCTAATAAGCATGAGATAACTTGAACATTCAAAATAACATCTCGTACATATGAGAAAGTAATCTTTTTTTCCCCAACTGAAGATTTAAGGCTTTTGTAATTTGTTTTTTGAGAATTCCTCACATTTTCATTATGTATTTTTACAATACAGTTGTCGTTTAAGATAAACATCATGAAGAACAATTCTGTACTCTTAGGATGCCGCGCTGCACATGCTACCCCCCAAAAAAATTGGTGAGGTGGTGTTAATCTTTAGATATATAAACATTAGGCACATAACACATTTTTGAGAAAAAGTTAAAAATCAATTGACTTTGCACTTATTCATTCATTCAAGAATGTTCCTGTAATAACTAGCTCATTCCTCCCACCAGGGAGATTATTTCTTTAATAAGTCATGCATTTTATATTACTGTTGAAAAACCCTCTTTTTTACAAGATCGCTGGTCAAAGAATTTCTACTTTTGTTGTAGTACAACATGATTTTAAAATGTTTTTAAATGTCATACACTAAGTGGGCTGATGTAAAGAATGAGAAGGTTTGCAACATTTACATTAGTTTTCTTTAAGGTAGCATCAGTACAAAAAACACAGAGTCATTAGTATAAACATTTTACTTGCTACTGCAACTAACAGCAATTGCATACTTCTATGTTTTAATCCCATGGGCTTCCTCCAAGTCTTTCTCCAAAATACAGTCAACTTGATCAATGTGACCAATCTGACTGTTGTGGACAATGTGACAATGATTTGGCATAGTTGTGGGGATATGGTTGAATTAAAGTCTACTACCACAGTCCAGTCATTGTCCAGAAATGATTGCTTTCTTCACTCATCCGATGATGTCTTGTGTGAGACACTGATCTGTTTTTGCGTCGACTCCACCTGTCTCCTGGAACGTAGCTAGCTTTCACAAAACTTAACCATGATACCACTCATAAAAGCCTTGTAACAATGCAATCCAACAGTTATTCACAGACTTGCTCATTTTGGAGACTTGTATTTGCGGCATTATACAAGGGTTACTCACTTCATAGCTGTAACACTACCATAGGTTCCAGTGACTTGGAAAGGTGTCTTATTCAGAAACAATGAGAAAGTAATTACAGTCTGGCATTTGGGATTTTCGACATGCCAGCCAAGCTTATAGCTATGTGGATCACACTTACCCATTAATCTTGCATAGACTGCTTAATTGCCTTGATTTTATACTGATTATGTTCCACTGTGAAAACATCTGAGACCACTCTTCACTTTCTTTCTTTTATCGAAGTTAGTTATCACCCCAAGCCACTCCCAAATTTGTGGCTGGGTTATTTATGATTAAGGCCTTCCTGGTTTTTCAATTTAGAAATTGCCTGATTTACTATCTGCTCTGCACTCCACTTTAACCTTGTTTAGACTTGGATGTTAACAATCTCTGCAAATTGATCTGCACCAGTCTGACCTTCTGTTTAAGATGAAAGATTTTTAGTTCTATGTAAAGTATTTCTAGTGAAAAGGCCTGCATCAAAGAGGCATCAAGGCAGGATTAGCCATTTACAGATATAGTTACATACCTTTGAGTCCATCTTAATTACTTTGGATGCATTGAATTCACACATTTTCAGTGGCCACGTCAGTTGCTAGTGAAGTGTAAACTAATAACACTAGACCTTAGACTTTCCTTGGAAAAGGCTTTGATCTATTTATTCTGGCCTTCATGCAGCTTTTTATGACTTAGAAAAATGTACTAAAATATGCAGACTGTTAAGTAGCTACTTATAAAATATGCCTCAACTAAAGCATTACCATGCTAGTTTTCTTTTTAATCTCTGACTTCCCCGCTTTTTTAAAATCAGTAGGGTTTTATATTGCAACCCTCCTAAATACAGTAACTTTAATAAATCTTTTCTTACAAAAGATATGTACAGTATATAATAATACTTAATATGAAATGAGTACATAGAATACTCAGAGAAGGAGCCATTATATCACTTACAATCCTTTTCCCATTAGATCTGTTCTGGTAGAACAACACAAAAGCTGAAAATTAACAGTGAGCAGCAGTCATTAGCTATAGCAACAACAGGAAGAAAAAAGTATAAGATAAGAGTGCCTTTTTCATCTGAGCCTTGTACTCTTTCTCAATTTAAACCTTTACCAATAGCAATTAAAAAGGATTTTTCCCATCTAGGGAACTCACTTCAATGGGTTTTGTCTCTTTTGTTACAACGGTGTAGTTAGTAGGATCCATCTAGAAATTGACATACCAGACAAATCTCCAAACTACTCTAAAAGTCATTGGCTCCTCACGCTACAAAATGAAGCATGGAGCCATCCTGGAAGGGAAAAGACACCTGCTGTGGTACTTAAATATTGGGAGCAAGAATACAACGTTCTCAACTGCCTCTGCTCAGACAATACCAAAGTGTGAAGTGATGGTGGTTAATGGGCAATGAGGCTTTGGTTGATTCATCCCACAACATAACTATTGTTGCTGCCTGACATATTCCATCAAAAACATAACTGAAATAAATGGGTCTTGCTTACCTATATCCATAGTTAGAGCTGCTACTTTCCAACTGCCTTTGTGGTCATAACCCTTTATGGTGTGATGCAGAACTAGTTGATGATAGTACTTTCCAATTTTTTTTTTAACTTTTATTGAATTTATTTAAAGCATGTAATATTCCATACAATCAATTCAAACTTAACAAAACTAAATTCAATTCAACCCCCACCCATGAAAAAGAGAGGAAGGCCAACAGGCAGAGTAAACCTTTTGAGAGTAGTAAAGAGGGAAAGGAGTCTTTCTCCCCAATATAAATGCTTATTCTAAAATATTATTGATTAGATCCTGCCACATTTTAAAAAAGTTTTGAATAGATCCTCTAAGAGAGAATTAGATTTTTTCCAATTTCAAACAGTACATAACATCAGTTACCCACTGGCTTAACATAGGTGGGTTACGATTCTTCCAGTTGAGCAAGATAAGTTTACGTGTCAATAGTGAAGTAAAGGCAATTACAGGTTGTTTGTCCTTCTCCGCTTTAAGTCCATCTGGGAGTACACCAAACACAGCTATTAATGGATTAGGAGTGACTGTCACACAAAGGCTGTCTGATAGGCATTTTGGCCAGAATGATATTAATTTGGTACACCTCCAAAACATGTCGCCTAGTGAAGTTGGAGCTTGATTACAACGTTCGCAGGTTGGATCTTGCCCTGGAAACATTTTGTACAATTGTAAATGAGACAAATATGCTTGATAGAAGATTTTAAGTTGAATAATTGAATGTTTTGCGCATATGGAACTAAAGGGCGGCACGGTGGCGCAGTGTTAGGGCTGCTGCCTCGCAGTTAGGAGACCCAGGTTCGCTTCCCGGGTCCTCCCTGCGTGGAGTTTGCATGTTCTCCCCGTGTCTGCGTGGGTTTCCTCCCACAATCCAAGGACATGCAGGTTAGGTGGATTGGTGTTTCTAAATTGGCCCGTAGTGTGTGTTTGTGTGTGTGTCCTGCAGTGGGTTGGCACCCTGCCTGGGATTGGTTCCTGCCCTGTGTTGGCTGGGATTGGCTCCAGCAGACCCCTGTGACCCTATATTCAGATTCAGCGGGTTAGAAAATGGATAGATGGATGGAACTAGAGTGAATTCTGTACATGGCTGCCTTCCACTCCTTGTCTGAAATGTTGAATAAGAAATCCTCTTCCCACTGCACTTTGGGATCTTTAAAAGGAAGGGACTTTAAAATGGTTTTATATTTTATAGAAATGCTGTCCGAGTCTTTAAGACTGATTATAGTACTTTCCAAACCCGACTACAATGTGATTGTAGAACATGACTCATCTAAAATAATAAGCTGTGAAAATCACATCAATATTAACCCTCCCATAAAACAATCAGTTCCCTAAATATTTGTAGCAAGGCAGATAGGAAACAGTCACACTCAGTGTAAGGTATTGCTGCCCATTGTGATGCTGTCCCTGGAGCAACCACTTGCCCCACCATGGAGACTGCTAGAATAGTCACTCACTTACCCAAGCTGTCAAACATGGAATATCGCTCCTCTTATTAACAAGATTTATTATTTTAATATAAGAAACTACCCTCACTCTTTAAGTGCAATGTATATAAGAAACTACCATCACTCTTTAAGTGCAAAGAACAGTGGAATGACAACTTTTTAATATCAGCAATATCGTTGTCTTCATTAACAGACATTTCACCGTTACTTCTGTTCTACAAGGGCCTCAGTTTGTCAATTAAAAATTACTTTGTATACTGGATAGCCAATCACAGTGTGAAAAACCCCGGCCTCAACTAGTTTCCTGCCCTTACTGTTGACAGGCTTGTAAGCTGGCCCATACCCTCATTCTAGGAATGCACTTAGGAGCAGAAAAATCTTTAGAATACATTTAACATGTTTTTATTGGATGGAAACCAATGAGTAAGTAAGAAGCTAGTCTGTGTTCCGAGTGCCAATTTTAACAAACACTGCAAGGGCAAAAGCCTTTGCTAGTTCCCTTGCCTTTAATTGATGTTCCTTTTGAGTGGGTCAGACTGGACATGTTCTTGATCACGAGAATAGTTCTACTTGAGGAAAAATGAGTTAAGATTAATACAGAATACCAAAATTGTTTGACCTAGACATCAATAAAATGAGTCCAGATACTCCAGTTTGATGTATACCCAATGCCAAGGTTTGATGTTCTTGACCACAACAAATATGACCAAAAGTTACTTGCAAATCAATCTGGCACAAGCTGCAAAGGAAAAATTTATTTAGCACCTCTATAAGATATCAACAGTACAAGTGCCACACAGGGCTTTGGCAACATTCCAGCATCTGGTGGACAGATTAATATGTGCCCACAATATCTTTAGTGCTGCCTACCCTGATTATATCATTGTCTTTTCCACCAATCTGTGAGGAAAATTTACATTGTCTGCTGGCTACTTTATAGATAAATAGATTATAGATGTTAAAAGAAGCTGGTCTGCACATTTAAAAAATGAGAGTTGGAATAACAATACCCAGCCATGAGGCCAATGTGATGGAAGGACAGGGAGAGACAACCTGTTTGGGTCACATGCTCACCCAACATGCTAGGTGGCATCCTCTGTGGGCAACACTATCTGAATGAACACCTACAAGACATGCTGGGAATTGTAGTCCCAATCAGGTTCCATGGGAGCTGCCAGGGGTGGCTGAGGGATCTGTGGTTCCTACTTCCATTTGACCTGGAAGTACTTCCAAAGGGTTATGCCCTAGCACCAGAAGCACTCCCAGGCATAAGATAAAAGAAGCCACTCAACCTCATCCAGGCGAATTGGAGTTGGTTGGAAGAAATACAAAGCTCACCTGGGAGGTGTGAAGGAGGAATTAAGAAAGGGAGAGAGAGGAGGATGTATTGTATTTGACAAAGAATCCTGTATTAGACAGTTATTCTTAAAATAAATCATGTGTTTGCATCTGGAAGCTGTGTCATTTTGATTGTGTCTGCATTTGATTGGGTGCTGCAATGCCCTCTGCTGGTCACAATATGTGTACACACATACTGTATATATTGTTTTGATTATTGCAACAGCTTTATTAACTTTATTAACTCAAAATAATATCACAATGGCACAAATAAATAAAACAATAATTAATAAATAAATAATTATAAAAGAATAATCTTGCATACACACAACTGTAAAACCTTCTTTTCATCACTGTATATACGAGGTGCAATCCAAAAGCTCCTGGAATGCATTTATTCTGCAGCCAGAAGGGTTTGGTTATATCAATCGCCACTAGATAGTAGTTCAAGTTGTTCTTGAGAGCTGTTATCATGCATTATAACGTCAGCGCAGTTGTTTTTCAAATCGCAGTTCTCGTTTAAACTTTGGTTGTGCCAGTGAAGGGTTGTTCGTGAAAATAAGTGATTTGAAAGAGCAAAGAGTGTGTGTTAAATTCTGTTTTAAACTGGGAAAAACAGCAAAAGAAAGCCATGAAATGTGAAGGGTGTCATCCACAAGGAATTTGTGACACAAGGACAGACGGTGAATGGAGAATTCTACAGGGATGTTCTAAGGCGTTTGCGAAATCGAATTCACCAAACGCGTCCTCAGATGTGGGCTGACAAGTCATTTCTTTTGCATCACGACAATGCACCAGCTCACACATCTCTGATTGTGCTTAAATTTTTGGCTTCTACAAATTTTACTGCCATTCCCCACCCTCTGTACTCCCCAGATTTAGTGTTGTCTGATTTTTTTTTATTTCCTAAGATGAAGATGAGGCTCAAGGGATGCAGATTTGAGACGATGGAGGAGATCCAAGCGGTAACAACCGACGTCTTGAACACATTGACAAAAAACAACTTCCAGAGATGCTTCGAAAGGTTAAAATCTCGCTGGGATTGGTATATTAACTCAGCGGGAGACTATTTTGAAGGAATTGTTCACCATTAATTGTTATTTGGTGTGTATGCTTTTAAATAAATGCATTCCAGGAACTTTTGGATCGCACCTCATATATACACTCACCTAAGGGATTATTAGGAACACCTGTTCAATTTCTCATTAATGCAATTATCTAATCAACCATCACATGGCAGTTGCTTCAATGCATTTAGGGGTGTTGTCCTGGTCAAGACAATCTCCTGAACTCCAAACTGAATGTCAGAATGGGAAAGAAAGGTGATTTAAGCAATTTTCAGCGTGGCATGGTTGTTGGTGCCAGACGGCCCGGACTGACTATTTCACAATCTGCTCAGTTACTGGGATTTTCATGCACAACCATTTCTAGGGTTTACAAAGAATGGTATGAAAAGGGAAAAACATCCAGTATGCGGCGTCCTGTGGGCTTAAAATGCCTTGTTGATGCTAGAGGTCAGAGGAGAATGGGACGACTGATTCAAGCTGATAGAAGAGCAACTTTGACTGAAATAACCACTCTTTACAACCGAGGTATGCAGCAAAGCATTTGTGAAGCCACAACACACACAACCTTAAGGCGGATGGGCTACAACAGCAGAAGACCCCACCGGGTACCACTCATCTCCACTACAAATAGGAAAAAGAGGCTACAATTTGCACAAGCTCACCAAAATTGGACAGTTGAAGACTGGAAAAATGTTGCCTGGTCTGATGAGTCTCGATTTCTGTTGAGACATTCAAATGGTAGAGTCAGAATTTGGCGTAAACAGAATGAGAACATGAATCCATCATGCCTTGTTACCACTGTGCAGGCTGGTGGTGGTGGTGTAATGGTGTGGGAGATGTTTTCTTGGCACACTTTAGGCCCCTTAGTGCCAATTGGGCATTGTTTAAATGCCACGGGCTACCTGAGCATTGTTTCTGACCATGTCCATCCCTTCATGACCACCAAGTACCCATCCTCTGATGGCTACTTCCAGCAGGATAATGCACCATGTCACAAAGCTCGAATCATTTCAAATTGGTTTCTTGAACATGACAATGAGTTCACTGTACTAAAATGGCCCCCACAGTCACCAGATCTCAACCCAATAGAGCATCTTTGGGATGTGGTGGAACGGGAGCTTCCTGCCCTGGATGTGCATCCCACAAATCTCCATCAACTGCAAGATGCTATCCTATTAATATGGGCCAACATTTCTAAAGAATGCTTTCAGCACTGTTGAATCAATGCCACGTAGAATTAAGGCAGTTCTGAAGGCGAAAGGGGGTCAAACACCGTATTAGTATGGTGTTCCTAATAATCCTTTAGGTGAGTGTATATATGTCAAGGATGACCACACAGATGGGTTGGATAGTAAAACACAACCCATACCTGGTAGTGGTCCCATGACATCACTTTTATGCAAGAGACTAAACTGTGATATATTTGACATATAAGAAGGTACCCAACACTGTGGAAAGGGACTCCAAAGTGTAACTGGAATTTTGTGACCATAACAAAAGGCCTTACAACAGTGCAAATATCAATCTCTCCCAAAGTTTCAATTCCTTTTCTTCTTCAGAATATCACATCTGAAGCTGACCTAGATGCTGTGTTGAGTCAGGTTGCCAAGGGCATGGTTCACAATATATTATATCTTGGCCGGAGACTCCTGGACCAAGAGAAAAGTTAGTAGACAGAGAAGCTCTCACAATTATATTGGCTATCATCCAATTGAAATATTAGTTTTCCACTGAATATCACTTTGGTCATTTATAGGTCCCGTTATAATGTATGTAGTGGCAGACATTCATTGTAATGGTGTTAAAGTGAATCCTTATGTGACTAGATGGTTCCTGGACATAAAGCCTTAGTTTAACATGATTTAATGGAGAGAGAATCTGAAAAGGTAAATGACTTTGTGACTAAATATATTCTCCCCCAAGAGCTGAACTGAGGGGAGGGGCATGTGAGACACACGAGCTTCATGAATGTCCAACGGAGACCACTTCAAGGGTGCACTGGGGGAAGAGAGAAGGTATTGCACAACTTCTGACAAGACTTCTGCTTCTGTCTTCAGTGTGGACGTGAATACCTCATGTCTACTCCACCTCCAGCTACATATTTTCCATTTTAAAGGAAGACCTCAACATATTGTTTGACCAACACCCTGGAGGATGCCCATAAAACAACAGAGTGCTTTTTATAAATTGAGTCTTGCTCTCTTTCTCAGTTCAGCCTTTGTCAGTGGCAATTAAATGTGTTTTTTCCAACTGGGACCAAATCACAATTTCACAACTTTAGTCTCTTTTGTTACATTGTGTAAAAAATAGAATGTAATCTGGATGAATATTCATGGTACTCAGAAGTCCCACAATGCACATTTTTTTACTTTTTGTATATTTTTCTTCTTGCAGTTGACTTTTAGCACATGACAGGTCACATGCTATGTCAATTTAGATTGCCAGCCAAATTGAGGAAACCACTTTTTATTCACAAAAAGAGGAGAAAACATAATCAGTTCTGTTGGGAAGCTTCATCCAATGCTAATGTATAATTCTACATATGAGAAGCTGCAAATATACAATGGAGTGTGCCGTTAAGTAGGAAGTATCCTGCAGCTCAGAGCACTGAATTACTATTATGACATTTCACAGCATAACATGAAGGAGAAAGTGTAATTAGTGCATTAAAATATTCTTTACTCTTTCATTGCAGGAAAAAAAGAAGGAAAAGGCCTGAAATGTGAAATAACATTAAGTGTATTTTTTTTAATGAAATACAATATTACAGAAAGGGTAAAAAAAAAAAGCAAAATGGTCCACTTAATAATCACTTACCATAAAAAAGCACAGAATCTAAGGCCCATATTAAGCTTAGATTTTTACATATGGGTACTGATCACTGTTTTTCACATTTATGTACATTTTCTACATTTTAATACTTATATACTATATACTGTATATACAGTAGCAGACTAATCAGAAACTCAAAGAGACTTGCTCAGATCATACATTAGAAGGCTTAAATAGCTTTTGTCGGCTTTCATAGTGCAAAGAATATCATCAGCAGAGCAAAGCAATAATCCTATGCAGTGATGGATCAGGGTGTTCACCACCTAAATCAGATGGACATAGCCATGTCTGGCAGCAACCTGATGAATGGAAGAAATCAGAAAGAATGATGCTTTTCTTGTTACGCTTCATAACTTCTTCTTTTGATGTGGTTTTGGATCTATATGTGCAACCAAGGGTCACGTTAATGCTGAAGTTTATCTTGATATTTCGATGTGGGCAATGACACACAGCCATGAGCAGTATGCACCAGGCTACAGAGTGAACATTTCCCTTGACAGTTTTGCCTAAGCAGTAAGATAGCTACAGAAAAGAAATACATTTTTATAGTTCAAGTAGAGTATGCACACAAATTGTATTAGATTGAGACACAATTATACACTTAAGTAATTTAAAATAACTAATTATTCAAAAAGGGAAGCATTGTCGGGCAGTGGTTAGTGCTGCAGTCTCACAGCTGTAGAGTTCTGCATTTAAATCTGTGGGTGTTCATTGCCTGTGTGAGGTTTGCATGTTTTCCTTTGGGTTACCAGAATTTCTATAGGGTGGTCCAGATCTAATTATGCAATTTTAATTATGCTATAACTTATTAAGTTTATTACATAGAAAATCACCCGAAAAACCCCGAATCATTGAGAAATGTGCCAACTGACAACATGAAGAATCGTCTTTGCGCTGAACTGGAATCGTCCCTGCATAAATCAAAGTCATCCAGATGATCTGGATCTGCATAATTAGATCTGGACCACCCTGTATATCAGTGTGAATCGAACAAGAACATAGTGATACTGTGATCGTGATTGTTTCCAACTTTTATAGTTGCACAGGTTTACAAGAATAATTTGCTATGTTCACTAATTTTGGATGCAGGAATTTTGCTTTTTTGTGCTAAGTTAACAACTTCAATAAACCTAGTAAAATAACTATATATGAGTATGCAAATGGCAATAAGAAAGCTATTTTTATTAAGAGAAAAATGAATTTCTCAGGTTCTCCTCTCTGTTTGAATTTCCTCAGCTTCAACAGTTTTTGCAGTCTAAACCATTCTATTCCGTATTGTATAATATGGTGCAAATTACTTGGAAACAAAGGAATTTTGGTTTTGCAGTTGATGATCAATCTGAAAAAATACCAACAATGCTGGAATTTAAGGGGATTTCTTTCTAAGGCTCTCTAAAAACTTTAGACCTATATGTCCTGATAAGAGAAAAAACGCCTTCTCAGCCAGCCCTATCGAAAAAGAAGCTGTAGCTCAAAGATAGAATTGGTGTGGTGACCAACTGGAGTTCAACTCTAAACTTATCGTATCGTATCAACTCTTTTCTGATAGGGGTACCAATGTCCTACCAAGCCATTGAAGATGATTCAACATGCAGTGATACACTGTCATGTTCAACCAGATGAGACAGGTGCATTTCACTTCTCCTTTCAGGCCACTCCACTAAATCCCTGTAGCACAGGGGTGGGCAAAGTCAGTCCTGGAGGGCTGCAGAGGCTGCAAGTTTTTGCTCCAACCCAGTTGCTTAATTAGAAAATAATCCTTTCCAATAATTTAATTTCATGGCTTGCTAGTGCTTTAACTCTGCCATATCAGGCCATTCTCATATCCTAGATCATTGTGCAATAGCATACATTTTCAAAATTGTTGATTTTTTCTTTACATTATTGTTGGTCATGCTTTGGCGGCACGGTGGTGCAGTGGGTAGCAATGCTGCCTCGCAGTTAGGAGACCTGGGATCTCTTCCCGGGTCCTCCCTGTGTGGAGTTTACATGGTCTCCCCGTGTCTATGTGGGTTTCCTCAGGGCGCTCCAGTTTCCTCCCACAGTCCAAAGACATGCAGGTTAGGTGGATTGGCGATTTTAAATTGGCCCTAGTGTGTGCTTGGTGTTTGTGTGTGTCCTGCGGTGGGTTGGCACCCTGCCCGGGATTGATTCCTGCCTTGTGCCCTGTGTTGGCTGGGATTGGCTCCAGCAGACCCCCGTGACCCTGTGTTCGGATTCAGCGGGTTGGAAAATGGATGGATGGATAATAGTGCATGATAAATACACACAGGTGTAAATGGTAACAACGTAAATGGAGAAAAGTTGCTTTCTTTTGTCATTTGAATCTTATTGCTAATAAAAAGCCATTAAAAACCAAGAGAACAGCTGTTTTAAGACTAAAACAGGCAATAAGGGTTCAGAATCGTAGCAAATGAGACAACTAAAGTGAAGCACAAGTGTTACTTGAGCAATAAATGTTTCTTATTAAGCAAATGGGTTGGAACAAAAACCTGAAGCCACTGCAGCCCTCTAGGAATGACTTTGCCCACCTCTGCTGTAGCAGCTCACATTAGAACATTAGAACATCAATTTTCTAATGTGAGCTGCTACAGGAATTAACATACAGCTCACATCCAGTTCAAATCCTTGATGAATGTCTACATTGTCTACAGAGTAGTAAGTGAATCAGCAACTATGCACTGCATATGGAGGCATTTCGGAGGTCTTATACTCCTTGCTCATTCAAGTCATCTAACGGCACCAAATCTTCATCCAGGGTCATTTCATGTGTAGCTCTTATCTGGTAGAATGAACTGCTCACTTCCATCTAAACTGTTGACTGCCTCACTGTGTTTACTAAGTGTTTGAAGACTCACTTGTTCTATTAAATGTCTCTCTGCAGTTGATAACAGTTTTGATATGAGGATCTTTGTAGCAAAAAAGAGCAATTAATCTTGTGTTGTTTAATATTGTTTAAAGCTTTTCACTAGCCTTGTTCTGCAACATTTATTTCAAAACAGTTCCCATACTGATGTTTACTTAATTACATTGACATCATTTGTAAGTCACTTTGGCCAGAAGCATCTGCTAAGCGAGAAGTAAATGCATACATACATCAATGTATAATCTTTCAATACAGCCACCAGATGACCTATTGATCCTTGTTGCAGAAACTTCCAGTCAAGTCCAAGTAAAAAAGTAGGACTGTCAAAAAGAGACAGAGATGGGATAGAGAATGTATATACTATATTTCCAGTGAGAAGCCAGAGCTACCTTCACTGCAACTGTCCCCAGAGTGAAGAACTTCTACTGGATGAAGGATAGAGTAGCATGATGGTGCAGTGGTGCTGCTGCCTTGCAATAAGGAGACTGGGGTTTGTGTCCTGGATGCTACCTGCATGGAGTTTTGCAAGCTATCCCTGTGTCTGTGCCAGTTTCCTCTGAGTGCTCCTTTTTTATTCCCATAGTCCAAAGGCATGCAAATAGTGTGATTTTGAGTTTGTAAATTGGCCCTTGTGTGCGGCCTGTCCAAATGTTGCTCTTGCCTTGTGCCTAATGTTTGCTGCCGGAGGCTCCAGTTGCCCAGTAACCCTAACCTGTAGAAGTGGGTTAAGAAACTGAATGAATGATGGAGTGACAAAGCATAGATAGACTGAGTAAAAGGAAATTTGAGAAATAAGTAGAGGAGTATTAGTAAAAAGATTAGGAAGCTAGATAATTAGAAATATCAGCTCATAATTCTAACAAAATGTGTGTAAAAGTTGCCAAGAATGTTGAACGAAAAGCACGGACATTGTCCCATTTTATAATGTTTATATGGGTATTATATAAGTGATGGACAAATGTATAATGGATCTCCTGATATTTTGGGTTTTTGATGATTGATTTTGATAACAGAGTTCCAAAAATTATTACGTATTTTGCAGACACATTTATCCAAGACAACTCACAAAGTCAGAACAGAGTATAATTGCGTGCTTACTTTATTTCAGTTTGAGCATGGATAAGTTAAATGACTTGCTCATGGTAACAAACCAGAAGGAAGCAGACACTGAAATGCCAGTCTTCAGTTTCAAATTAGAATGCCTTAGTGACTACAGCACAGGGCCTGTCTAAACTAAACAGTCAAGATCTGTTACAAGTAAGGAGCCTACTGCTTCACCTCAGGGAGTTAGAGTCGGGGGAAAGTGGGCAACCCACAACTGGAGACGGAAGGAGAGGAAAAATGTTATTGTTTCTATGGTTTTTCGACTGTGTTTCACTATTTTGCTATGTGTTAGATTAATAAATCTATTATTTGAACCCATGACTGTGTGCAAAATTTTTGGGTATGGGGTTTGGGGCTCATTGGCATCCCCTACTTATTAAAATGTGTATATTATATATATATATATATATATATATATATATATATATATATATATATAGTGAAAAGGCGCTATATAGCGCCCAACCCGGCACAGACTACGCAGAGGCACGTGTTCACACTGAAGGGTTTTTTATTTGTTTGCTCTTCAGCCGTGGGCACACGTCTTCCCCATGTCCTACCGGCCCAACACAGTCCCAAGCACCAAACTCACACTTTCCTGCTCCACCACTCCTCCCAGGCAACCTCGTCCTCTTCCTCTCGATTCTGGCCCTGATTGCTGGGAGGCAGGCCCTTTTATATCCCACCCGGAAGAGTTCCAGGTGGTTGACCACCTGGTCCTAATTGCCCTTCCAGGTGGGGCTGAGAATTCAAGCAGCCAGGCTGTGGAGTCCATGCAGCTCCCCCTAGCGGCCACCTGAGCCCCCAACCAGGCTGTGGAGGACTCCATCTCCCATGGAGCCCTGCGGGTGGTTGGGGAATCACCGTCCGCCATGGAGGCTGCCACCAAGCCCGGGAGGTACTGAACTGTCCATGGTGGATCCCCCGGAATATACACAACAGGCGTCCCGGCCGGCATGGGACCCGGCTGTCCGTCACAATATATATATATATATATATATTGTCACACACGTGTGCATAGGAGGCAGCTAAATGTCCTAAATGAGGGCAATTCCTTGCCAGACCAGGG
This sequence comes from Polypterus senegalus, assembly GCF_016835505.1. Taxonomy (NCBI): domain Eukaryota; kingdom Metazoa; phylum Chordata; class Cladistia; order Polypteriformes; family Polypteridae; genus Polypterus; species Polypterus senegalus. Next base: position 221,652,421 of record NC_053155.1, on the reverse strand, counting down.
GAGAAGTGTGTGGATCCTTTCTCTTTTTCCACTGCAGACCATTTAGGAAAAATTCTGCCTGACCCTAATGACATCACTTACGGGTTCTGGCCTTGATAACATTACTTCCGGTCCTGACCCTAATGACAGCACTTTCAGTTCCAGCTCCTGCTGATGTCACTTCCTCTACCCTCCCTTAAAACCGCCATCTTTGCCTCATTAATTCAGTTCTGTTTTGGACTCCAACTAGTACACAGCTGTACACAATTTTCAATGATTTTGCAGCCAGGAACAATTATACGGGTGGCTGCCCCAAACCTTTTTGTGGCTCCTTGTCTCATCCTTGACAAAATATATGCATATATATATATATATATATATATATATATACAGTACAGGCCAAAAGTTTGGACACACCTCCTCATTCAATGTGTTTTCTTTATTTTCATGACCATTTACATTGGTAGATTCTCACTGAAGGCATCAAAACTATGAATGAACACATGTGGAGTTATGTACTTAACAAAAAAGGTGAAATAACTGAAAACATGTTTTATATTCTAGTTTCTTCAAAATAGCCACCCTTTGCTCTGATTACTGCTTTGCACACTCTTGGCATTCTCTCGATGAGCTTCAACAGGTAGTCACCTGAAATGGTTTTCACTTCACAGGTGGGCCTTATCAGGGTTATTTAGTGGAATTTCTTGCTTTATCAATGGGGTTGGGACCAGCAGTTGTGTTGTGCAGAAGTCAGGTTAGTTGGATGATCATTTATTTTTCAACAGGACAATGACCCCAAACACACCTCCAGGCTGTGTAAGGGCTATTTGACCAAGAAGGAGAGTGATGGAGTGCTGTAAATGGTCATGAAAATAAAGAAAACACACTGAATGAGGAGGTGTGTCCAAACTTTTGACCTGTACTGTATATATACACATACACACACAGATAATAGTCCATTTACATTCAAATGCTTTCTTTAATTTTTATTATAACATTTGTCATCTTTTCCATGCTGAACCCTCAGTCATTACCAGTTTTTCACACATGCCTGGCTGATTCCAGGACACTTGCATCCTCCAATACGGAATATGAAATAGCAAGCTTCTCTGTAGGCTCTTGTCAAGTTGTTACTAAGACTTCTTTCATTAGCACGTGTTGTCTGTTCTCTTGCTTTGTTGCTACCAAGGTAGTTTCCTTTCACTGTCCTTGGCAGCTGTATGAATCTTCATTTGGTCTTTTTTTTTTGCAATGCACCACTAGTCTACTTAGATTCATCTATCAAGCTGTTTTTTTTATTTTTCTTCACGTTTCAGACATTGACCCTATTTACCCACATAGGCCAAATCATGAGTAGTACACATTTTAAGGTAGCAGCACAAATGCTAATTAGATTCAAAAATCATGATTTGTTCTCTGAGTCAGAAACTAATTTTTCTTTTATTTTTTTATTTAATTGAATTAAACAGTTACACTTGAAAATCTAAACAAGACATGTATTTTTAGTACATCCATCTTCACTTAAGTAATCTCATCATAATAATTAAACAGTACATCATTATTCGGTATGATTAAAATAAACTTCAACCAGTACAATAACATATTCTGCTGCAAATAAGTTCCAATCCACAATCAAAGCTGTGATCAATGCATCTCAAGGCAAAAAAATATATATTCCAGTTTATCTATATTTAGTTTTGAAAGTGGCAAATCAACAGACATATTTAAGGAAACACTTATTATGTGTTTAATATATTGTGCTGTAAAGTAATATTTTCCCCCGTCTGAATTTCTGCATTGCTGCATATTTCACAGATCTTTTACCAAAACCTAACATTTAAAATGGAGCATTAATTAATATATAATAAAATATGTATATACTTGTTTAATAAATGTATCCAAGAAACATATGCCACACCAAATGTTTCTTGGGAAAAAGTATCTGCCCTTTGAATTTAATAACTGGTTACACCTCATTTAGGAACAATAATGTCAGTTTCTCCTAGTGCCATAGGAAAATAATGATCCAGTTATCTTTGCCGACATTGTAAAATCTGTGGGCTTTCAATCATAAGTTGCTCATTTCAGTCACCACATCTCATTGGTTAATCTGTTCCTGAGTATTAATTCTTTATCTTTAGCCATTTTGATGAAGACTCGCTAATGTGCTTTGATTAATGTTGTGATGCATTATACAGCTTTGCCTCAGCCTCAGGTCACAGATTGATGACCTAGCACTATTTTGAAAAGCCTCTGAAACAAGGTAGAATTCATGATTCTTTTAATGGTAGCGTTTCTTCCAGATCATTATGCAGCAAGGGTCTCCACACTACCTTGGCTATGCTTGTTTATTCCAATTCCTCTAGACGTAAAGAGGCCTGTGCACAAGAAAGATACCACTTAAACCATATTATCGTTCAACTTCAGGTGAGCACTAGTGTTATCCTTAGTTTGCAGTTGTTTCAGCCTCTATAATTTTCCATGGATTCCAATTGTAGCCAGTATCTTTGTGATGGTTAATTCATGAAGAATGAGCTTAAATTTAATGTGACTTTTTTTAAAATGTTACACTTTTGTGTACGGAATATGTATTCATCTTTTCAATTGTCAGATTTCAGATAACAGGCCTAAGCCTGAAAGCCTTATTAAGCTGATCAAAAGTACAGTGTATTTCTGGGAAATATAAAATTCAAAGCAGGATTTAGAATATTTTACATAGTTAGAAAGTGAAGCGGGACTTTAGAATGTTTTGTATGGCCAGTCTGTGGGTTCAAGTAGCATCTGATTCCCTTGGGAACCGATCTTGAGCTTGTATGATAATGAATTAGTTACATTTTATGTATTTTGAGAAACTGTAAAAAAATTCTAGCCACTCTGCTAGAAGAAAGTCATACAGCATGGCTGAAAATTTTTAGTCATACAGCATGGCTGAAAATTTTTTTCAACAAGTTCTCTCAGTTCACTTCAGTCGCCATTTGTTGCAAAAATGGAGCTTTTAGCTCAGATGGTATTTTGTTGCAAAAACAGAACATTTAGTAGGATTGCTTTTCTGATACTTTATAAGGTGCTTATCTCAGTTGGACACTTTGAGAGGAGCTTTTATATACTGTTTAGCTACTGGGCACTTTCCAAGTAGCTTTGCCACCAGCAAAAAGTCTCTCTTTTTACTCTTTTTATATTTTGAATAAGAATATATAAATTGTAAATAAGGAACTGCACCATATGGGAATTGACACCCATGACTGAATGAAGACTGCATGAACCCACCCAAGTTGTCAAATTCTTTTTATTGCTTTTATTTGCTGATATTGATTGCAATGCAAATATATATGATTCTTAAGTAAAATCTTGAAGCTAGTGTTTGCCCGATTGTGAGCCAAGATGTTAAGAATAGTCACTCCTTGTCTGATTGCTATTCCTTAACTGCTCAAGGGGATGTCTTGAAGAGCCTCTCTATCGGTGGTAAAGGACTGAAAGTAAAAGTCAGTCCCAGTCAGTGAACAGTCTGCCCTTAGATATCCCTAAGATTGAACATGTGGGGTGCAATATGGACAGTGAGATAAGTAAGAGTTTAAAGGTAATGGTTACATAGTTGATTTTGTCATTTCTTTCTATCCCCTGTTAAGAAAAGAATTTAAGAGGTTACCTAGTACCTTTCATGTTAGCTGCATGTCATAGGGTTTTTTGAAAACACAATAAAGTATCTTGGTTAAATTAAACAATATATCAAATATTATTTGAAAACTATGAATCCCAGAAAATACTAATTCAGAATGCTTTTCACTGTTATCAGCACCAGTTTTTTTTTTTATTATATCTTTTTAGATGTAAGATAAAGTCAATCAATAAACCTCATTCGACAAAGTTTTATTTGTCCAAATCGTTAAGCATTGTGTTCATATTACAGGCCCCATGGTTGCATACATTTTCTTTCAGACGACAGTATGTTTATTAGTTCTACATCAAACTAATAAATAGAAATTAAATTGTAATATCTTTTTTTTCTAATTCAGGCTCTCATCTCTGTACTGCTGCAAACCACACAATATACTGAACTGACCATGTATAAATATGTAATAATGGCAAAATCAATAATCAGTGTATTACAGAAAAGCATTTCAAATAACAAATCAAAACACTGCATTAGGTTTTTTATAGTATGATCATTTTAAATAAAATTAGAAATTACATATTGCATGGTGCTGTTTTAAGCCCAAGTTTTGTGCAAGCAAATTGAACATCTGACAAACAGGTACAGTAGATAAATGAAGGAAGCGTTTTGCCAAATTCATCATGAGCTGGAAATTTTGATGTCATGCCTATACTAATTCATCAAGGGGTTTTGCAGAAATAATAAAGGTGGCTAAAAGAGTTTATGGTGATGATGCTGAGTTGAAGCATTTACTGTATAATGCATTGCAAAGATTTACGATGTGGTAGGTTGCATTATGCTCCAAATGCAACATTCTGAGAAGAACTCAAGAAAACCTGCTTAACTGACAATAATTATGTGGGCTGATACATGAAACATGGGTTAAAAATGTCAGCTGCAAATAATTCATTGGTCCCAGCGAGACCTGATCAGTCACTGAAAAAAGAGAGCATAAACAGATTGGATAAGCACAATTATTGAAGATGATCAAACTAAGGCCAGGGATAAAGCATGAAAAGAGAATCAAGAAGACAGCTGTTGGCATTACCTTACACAGATTCTGCAAATAACCTGAAGTTGTAGAATGAATGTTACTTATTAAGTTGTTCAGGTGAATGCAACTTTGATACTTTCAATGTAGGAACTATGCAGATAGTGTGAACTGATAAATGTGATGGATTTTTTTCTTTTTAAAACAATAAATATTTTAAACAAGATAAAAATTAATATTAATTACCTCCTATTGAAGTAATCCCATAGAATATTGCTACACTCTGATGTACAGGAGTATGTTTTACTAATCAGATAATGATTTGTTGCAGACTAGTCAAGGTAAGTATGGAAATACTAGGAAGTTGCTTGTCTATGCATACAAAAACCAAGGAAAACATAGAAAGAAAGAAAAAAGGATAATAAAGCAGAAAACAATACCACAAAATAAGCTTTAATAAACTGAAGTTCAATTAAAAGACTGTGGCAATGATATGATACATGGATTCAAACTCTGAAGTTGTCCTTGAGACCAAAGAAAATTTAGTATTGGACAAAACTATTGTATAATGGCATAAAACAAGACATATAATATATCACACTAGCTGTGTTACCCAGCTTCAACAGGAATATGTCTTAAGTGATAAGGCCTTGGTTATAGTGACATCAGTTAATTGGATGTATCAGAAGTACTATGTAACGGAGTACTTTTCTGTATATGAAATTTGCTATTTTTTTGTCCCCAGGGGATAATATCATTAGTTCACTGGAGCTCTTCACTCTTGAACAAGCAACATGTAATTGTCCACGAGTAAAACATTTCTGCCATAGATCACTTGCTCCTTTTCTTACTGTTTGACTTTGGCTTCTGTTGATGGTTATTGAAAAAATACATTTTTATAGGAAACTGTATTATTTTGAATTGAAACATGCAATTGGTAGGACATCCCGTAAAAATGGTAACTTCAGTCAGATTTGAATGCAACACTTTGATCTGTAATTTTGTACTGTTACAATGATTGTAGGGTTTAGATCAAAAGTAATATAAACTGAATCGAGGGTCACTTTAACTTGTTCCATACAGCATTGACATTTACAAGCTGCACATTTACATGGCCCATGGAATGAACTTAACATTTTCAGCATTGTACAGAAAAGAACAGTTGAATAGGAATAATACGGCGAAATATGTACAATGTCCACCTTCTCTATGTTTTTTCCATAGGAGATCCCTTTATTGAACCGTCGTGTTATCATCCAACCTGCTGTTTAGGCACTTCTGTGTTTCTGCTTTGCACATCATGGTCCGACCTTCAAAGCGACACCCTACTTCTGTATCAATTTTGCATGTATTTTACTACCGAGAGCCAAACAACCTCTACCCTGTTATTTGAAGTATATGTATATAAGCGTGCTTGGCAATCCATGGGGGAAACCCACCCCCACCCGAATCTGGATGTATTTTATACTGTACCAAAACTTGCTGTGCATGTGTTCTTTGAATGTCAACAAACTTTCTTCCTTCCACTTCCCTTCTGATAGCAACATTCATTTGCATAAAGCAGCCCATTTTTCTATTCGTTTTAGCTGCGGTTTGAGCACCAGGATGTTCGATGGGCTGCCTGGACGCCTACAGGTGCTCCAAGAATAAGCCGTGGGGCTCAAATCTGCTGAGGCATCCATCTAAGGCTGTTTTTGAGCATACTTACGGTTTCTGACTGCCCAGTGTGGAGGCACACTTCCATAACCGCTGGAGGAGAGAGGGCGACATATTGGTATATTTAAAATCAGAGGAACAGGTCTGAAGGATAGAAGACAAAGGGAATTAACACATGTGGGAAAGGATAGAAGTGAAAGCGGAAGAAAGTAAAACAGTACTTACTTAACAGAGGCTGAACGTGGAGCCTGCAAGTCACCAAGACTGATTTTGAATAGTTTTTTTTAGTCTGAGTCTCTTTTACTCCATCCCTTGGTTGCTCAGTCTTGTCTACTGACTCCCCAAGTCAGGAATTGTACAACAAGGTCCTCCTTACCTGGGGTGTCACACCATTATAAGATTTTGTAACCTTACAAAAAATGATGATGCTTATAACAGATCAACAAGGTAGAGAGGAGCTAAAATATTCACAGCTTTAATAGAAATAATATTTGAGTCACATTCTGGAGTTTCTATCTATCCAGTTCAATAAACAATACATTTGAAATCAGTTTCAGTGTAGAAATCAAACCTAGATGGGGTTACAGTCCAACACAAGGTATATTCAAAACATACTCATATTGGACACTTTGGAGTTGGCATTTAACCACTCTGTACATGTGAAAATAATGACCTTAAAACCCTTTAACACGTACGGTATGTTCTAGGACATGGAAAACTAATGTACTGTAGAAAAAAAATCATACACGTATATATGCAGACAGTAAATAACCTTCACATATGCAGTGACTTGGATTTATTAAAGGCAGACTGAATTCAAACCCTGTCTCTTTAGGTGTCAGACAGCAGTGCCAACCACTGTGCCAGCATGTCACGAAATAGAGAAAACTTAGAGGTTTCAAAAGTAATAAAATTTAAGCTAACAAAGAGTTATACTCTTATACTGTTTAATGTCAGGGGAGTGAGGCAAACATTCAATTAAATCAGAGGTTGTGGAAATTGTATTTTATTCGTTTGATTTTTTATTTGGTACCAAATCCTTACACTTGATAACCATCCAAGGATCCAAAAAAAACTGTCAGTTTGATTTATGTATTTATGTATGTAAAACATACCTGCAGTATTTTACACGTGTTAAATCGAATACTTATGTGATTATCAGAAAAAAACACAGTTTTGTTGCCTACTGCAGCTAGACAGTGTGTGAGTGTGGCTGGGATGTAAACCACAAGGTTAACTACTTCAGTGCTCAGTGTGTGACCTCGAGTCAATCCCAATATCAACTATAAACATATACATGAACAACCTGAATGCAGCTCTGTTCTTATAGACCAGTTTTAGATGGTATTCAATACAGAAAGGCACTGTATAAAATAAAAGAATAGTAGTTGATTAGACCCCAAAATATTAGCATCAGTTCCTTTCACTGATATTTGAATTTTCTTACAGCATACAATTCTGCCCAATTACCTATCACATACTGTATATTTGAAAATGGTACTTTATAATAAGATAAAGTTCTGCAGAAAGATTTAAAAGAAAAAAAAATTAACACAATACAAGTTATCTATTTAAAGCTCTAATGTTCAGCTGAAGCAAGTTATTCAATCCACCTAAGGCCATAAATTAATTTCATTAATCATCCATCCATCATCCAACCTGCTATATCCTAACTACAGGGACACGGGGGTCTGCTGGAGCCAATCCCAGCCAACACAGGGCGCAAGGCAGGAGAAAAACCCCGGGCAGGTTGCCAGCCTTTCATTAATCACATATTATTTATTTTCAAATTGCAAAAAAAAAAATTTATAAAAGTTAAGGCTACATCTCTCTCATTATATCTATCTATCTATACAAAAAAATTAATAATTGCATTAATTAACAACATTAGACTTTTAGATTAAACTTTAATACAGAAATGTGTCAGTTGAGTATGTATCTGTAAATAATGCAATCACAAGAAAATTGGACACGGCTTGGCAAGGCGAGGCAGAGAATCACAAAGTTACAGTAAATCTGACAATAAATTATGGTGCCGAGAGAAAAATTTTAACAGTTGAATTTACTGTGTATATTGCTTATACAGTCTCAAATGACCAGAAGAGCAAGATTATGCACACATAATGAGCCGGATGCAGACAAGTTAGTGGGACAAATCTTTAAAATGAATAAGCCAATATTCTGGGAACAGGCTATAACGTGGATGTTGCTATTTTCTGCTTTTCATTATTCTTGTGTTGGCAATATCACACTTTCCAGAGTGAGATATAAGCTGAACAATAATGTATGAGCCTTTATGAGGCAGACATCCTTCTCTTGTCTACACTTATGTTCTCATTTCTCCAATAAATCCTTCGGAGATGTTCTTGTATTTAATAAGAATGCACTTTGACCCCCAGTGAGGATGAAGAATGCACAGCTAGATGATGAACCACAAAACTGTAAAATATAGACACTGAACTCTGAAAATGAAAGGCTAGACCGGTTTTAGGTTTGTCAGTAAACACTCTTTTTATTAGGAACTTTTTTGCATTTATTATTTAAATTAAGTTAGAGCACGTGTTTACTTACCATTTGTTTAGATATTACTGGAAATTTCAGATGTGTTTTGTTTTTTATTAGACTTTTTGAAAAAAAAAACACACAAACTTAAGATAAATGGTTTGTTACATGAGTGATAGTTTGTTCCAATAGAAATGCCAACCAAATCCTACATATGTTCAAATGAAGGTTTACATGACATAATAATTCTCAGTTTACAATTAATGTGGATTAGTTAATTAATTAATTAATAAAAACCTGAACATGATAAACTTGAAAAATCAGAGTAGATAATTCAAGCATTGCATCTCCTTTAGTTACCTGGTCCCCTATCACAGATACTTTATTTAAAGTTGTCAGGGTTTCTGCTTCAACTGCATGATTTGAATTTGTTACAGATTCAAACTCCTGGTGTTAAGAAGTGCTTTTTGGCTTCAGTCTTAAATACATGTCCAAAGAATTCCACTGTATCAATTTTGAAGACTTGGATTAGGTCTCCATACTGTGTTATCTGCTCAAGACTACAGGTGTTGAATATCTTTAGACCTCCAGAGCAAAACATGCCCTTTAGTACTGGGATGCACTTGGTTGATCACTTTAGTCCAAGACTAAAATCCTTACATTTATAAAACCTTTTTTTGTTTTGTTTAACATTGCCTTGCATTTTATTTGCCTAGACAATTCCAAATTCCTGTAGGACAGGGTCAGCAATCTTGCATCTTGTATTCCTAATACAAATCATGAAGCTGAACCACAAACCTTGACATCTTTTAAAATGTAACTGGATGTGATATTGAGGCAACCTTGCTACTGAAGGATTAAATGTTTAATATTATCAGCATTGTAAACAAACTAAAGTGTAAACTCTTCAGTATAAAGGTTATAATCTGGAATTCTGCAAGATTAGGAGAATTATTTACCCAGTACAGGCTAATAGAACAAAAGAAGCTCCCTTAACTAACATTTATATACAAATAACCTGAGTGTCGCAAAATGTCCAAGATCAATAAATGCCTATGCATCCAATACTATTTCAATTCAGCCTGTAACTTGTTGTGCCAGACTCCCTTGGTACTTTGATATAAATAAAGGAACCTTCAAATTATCCAGAGCTTCAACTGGTTACTTAATAAAGGGAAAATCCCTGACACTGTTAGCTCACCAAACAAGCTTGATGGACTAATCTCCTTTGGCATGTCAAATGTATTATTTTCTGTCACCCACTGTATGTCAAAAGGTCATCCTCCAAGTTCTTCCCAGCTATGTGCTACCAACAAGTGCCAAGAGGGGTTGCTGCCACTAACTGTCTTGTTTTCTTCTTCCTCCACAGTGCAGAGAAACTACCGTGTGAAGGCAACTGACTCCGCCCATTACAGTCCCTGGGCCATAAAGACAAGACCGCAAGGAAGAAGCCATCATTTCTTGTTCAAATAACCTAAAAAGAGGAGCTCCACAGTCTGTTTATAGTCAATCTAGTCATTCTGAATAAGCTAACTTGAGTGTTGTGGGCAGCATTTTTATTTCTTTTTGAATGTCATTGTGCATTTTTTTTGTTAAATTCTTCAAGTAAAGGGTGACAGACGGGTTGGCACCATAAAAATTTGTCGAAGTATCAGCCTGTCATTTCCTCAGGCGACCACAGTTCTTATATTTAATCTTGCAATGAGAGCTAATTCATTGTTGTTGAAAACACCTTGACATAATGCACCCTTTTCTTACTCAGCCTATAACTTCAGGATTATTCAGAATTTATGAAGAGTTCCAGAAAATAGAAAATTTAATTCAGAAAATGTTCTGTCTAGAATGAACCAGTAGGCCGATGATAATGTATGAGACCAGAAGATGAAACCAAGTCAACATTCAGAACCAGAGATCCATCCTACCTTTCGCCTAATTCCTGACAGAAACCAAAATTCATTGCCAACAGTCAAAGAAAAATATCAGTACACTAAAAGTTAAACAAAGAAACACGCTCATTATCCGTAACCACAAATGCCCAAGAAATGCACTTCTGTTACATTAGTAAGTCATAAGCCATGACCTCCAAGACAATGCCCCTCAACTAGGGGCTACCTCATCATGGCAATGAACTTGGCGACACTCTAAAAAAGCCAATCTTCTTCATACAAAAATTATTTAATGACATTAAAACTAACTCGAAACAAGAAACGTATTGGATTTGACATCCTTGGATATCAATAAATCCTGCAGTACATAAAATTATCCATCCATTATCCACCGCTTATCTGAGGTCGGGTTGTGGGGGCAACAGCCTAAGCAGAGAAGCCCAGACCTCCCTCTCCCCAGCCACCTCCTCCAGCTCCTCTGGGAGGACCCAAGGCGTTCCAAGGCCAGCCGGGAGATATAATCCCTCCAGCGTGTCCTGGTTCTGCCCGGTGGCCTTCTCCCAGTGGGGCATGCCTGGAACACCCCCCCCAAAGAGGCGTCCAGGGGGCATCCTAATCAGATGCCCAAACCACCTCAACTGACTCCTCTCAATGCGGAGGAGCAGAGACTCTACTCCAAGTCTCTACCTGGATAACTGAACTCCTCACCCTATGTCTAAGGGAAAGTCCAGCCACCCTGCGAAGAAAACTCATTTCAGCCGCTTGTATCTGTGATCTTGCTCAATCAGTCACTACCCAAAGCTCATGGCCATAAGTGAGGGTAGGAACGTAGATCGGCTGGTAAATCAACAGCCTCGACTTTTGGCTCAGCTCTCTCTTCACCATGACGGACCGTTGTAGAGCCTGCATTACTGCACATGCCACACCAATCCATTCAGCCCTCACTCGTGAACAAGACCCTGAGATACCTGAACTCCTTCAACCCAGAGAGAGCATTCCACCCTTTTCTGGCTGGGAACCATGGCCTCGGATTTAGAGGTGCTGACTCCCATCCCCGCTGCTTCACACTCGGCTGTGAACCATTCCAGTGAGAGCTGGAGGTCACTGTCGGATGAAGCCAACAGAACCACATCATCCATAAATAGCAGAGACGAGATTCTGAGGTCACCGAACCAGACCCCCTCTGCTCCTTGGCTGTGCCTAGAAATTCTGTCCATATAAGTTATGAACAGAATCGGTTAAAGAGGGCAGACTCAACAGGAAACAAGTCCAACTTATTACCGGCAATGCGGACGAAGCTCCTGCTCCTCCTGTACAGGGACTGAATGGCTCATAACAACAAGCCTTGTACCCCATACTCTTGGAGCAACACCCCACAGGATGCTTTGAGGGACATGGTTGAATGCCTACTCCAAATCCACAAAACACATGTGGACTGGTTGGGCACTCTCATGCCCCCTTCAGGATCCTGGCCAGAGTGTATCTGTGTAGAGAGTGGAACACATAAAATTAATTTATGATATATGCATATTACACTTAAGGAAAAATTAAATAAAAATACAAATCATAACAGAAAACAGTAGCCTCATAGTTAGGTGTGATGATTCATTTTGTCCTGTGGAGTGCTTACAGGTGCTTCCAGTACAAATATAATCATAATCAATAAAAATAATAACATTATAACACATATAAGAAGCAATTGGAAGAAAATGGTATATGAGTATAAATATATAACACATACAATACTCATTACTCATTATGACGTAAAAACAGCAATACGGCAAAAAAGGCAGCACAAAACAATTTCCAAAAGAGTATGTTGCTGGAAATCCATAATCCAAACACCCTGAAGTACCAACTAATATCTCCTTTGATTCATGTTTCAATACTGCCTTGTTTTTTGACACACAGTCCTCTAAATTGCTCCTTTTTCCCTTAAATAACAGCCAAGCAGAAATGAGATGTGAACTGAGGCAACAGATGACCAACTAAGTTGCAGCCTTAGACTCCAGCCACACCAGAACCAAAACTGTTGATTTTTTAAAGACCATATTGAAAGTGTTTTGTTGATGTGAACAGATCAATATTACTAAGACATTCATATTTAATGATGGACACAGGTTAGCTGGTCAGTTATCTGCTTATTTTGTATCTCATTATTGTTTGGCTGCTTATTAAGGAAAAAAAAAAAATAACTAAGGGGTCTGAGACATAAATGACAATTCAATAAAAAACTAAGGTATTTGGCAGCAAAAAATGGATACAAATTTTAAAAAATTGGCTAGAACTTGCAGCCACCGCCGCCTTCCAGGATCGGAGTTGGATGCCCGTGACATTCAGCATGTATTTTTTTATGAAAAAATACTTTGAGCTTTTTCCATGCAAATGCCAAGGGTGTTTTTTATAACAGCAAATTTGAACACTTCATTAGTATTTGAATTAAGAAAAGGCTTTGCTATGCCACTTTAAAGAACACTGGGAAAGGTGGAGTATAATTAGAAGCAGTAATTCTAAGGAAGACAGACAGACGTTCCATTAAAACATCTAAGAAGACAATTCAAGGTGAAAATAGGGCAGGAAAGAATAGGTGAGCATGGTGGGCATAGCTACTTGTGACTTTCTGTTTCGTTTTTGTCTAATGCACAGGCCTAATGCTTATTACAGAAGAGAATGATAAACTCACTGATCCTTCTTGACTCTTAGCCCCTTCCCTCCTCACCCCAGCTTTCCAGTTAAGCCCAAAATGGTAAAAATACTTAACTTTTTCTATAAGTGTTAGACTCATTTTAAAACATTGCCGCAGATGGATTAACTCTAGCTTGTGGTAAAGGAAGTGGAAAATTTATCACTGCTTTAGTGAATCTCAGATGAATACAGGACACCTCATTAGCAGTATTTCTCAAGCTGATTAACATAATACTATCTTATTAATTTGATGCAGATGTGTGAGCACTGGTAAAAATAGTACTTCTGTTTAAAGTGCTATTTCCTGTGCATTGCCAGTCACTAAATAAATTGAAAAATGAAAAAAAAGTGTCAATTTTTTGATTGAGTCATATTGTCAGTATCATTTTATTTCTGTTGTCAAATGTTTCATGCATGAAATGAGGCAGGAAGAAGCTTAGAGTAAGTGTCTGCAGGCAGCAGGACACAAGGTACACACATCCTATGGGTGAGTGACAGTCAAAACTCTGTATCTAGTAACAAGAGTTAAGCAGAATTATCCTTGCAGGAATACAAGAGAGATGGTTGCACAAGTTCAAACATTATGAATAAGAAAAACAGCAGTTGGGAGCATTATAAAATAAACTTAGAATTTGCATTTTTGTATGGACTGGAGCAATAAGGATAAGAAAAAAGCTTCAGAACCTGAAATAAGCACCTCATATTTTCACATTCTGGAAAACACAACTAAGTCACCTTAATCTGATGATCAATAATATCTCAATGCAGGCAGTGTGGCCTAATGATTAATACACTGGACTATCAAACAAAATGGTACTGGTACAATCCGCAAATCTATTTCACGGCTATGGTCTTCATTCCTTAAAATAGTAATTTTTATGTCATTTGACTGATTTAAAATTGAAAGTACTGTAATTATTTTTAGGATGAACTTAGATGAATAATAAATCAAGAAAGAAGTCAACTACTTTTTGAAGACAGAATACCTACAATGCACCAAGCTGTGTCACAAGTACAGTTAGTTCGATGAAGTATATAAATTAAAAAGTTAAACTTACAATACAACTCATTCATTAGCAAGTGATAGAATCATTTTTGGACAGCTTGTTCAGACTTTTAGGTGTGTGAGTATGTATATACTGTATGTGTTGGGCAATGATTAGCCCTGCTGCCTCACAAATCTAGAGAGTCAGCTTCAACTTGTAGTCGAGTTACAGTTTTCTTCTTTTCTTTTTCTTGAAATCTCTATTGGGATCAGTCATCTGAATTTTTGGTCTGCAGCATACTCTGTTTTCAGAGTAAACACTTTCAAATCTCCAGTGAATAACACTCTCCATGTAACCCTTCGTCTCAATCTTCTTCTTCCCACCGACAGTCGCCATGCTTTTCCAATACAATGACATTTATTTCTATAGGACACATTCATATACAGGATGTAGCTCAAAGTGCTTTACAAGATGCCAAAGAAATAGTTACAACAAAAGAAAAACAAATTAAAACATTTCAATAGCAATGGAAAAAATAACATTCACATGTTCACACCATCCACATGATATTTTAAATGTATTCCTATTATTTTGGACAACTCTATTTTAAACCAAGAACACAAAGGTGTTTAGGTGTGGTTAATTTGTCAGTTTACATTGACCCTTTGACATGATATGGCTACCCATACAGAATAGGTTAGCTTCATTTTTGTGATAGTGTTTTTATAGACTCTTACCCTGTAATGGACAAAATTAACTCAGAGGATGGATGAAATATTTATGTTTGTGTACTCATGATGCTGGTTATAAATAATACAAAACTCGATGCTGAATTAGCAACTTATTCTGGAATAGATAGTAAGAAATATAGACTTAGCATGTTGCCATTATCTTTGTTTCTAAACTGCTTTTACATGGGATGTTTTATGCCAAAAATATGCATCCATTCATTGATCAATTTTATGATAAACTTTATTTAGTCTAGAATCATAGGGAGCTAAACCCTATCCTGGTAGTATAGGCCTCAAAGCAGTAAGGAGATTGTAGGTTTGCTTCCCAGGTCCTTCCTGCATGGAGAGCGCTTTGAGTAGTGAAAAAAGTACTGTATACTGTAAATATAAAGAATTATCATTATTAACTAATCCTGCCCATCACAGTATTAATGCCAATTCGTATTTTCGGTGTTCGCAAATATACACTCTTCAAAATGCTGTTTATGAAAAGGTTTGTGGAAAACTGTTATACACATAGCTTCATTTACAGAAAAGAAACAAGGTTTGTTTAGTATTTTTATTGCCCATTTTATGAATGTCATAAGATATATTTCTTATTAAGCTGAACAGCTTTAATTTCTTGAGTGAGCATTTAAATAAATACACACGATTATGTGCCAGAATTCGCAAATGAAAGTGCTCACTTTGCTCACATTTACTGTATGCATACATTAATACTGTTGTCAAATTTACATTCTAATCTGTGCATATACTGTATATTTTATTCACACCCTGCACCTAAATACGAATCACACCCTAGTCCTATCCTTTGCCTAGTACATTAAGAGCTTCCATGTTAGCATCACATAGACACTGAAGGGGAACCCCTTTCATGGGTGGTCATATGGAGCACCCTTTAACAAAAAGCTCATGTTCAGGACTTGTTTCAGAGTTACAACCCCTGGATCTATGGTTCAAGAAGAAAAAGTCAGCAATACCTGCTCAGTCATTCTTCACAATAAGCGGTAATAGAAAGGTGTGAATGGATGGAGTAGAGTATTTGCCCTATACTTAATGTATCTGTGGATATCTGTATAAGTGTGGCTGTTTAAAACAGGTGAAGCATAACACAATAATTTCTTTTTTACACCAATGTTATAAATCAGAAGTTATGGATTTTGTTGAATCAGCAAAGTTACTTTTGACTTTCAGCTTTTTTCAGTGGCTTAAAATATACACGGTAGTGCTTGCTTGAATCCATAGGGCATGTTACATTTGATAACAAGTACATATTATACAGACTTGGTCTCTTTTTTCTTTGTTTAACATTACTTTATTGCTGTAAGCAAATAAATATAATGGAACCTGGTTAAACTCATAAGAAACACAACATCAGTACAAACCTTGAGGACAACAGTAATAATTATTTCAGGCAGCCAGCTCATTGAAGACAGACATATTCTTCAAATCCGTGCAAAAGACTTTAAGGACAAATGCTAAATGAATGCATTTGAATGCTATGAAACAGACCTTATCAGCTAACTGTAAAGAAAGAGAGTAAACCAAAAATGCAATACAAAGGGTTTTATTTCATTCTGGAGTAGTAAACCAAATACATGGAAAGAAGATAAGTAGCCAGACATTTTCTCTTTCTAGTTGTTTATTGACCTTGTCAGAGATAATGCCATACAACACTTACCGTACAAATACTTTCAATAACCAGTCATGCTTAAAAGTGCCATTGTTTTCAGAGACTCTCTTTGTATCTTTAATGATCTCAAATAGCATAGTCTTGGATGTGTCATCTTTATAATAATGATAGACTTGATTTACTGCTTTGGTACTGCAAATGGTGACCAAAAACATCAAATTGTCCACTGCCTCTACAACTTGACCATTCACTGAAGAAAAGATAAGAGTGTCACTTGTCTTCATGAGCAAAATATTTTTGGTTTACTGACATTTAGGTCCTGATTAACTAGAATTGAGCATTTAAACACTTGCTAATCTTAACCTTATATTTACTCAGCATATTTTAAACATATGCTTGTTTTTTATGATTAAACACCTTTGCTTAAGATACAAAAACCGTAATGTTGATAGCGGATGTCATCACCATGATTGGGTTCATGCAATGCTGACATACTAAGACTGCTTTGACTTGCAATAATTGTTGAGTGCGATTCTTTTTCTAAATAAATTAGTGAAAACCCAACTTTAAATTCATCTAAGAATGTAACACTACATTGGTTAGAATATCATGGAAATTTTGGCAAAATTAGCTCAATGGGTAATGAAATAGCCAAAAATGTATTCATTTATACTGAACATGTAATGAAAGGGAAAAGGATTACAGAGAGAAGATCCACTAGCTACTAACTAACTGCTCAAGCTACTTATATTAACATTATTATAAAACTAGCCTGCCTTTACAATTTTTTTTCTTTATTGCACACTATACTGGACTGTCAGGCATTATCAAAACATGTATTTTATATTATGCATACTTATATTACTAGGTAGTTTGTCACTTTCTGCTTAAAACATTCATGAATGGTTCCTAAAAGGATAATCTTGAGCACTGAGAAGGTCAGAATGATCATTTATTTTAATCAAAATCCAGGCTCTACACCAGATGCAAGGCAGATTAAACTGGAAACATAAAGGAGCAGGTTCAACCTTTTAAAAAAAACAGTCAATTGCTGTTAAAAAGTGCAAAATGTATCTTTGCTAAAGCGTAGACACAAATGCAGTTTTAACATGAAGGCCGTGATTACTCAGCACAAGGTCTGCCTGTTTCAGCTTAGGCAGGGGAAACAATATGCAATGGAAGAATGAATCATTTAAGAATGAAACACAGTTTTAACAACTGCTTTAAAAATATGACCTTAGCAATTCTCACTTGTGTACAGTTGTAAACCTAAGAAATGCATGGTTTATGATTTACATTTTTGTCCTTCATAGAATGATAGAATGTCCAAAATATAAAATACATCATTACTTTGCTGATGTACATGACTGTCTCTTTATCCTTGCACATCTGTTTCATGGCAATTCAGCACAACTTTCTTTCAGATTGCAAAGACTGGCAAATCAACCCAGAAAATCTGAAATAGTAATTACATTTATTTTAACTTCAAGGTAGCCAGTTAAGAAAACAAAAAAATGTTATTTCAATTGACTCTTTCCATTAGTCTTTACTCAGTGTGTTTATACCTTTTGGCTTTATTGACAGTTTCGTAGCACCATTAATAAGGGTCCCTTAAAAATATTGCTACAAGAACAGAAAAGTTTAATTGCTATGCTTTTTAAAAGGCCCATTCACTTTGATGTACATTTCAATATTCCCAACGCATCATGACCATTGAGGGTTTTCCATAAAGTCCTATTTGTTTTTATTTTCATGACAGTACACTAAAAGCTGTAATCGGCAACTAAAATTCACACTTCAACAATCAATTATTGGATGAATCTGTTTTTACATCTTTAGAGCAACATTTCATATCTGAATATTCACAAAGCATGTATGAAGCTTTTATTATATACATTGTTCTATTGGTGACAACATAGCATATTTTTGCAGCCGGCTTCACCCTTTTGTGGTGCCATGATTTGAGCGTCTGTGGTGTCGTGGTTCCACAGCTCACAACGAACGGGCCGCTTTTAAATAAATAATCACCGCACTCGCGGCTTAGCAAGTGGGCATGGTAGTGTGGCTGAAGCGGTTCTCGGGCGATTCACGGTGTGGCCGTTTCTCACCTAACTGCACAGGTGAGAAACTGTCCACATCCATGATTGTTCCTGGGGCTGCTGATTTGCCACAGCTGCCATGTCCTCTTGATAAATAGAAGCGCGAGTCGGTTAGAGGGGAAGAGAAAAAAGGAACGAACAAACGAATGAACGGGAGGTTGCAGGAGGAAAGCAGTGTCACAAATTTTTGATTCTTATATTTTGCCCACGACCTCTGATTAATGTTTTGCCCTTAGATTCTTGGCTGAATGGTTACTTTTTGATCTTCTGGATTCAATCCATTTTTGTATCTGACTTTAATATCATCTCTATTATCTCTTTGGTCTTTTCATTCTCTTGCAATAATTCTTCAGGAACTTATTTCTTAATCCCTATCTCTTGTCTGCAAAAAAGTAGAAGATAAGTAACAAAAAATGCCTCACCTATAATTACTAACATTGTTTCACTATGTATTATGAAGAAAACAATAGACAAAACTGAAAACTTTTGGCATTTCAATTATTTTAGTTAATGAAGGTGAAACATTTATATAAACTTTCTTTAAATGGCATCACAATGTTTTCACACAACATAGATTACAAATAATACAACCAGCAGTAATTATATGTGGAGAAAAAAGAACATGCAAGATATTATATTGAGCACAGGGTGAGCCAAGAGTGAAGAGCACAGTGGTGGACAACAGAACACCTGACACAGTATGCAAATATGAGAACAAATGCTCAGCTTTTATTTGCTTGTGCCAAATGGAGATGCTAAGCTAGTACAATAACTGAGGCTGGAAGATGCAGTACGGTATTCTGTCACAAAAGAATTGAAGCAGATTTTTTTAATAATAACAAATCAGGAGATGAAACATAGTCCAAAGACTTCCAAACTCTGAAACTAGGAAGACAAAATTGATCTTTCATCAGACTTGATTAAAAAAAAAAAAAAAGTCAAAAGAAAACAAAGTCTAAACGAGAGCATCACCAAAGATTATACAGTAGCTAGACAAATAGGAAGTCTCTGAAGTGACCTTTTTACCCTCCAACCTATAACATCACAGGTCACAACCCCTGGTCATCCTGCATAGCAACTTGGCTAGCAACAATACACAAACTAAGCAGAAAGTGGTGGCAACTCATGGAAATAAAATGGTGTTCTGGAAAGATGTGAAATTTGAATGACTTTAAAGATGTTTTTACAAAACAAAATGCAATGAAAATGAGATTCAGTAACAGTCAAAACCTTAAAGCTGTAAAAAATGTATAATGAAATCAGATTATAACAGATGAACTAATGGATTGTGTGACTTGGCCATAAATGTAAGGCCATGTAGAATGTTTAAATGCTGGCACATATATGGAATCACAAACTCAAATCATGTTTTTTTTTCGTAGCATATGTACACCATTACTGCTATATAAGACACCTGGCACACTTTGTGCAGAACTGTCCTTTGTGTTATAAGCCAGGGCATAATCTAACTGTTGATAAGCAGTTACTACCAATGAAATGTTCATGGCCTTTCACTCAGTACAATCAGGCAAATCTTGCAAGTTTAGTATTAAAATTTGAATAGTTGCTGATGTAAATAACAACAAATATATAGAACATTATACCCTATTTGGAGCAACTTCCCTCTCAGTTACCAGGTAAAAACCTGTGGTCATATGATCTGCAGACCATTCCTAGGCAATAAGAAAAATGTAACAACAGACAGTATTTTCATATCACTTTCATGGCAAGTGTACGTATTTTGATGATTAATAATCAATAAGATGGCTGCCCAGGAGGACACCATAATAATATTGGATTAATCCAATAATTTGGCAAGACTCCTACTTTATTTACCTTAACTTTCTCTGTTGTAGGAGGTGAGGCTCCAGCCTTTAATCTTATATCAAGGTAAATGAGGCACATTCATTTTAAGAAACAGAACAATACAATTTATTGATAAACATAAGGAGTGTAGAAATATGATAACTGCATATATGTATTTACATACATTATAAGACTGGATGCAGACCGAGTAGACAACCAAATATATAAAAATACAGGCTGGCTGTTTACTAGCATTTAGAGTTCTACTTTACTAAGTCTTTATGGATGATGTCCTATGTTGTGTGGAGTTTTTACTGTATTGTTGCTCCAGGCTCAAGTGAAAGATTTTTCTTGCATTGCAGGGCACTCTTTCTCTTTGTGGCATGATCCTTGTCAGGACTGTGCTGCTGTTTCCTCAGCTTGCATTCTACTATCTTTTGTCAGTTCATAAAGAAAAGGCATTACTCATTCTGGCCCAAGAGTTTAGATGCTAAAGTTCCCTTCTTGAAGTTATCGCTTCTCAGCCTCATCAGATTACTGCCACACAGCTTTGGCTTGACAGACTGGGTCTGAGCTTCTGGTCCACAAAGATAAGAGCTTGTCGAATTCAGATCTCTAAGCATGAGGCTCATAGCTTTTTGGTTCAGAAATCAGGATTCAGATGTTTTCAGTCATTTTGGAGAGTTCCCCCTCCCTGAGAGAATCCCCAGGTTTCAGTGAGTGCCCAGCAAATGTCTCAGAGAGAAAAAGAAATTCTTCTGGATGGTGCGGAGAGTTTTAAAGGAAGGTTTTCCTTTTCCTGATTGGATTAAAGCCACTTCCAGATACAAAACCAAACCAATGTTTTCTAATAGGTGTGTTCTTCTGTCTATCTTAGTTGTCATTCCTTGAATTATAGGTCTTAGTATTTGCTTGAGTTCATTTCACACATTCTGACTCAAGAGGGGCCTGTGGTGAGATGTTAGGTAACCTCTAATTTACACCTTTGTTATCAGATAAAGTACAGGCAGATCCTGGTACAAGCTGGAGTTTAGTGACTTAGTTTGGAATGCAAGTGGGGGTTTTGTGCAGCTGGATGTCAGAATCCCTGCTAAATCTACTGCCTTAACAGGCCTGGTGTGTCATGAAAACCTAGCAGAATGGGCAATGTCAACTTTGTAAGCTGCTTGAAAAAAGACTTGCTAGTTTCATACCATGCTGTAAAAACAATGAGATGAGAGTTGCCATCTCATCGAGGAAGGTAAAGCAAGAGATGGTCAAGAAGGCGGACACCAATAAAGAGCAGAGGCAGTGCCAGATGAGATGATGCACATGTAACAAAACAAAATAGAATGAAGTGCCACTGTTTTGTATGTTGGATCTGCTCAAATATCTTTGCTGATTGGGACTATTTTATAATCATATTGCTTGCTGTTTACATGCAAATTTTATAAAATAAGTATGACTGCAAATTTTTAAAAGTATTTATATAGAAAAATGTTCCTTTATGCTTCATTTGTTATGAACTCAAGTTTTGCCTTTTTACAATCAAATACTTTGATGGTTTTATGCTTTTTGGGTTCTTTTTACTCTTGGTAGAATAATGCAGCACCAGATAGAAAGATGCAGATGCAACAAAACAAAATAAGACTAAAGTGTCACTGTTTTGGGTACAGCAGGTGTAACAAAAGACACCAAGAAATTAAGCTGACTGCTAATGTGGAATGTTTTGTAATAAGCCATCATGCTTCTTGCCATTACAAATATTTCATAATGCATAGAAACTATTTCAGGAAAAGGGTTTCTATTTCCGTTTTTCTTTAATTTACAACACTGATTGACACGTGATGCTTGCGTTTTAGTAATAAATACTAATAAATACAGAAGTGGTTTTCTGCCGAGCAGAAGCACACCATTGTAATTTTTATTCTTTGTTTGAAAATGTGTGCTAAAATTTTAAGTGAAAATATATGCAAGTAAGAATCTGTGTCATAAGAAATTATTTTTTGCATAAAATTAAACTGATTTAGCCTATCTGCAATATGGTTTTTGAGAGTAGGGTAGTAGGGATGGGCCATCAGAATGTTGAGCTAATCGGCCATTAGAGAGAACAAAAGGATTCAGATGCCTCTTGGCATAGCCTAGACAGTTATAATATTGGGAAAATATATGACCATTCTAGGAACCATCCATCCATCCATCCATCTTCTTTTCACTTATCCGAGGTCGGGTCGCAGGGACAGCAGCTTGAGCAGAGAAGCTCAGACTTCCCTCTGCCCGGCCACTTCTTCTAGCTCTTCCGGGAGAATCCCAAGGCTTTCCCAGGCCAGCCGGGAGACATAGCCCCTCCAGCATGTCCTAGGTCTTCCCCGGGACCTCCTCCAAGTTGGATGTGCCCGGAACACCTCACCAGGGAGGTGTCCAGGAGGCATCCTGATCAGATGCCCGAGCCACCTCATCTGACTCCTTTTCATGTGGAGGAGCAGTGGCTCTACTATGAGCCCCTCCTGGATGACTGAGTTTCTCACCCTATCTTTAAGGGAAAGCCCAGACACCCTGCAGAGGAAACTTATTTCAGCCGATTGTATTCGCGATCTCGTTCTTTCGATCACTACCCATAGCTTCATGACCATAGGTGAGGGTAGGAACGTAGATTGACTGGAAAATTGAGAGCTTTGCCTTACGTCTCAGCTCCTTTTTCACCACGACAGACTGATGCAGAGCCCGCATCATTGCGGATGCCGCACCGATCCGCCTGTCGATCTCACGCTCCATTCTTCCCTCACTCGTGAACAAGACCCCGAGATACTTGAACTCCTCCACTTGGGGCAGGATCTCGCCTTTAACCCTGAGAGGGCACTGCACCCTTTTCTGGTTTAGGACCATGGTCTCGGATTTGGAGGTGCTGATTCCCATCCCAGCCGCTTCACACTCAGCTGCGAACCGACAGAGATAGAGCTGAAGATCACAGCCTGATGAAGCAAACAGGACAACATCATCTGCAAAAAGCAGTGACCGGACCCCCTCAACACCCTGGCTGCACCTAGAAATTCTTTCCATAAAAGTTATGAAGGGAATCGGTAAGAAAAGGGCAGCCCCGGCGGAGTCCAACTCTCACTGGAAATGGGTTCGACTTACTGCCAGCAATGCGGACCAAGCTCTGACACTGATTGTACAGTGACTGAACAGCCCTTATGAGGGGGTCAGGTACCCCATACTCCCGAAGCACCCCCTACAGGATTCCCCAAGGGACATGGTCGAACGCAATTTCCAAGTCCACAAAACGCATGTAGACTAGTTGGGCAAACTCCCATGCACCCTCTAGGACTCTGCTAACGGTGTAGAGCTAGTCCACTGTTTCGCGACCAGGACAAAAACCACACTGTTCCTCCTAAATCTGAGGTTCGAGTATCTGACAGACCCTCGTCTCCAGAACCCCTGAATAGACTTTTCCAGGGAGGCTGAGGAGTGTGATCCCTCTATAGTTGAAACACACCCTCCTGTCCCCTTCTTAAAGAGGGGGACCACCACCCCAGTCTGCCAATCCAGAGGCACTGTCCAGAGACAGTGCAGAGATGTGTCAACCAAGACAATCCTACAACATCCAGAACCTTGAGGAACTCGGGGCGTATCTCATCCACCCCCAGGCCCTGCCACCGAGTATTTTTGACCACCTCGGTGACCTCAGTCCCAGAGATGGGGGAAGCCCACCTCCGAGTCCTCAGGCTCTACTTCTTCATTGAAAGGCATGTTGGTGGGATTAAGGAGGTCTTCGAAGTACTCCCCCCACCGACCCACAACGTCCCAAGTCAAGGTCAGCAGTGCACCATCCCCACATATACAATGTTGACACTGCACTGCTTCCCCTTCCTAAGACGCCGAAAGGTGGACTAGAATCTCCTCAAAGCCATCCGAAAGTCGTTCTCCATGGCCTCCCCAAACTCATCCCATGCCTGAGGTTTTGCCTCAGCAACCACTGAAGCTGCATTCCGCTTGGCCTGTCTGTACCTATTAGCTGCCTTCAGAGTCCCACAGGACAAAAGGGTCTGGTAGGACTCTTTCTTCAGCTTGACGGCATCCCTCACCGCCGGTGTCCACCAACTGTTTCGGGAATTGTCACCACGACAGATGATGAATAAAAAATTTGGACGGTGTTTTCCCTCGCCCGGATGCGGGTCACCGGTTGAGCACTTGGTGGCCGGGCCTGCACTCATGGGGCTTGGCCAGCCACAGCCCGAAAAGGCAACATGGGTCTCTCTTCCCATGGGCTCACAACCTATGGGAGGGGCCAAGGAGGTCGGGTGCAGTGCGAGTTGGGCGGTGGCCGAAGGCGGGGACCTTGGCGGTCCAATCCTTGGGTGCAGAAGCTGGCTCTTGGGACATAGAATGTCACCTCTCTGAAGGGGAAGGAGCCTGAGCTAGTGCACAAGGTTTGAGAGGTTTCAGCTAGATATAGTCGGGCTCACCTCGACGCTTGGACTCTGGAACCAATCTCCTTGAGAGGGGCTGGACTCTCTACCACTCTGGAGTTTCCCCCGGTGAGAGGCGCCGAGAGGGTGTGGGCATACTTATTGCCCCCCGACTTGGAGCCTGTACATTGGGGTTTACCCCAGTGGTCGAGAGGGTAGCCTCCCTCCGCTTTCGGGTAGGGAGATGGGTCCTAACTGTTGTTTGTGCGTATGCGTCGAACAACAGTCTGGAGTACCCATCCTTTTTGGAGTCCCTGGAGGGGGTGCTAGAGGACATACCTTCTGGGGACTCCCTCGTACTGCTGGGAGACTTCAATGCTCACGTGGGCAATGACAGTGAGACCTGGAAGGGTGTGATTGGGAGGAATGGCCCCCCCCCCGATCTAAACACGAGCGGTGTTTTGTTATTGGACTTTTGTGCTCGTCGCGGATTGTCCATAACAAACACCATGTTCAAGCATAGGGGTGTTCATATGTGCACTTGGCACCAGCACACCCTAGGCCTCAGTTCGATGATCGACTTTGTGGTCGTGTTGTCAGACTTGCGGCCACATGTCTTGGACACTCGGGTGAAGAGAGGGGCGGAGCTGCCAACTGATCACCACCTGGTGGTGAGTTGGCTTCGATAATAGTGGAGGATGCCGGTCAGGCCTGGTAGGCCCAAACGTGTTGTGCGGGTCTGCTGGGAACGTCTGGCAGAGTCTCCTATCAGAAGTAGCTTTAACTCCCACCTCCGGCAGAACTTCGACCACGTCCCACGGGAGGTGGGGGACATTGAGTCTGAATGGGCCATGTTCCGTGCCTCTATTGTTGAGGCGGATGACCGGAGCTGTGGTCATAAATGGTGTAGGAACCATTGTTATAATTATTATTTTTATCATTATAATAAATGAGGAAGAAAATCATAGGCCGCAATTAAAAAGTCACTGCAACATTTCTACGACTTAAGTTAGAAAATGGATGGATGGATTATTTTTATTGTAGCGCAAATTAATTTTATTGTAGCGCAAAAATGTGACTATGCCATCTGATGGCACAAGCCCATCATATAACCACATCCTCATATCTCATCACAACAGCTCTTGTCTAAGAACATGGTGATTCCTACAAAAGTGTTAGATCGCCAGTTAAACATACAAAGTGAAAATAATGACAGTAAATAACAATGTTTATAATAATATGTTCAGCCAACTATAGAACATGTGTCCAGCCTACTGAAATAGAACTGACTTCTGATAAAATGTTTGAAAATGAGTTATTAAATTTATCAAATGTATACCAATGCTAAGCATCAGATCAAGTATGGATGTCATAACATGGCAACATCTAAGATAACTATGTGTTTGAGATTCTTACATTTGCTTCAATATATTTGAAAGCCATTCCCTGAAATCAAGAAATGCTTTTCTGCTTATTTAAAATTATAAATTCGCTCATACAAGTCAAATTTCACATCTCCAACCAGACTAAAATAAAGCGTTTGGATTGTGACAGTGAATCTGAGTGCCCAGAGCAGTCTGATATTACTCAGAATCCATTTCAATATACTTTACTTTAAATTAATTTAAGAATATGTTGTTATATCTACTGTTTGGTTTAAGATCCTTCAGATATATGTGGATATTTTCTGAAGTGATTTCCTGTTTATTTTGTCTCAGTGTATTTTATGTAAATGTTTCTCTCAAAAATAGCCAATGACTCAAAAGAAATAATTTTCCTAATATAGTATATCACATTCTACAAAGTAAATAGTGCTTGCGAATTTTTTAACTGACAAAGCAAATACCAAAATTAATAAAATAGTTGTTCAGTTTATTGAAAACTGCCACGTTCATGAAGCTTCTTGAAATGTACTACTTCTGTCTGTAAGTTTTGCAGACTTGGAGACTTTTAGCCTAGTTTCCCACTCTGAATTACAGAAGATCCAGCAGTTTTGAGCTCCTGTAGCTTGCTATCAGGTCTTTGCATTTGCATTTGAAAAAAAATTGTGTTCTCATTCTTGATAGTTGACTAAATAACTTAACTAAGGGTAAAACTGTCTCATATCCAGGGGCCTCATGCATAAATGGTGCATATGCACAATAATATTCAGTACGTCCGTTTCAATGCACATTTTGAGATGTGTAAAACCTAAACTTGGTGTAAATCCACGCACATTTTCACAGCAGCCTCACCCCGCGTGCATGCAAGTTTCTGCTTGGTTTTGCAAACTGGAGGCATCCAGTTTCAAAGCAATGCTGCTGTTTCTGTGTCGTCTGCCTTTATTCAGATTCACATCAATGAGCTGGGATTTATCAAATACACAAAAATTAATTGCATATCATTTACAAATTTATTTCACTTGATTGTAATCATTCTGTAACAATATAATGGAGCACGGAATGGCAAAACTATTCCAACTACCATACAGTAGTTGCTTTATCATTGTTGTTCCATCACAAATGGAAAAATTAGAAGGGAGCATGTATTTATAGATGATGATGGCTTCTAAGTTGATTTCAATTTCCAAAAACTATCCTCTTGGAGTTGTGGGCTGAAAAGGCACTGGCTTTACAAAGACACACTTTGAGCAATTGTGCTCTACCTGCTTCTTTGCAAGTTCTGTCCACTCCCAGGTTTTTAGCCATGGAGATTTCAACGTAAACTGGCTGACAGATCAGGTATTTCACATACATCACTGAGTTACGCCATGTCAGCAATATAGGATTTATATATCTTCTTGCCATCCAGATATATAAAATTTCCTTATACTGTGGTTGAACTAGCAAAAAAAAATGCAATTCGCAGCAATGTCTGATTTTCCAAAAGTAATCAAAGCAGTCAACTGTATACACATTGCTATTGCAACGGCTCTGGACAATTACATCAGCAGGAGAGCTTATAAAAATGGCAACTCTGTACTGTCACAGGTGTTTTTTCCAACTAGTGCAGCAAAAGGAAAGCAGTCCTTTTAGAGATAGAGAGTCACCTCAAAGAGCCATGTAAAGAGCAGAGAATGTATTCGTTGTGGAGCTCAGCACCAATGCTACACTATAAAGGCACCGTCAGAGAATTAATTAACTTATGTAAACAGAAAACATTTCCACTCTATTAATGTGCTGTTCTATAGTCAAAAAAAAGTGTGTCGCATTGTGCAAGCATGTAGCGTGCTGCAAAATATGGTACACAAACGTGACTTTCCAGTACATGAAGATATGTGGTATGATGAACTAGACCCACCAAATGATCAGCCAAATCGGACTGCATTACAGCTTCATTTGAATGTAATTAGCAGAATGTAAAAAACAGATAGCTTTTTAAATATTGTCTAAAACAGAATAAACGGAAAGTGGACAACAACTCGCTTTTTCAAGTTGACTTGATATTTGACCACTTATTTTTTATTTTGGGCACTGTGCAACATTCTGAACTTGAACTTTCGAGTGTCTCCACTGCACTGTATCACTTCATAACTTTCTTTTTTTGCTTATATCACTGATTACAACAACAAATAGTAAATTTTTTCTTTGCCTCTGCTTCATATATGCAGAATTCTTTTTTCCATGTGCTTTTGCCATTGTCTTGTCTCACTGAATGGAAGGGGATATTTATATTGATTTGCATATTCAAATATGCAAAATTTTGGGAGGAGTCAGGGTGGGGCTGTAGGCACGTGTACATGTGCTAAATTACACATTCATTGAGATGTATAAAGGGGAAGTGAATGGAACTTGGCGTACACACAGCTTTATGCATCTGAATTTTTTTGTGCATGCACACATTTCCAGTTTTGTCTGTATGCCAAGTTTTAATGTGAATTCTATGCATGGCATAAGACAGGAGGTCCCAGGTGAGGTTGAAGCCTTGAAAGTAGTTAGGTTACAGACACAAAGGCATCATCCTTGCTGTTTTTTTGGTAATGTTTTTAGCAGCACACTTACATGGGAGGAAGAAGAAGTCCAGGCACTCTTTGTGTATCTTTTATGTGCACTCCTTTTAAAAATCCAGGTTTTTTTCTGGAAACTCTAGTTCCTTCCACAAAAACTGGCATAGTCATTATGGGAAATTGTGCCCTGAGACAGACTGATGACCTGTCTAAGTTTGCCCTCTACTTGCAATAAATGTGACATTTTTAAAATTGTGCTTCAATGCCCCAAATAATCTAAATATTTAATCTGGATTTACAGTTACAGTATCTGCAAAATATGAAACCAAGTATTAATAAGCACATTAACAAAGATTAAAATGTTGGAAAATAAAGTATGTAATCATCATGTGTCATATGGTCAATATCATAAATGTACACATTAGATCAAACTGAATTCCTTATAACTTGCACAAACCCTTCTGTGAAACACAAGCAGTCTTTTTTTAACATCTTTATGCTAATAACTGAGCAGAATAAAGCCAAATGCTTCCATTTTACACGCTAATGCCCACATTAGCAATTGTTCCTCCAGTTATACCCCACCTTCTGTTATACTGATGGCATATCCTTTTCCTGGCACTCTTTCATTTATTTCCATTTTTTATTTCCCCTGTGTGTATTCAACATTCCCCTTCTACACCTCGTTTAGTCAAGCATATCCCTTTCAGGAAGAAGGTATCATTAATGGTCTACTTCTCAGAATAGTATTACAGTTATCAAAGGTAAAGTAAGACATTATGCAGTGATACTTACATGAAAAGATTTCACATTTCAGTCCCAGCACAGCACATGCATGCAAAACTTTTTTTTTTTTTTTTGTAATTCAATGGGCAGAATTATTTCTTTGACAATATGCCCCTTTAGCAGAAAAATAATCCCAAATGCTGTATTGTATCTATGGTAAGTAATACAAAATGTTAAAATCTGTAGTAAATGACATGCTTATGAATTTATTTCAAGGTCAAATGTCACATAATTCTGTAGTGTAAAGGATTCTTTATGATGTTTCAGGAGAGACAAGAACAAATGTTTCAGTAATTAGTGATTAACACTTTAAAACACTGCAAGTGCCTACATTTCATGATTAATGAATTATGACTTGATACATTAATTCCTAATACTGAAATAATATTTCACATGGCTCATTTCAAATGGACTGTGTGTGTGTGTGTGTGTGTAACCAATGAATATTTAATTAAAAGGCATATTTTACTGTTATTCCAAAGCTACCTCTTTTACAACCATTGTGGTGTTGCCTATGGTGTTTATAAGCTTTACATGTGATTTCCTTATAAGAAAACTGATTAAAATGCTGATTAAATTATGTACTGATAATTATAAAGGAAATATATGTGAAGTTACAGTAAAATGTTAGTAGAAATTAGCATTCATTTGTTACAAATAGAGAAAATATTTTACAAAAGAGCATTTATATTAATTTTATAACTAAATATTACAATTGAACTAATCAAGACATTTAATTGTGAAATACAGACATTCATTTAAAAGAAATATGAATACAAATACAAGTATAGGATGCTGTTGACTGCTGCAGAGTCCTTGTAATACCATTCATTTTTTAATTAAAACATTCAATTTTCCTAGTGTTGAAATATCTATACAGTGTAAAACAGCCCTTTTCTTTTGTTCTACTGCACTTTAAAACCTGATCCAGCAACTAGAAAAATACATTCTTCCAGTATTTTTTACAAATGAATACAAGCCAACAAAGACTAGACAAAATAGTTTTGTTTGAAACATGACTAATCTTCAAATAAAAGATTAAATTTACTGATTTAGATATGCAGAAATGGTTTATATATGGAATGGTCCATATATATAAACTGTTAGACACAATAAGTGTTAGATAGACTATTTAAAGCCAAAAACCTTAGAATAAGTGTGAGTGGGGTTGGGAAGCTTTCGCCTGCTTTGCTAGGTGATACGTTTTGGGAATGTCCTACACTTGAAACCTTTTTAGACATTTAGACTGTTAATATTTGCATTTTTTCTTGGACCGCCTTTGTTTCAGCAAAAAATTTTAACACCTTAACAATAATTTCTGAAAGTAATACAAGATGAGATAAATTGGTGGTATGAAAAATAGGTTGTAATATCCTGGATCAGAGTATTTGACCCAGCCTTCATAAGTCAGTTCAAATGTAATATTTTATATTATCACAAACTGAGAAAAAAATCTAATTATCTTTACAAGGATCTGTTTCAGAGCGATCTGAGCCCCATGCTATAGATATTGGTTCTGCATATTTTACAGTGGCATGCACTTCACTCCTATGGGAATATGTACAGAGATAGGCTTCAGCATGCATGTAGCAATATGATGCACAAAGTCCAGTGTCAGGACACTTATAAATCAAAATATAATCAGAAAATAAATGTGCAATGCAATTACATTCTCATAAATTCATAATGTGTTTTGCAGAAATGTCTCTAACCATTAGAATTACGTATGAACAAGTGCATGTAAAAGCAGGAATCCATCAAGCTCAGGTAGCTAGTTAGTAAAATACACAAGCAATCAATACAGTTGAAATGCAAAATCAGAGCCTCATGACATCAGCCCGCGCAGAGCATATAGATACACACATACACACTTACTCATGCTGGGCCAGTTTTGAGTTGCTAATCAAAAATTCTGACTGGCTTACTATGCTATTTTTTTTGCTAAAGCTTGCCAGAAAGGGAATCTGACAAATCGCACAACTCTGGTTAGGGATGCCATAATACCCTTAGCATCTCCGTTCTTGCACCTATAAAATGCATGCCACTTATTAATTAAATGACGAGAAATGCTGCTATGGCATAAAGTATATAATTCACAAAAGAAAGACAGAACTAGATGCCCTTCAGTATTAATTCTGTTCCTAAAATTTGGATCACATTATCCTTCTTACCTTACTGAGTACTTATAATCATCATATTGACAAAAATTCTATTTAGTTTAGTATGTACAAATTAATAATGTGTGTGGAATGTACAAAATTAAAGATTTACATGTCATTTTGATCATCATAGCCATGTGCAACAGATATGCAGTCAAACGTGTAACAGAAAAAGAAATTTAGTGTAAATTTTCATTCAATAAAAGAGATACTGCCGGAGTGGCATAGTGATACTCCAGTTAGTACTGTTGCCTAGTTGACATTTTGCTAGATGTGACTGGACTTGTGTTCAGAAGAAGGTTTTGGTTGTTTACAGCTTTAACTATGTTTAAGTAGTTGGACATGGATTGACTTACCTCATAGGATGATAAGATGAGGGGCTGAAACAACAGTGGAAGTTCACAGAGAAGTGAGGGTGAACCGATATACCACACTTCGGATCAGGGAGAAACAGGCAGCTACAGAAAAATGAAATTTAAATTATGAAGATCACAGTGAGAGATGCAGTAAGAGTGAGAAGGGCCCGGGAGAAAAGAGCATCTAATTATATTACCTGACAAAAGTGGCAGAGATAAGCCTCACAAGCAGATGTGTGAGAAACAAGGCACTCAAATTCTAAGAAAAGCACTTTGGAAAGTGTAGAGGATGCACTAATCAAATCCCACTATAGTTTAAAAGACTAAAGTGACATTTGACAAGTTTTTTTTTTTTTTTTTGCCAACCAGCAGGAGGCACTGTATACTTGCTGGAGGCAAGATGTATAATATGTGCTTCTGGAGACAACCATGAGTGAATTGTGCTTAAAACTGGATGGGAACAAGTAGACGGCTCACTGAGTGTCACATTTTTAAGCCAATCCAACACCTCAAGAAGGAGGCCCTCAAAGTAGGGGTGGTGGTCTTAAACTGCAAAGAGCAGAGGTGCTCTCGTTAACCTGGTCTGACAGACAGCATTGTAAATATGTTTTGATTAAAATACCGTAAATAAAGAACTCCCTCTTTTTTCATTTTTACTCCTGTGTCTGCTTCTCAATTTCTCCATCACTGATCAGTCTCATTCCATGAACTACAAGATACCCAGGGTTCAAAGTTATGCCAGGGTGTGAGGAGGCCTGAGGTGTCATGCCAGATACCTGGTTGATTGAGAAGAGTGATTATTTTCACCTGGAATTGTGGTGTCATGGTTATTTATAATAGAGGATTTCTGAACATACTTTTTATGATTTTGTTGATATCATTGGTTATATTTCCATTTGTAACTTGCTTGGTATAGCTATCTCATGTTATTTAATCTAACTTCTGCTCATATATCATTCTGCAGTAGCTTTAAAGACAGCAAAAATTAATTTTAAAATGAAATTAAATCTCGGTGGAGATGAGTCTTCATATTCCAAATAGGAAAAAAATCTAATTACATTGCAAACAGAACTTACAAGCACTTCTCTTGTTTATTTCTTTATTATTTTTAACCATAGTAAAAGGAGCAAAGGAATAAAGAGTGACAATGTATAAAATGGTAGGGGTTCATGAAAGCTTTAATGTCTACTTTATTTCATTATACCAAAATAAATAAATAAAAAGGCTTTAGAATGGCATTTTTCACTTGTGCAAGATTAATGTGTGAAAAAAAACTTGATAAGTAAACCTTTTCTACCAGTTGCATTTATGACCTTGCATTCTTAGCTCATTCTTTGTTTTCTCAGACAGCATGTTTTAAAAAGCATCCCTCAAATCATCATCATAGTCTACTTCCAGCCGAGCTAATTATTGTGATTTAAAGCAAGCTGTACACATAACATTTTGCAAATATTGTGTGGATATCACAAATTCCAGTATTAATTTTTATTTAGAGTTGCAATAAATTACATGTAATGTCATGTGCATTAGATGTAAATGAGAATTCTTGTTTACTATTTGGGGATTGTTGCTAATGTCAACCTGTCCACTCAAAATTAACTTAATATACATTATATTATTGAGTATGCACTATTTTGATGTATAGACTAATAAGCACTCTACTGAACTCTTGATACAGACTCAGATTATCATCCTAAATGGTATGTTATATATTCAGTGTGTATATACTGTATGCTGTGTACTGTATATAAATGTGTAAGCTAACATTTCTTTCAGTTCTGTATTTCTACCATAAATGTATTGGTGAACAATGATGGTGTCTTGAATTATTCAGAATAAACAGCAATTCTGCATGTGCCCGTTTTTACAAAGTGGCATAATTAAGGTTGATATTGATTAGGAATGACCCCTGCATTTTTACACTTGGAGATATTTGTGTCCAGAACTTCCATTTTGTTTTAGACTTCCCTACCAAGCAATGACATTGTCTAACGCCGTTTTCAGAACCATGTATCCAATTAAAAAAAGCTATTGTGACACCTTGCATGAATTACACTGACTATTTAAAGGCTTTTATCACCTGAAGTTTCACCCTTACACCAAAGCAGAGGTCTTTGGTTGATTGGACTCTTTACTCGCTTGGTCTATATTTGTGATTTTGTTCTGGGATGATTTCGATCTAAGCCTATTCCTGTTTGGAATGTGTTCCTGCTAAAATGGTTGGCAAAACAAACCAAGTAAATATAAAGGATATAACTTAAATTTTGATCTCCTTCCTATTAAGCAAGAGTATATAGAAAAAAAATACACTGGCCAGAAATTTGCTTGCTGTGTACAGATTATCATTGTCTGCTATTTTATGATATCATGGAGTCTTATAGGCTGTATTCAGATTTAGTAATACATAGTAATATGCCTACAGTCTGCTGAAAATGTGGGTACTCTATTTAAAAGGATTAATGGCCATTTGCACCTTTTTGTTTTGCCACAAATCTTTGACAATTACACAGATATACATATACTAAAAATTGATCTCTTTACATTTTTGGATGCCCTATTCAAAAATGAAAACAATTTTTCTCCATCATGTAACTTTTTTCCCAAAACAATCTTTTATATGTCAGTTAAATATATATTTTTTGTTATTTTAATTGATTAAATGTTAATATTTTTCTTTAATGGTAAATTGAACTTAATATTTTCTAATATTAAAATCTATGTTAGAAGCAAAACAGTTATTTCACTCAATATTAAGGTCAGAATATAGTTGTAATTAAACACTATGAAAAGTAACGGCAGCAGGTAGCAGCATGTGAAGCTGTTAGAGGCCTGTCTGTACCTTTTCCTTTCCCTATCGATGATACACTTCACTTGAGTGTAGCAAACACATATCGGTGAGACTCAGTGCACTTGTAAATGATGAGTGGAGGTTTTTTTTTTAATCTGCAATTTCATATTATGGCTTCTAGAGTTTGTGTGAACAGTCCTGGGGCTTCCTGTATAAATGCGTATGTACAAAAATGTTGCGTACACCCATTTCCATGCTTACTTCAAGATGTATAAAAACTAAACTTGATGTAAAATCATGCACATTTTCTTGGCAGGCTCACACCATACATACACAAGTTAATGCTCAGTTTTGCAAACGGGCAGCACCCAGCATCACAGCAGTGCTATTCTTTCTGTTTCATTTCCCTTTCTTTTTTAGATTTGCATTCATGACATGGGCAAATACAACTAAATTAATTCCATATCATTAACAAATTTAATTCACTTGATTGTAACTAATCTATAACAATATAATGGTCCATGGAGTGGCCAAACTCTTCCAACTACCACAGCTCATTTAGCGTTGTTAGAAGACATTGCAAATGGAAGAATTAGATACCACATATTTATAGATGATGATGCCTGGCTTCTAAGTCAATTTAGATTTCCAAGAGCAATCCTCTTGGAGCTGTGTGCTGAACTGACGACGGCTTTACAAAGGCAGTCTTTACGGAATTATGTTCTACTTGCTCCTTTGCAAATTCTGTCCACCCTTGGGTTTTTAACCACAGGAGCTTTTCAACTTGAAGTGGCTGACCAATCATGTACTTCACAATCATCACTGAGGTGTGCCATGGCAACAGTATTGTATGGTATTATCCACATCCAGATATATAAGATTTCCTTACATTGTGGTTAAACTGGCAATCATCAAGGCGGATTCGCAGTAACATCCGGTGTTCCATATCTAATCAAACCAGTCAAATGCACACACATTGCTATTGCAATGCTGCTGCAGTTACATCAGCCAAGAATGAGTAACCAAAAGAATGATCTGGTATTACATCGCCTATAGCAGGAGAGCCTACAAAAATGGTAACTTCGCACAATCACAGGTGCTGTTTCCAACTAAGGCAAGCAGTCCTTTTAAGGACAGTGAGACACATTAAAGAGCCATTTAAAGAGTAGAGAATCTATCTGATGTGGTGCTTAGCGTAAATACTGTACTATAAAGACACCTTCAGAGAATGAATTTGCTTATGTAATAGAAAGCATTTCCACTGTATTAATGTGCTACTCTATAGTCCAAAAAAAGTGTGTTGCATTGTGCAAGCAAGTAGCGTGCCACATAATGTGCCACACAATCATGGCTTGCCCATACCTGAAGAGATGTGGTATGATGAACCTGGCCCACCAAATGATCAGCCAAATCGGACAGTATTACAACTTTGCCTGAATGGAATTAGCAGAATGTAAAAACAGGTAATCAGATGCAGCACTTATTTTTCAACCAATTCATTTAATTCGTGGTCAGTATCACATAGTACAGCCTTTATATTCATTAGTTCATTGGCCACATCTCTTGCAGCATCTATTATTGCATTTTGTGATTCCAGAAGAGCGTCTGTCAGTACAGAGCCAGGTGGTTGCCAAGCAGTTTCAGATGCCGAGGTGTGTGTGCAGCCAGTGCCTGAAGATGTGTTGGGTAAAGCAGCACCATAACCACCTGCAGTCATGTCCTCAGCTTGGGGGTCGACTTTTATAATATTGTCTGAAACAGAATATACAGACGGTGGGCTGTAACTTGCTTTTTCACGTCGAGTTTGATATCTGACCACTTATTTTTTTTATTTCAGGCACTGTGCGACTTTGTGAACTTGAACTTTTAAGTGCCTTTGCCATGCTTTATTACTTTATCACTCCAGCATTTATACCACTGCTTAAGCCAACACATAGAACGTTTTTCCTTGCCTCCACTTCACATTCGCTAAAATTCTTTTTTTCCATGTGGTTTTGCCATTGTGTTTTAACAAAAGACTGAATGAAATTTAGATTTATATTGACTTGCATATTTAAATATGTGAAATTCAGAGAGGAGTCAGGGTGGGGCTATAGGCATGTGTGTTCAAATTTATATTGATTTTGATTTATAAAGGGAAAGTGAGTGAAACTTTGCTTATGCAGTTTTATGCATCTCAATATTTTTTTGTGTACACACATGTCCAGTTGTGTTCATGCATCATGTTTTAGTGTGTATTCTATGCATGCTGTTTACATGAGGCCCCTCATGATTTTTGCTACATTTGTGGAAAGTGGGTAGTGAAAAAACAGAGACAAAACATGCTAGATTTTGTAAAGCAAAATTTATTATACCTACTTTGGAATAAAATGCTGTGACCAGGACAACCAGTTGGCCCCTCACAGTGACTGCTGTATTTGTGTTAAGCAACTAAGACAATGGACAAAAAAGTAAGAAGAAGTTACTCTCAGAGACCTTTCGATCTGCTGCTACTTAGTTGCTGAACTCCATCCAAGAATTTCTTTTTTTTTTTCACATTTTGACTAAGGATATATAGTTTGCAACTAGAGAAAAACTATCTAGAAATTGTCACCTGGGGCTGAATGAAGACTTGACTCACCCGGGTTATATGATTCATTATAATGGCCATATTTGCTATTTTTCTTGATAGAAATAATATATCATTTTAAAATGAAACCTTAAAATCAGCATCTCTGTCGAATTGCTACTAGTTAAAATTGTCCATTCCTTGTCCAACTTCATAAGATAACACTATTGTAAAACCCTCTATTGGTTGTAAACTGGAGTGCTATAGTGGTCCTTAGAGGTAAAAACGTG
Source organism: Polypterus senegalus (assembly GCF_016835505.1). Classification (NCBI taxonomy): domain Eukaryota; kingdom Metazoa; phylum Chordata; class Cladistia; order Polypteriformes; family Polypteridae; genus Polypterus; species Polypterus senegalus. The sequence continues at coordinate 221,614,575 of NC_053155.1, read as the reverse complement.
GGGTACAATATTGACAGTGAGACTGGTAAGAGGTTACAGGTAACAGTGGCATGACTGGTTTTGATATTTCCTCCTATCCCTCATTTAGAAAACTAACTATGGTGCTATTTGGAGGATTTTATGTTAGTTGTATATTACAGGAGATCTTATAAAATGTTAAAACAAAAGCCCTTAGAGGACTTAATATTAGAAAAGAAAAAGGAATTTAAATTATAGAACTACACAGAACTCTCAAGAGTTTGTTCCACTCCAACCCTATGCATCCAACATGAACACTTGCCCACTTTAATTAGCCCCTAAAGAAGGCCTTAAATACCACAATGTTGAAAAAAATTGTAAAGAAAATGACCTTTTGGAAATTAAAACAGAAGCATTATACAAAAAAAGGCTCGAAATGAAAATGAAATTTAAAAAGTTGAAAAATATTAAGGTAATATAAATTTAAAGTGGAGAAGGCTTCCCCAGTAAGACAAGAACAGCATATGATCTGTTTCCAGGTCTGCTCCCCAAAAAGGTTGACAGTATCGTATGACTAAATTCCAGACACCATGGATCAGTTGCAGTGGACATGAAATAGTACAATACTATCTGTGGACTGAGACCATGTAGTACGGTACTAAATAGATATAATCCTCAGGTCTAAGTGCTGCCTGCTGCAGTGAACAGTGGAACAGGATCAATATCATGTTTAACTAATTTGCAGCTACTGTTGTTTTTGTTTCGTGTTTCTACCCGGTTTGCTCTGCAGGCTGTCTGATTGCCCATTAACAGCAGTGCGCCAGCAATTAACGTCACTATACATTCCTCAGCATAGGGAAAAAGTAGTCCATGCAAACTTATTAAAAAATAATTGTAATTGTTAAGCTAAATTAGATTGAAATGAGTGTCACTATCTTTATTTTAAATGTTACACCTGCAAAAGGCCCTGAAATCTCTATGTGGAAAATAATGATGATGAAACGTGAACATTAGTAAAATCATATTCCACACATAATTGTCCCTTTGTAACTCACAGGCAGATGTACTATCAGGGTGGCTTGGGTGCATGCCCAGGGGCCTTTGCATATGCTGGCATTTTTCTGTTTCAGCCATACCTCACACTCTTCCACACAATATACAGTACATACACGGATACTTGGCTACTCTGAGACACACAGCCACAGCACTAAACCAAAAAGTTAGTGTTACTGTAAATATGTACTAACACCAGATCAGTATGGTATCATCACCAACTTATATCTCACGGCAGCTGACATTGCAAGTCCACAGTGTGACTATGCTGAACATGAAATGTGGCAAGCCCTGTGACTTTACTAATGGTTGGCTATTTTGGACCCCCGGAGACAACAGAAGATTACTAAGAAACAAAGTAAAAGTAAACACATAACAAAAATACACCAAATAGAAGCTGAAACACCAGTTAAAAAATCCTTCCTTTCGAGGTATTGTTGTTCATTTGTTTTTAAAGGATATTCTCCAATTAAACCCCACAAACTTAAACCACATGGAGACAAAAGCAAGGCAAATACATTTTTTGCAAAGCTAAGTGTATTCCATGTGTTGCACAATAAGACTATTATATTTTCTCTTCTTAACTGTAGCTGATGCACATGGAAAATAGAACATTACTGATGCAAACAATGGTGAACATGTGAATTTAACAATATCTACTTCTCTTCCTTTTTTGGAATTCATATTTTAGACTGAAAGGCCTGAAAAAGAGATTTGTTTAAGAAACTTAATATTTACTTTAGAAGTTTTGCATTGTTTACAAATGCTAATTAAAACAAAATCAAAACACAGAATAAAGGACCAGAGTAAATGATTTCAATGACACTGCTTTGTAGTCTCACAGCAAATCAATCATTATAGTAAGGCTTTATAAATCACAAGCTGCTGAAATCAATACCAAGAGTGATTATCAACCTACTCTGCCTGTGTTGCCCATCTTTCAATCTGTACTGTGCAAATAATGATTTGTTATTAAGAAATGGATCATTCTGTTTTGTTTTTGGTATAGTTAATGTTTAGGACTGGGTAGAGCATCTGCAACATTTGAGGTAGTTCTTGAAAAATGTTGAATTATACTTTTCTGTATTGCTCATGTACAAACTATTTATGTCAAAAAAAATCTAATTTGTTCTATTCAGCTAAACTCCAGTAGTTAATGTTAACATTTAATTTATGTTATTGTTACACTGAGGTAATTTATTGTAGCTAGAAAGATTCACAGAGCTAAGAAAAATGAGTTGCATCTCTGAATTATTTTAACCAAAGGAGATATGCTTATTTTAAAAATGCAGGAGATTTGATAATAAAAGTCATGAGTTTGATGAGAATACCTTTTTGAGCAGCCCTATAATATGATATCCTATTTTTTTTTTCTTCCACGCTTATGTAATTTACTTTGTTACTGAAGACACATAAAAATGAAATATTTGTTTCATCTCTCTGTGATCACTTAATAGGTACAGGAGTAGCTGATAAAGTAATACAAGTTCAAAAAAGTGAATAGAAAACATCCAATCTTAAAAACAAATGATTCAAAATGTTAAATAATTGCATTTGTAAATTTATTTAATACATTAAAATGTATCTATATAAGCATCATGAAAGCAAGATCCATCCTGAGAAGTATGATATCTGAGGAAATTTTCCAGTAAATGATTTGTATTACTTTTAGCCATTAGACCTCCATACAGATTAAAGTTTTACAATTTGTGTTGGTTTTATATATTACTGAATTTGAAAATTAAACATGTTAAAAAAGAAGGCATACTTTTTATATGTTTCAAACAGAATGAGAATATTTGGCTGTTTTTGAAATAGCATTTTGTAGATTCAATTGCAGTTATTAATTTCAAACATACAGTATGCTCACTGAATTTCTGTGCTATGAAGTTTAGTATCCATTATGCTTGAATATGTTTTTCCAAACACCCGACTAATGTGAAACACATACAGGATTCACACACCAGTCTACTGTATTGTGGAAGGATAGTGGGTACTAACGTGATTAACTAGACATTGCATTCCTTACTTGCTAAGTAGAGGGAAAATGAAAGAAACCAATAAAAAAATATTATTTTCTGTATCTGCTCTGCCTTATCAACACCATATACACTCTGGTCCATAATTATTTGGACAGTGGCACATTTTTCATAATTTTGTCTCTGTACACCACCACAATGAATTTGAAATGAAGCAATCATTATGTAATTGAAGTGTAGAGTTTTAGCTTTAATTTAAGGGGTTCATCAAAAATATCGTATGAGGCATTTAGGAATGACATATATTTTTATACATGAACCCTCTATTTTCAGGGGCTCAAAAGTTTTTGGACATTTGACTAACAAGCTGTTCCATTACCAGGTGGGAGCAGTTCTCTCATTATTTCATTAACTATTAAGCAGGTAAAAGGTCTGGAAGTGATTCTAATTGTTGAATTTGCATTTGTAAAGGGTCAATGTGACATCTCAATATGAGGTCCAAAGAGCTGTCCAGGCAAGCAAAAATAGGCCATCTTTAGGCTGAGAAAATAGAACACACCCTTTAGAGAGATAGCGGAAACACGAGGAGTGGTCAAATAAACCATTTGGTATATTCTTAAAAAGAAGGAATGCACTAGTGAACTCAGCAACACCAGAAGACCTGGAAAGACATGGAAGACAATTGTGTTGGATGATTGATGAATTCTTTCCTTGGTGAAGAAAACCCCCTTCAAAGCATTTAGCCAAACCTAGAACATTCTCCAGGAGGCAGAGCTATCATTAACAAAGTCTACAGTCAAGGGAAAATGTCATGGAATTAAATACAGAGGTTTTACCACAAAGTGCAAATAATTTGTAAACCTCAAGCATAGGAAGGGCAGAATAGAAAAGCAAGTCCAGCTCTGAAACAATTTTGTTTGGACAAAGGAAACTAAGATCAGTATATACCAGAATGTTGGAAAGAGGAGAATATGGAGAAGAGAAGAAAAAGCTCATGATCTGATGAATACCACATCATCTGTGAAACATGGTGGAGACAGTGCTATGGTATGGGAATGCGTGACTGCCAATGGAAGTCAGTCACTAATGTTTATTAATGATATGACTGCTGGCACAAGTAGCAGGATGAATTCTGAAGTGTATAGGGCTATGCAACCTGCTTAGATTCAGGCCAAATGCTGAAACACTAATAGGACAATGCTTCACAATACAGATGGATAATGAACCAAAACATACTGTGAAAGCAAACCAAATGGTTTTTAACGCAGAGTAGTGTAACATTCCTCAAAGAGCAAGTCAATCAACTGACCTCAACCCAAGTGGACATGCATTTCATTTGCTGAAGACAAAACTAATGGGAGAAAGTTCCATGAATAAGCAGCAACTGAAGACAGCTGCAGTAAAGGCCCAGCAAAGCATCACTAGGGTGGAAACCCAGTACCTAAAAATGGCCATGGGTTCCAGATTTCAGGCACACATTGACTGTAAAGGATTTTCCACCAAATATTGAAAATTATCAATATATTCATGAATATGTTCGTTTGTCCAAACACTTTTGAGCCAATGAAAATTGTGTAACTGACCAAATACTTATGGACCTGAATGTATTTCAAGCCTTAAGCCCATGGGTATAAGATAGTGGTCTGCACCCTGCAGAAGATTTGTCATACATCAAACAAACGTGACACAAATCTAAATCTACATTTACAATTAAAATCGATTCAGTTTTCCAAAATTCAAAACTGCTCTTAATTCTTAAATGTTCACACACTTCTTCTTATAAAAAGTATCAAAAATTAGACACATCTAACTTTTCTTGCATTTTGAGAAAAATTGCCTGTCAGGTATGTAACATGTTGGTAATGCAATTGTTCAGGCTGTCTCATAACTCCAGTGTTGCAGGTTCAGTTCCAGGCCAGGCTACTCTTTGTGTTGTAATTTCAGGGTTACCTTTTGTTTATATGTTTTCTTACAGATGTTTCCTCTCATGTCCTAAAATGTATAATGAGTTAGTTAATGTCTCTAACCTGGCATTGTATTAGTGACTGTATCTGTGATGTACTACGTTGGACTAAAATTCCTTTACAAGCTCATTCTACCTCATGCCCAATGCCACTCCAGCTTCCCACAGGCAAATAATGGAAAGATGTGCTGCAAACAAGCGGAGGATGAGTGCTTTACCTTGTAAGATGTAAATATGTTTTTCTGTAAGCTAATATTATATTATCTAAAGTAAAAGAAGAGTTACAAAACAGGCACTCTGTGGGGTACTTATAGATCACATATGTATAACCTATAGTCTCTCTAGGAAGTGGTGCTCTCTCAAAATATTGAAGAAACATTAATTAGGTGTCAGTGGGTGTATACAAATTTTACATTTTGCTAGTGAAGTGTCTTTCCTTTTTATCTTCAAATATGGCTATGTGAATGTTCAGTCCCCTTTCTGTTAACATGTTCTTTAATGCATACTTAAATACAAACAGTGATACATGGCTTTCTCTGCTTCAGCAATATAGTCTCCCTAAACCCCTAACCCAGATCTTTCCTTAAGGTATGTTCAGTTTTGAACAAAAAAAAAACAAAAACAAAACTTGAGCATACAAAGCTGCACATCTTATTTGGCTGAAGATCACTCAGTATGTGTAATAAAGCAACTCTTCAATTCAATCAGCACTTCTCTTGAAAAAATTTGCATATCTCAGTAAACAAGTGATGATGGGCATGCTGCCCTGTGCAGTCGAGTGGGTACAGTCCTGCTGCTGAAAGCCAAAAAATTACTCATAGTGCTTTGAAAAGATGACCTTTTCTTTTTACAGTTTGTAACACTGACACAACCATTGAAAAATATTTCACATGTAATATGAAAGCTGGATGGAGGAACTAGTAGAAAACTGAACTTTTTCACTGTGTTAGCCTCATGAGACGGCATTAGTATGCCTAGAAGTAATGCTACCAGGGTATTCGCCTTGGATCCCAAAAGATATTTTTTTTTCTGATTCCAAAGATCAGAGGTTTTTTCCTTTTTCTCTTCTCTGTGTGTTATTTTTTCCATTCTATATCTTTTTGATTTTGAAATGTGAAAAAGAAAAAAATATATATTGTGTGTGCATTGTAAAATTGTTTAAAGGGCAACTGTAAACCAAAATACAGAACAACAAGACATAGCTCTTGTATTAATTAATTGATGTTAATTTCTGTGACAACTAGATTAAGTTTTTACTTTAGATTGATTATGATTTTTTTTTTCTTCTCCATTCTTTAGTGTCATTCTTTCTGAAATCTCCCTGAGTTCAAAGACCTCATTATTGAATGGTTTTGATTTATAGGTCATTTTTCAGACATTCTACCCAGAGTGACCTTTGATACGAGTGAATGAGCCAGGCAACATGCTAAAGCTAAAGAAAACACATCATCTAGCACAAATTGTGAATTTTACTCTATCCCTTTTTGTAAAATCCAGTGCCATCAGATAGGACATCAGGGGTGGCACTACAGGAGGCCTAAGGGGTCCAACCCCTTGAGGAGCCTGGCCCATCAAAATCACGAGACATTATTTTGCAACTGCTTAAATGGTTAGAAATTGTGATCAATGTTGGGTGAATCCTTTAAAAGGCCGTAGTTGAGTACTTTAGGAAAGTGATAGCAAAGTCTTTTTAGTGTTATTATTTTCTGCCCGCCCCTCGCTAATGCATTTGATAGTTTACTTTTAATCCTTTCGGCTAACTTTGGTTTGTCGCATTTACGCCATGATGAATTCTATTCTAGTGAATTTAAGAAGCCTGTCATTAAAGGCAAATCAACACTCAATTGAATTCTTCAAAAAGAAACTTAAATTTGATGAATAAAGCCCCATCATGCATTTCGAGCCTAAGGAACTGAAAAAAAGTGACTCTGACGCATCACCAACTTCGGAAACATTGCTTTACTCGAAGTGAATCTCTGGAAATGGCCAATAGTTCAAATCCGTCCTGTGATGTGTCAGGGTTGGAAGAAAAAGACATGCGGCCAATGCCGGTAAAATTTCCAGTTACCCCAATATTTGGAAAAATAACAGTTTTTCCTTGTGCTGGTATTCTAAGTATAACTGGCTACAATACTGGTTATTGATGAGGTATTTTGTAAAACATGCAGACATTTTCCTGAATTACAGAGCAGTGCGCAAACTACATTTATTAAAGATGGAGTCAGAGAATGACAGAGATTGGAATCAACTCAGTAATGTCTGTTTTAATCACTAGGTTAGTAAATAGCACATTAACACATAAGCAAGTTTTGGTGCATACAGGCAGGTGTATAAAAATCAAGGGAAACGCAGTTACAAATTAGATAGACAGAGATAATGCAAAGGTATATTTTCTAGAAAATGGGAAAGATATCCTATTGTATGGGCACAATGAAAGTGATGAGACAGTAAAACAGGGTAATTTTTTGTAATTATTTAATTTGTTAGCTAACTGTAATTCTGAAATGAAGAATTGCCTTGACAAATTGCCAAAAATGGAAAAATAAATAGCTCTGATATATATAATCATGTGCTTGAGTCTGCTGCTCTACATCTATGACAAAACAAAAAAGATTTGCATGCATGTCCTATTACCTGTTATGCTATTGTTACTGATTAATGCAAAAGTGTTTCAAAAACAGAGCTTGTGGATGTGTGCATTTGCTTAGTTCAAAGAGGTATTATTAAAGAAAGAGCTATTGAGTTTATGGATATACACGATATGACAGCTAACAGCATTACATATAAAATCCTTGAAGTTTTAAAACCACTAAATCGGGACTCTTCACGGTGTGTGACATTTAGTTTTGATGGAGCTGCAGTAATGTCAGGGAATAAACGTTTGATGCAGGTGCATGTGAATCATACATTCTATAACGAATGATGTATGCTGCAGTTGTACAGTTTTTGGAAACTGCTTTTGTTACTTCATGGAAGTTGTTGCAGCCTAATAGTTATCCCTTGACTGTCTGTATACTTTGCAAACATAATTTGTGAGAGTCTATTGCTATTAATTTCTCTGGTATAAAAATTCTTAATGCTAAATTAATTAGTTTAATCTTTAAAATTTTGTTAGCTTACTCATACTAACTAATAGGCAGCAGTTCAATATTTAATAATTTGCTTCATAATTCAGGGGAGATTAACTTTTTTGTAGTCTGCAGTTATGCCTTGCCTAGCCAGATGTTTTCAGGCCCCATTTTGCAATTTCTGCTTTCACCTCCATAGAATATATAGTGCTCATCTCACAAGCATTCCCATGGCTTATATTAAGAAATTGGCAATCGAGTCTGGCACCACTTCAATTATGATTTTTTTCTTTTCAGATGGAATCTATATAACAAAATATTTTCGCTGATTGAAATGTAACTTCAAGAACTTTTTTCAGACTGAAATGTCCACAAGTCTTGCCAACAATGAGTGCAAATTATCAACTCAGGATGAGACCCAAAAACATCACACGATATATTGCCCCCTGAGTGCCTGTTGCAATAATGTAGCTCCTACAGAGAAAACAAAATACACAGAGCTTCAAAAATAATAATAAAAAAACAAATATCTGCTATGGTGATGGAAGGTCGAAACGAAGTGGTGTGATTACAAGATAAAGTACCACAGTGGACAAGCGACAAAGGAAAAGCCCCCATATGAGAATCTTCTATTCTAAAGCGTATAGCAGCAACTAATTTTGACTGTCTTGACATTATTCACATTTGGGAATGAAGCACAATGTATCATCTACAATAAACTCTAATGACATAAAGCAACAGACTGGCTACAAGATATCTTAAATTGCACCACACTTAACACCATAGCCAGGATGCATTTTCAATAATCATATGAACAAGTAATTTTGCCATAATTAAAACTACTTCATAGAAAGATGTGAAATTCTAAGCTTTCATGTGTATATTATGTTCTTGTAGTTTGAGGAACCCACCAAAACCACCCAACACCTAATGAAAAACTTTGCATTCAATGTCTGTGAACCACTCAGCATGTATTGATTTGTATCATCAAAAGCAAAGCAAAAGAAATCAACAACAACAAATAACCACCACTGCATTACAGGAAGCTAATGTTGTCGTAGAACCAAAGGAATTTGATGAAATATCTTGCACTAACTGGAGCGCTGTAATAGATTGAATAACTTTATTCTGTAGGCTGAGTGTTAGCACATCAAAGTGTTCTATATGATGTTCTATACAAATCAATAACACAATAGAGCTGCAAAAAGATGAATATCAAATAGGGGCACAGTCGGTAAAAGATGCCAAAATAGCAATGAATTGTGAAATGTATTTTAGCATTCACTCATGTCGCAGAAGATCTTTGAGTCTATTACATTATTATTAAAAAATCACAATTGTTTCGAAGATGAGTCAAGCTATTGAAAACTGTGAGAATTTTAGACTCCAACTCAGTCTAACCCCTGTCTCCGACAATTTCGCAGTATATTTCAGGAAAGCTGGTGGGTTTCATTACTACATCATGTGACACTTTTCCGATTCTAAAGCATACACTACTGCTCTAAATATACAATATATTAATATATTTTTGGAAAAAAATTGAATACACTTTTAACAGAGATTAACATATTTTGGCATCATCCATTTATCTGTTATTTTAATGGCTGAAATCTAGAGATGGATGGACTGTTAAGCCTTTTTAATATTACTAATTTCATTATTAAAGCCTAACTTCTTGAAACCTAAAACTCATGACAATTCATATAGTGCACATGCTGTGATTCTGACTTCCATCAGTGTTATACCACAGTTTAACACCTCAGAATGTGTACCACCAAGAGATGACCTGTTGGAACCCTTTGATGTGGTGTTAGATTTGTGAAGATGAGGACAAGAAGGCAATACCTCCCATAACTGGCCTGATGTCAGAGTCTCACTGTAGTATTATTAAAGTGGACTGTAAAGGGTTCTCACTACAGACAATTAAGTGTAGGTGTAATAAGAGATCATTATCTATATTTATTCTTAATTATTTGGGGGGGACATAAGTTTACGTTTTTTTGGGGCGCACTAAGGGACTTATGATGTAGTTGGTTACTGAGTAGGCCTGAGTGGAAACCCACAAATAACATTCGTGGGCAGCTAAAAGGGGTTGAAGTCATGAACATAGAGTGATGGAGGGTGGAATTGGAGAAACAGTTAGAAAAGCAATGTGAGAAATGGAGCTGTGTGAGTTTTGGGAAGAAGCTGCATGGGACAAGTAGCTTTGCAAGTGACAGCACCTCCCAAGGCCATCACTGTTGTCATCAAGAAGATGTTTCCCAAGACCGCAAAAGCTAGACTAGTATTTAGTGCTGGCATATTTTGGCTGGGTTTGGTAAGGAAGATCTCTTAGGCAAAAGATTAAATAAATGGTACTTTGAAGGAGGGTCCTTTAACCACTTGGTATTTTTGCATGTTACCAAACAGGTTAATACAATAGGTTCTATCTAAAACATTCTGCTATAGCTTTCTTTCTGGGAAATTCTGATGTGTTCTGTTGCTTTTAAAATTATTTGAGCAAGTTGATAGGGAGCTTCACACCAACACCCATGATAGCAGAAGGGAATGTCCACTCAGATCTTGTAATGAAAACATTGTCATTTGACTTACAGAGGCCTCCAAACACTTCCTGTAACAACAAAGCCATAGGGATGCCTTTCAGAAGATGGGACTTTTGGGTTTTTACAACATGAGCAGGAGACTGACAAAAGGGCTGATCATTATCATAACTATTTATGGAAAATGAAAATGCAAGAGAAAAAAGAAATTCAAACTCTATTACACCTTGCAAGTTTAGAATCAATGCCCTAATGATTCACAGCTTGGTAGCTCAGCCTCATGAATACTGATTTGCAAGCTAACACTGTCAGATTTTCTGCATGCTTCTTCAAAATAATAATTTTACACATAATCATAATAGCAATTCATGTAAAGGGACACTGGTGAGAGAGATGGGATGAGGTTACATGGTAAAGTCTTAATTTATTACATTGTTAAAATGGGCCTTGTACAAGTTTGAAGAACATTTTAAAGCTGCCATCTGACAGTTTCTAAATTTTAGAGAGATCACATTACAGACAAAGCAATCAGAATATCTTTGATATTTCTTATATTTATTTGCAAAAATGCTTATAGCATAGTAGTTTTGTTTAACACTTTGGAATGAAAAAACTTACCATATTAGTCTTCTTTTACACCAACAATGCCTTTGTTATGGGATTGTTAGTTAGCAGTAAGTGGCTAATACATGAACTATAGGCAGCATCTAATATAAAGTGTTGTCAGTGCTGTTTTATCAGTGCAAGCAATGTGTTTATTAATATCAGTAACTATACTCAGGTAGCCTTTTTTTCTAAAGTGTTACCATATATTTCATATGGTATTATACAGGCTAAGTGCCAATTATAAAGTAGTAGACATTATGAAGTCTCAGACCAAAATGATGTTCTCCATTTTGCAGTGTCTATATACTGTTGCCAAAAATGATGGTACGGCATGTGGTACATCTTAACTAAAGAAAGAAACTTCTCTAACAAGACAAGTCTGATAAAATCTTTTGGTATGTAATTAGGCAGAAGAAGAGCCATTTGTTGCATCATTTATTACTCTTCAGCTAAAGCTTGAACAGGGAGCATTCTCTCTAATGCTTCCACAGGGATCATGATCAGAATAGCCACACAAACAAAAGAAAGGGGTTCATTTAATAAACTATTGAATTTACTTAAAATATCAGTCAATCCATACATTTCATATGATTTGTTTAAAAGACATGAGGTCTTAATAAAAGTCTTTCTCCATTATATCTTTGTTCTTCAATATCTCTTGGTTTAGATATTACCCTTGAAATCTCCCTGTATGTGATAACTTCATTGTTTACAGGATATCTGATGATCTCTTAACACTATATTCCTTGAAGCCTACGAAAAAAGTCATAATCCCGAGCCATCTTAAATTCCTTCGCACCTCTCCATTACCGTCTTTTGTTTTGCAAATGTGTCGATCAGTACAGGCAGCAAGCAGCCTGCTATCCCATCCCTCCAACGTCGCAGCTCAACACAGACAAAAAGTTTTCCCAGCTCAAGTCTGTTTATCTGGGTGTGAGGTGCCTGGAGTTGTATAGGGTAAATAATATTTTGTTATTTGAAACACATGCATTTCATGTGTTTTCCGTGTCTACAATGATCTGGGTAAATGTAGGATGACAGGAAATAAAGAGGCAAGAAATGTTGAAAACTTAGCTAAAACAGAAACTTTTTTCATGTTATAGAACTAATGACAGCATTTTGACATGAAGTGTATGATGTGTGAAGGCTGAAGTCCAAATATCAAATAAACACTTTCACAAAAGGTATGCATATAACAAAACAAGTTACCTTTTATTCAAGAATATAACAGACGAAAAAGAAATCAGGTTAGGGTACAATGGTGTCACAACCGCTTGGGTGGTGCAGCAGTAAGAACTGCTGACTAATAATCAAGAGGTTACTGGTTGGATTCCGGGAACTTCCTTGGTATACCGTTTTGAGCAGTGAGCTGCTCCTGTTGTTACTATTATAGATAAAAACATACATTTTATTTCAGTCTGTAACAGCCAGTGTAAATTTATGGTGCTTGTAAAGGTGACTGTTTTTTTTTATTTCGGTTTTATTCTCTCAGTCACGTTCATGCTCTCCCTGATCTGACACTGCTGTTTTCAAATAAAGACGTATTATACTCAGTTGAACTCAGTTGAAAATGAGAGTTCTACTTCAGAAAAAGAGAACAGAAGCCCTCCTCACAAGAAACGTCCATTCACACATTAGAATAGCGCAGCCGCACCAGGCGTAAAGGCAAAAGATGGTGCTGTTTGGATGCAGCAACTGGTTTGGCACATCCTGCTAGTGAATCTGCCACATGCATGTCCTTCGACAAAACAGCAGGGCTTCCAGAGCTCGCCAAGGTATTGTGCATAGTTCTGTTTGCAATTATGTTTATTGATGGTCTTTATATGAAAAACACTTATATGTTACTTATATAAACGCAACATCGAATGTTGTTTACCTATATTTATTACTTACGGTATCTTCCTACAGTGTAAAGTCACAAGTAGACTAGAGCTTTCTGTGTTTGATCGACATAGGCATGCTGACAAAGTACAGTACATGTGCAATGAAAAATGTAACAGCAACTTCCACCTGAAGCAATAGACACTTCAGTATGCAAGCAATGGTATCAAAAAAGTAGTAAGACTTCTTCTGTTTGGGCACATACACCCTCAGCATGGTACTGCCAGATCTAAACACTAGCGTGGAAAGTTGCTTGCATACTGAAATGTCTGTAGCTGCAGGTGGAAGCTGCCACATTATACACTTCATGTCAATATTTTTGTCATTAGTACTTTAACATGAAAAACATTTCTGTTTTAGCTATGTGTTCCACATTTCTTGCCTCACATTTCCTGTAATCCTACATTTACCCAGATTGTTGTTAAAACGGAACACACATGAAATGCATGTGTTCCAAATAACGATATATTATATAACCCTATACAACTCCAGGCACCTCACACTCAGATAAACATACTTGAGCTGGGAGAACTTTTTGTCTGAGTTCAGCTGCGACAGTCAGGGGATGGGATAGCAGTCTGCTTGCGCTGATCGACACATTTGCAAAAGAAAAGACGCTGATGAGGAGGTGTGAAGGAATTTAAGGTGGCCAGGGATTATGACTTTTTTCGTAGGCTTCAGGGATTCTAGTGTTAATCATACATTTGGTGTATTACATCAACCTCCTCCTGGTACATTTTTTGTTCACTTGACCTTTATCTGATTTCCTAATATGCCTGAATAGGTTTCTGACATTTATAAAACCCTTTAATACTTCTAAGATGTATCCTAAATTTTAATATGTAAAGCATATGAAAACACTTTAGCTTAAATCACTATGTGACCCCTAAATCAAATTTTTCTTCCACTGATATGGTTGTTAGGGCTGTGGACTTCAAACCATGAGGTTGCCACTGATAACTCCAATTAAAAAATCAAAAGAAATTCAACCAATTGCATCTTTTATGTTGTAAGTCAACTTGGATAAAGGTGCCAGCCAAATAATTAGTAATAAATAATGCAGCTTAACGTTGAAAAGTGTAAAGTGCTACATGTGAGCAACAGAAATGTCAAATATAAATAGAAGATCGGGGACACTGTACTACAGGAAGCATCCTTTGAATATAATATAGAGGTGTATTTGGACACAACATTTTAATTGTGTAAGTAATGTGCTAAATTAAAAGGGCAAATAAAATATAAATCAAGGTTTGGACTATAGAATGCACTAGTAAGTCCGCATCTGGAGTATTGTGTGCAGTTCTGGTCACCATGCTACAAAACCAAAAGCATCTCAGGATTTAAGGACATGCTGGAGTATTAAACCTGTAAAATTCTTGAGCAGAGGGGACTGCATAGTAGACCTAATTGAGGTCTTGAAAGCTGTTGATGAAGTAGATCTAGCAGAATTCTTTCATCCTAATGGTGATTTACTTACTTGAGGACACTAGTGGAAATTAAGGGGATGTGCATTTAAGACTGAATCTAGAAAGCACTTCTTCACACAAAGGGTTTTGAGAATCTAGAAAAAAAACCTACTGAAATCTTGACAATCTTTAAGAAGTATCTGGATGAGATATTGGGGCAGCTTAGCTATTACCTAAACAAATGGGGTTGATGAACTGAATGATCTCCTTCTTGCTTGTCAGTTTTCTCATGTTCTTATGGTCTAACGGAGAGCATGCTATAGTGGCAGGGGAATAATTGCAATCATCTTTAAGCAAAGTAGTTTTTTATATTTGGTACTTTCTGTGGGTCCCACTTTCAGTTACCCTAACTTGAGCTGGCTATAAATAAATCTGAAATTACAACAAGTAACATATTTTAAATCCATCAACATGCAAGTGGGTGATTCTTATTTAATGTATGCAAATAAAATAATTAAATCAAAAACACTCAAAATGGAGTCTTGTTTCATGTGCTAAACAATGGTCAAGTAGTTATAGCACTATACAACTGATTAACTGCATAAATACTCAAAAGAGTGTAAAACAGCAATACATGGCAATTTTCACCTCCTATGTATAGGTTTCTCATAAAACAGTGTTGCAGCACAATCTTGCAAAAAGAGTCACTCGTACAACTGACAATTGCAAAATAAGTAGCACAGTGTTTTAAAAATGGCCACCTAGGTATCATTGAGCACCCTACCTCAGAGCCAACATGGGGTCAACTTTGAATCCCCAATTAACCCAATGTACATCTTTGGGATGTGGAAAGGCAGCTGAAAGACTCAGTGAAAAACCCTAGAATATGTCTAAATTGTACACAGGCAATGGTTAGCTGGGGAAATTGAACCCAGGAATCTACATGTAGATCCATGAAGCTGTAGGTTTTCAATTTGACTTTTTTCTTTACATTATCTGCAGCTTGTTTTTAAGTTACAATATGACCTGCAATGGATACCATTTCAGCGTATGATGTTTTAAAAAATGAGATGCTGCAATGGTTAGAGCTTCTGCCTTTCAGCCCTAGTGATTTATGTTTGAATCGTGATTTTATTACCCCATGTCTACCTTAGCTTTCCTTTTGTTTGAACATCCCAAAAACCTGTAGGTTAGGATAATTGGCAGTACTAAAATGTCTTTGTGTGATGCCCCATCCAGGTTCTCCTTTGAGTCTGATGTTGGAGTAATAGGCTCTGCCAGATCAGTAATTAAATAAAGACTGAAGAGCACTTCTTTTTTTCAGAGTTGCAACTACTCCAGCAGAATCAATTTTATGTGTTTATGTGAATATTTTATTTGTTATCACATTGTGTAACATAGTAGCCAACAAGCCTTTAATAGCATAAATATTGCTGTAAGTGTTCAAAATGACAAAGCATTAATGGTGTTTAAAAGTGATAATTATCTCAACTGAATACTTATTAAACAAGTAAAGAAATAGAATCTGCATCTTTCACGTCCACTGGCATAACTAAAGGCAGTATAGGTGGGGCAGTGTCACTGGAGCCCATGGAACTGTGGGGTCTATGGTAACTGTGTGGTTGTTGTTTTACAAGAGTTTATTATTAATATGCTTGCCTACTTGATGTAAGCATGAAAAGATTAATGGTGTTATTCCCAAAACTTAATTATAATCTCTGATCTTTCATATACTGTAACTTATATGTTTGTCATATCTTATTGACTGCGGTGGGCTGGTGCCCTGCCCGGGGTTTGTTTCCTGCCTTGCGCCCTGTGTTGGCTGGGATTGGCACCAGCAGACCCCCATGACCCTGCAGTTAGGATATAGCGGGTTGGATAATGGATGGATGGATGGATGGATATCTCATTGATAGTGGTCCTAGAACTGTATTACTGGTTACTGTATATGATTACATAGCACAAGGGTACACCAGTTGGCAGTACCACCTTCAAACTCCAAGAATCCAGGAGGTGGTTCTGTCTGACTACTGTATGTGTAGAGTTTTAACATTCTTCCCTCAACTGTGTGGGTTTTTCTCTCGATATTATGATTTAAATTCTAGTTCAATTCTAAGAGAAACAGAGCACAATATATTGGACTTGTGTGAGCGAATACGGATGTTTATGTTTGGCCAGTAATGTCCCCTGCATGTCCTAGTGATTAAGCAGGCTTGTAACTGTGTGTGATGTTATTAATTAAAAAGTCAGTCACATATTATTTTATGTGGTCACCATTACTAAAAGCCTTATCACAAAAATGTATTAAAACACGCTTTTAACTTTATTAAAATGTGTTTTTTTATAGTTTCATTAATCAAAACCTTCAAATATAGCTTCCCATTAATCCCTGCATCATTTTGTAATATGCTTCTGGCATCTTTTGTTGTCTGTTTTCTAACCACCTACAAATGTACCTACATTTTAAATTCCAACAGGTATTCTGCACTCTAATACTTGCTATGGTTCTGTTAAATGAAATTTAATTTACTTAATTTGTTACCTTACAAATATTTCATTGGCATTTTACATTAACACACTTGAGGCAGATTGGGGAGTAATGAATATTTTCCACTTACAAAATTGACCTTTAAAGTTGTGTAGTGCCACAGCATGACTCGGTATTTCACTGAAATGGTTTTAAAGTATTCCCAAATGGACAATTTCAAATGAGCTACAGAAAAATAATTTATGTATTGATAACTCTTGTGGTCTCTTTCTTTCTGTATCTCGCTAGAGGACTTTGCATTCATATTTGCAAAGCAGAAATGTAAAAGCAGTGCTTAATTTGAAATGATAACATTTTGCAGAAAAATGCTTACTAATACGCAAGGGCAACATACAGCAAAAACACAATAAAAGTGGAGAATTATGATTTACTGATATTAAATGGAAAACAAGAAAATCTCATTTCATTTAGTATTTTGACCTACTTAACTAACAGCAGATGGAAAATTGACTTTATGGTTGGCCCTTGCACATACAACAAAACATTTGATCTGCTTGGCTAAGCTGACATTTGAAGAATTCCTAATTCGGTTACTTGAACTCTCTTTGGAAGAGTGTTAAAAGCTGTGCAGCAACCTTTCGGAATGGATGAAAATGCTTTATCATATGGGTTGGCTTTTGACCACTTAATAAATAACTAGAAAAACCTATACTTCTAGTAATGTCAGCTTAGTCATATGATCTGCACTCAAGTTTGCCTTACATGCCTACCTGTACAGAAGAGGACTGTTTGCCAGCAATGCTTGACCTTCATGCCTAATTAAACTCTCTTTCATAGAAGTCTCTGCTGGAGGAAGAGAGTTTGCTGACAGAATGCTCAATCTCTGTCGTCCTTTTGATTCTTGAATATTTTGATTGCTTATACTTGATTATTGATGATATGATATTGTACTTTTTAAAATGACAATAGCAAACAAATCATTATCTCAAAACAAAAACGTGGAATAATGCGAAATGCATCATCAACCGTGCACAGATATGATTTTAAATCAATGGGCCCATGTATTATTTGCTAAAATAATAAGTCTTAGCAGTCAATAACTGCATCACCCCATTTTGCAGACATGAACAAATAATAATAATTATTATTCTTTTTTTAGCAGACACCTTTATCTAAGGCGGCTAACAAAACAAACTATATTTAATATAAATTGAGTGATTTGAATAACCAGACACAGTGGCACAGTGGTAGCGCTGCAGCCTCGCAATAAGGAGACCTGGGTTCACTTCCGGCACTTCCGGAGTTTGCATGTTTTCCCTATGTCTGCGTGGGTTTCCTCAGGGTGCTCCGGTTTCCTCCCACAGTCCAATGACATGCAGGTTAGGTGCATTGGCGATCCTAAATTGTCGCTTGTTGTGTGTGTGTGTGTGCCCTGTGGTGGGCTGGCACCCTGCCTGAGGTTTGTTCCTTCCTTGTGCCCTGTGTTGGCTGGGGTGGGCTCAAGCAGACCCCCGTGACCCTGTGTTTGGATTCAGCGGTTTGGAAAGTGGATGGATGAGTGATTTGAATGTACAAAGTTAACAATCAATAGAAAAAGGAATCAAAAGTAGAGCAGAAGAATTGTAGTACTCAATTTAGTTCTCAAGCTAGATGATTTTGGAAGTTGTCAAACATACGAGAATAGCAAGTGTTTTAGGGCGTCTGACCAGGTAACAAGAAACTAGAAGAATAAAAGTGATAGAAAGCCAGTAACTCATATCCACCCTTAGACTGGAGGAGGATACACCAGAAGACATCTGATGTCATGTCCACCCAGCTTCCAAAGAACCCATATCTGAAGAACCTTCCTCTTTTGTCTGATTCTACATAAATGATGAATGAAACAGGTACATTTCATTTTACATAGAGTTTTGCAAAATGACACTAAAACTTGTTTCACAGGAGATTTAGAAATTGCGAAACACAAAACTTATTAAAAAGTTTTTTGGGGTTTTGAAAGTTTATTTTTGGTGAAATTTTGCTTCCTAATGCTTCATTCATACTTCCATGTTTACCTGTGTTGTCTTCAGCACTTCAATGCAGAATAGTCCAGTATGTTTTTTGAAAAAAGTAACTTTGTGATGCCCCAGGTGTCTGTAGCCTTGAACAATTTCTGCAACTGACAATGGACTAGGGTCAATGAGGACACAAACAACAACCCTGATGCAAAAGGGTATAGTACATTTACCCCAAACAATTTGTAAAAAGGGAGACACAACAATGTGAGAGATTTCAGGCACCACCCCGTATAATTAAAGACAAAAAAAAAAAAATCAAAGAAAGCATGCAAAAAATATGGAGGAGTCTTTTCAAATGGAATTCCTAATCAAACTCTCCCAAAATGGTTGACCTGCTGGTTATATGGCTACCAAGCAGGAAGATGTGGGTCCAGGAGGGCAGAAAATGGAAGTGATGTCAAATGTCAAGCAGCTGTCAGTCTTCCATTCTGCTGAGGGAGGAAGAGAGAAGGCTTTAGCAAATAGCGCCAACCCTTGGTCTGGCAGGTAACTATCATCACCTGAGTCCTTAAGCTGTCTTTCAAGCATATGTGCATGACAAATCAAAAGTCAAACCGTGTTCAGAAAGTGCAGTGCAACTCTTCAATAAGTAATCCTTTATACAAACAGTACATTTGTGGAAGATAACAACTGTCACACATGTATGATTAGGAGGCAGTCAAAGAGCCTAAAGGTGAGTAAAACATTGCGAGATAAGGGGATGTCACTTGGTACTTACCTGAACTTTCTTTTGCCAACAGGAAACAAGAAGATAAATAATCACGCAACCTCCGGGTTTTCAAAATGGCCGCTATGACGTCACTTCCGGCCAATATTGATGGTCACTTCCAGCACCCACAAACCACCTCACTTCCGGCTCCTCAAAATGACGCCACTTCCAGTTCCTGTTGCCACATCACCATTTTTGCCAACCATTTCCTATCCCCTGTTTTTTGTTCTATAAGACCGCCATTTTGTTTCAGTAAGATTGTTCATTGTACTTTCAGGACTTTGAATCACTGCATTTTTTCAATATTGTCTGCACGACAATATACGGGGACGGTCCCCAAATCTTTATTTTGTATTTGTGACTTTCTTTTTGATCACAATTGGCGTAGCCGGCAGGATTAATTGTTCAAGGTGTCAGAAGAACAAGACCTGAATACCGTTCTCTCCACGATCATGGAAGATTTACAGACTCTAAAAATTCAGATGGGGGAGACCAGGACTCAGTTGGCGAAATCAGAGGCTCATTCGGCAGCTAGGATACGGACGGAGGTCGTTCGGTCACCCCCCATTGCTTTGACAACTCTCACTGAATCTGATGACATCGAAACATATTTTTTGATCTTTGAGCGTACTGCTAAGCGGAACGCATGGCCGAGGTCGGAGTGGGCGTACCAACTGGCTCCCTACCTGAAGGGAACGGTGCAGAGGGCCTATTATGATTTAACTGAGGATCAGACTGCTGATTATGATGCTCTCAAACTAGAGGTCTTTAAATGCTACGGCGTATCTCCGAAGCAGCAGACAAGAGAGTGGAGGAGGTGGCAATTTGACCCTGAGAGGCCACTGAGAACCCAGGGCTTTGAAGCCTGGGGAAAGGTCTGTCGTTGGCTACGGCCTGACGTCAATGACTCTCATAAGATGGCCGAAATACTAGCGTGTGAGACCTTTGTTCATGCCCTCCCTGAACACATAGCCCAGCAAGTCCGGAAACACACTTACGAGGACATGGACTCTCTTATAAAAATCGCGGAGCATCATTGGGCGGCTTGCAAATCGGGGCGATCAGAACGGTTCTCTCGCCGAACCCAACAGGCACGTGGGGCCGCTCCTGAGCCCCCCCGACAAGTTTCCGAACCTGCCGTCCATAGAAGGGACAGACCAGCCAATCTTCCCCGCTGTTACAAGTGTGGGGAGGTTGGACATCTGTCTCCTAGCTGCTCCTTTGAACCGATGGATTGTTCAATGGTAAGTGGGGAAAGGTACTGTGCCACCGTGAGTAATCCTTTGTCTCTCCCCTATACAGGAGCAGTTATTATAAATGGCAGAAAGGTACGGGCAATGTTTGATTCCGGGAGTAACATTTCTATTGTTGCTACCCGTTTCGTTTTACCGCAACAGTGGACTAAAATAAAAACCAGTCTAAAATGTATTCACGGAGATATCCGGTATTATAAAACAGCCAGATGTATTGTGACAGTAAATGGAAATCTAACAAGTATGACCATGGCTGTGTTACCGGATCCTCAGTTTCCAGTTATACTTGGTAGGGACTGGAATGAAATTATTAGCGGTAAAAACAAAACTGTACCAAAGAAATATTTAGGCTTAATGATGGAACAAACTGATCCGACTGCCTCCACGTCATGTCCCTCAGTAGCACGGGCGGATACTAGCACCCAGTGCGAAGAAATCGATGTGCCATCGTCCTCTGCAGGAGCTAATACAGTTAACGTGGAGGCAGTAGCCCCTCCCATTGAGGTCGCGCAAGACCCAATTCAAGTGTTAACGTCCCAATTCCTTCTAACACCCTTATCCTTTAAAAGAGAACAGTGGAACGATGATTCCTTAAAGTTTGCTAGGAATGCTATAGTGTCCACCGAGGGTTATACAACTCTGAATCCCATGCCACAAACGCCATTTTTTGTTATTAAAAATGATTTGTTATACCGAGTGGCAGAACACGGGGGTGAAGTGCGAGCATCATTGTTAATCCCACGCATTGTTTGGCGAAAAGTGTGTGAATTAGCACTTACTCACCTTCTGGGAGCCCATTTGGGCTTCGATAAAACTTTAGAGAGGATAAAGCTCTGATTTTATTGGCCGGGAATTAATAAGGAGGTCAGGCAATTTTGCTCTTCTTGTCAGGAGTGTCAACTTCGCCAGATTTCCAGACGGACTCGAGCTCCTCTCGTTCCCCTTCCCCTTATTGATATCCCATTTGAAAGAGTCGGAATAGACCTCGTAGGACCGCTA
Organism: Polypterus senegalus; assembly: GCF_016835505.1. Classification (NCBI taxonomy): domain Eukaryota; kingdom Metazoa; phylum Chordata; class Cladistia; order Polypteriformes; family Polypteridae; genus Polypterus; species Polypterus senegalus. The sequence goes on along the minus strand of NC_053155.1, from coordinate 221,592,615 downwards.
GAACCCTCGTTAAAAGAATTTAAATATATTTTAGTATTAGTTGATTATGCCACTCTCTTTCCAGAAGCTGTTCCTTTGCGCTCAGCTAATACAAAAACCATCGCACGGGAGTTAGTAGGGATATTCGCTCGTGTTGGGATCCCCAAAGAGGTTTTAACAGACCAAGGGACTCCTTTCACTTCGGAGACGTTCAGGGAAATTGGTAAATTACTCTGTATAAAACATCTCAATTCCTAACTACTCTTGACATGACTAAAGGGTATTGGCAAGTTCCCTTAACGGACTCCGCTAAAGAAAAAAATGCTTTTAGTACGCCCAGTGGACATTGGCAAAACAAGGTGCTTCCTTTTGGTTTGCACAGGGCACCAGCTACTTTTTAACGTCTGGTGGATACACTGCTTTGGTCCCACAATTCCTATAGTGCCGCCTACTTGGATGACGTTGTCATTTATTCCAGCACATGGAAGGATCATGTATTGCACGTTAAAGCAGTCCTCTCCACACTAGCGTCAGTTTCTTCGGATTGAAAGAAGCCAAATATTTAGGCTACGTAGTAGGTGCAGGTACTGTTAAACCACAATCTAATAAAATTGATGCCATCTTGAATTGGCCCCGTCCGATGAATAAGATGTAGGTTCAAGCATTTTTAGGGCTGGTGGGTTACTATCGCCGTTTTGTACTGCACTTCTCTGAAATTGCTGCACCCTTATTGAATTTAACGAAGAAACGAGCGCCTTTAAAAGTGGTATGGGATGATGCGGTGGACAAAGCATTCAGTGACCTAAAAGTGGCCCTTACGTCAGCACCTGTGTTGAAATCTCCTAATTTTTCTATTCGTTTTATTCTCCAGACCGATGCATCGGCGTCAGGATTGGGTGCTGTGCTGAGCCAAAGTGTCGACGGTGCTGAACACCCTGTTATATACCTGTTGGAACAAGAGACCAAGTATGCTGCGGTGGAGCGAGAAGTCTTGGCAATCAAGTGGGCTATCATGTCTTTACAATACTACCTTTTGGGACGCGAGTTTACTCTGGTGACGGATCATGCCGATTTGCAGTGTATGTCTCTTAATCATGAGTCTAACCCGCGCATCACTAGGTGGTTTTTGGATTTGCAACCTTATCGTTTTAATGTCATTTATCGTAGGGGTTCCTTGCAAGCCAACGCAGATGCTCTCTCTCGTGTCCATGACCTCGTAGTGCAGGTCGCCTGACCCGAGGGGTCTGGGCTGAGGGGGGGGTCATGTCACACATGTACGATTAGGAGGCAGTCAAAGAGCCTAATGGTGAGTAAAACATTGCGAGATAAGGGGATGTCACGTGGTACTTACCTGAACTCTCTTTTGCCAACAGGAAACAAGAAGAGATGGCCACTTCCGGCACCTCCAAACCACCTCACTTCCGGCTCCTCAAAATGACGTCACTTCTGGTTCCTGTTGCCACATCACCATTTCCTGTCACCTGTTTTTTGTTCTATGAAACTGCCATTTTGTTTCAGTAAGATTGTTCATTTTACTTTCAGGACTTTGAATCACTGCATTTTTTCAATATTGTCGGCACAACAATATACGGGGACGGTCCCCAAATCTTTATTTTGTATTTGTGACTTTCTTTTCGATCACACAACCAATAAATATATCTATATAAACATGTTAAAATAAAGAATAAAACTAAACTCAGAATTGGCTTAATTTCTTTCTGAGCCCGTGTGTCTCTCTTTCCACCATATATCCCATGCTCTGAGTCTTGCAGCAGGCTGAAATGCAGGCAAGTGCAATCCACCCTCTTTGTCTCACATCATTGGCACCCCATGTTGGTGTTCTACAACCATCCTTCAGTGTTCGCAGAAAAAAATCTGGACACACTCACCTGCTCCTGTTCCCTAAGCTCAACAGGAGCTCGCCACAGGGCCTCCCTGCAACGCACCAGCTTGAACACATGATGCCTTTAATTTCTTCTTGATGCTTTCTTTCTGCCTACCTACTTACAGTAGATCCTTTTTCTCCTTATGAGTGTATGTACTTTTCATAATAACCCACAGAGGGTCAACTGAGGATGACTACACTGATCACACTTGCATGTGAATGAGCAGTTCAACATTGAACACTCCAGGGTTGCACGACTCTCACCACCATGGACCACTTGGACTCTGCATATGTCAGATATTTTCCACACAAAGACACAACAAAATGCATCATTGTGCATATGATTGTTTTTTCTCCAGAGGAATACTCTCTATACAAAAAGTTGGTTCCACTTTCTATACTAAATGGCAGGCAGATGCATGTGGAATCAATGCATGAAAATGCTCCCAAACATGATTTAAAGATTTATCTTCTTGTGTGAATGACATCAATTTCTCTGAAAAGAAAACACAATTAACTTCTCCAATTGTTTTGCGAATTGAAGCACCAAATTCTTTCTGATGTGAATTCAATTTCACGTGAATTGTCTCACTCATCACTAGTCATTACAGGACTGGATTTCAAAGACAGACCTTTCTACAAGCATTCGTTATTCAGATATTACTGGCCTTATTGGGGTGAAAAATAATGCTTTTAACAGTTTGTTAAATAAGACTCATAATATTTCATTTATGTGGGGAATATAGGATTATTTAGATAGGATACAGCTTAACTGGATAAAATTGGACTGTATTGTGAAGCTAGTATTATTTTTAGTGTGTGTATTTAAACATTAGCTTAACAAGCAAGTGCCTTTTTTTAGGCAAAAGGTTTGGTCAGTGAGTACAAGACAGTGGCTCATAGGATAAATATAGCACCAAAACATCTTTACATACGACAAAAAAATGTAAAAATATAAAGCAACACATGTTTAGAAGAACATACCACAAATTTTGGTTAGAAGAATGTATAAATAAATAATTTCAAGTTTTCAGTGGAATTTCAATTACTGTATCTTGTTTTTTATGTATGCCAACTGCAATAAATCCACTTTTAAGCAATACCTGCTTATCCACCTTACTTGCTCCCCCTTTTTTCATACTCTGTAATATCTTCTTTTTTTTGACATAATCTGGCTATGCTGTAAAGATTCAACTGCTTTAACGTTTTGACCTTTTTCATACCTCACTGTCTTAGAATATGTCTGAAAACTCTTCATTATGTCAAAGCCAATGTAAAACTTGCACACTCTTCAGAAGTGAAACAAGCAATGTCCACCTGTGTTTCAGATATATAAAATCCACACCTAGCAAATGCTGCTTGAAATATTGCAAAGTGAGTCTGACAGAAGGGAACCGGAAAGCTGGAAACATTTGCAGCTCTAAGATGAGCAGAAGAGCACTTTCACTTTTGCTCTTTAATCTGCCAAAGAGTAGATAAGCCACCCTAGTCAAGGTACAGTTTCAGTTTTAATAAGCACACTAGCAGAAATGCATTTCTTAATTTTATTACTGTTATAATTTTCATTAAAGGTCATTTGAATATTGTAATTTAGTGTGTGAGGTTTTTTTTCTTAATTCCTTTCACTCATGAAGGAAGGGGTTTGTCTTTGAATAATTTTAATCCAATATCTAGTGAAGCTATTTTTTTTTTTTTCATTAGTAATAAAGTAAGAACCATTCTCTTGATGTAGTGCCTCCTACATATTCTGAGAAAATCACTGTACTGTATGAATACATTTTGGGTGCCATTGTAATTATTCATTTTTGTTCAATGTAAATTAGTCTAACATAGTGCTTTTCTCGGTGGACAGCCTCAGATAGATTGCATATATTTACAGATCTAAAATTGTAAGAGGAAATTGCCAAGCACAAAGCAGAATTTTAAAGCAAATATACTATATTCAGTTAAGTTCAGTTAATTCTTGTATTGTGTTTTTCACTGAGTACAGAAAATGTGCACAAATCCACACCTACCAATGTGAACATCAAAGTCTAAACCATACAGCATTTACTTATATGATCAAATAAATTATTTCAAACATATAGTAAAACAGAATGTGACAATATCAAGTCCTTAACATTACAAACTCAGATAAGACCAGCTGAGAACAGAGTTTAAGGAAAATAAAATGCTGACTAGCAGATACAAGTTAGAATTTCATTGTACTCTGTACATGTTTTAAGTTGTATAAAACTGAGAATTGTATCATACCTTGTATTTTATTTTGAGCTCCATTTCGTTTTGTGGAAATCAATTTTGAATCATTGTCTTAAAGAAAAATAAAGCAAAATGACACCTTTTATCAGCTAACTAAAAAGGTTACAATATGCAAGCTTTCAAGGCAACTCAGGCCCCTTGTTGCCTTCAAAGCTTGCATATTGTAATCTTTTTTGTTAGACAATAAAAGGTGTCATTTTGCTTGGCTTTTCACTACATCCATAATGGCTAAATACGGTGCAACACCCTAGTACCATTGTCCTGCAACACTTCCCAAGCAGTCCTCCTCTGATGTTACTTAATTATGTTGACCTCTTTTGTAAGTTGCTTTAGATAAAAACATCGGCTCAGGTAGGACAGTTGGGAGACAAAGTAAGATAGGCGAGATTGCATTGGTTTGGATATGTGCACAGGAGAGATTATGCGTATATTGGGAAAAAGATGTTAAAGATAGACCTGCCATGAAAGAGGAAGGCCTAAGAGGAGGTTTATGGATGTGGTGAGAGAGGACATACAGGTGATGGGTGTAACAGAGTAAGATGCAGAGGACAGGAAGATATGGAACAAGATGATCCGCCATGGCGACCCCTAATGGGAGCAACCAAAAGAAGAAGAAGACCAGAGAGGAAATTATCACTATAGTAAGCCAAAAGAAAAAAGAAACAACTATGCTAGAAACAAAAGTGTTTCAGTACATGTTTGTTTTGGAATAAGGGCACCATTAGTGGGCAATCGACTGTCTATATTTACTGGATGGCCTTGTGGAGATTTACCATATAGCACAAGTGTGGGAAGTGAGCCACATGGCCTTGATATAGGGGAAGCACATGATCTAAAACTGAGAAACGTTAACTCTTTCGAGGTGCTTGTTGACCAAAGTCGATATCATCAGTTTCTACACATCCACAAAACTTGTCCACAGTGAATTGTTTGCTTTCATCCACTAGATAACAGGAAATAAACTGAGCCTCATGCACTTCAGGCATTTGTTCTCCTTACAGTATGGTATAAAATACTAGGCATCACAATCACTTTCTAACTGAATGTCAATTTTTTCAGCTACCTATGAAAACAAGAAATTCAAGCCAGTCTATGTAGTTTATAGCAAAAGGTGGAATAAAACTCTAACACAAATGCATCATGTATTACAAACAGTGTGACCTACACCTGCATGAAATTGGTTGTTTTGAACTGTATTACATGGTGGAAGATTGTCATATACAGTATAGAGTGTGACAGATTAGGGCTCGCTCACACCCTTGCACCCTCAGACCACTCGTTAGACACCAGATAAAAAGTCCAATTATTATTTATTATAATAATTATGTGCACAAAGCACGCTCCTCTCCACAATTCTCTAATAATCAAATAAACAATAATCAATCACAATAACAATCCTCCAAACTCCCGGTCGCTTAGCCACCCTGCCTCTCAACTCAGCTCGTCTGTCTGGAATCTCCCACAATCCTTTACATTCCTTGACCCGGAAGTGTTGTGATTATCCAACACTTCCGGGTCGAGTAATTCTCTTTTTCTTCAGCCCAGAAGTATATCATTCCTTCCATTTCTGCAATCGTGAATTACTTCCGGGCTATAAGGAAAGTATAAGTCCCTGGGCCTCCCTGCAGCGTCCGCCGGTGGCTCCCATGGTATCCAGCAAGGCTGTGGTGAAAAACTCCAAGTTCCAAGGTGCCCTGCTGGAAGTCGGGGCCCTTCCAAGTTGGAGGGATGGCTCCATCTGGCGGTTTGGGGGTGTTGGCCGGGATACGCGGCCGGCAATCCCTCACAAGAGTATTAAAACTTTTTCAGGCATTTATTAGTTGCATGTTTTCAACAATCTGAGTAATAAAAATGAATGAAAATGTAGCCTTGAAAGAGTTTTAATAGTCTAACTTCAGCAGCTTTCTCAGTGACTGTAGAAGATGAACAAATGAGACAGATACCTGCACAGGTATTTCACCATTTCAGGTATTTCCTTCACATTTTTAGAAAACACATTGTGCTGATGAGCGGGGCTGGGTTAATGCCTTCCATACTTATCACTTGTCTGAGAAATTCCACCACGCTTCACATAACCTAATGTCTCTATCACAGGTTATGGTCCCTGCTATCTCCACCAGGCTACTATTAATCTGACCCTTTAAAAGTGAATCATTTTGGTACACATTGCCTTTTTCCCTAGACTGATTCCCTTAGATTTGCATATAAGGTATAAACATAAATATTGTGTCAAAACAGTATCTTCAATATTACTCTGTTAAAGGTTACTTTTGTCAAAAAAGTGTAATTTTTTTAGTTAGTATAAATGATTTGAATGCAAAATCTGATAGAGTTAATGAAAATATTATAACTTCTGACAGGATTACAGTTTATATTACCTTAAAATATATCCATCCATGCTTTGAATCAATTTATTCCATTAAAAGCAAAACCAAAGACTTTCCAGACAGCAATTTTTGCACCATTTTACTGTTTTAAAATTGGTCAATTCCCCATCATTGTATAAGCATTTCCGATCATTAGCATGACAGTTTTTAAAAATTTCAAAGTGCCCTGAATTTTAATCAATGCTGACTATACATTTTGGATCACGTCCCACTTTGGTATATTAATTTTTGCTCAGATGATCACTGTCAGTCTTGGGAAATGTGCAAATTAACCACAGCTTATGTTCTTGGCCTTAACACTGTTATGTGATGTACAGTATGTAAAAGGATTCTTATTTTTCATAATAATTGGGAAATCAAAATCAGACTAATGGTTTTTTAATTATTAATAGAAATGAGTTTTGTAAATTACCTTATCCCTTGTTTGCATATATGCAATTCATCTTAAACTAATCACATTTGCATATACAAATGAGGATATTTTATTCTCATTAACTTCTATTAATGTAACAAGTTGTTTAAATATGCACGCCTGGTCAAGGATCTAGAATTAACCTTTTGCTTAACAAGTAATGTCTAACTTTTAAACAGTTTAAAAGATGAATATACAGCTTCAATATGGCTTCTCATTTAGAAGTAGTCATTTTAAGTAAACCAATTAAAGAAATAACTTGTTTATTGCTGAGGTGATTAGCTAAAAACAATTCAATCAACCACCAATTAGAATAATTTATTCTCATTTCATAGTTTTGTTAGACGTGTGCCTCAATTATCCAGAACTTTTGCTTTTGTGTAGAGCCTAAAATGTTCATATTTCAACTGTGACTGATATTCTGGAAAGGAAAAGGAAAAATGATTATCTAAATTGTAATTCATATGATATATTTATATTTATATATATATATATATATATATATATATATATATATATATATATATATATATATATATTCTGTTTTTCATATATTCTGGGTATTTAGTACTAATCCATGTGATTTGTAGTAGATTTATCTATTTTATTTTGTTCAAATTGAATTACATTTTTTTTGTATAGTTCTTGACAAAATAGCATAATCCTACAAACACTTATTTAAGGGACTGTTACATTTTAATGAATTTGGTAAAATTCCTTAATAACCATTACTACTGCAACACAGCATAATCCTACAAAGAGTGATTTATCGGATTGTTACAGTCTAGTGAATCTGTTAAAATTGCTTAATGGCCATAACCACTGCTATATAGTGTATTTGTAATTTTCAGGTGTCAGAAGAATGAATTTCTGGAAAGTCAATTCAGAGAGAGTCCTCTTTCCAGGGGGACCTATAACTAAAAGTTTGACCTCCCACTTTTTTTTTATTAATCCTTGGAATCTTTAGGAAACTGGTATCTTGAGATCTTAATGTGAGCTCTCTAACTTGTAATGATGAGTTCAGATAAGTAAGCCGAACCGTGGCCATTTAACACTTTCATATGTTAAAAGCAGGATTTTGAAATCTGCCCTAAACTTAACTGGGAGCCACTGTACTGATTTAAGAACTAGAGTTATGTGTTCATATTTTCTTGTCTTTGCAATAATTCTTGCAGTAGCATTTTGGATTAACTGGAAGCAGTATAAAGAACAAATTGAACATCCAGTGAACACAGCATTGCACTAGTCAATTCTACTAGAACTAAGTGCATGACTTGATTTCTCAGTATCCCACATATTTAGGAAATGCCTTAATTTTCCAACATTTCTAAGATGGAAGAAACATAACATACCAGAGTCAAAGATAATGCCAAGATTGTGGGCTGATTCAATAGAATTAATGTTGATTCCAATTGATTTATATAATGTCCAAGTACTGTTGCTGTCAGCATCAGTCCCTCCAATAATTAATAACTCTGTTTTATCAGTGTTTAAAGACAAGTAGTTCTCATCCATCCATTCCTTTTAATTCACTAACACAACTAAGTAATACAAAACTGGAGAAACTTCATTTAATCTAAAAGAAAGGTATAACTAGGTGTCATCTGCATACAAGTGAAAATGAACATTATGTTTTTTAATGAAAGATCCCAGTGGAAGCTTTTTAAGTGAAAACAGTAAAGGTCCCAGTACTGAGCCTTGTGGGACACCATATATCAGTTCGGTGTATAATGATGGAGTACTGTCAGCACTTTTCTGTATGTACTGGAATCAATTTGATAAATACAAACTAAACCTTGGTTTGTGAGCCTAATGTCATTTTCAAGCCAGTGTAGTAAAATAGAATGGTCAATGGGGTCAAATAGATAGATACTTTATTAATCCTCAAGGGGAAATTCACATACTCCAGCAGCAGCATACTGATAAAAACAATATTAATTAAAGAGCAATAAAAGCACAGTGCAAATTAAAAAATGCAGGGTGGAGAGTGTGAGGCAGGTATACGAGTCTATAATCTTGTATAATGTTAACATTTACCACCCCAGGTGGAATTGAAGAGTCACATAGTGTGGGGGAGGAACGATCTCCTCAGTCTGTCAGTGGAGCAGGACAGTGACAGCAATCTGTTGCTGAAGCTGCTCCTCTGTCTGGTGATGATACTATTCAGTAGATACAGTGGATTCTCCATGATTGACAGGAGCCTGCACAGCACCCGTCGCTCTGCCACAGAAGTCAAACTGTCCAGCTCTATGCCTACAATAGAGCCTGCCTTCCTCACCAGTTTGTCCAGGCGTGAGGTGTCCCTCTTCTTTATGCTGCCTCCCCAGCACACCACCGCATAGAAGAGAGCGCTTGCCACAACCGTCTGATAGAACATCTGCAGCATCTTATAGCAGATGTTCAAGGACACCAGCCTTCTAAGGAAGTATAGTCGGCTCTGCCCTCTCTTGCACAGAGCATCAGCATTGACATCCAGTCCAGTTTATCATCCAGCTCCACTCCCAGGTATTTATAGGTCTGCACTCTCTGCACACAGTCACCTCTGATGATCACAGGGTCCATGAGGGGCCTGGGCCTCCTAATATCCACCACCAGCTCCTTGGTTTTGCTGGTGTTCAGGTGTAGGTGGTTTGAGTTGCACCATTTAACAAAGTCGTTGATTAGGTTCCTATACTCCTCCTCCTGCCCACTCCTGATGCAGCCCAAGATAGCAGTGTCATTAGCGAACTTTTGCACGTAGGAGGACTCCGAGTTGCATTGGAAGTCCGATGTATATAGGCTGAATAGGACCGGCGCTCCGGTGCTGCTGATCACAATGTCAGAACTGCAGTTCACAAGATGCACATACTGAGGTCTCTCTGTAAGACAGTCCATGATCCATGCCACCAGGTATGAATCTACTCCCATCTCTGTCAGCTTGTCCCTAAGGAGCAGAGGTTAGATGGTGTTGAAGGTGCTAGAGAAGTCCAGAAACATAATTCTTACTGCACCATAGCCTCTGTCCAAGTGGGAGAGGGATTAGTGTAGCATGTAGATGATGGCATCCTCCGCTCCCACCTTCTCCTCGTATGCAAACTGCAGCGGGTCAAGGGCATGGCAGACCTGTGGCCTCAGGTGGTGAAGCAGCAGCCGCTCGATGGTCTTCATCACATGTGACGTCAGAGCGACAGGCCGGAAGTAATTCAGCTCACTAGGACGTGATACCTTTGGGACTAGGCTGATGCAAGATGTTTTCCAAAGCCTCAGGACTCTCCCCTGTTCCAGGCTCAGGTTGAAGATGCGCTGTAGAGGACTCCCCAGCTCCGCACAGGCCTTCAGCAGTCGTGGTGATACTCCATCTGGACCCACTGCTTTGCTGGCACGAAGTCTAATCAGCTCTCTGTTTAACTGGGCTGCTGTAATTGTGGGTGGGGAGAAAATCTCTCCTATGCTGGTATCAGCAGAAGGATGGGTGGAGGATGCAGTAATCTGAGATGAGAATGGGTTAGGATGGTCAAACCTGTTAAAGAAGTTGTTCATCAGGTTTGTTCTCTCCACGTCTCTCATGATGGTGGCACCTTGCTTCGATCTGCAGCCAGTGATGATCTTCATCCCATCCCACACTTCCTTAATGCTGTTATTCTGCAATTTATGCTCCAGCTTTCTCCTGTACTGCTCATTTGCCGCCCTGAGCTGGACTCGAAGTTCCTTCTGCACACACTTGAGCTCATGCTGATCACCGCCTTTAAAAGCCCTTTTTGTCTTGTTCAAAAGGCCCTTGATGTCACTTGTAATCCATGGCTTGTTGTTAGCATAGCAGTGTATTGTTCTTACTGGAACTACAATGTCAGTACAGAAGTTGATGTAGTTAGTAGTGCAGTCAATAACCTCTATAATGTTCTCACTATGTGATCCCTGCAGGATATCCCCGTCCGTAGTTCCAAAGCAGTCTCTCAGAGCCTGCTCTGCCTCAGGGGACCACTTCCTGAATGTGTGTGGTTGTAGGTAGCTCCCTCACCCTTGGTTTGTAGTGAGGTTGAAGCAGAACCAGATTATGATCTGCTTTCCCAAGCACAGGCAGCGGGGTAGCACTGTATGCGTCTTTAACATTTGCATACAGTAGATCAATAGTCCTATTTCCCTGGGTGTTACAATCCACATACTGGGAGAAGGCAGGTACTTTTTTGTCCAGCATCACATGATTAAAGTCTACAGAGATTAGCACAAGCGCCTCGGGGTGCTGTGCTTGTAGTTTAGCAACAGCGGTGTGGATGATGTCACCTGCTATCTTCACGTCCGCCCGAAGAGGGATGTAAACAATAACAACAATGACGTGTTCAAACTCTCTGGGCAAGTAGTAGGGATGCAGGCTTACGGCCAACAGTTCGATGTCCCTGCAGCAAGTGGAGATTTTGACGTTTACATGGGGTTGCACCAAGGGTTGCACCACCTTCTGTTCACATATAACAGATATAATACTGCGCTTAAGTCTAACAGCATAATTACAGTGGAGTTTCCTTCATCAGAGGATATAATTTAATTTACAACCCATTAGTGCCATTTCTGCACAATGACCAGTGCGGAAGCCAGACTGAAATTTCTGAAATGAATTGTGATGCATAAGGTGTGACTGAAACTGAAGCTGATTAGTAACTACTTTTTCAAGTATTTTAGAGAAAAAGGGTGAATTTGATATGGGTCTATAACTATTAACTGTATGTGGGCCTAGGTCTGACATTTTAAGTAATGGTTTGATAACTGACATGTTTAGTGCATTAGGTACTGTGCATGCAATAATGAGCCATCAATAATGGTGCTGCAAGAACATCCATTGCACGTTTTACTAGTTTTGTTGGCACTGGATCTAGGGAACAAGTAGATGGTTTCATTTTAGAAATTAAAGTTAAGACTTCGTGTTCTTTTACAGATTACAATTTATAAAGTGTAGAATGCAAGGCAAGACAGGGTCTGCCAAGCTGGTATGCGGTTTGCACTGTGATGCTGAGATCTGGGATCTTATATTTTTAACTTTCTCATTGAACAAGTTAATAAAATTTGTACTGCTAATGTCTGTTGGTATTTTGCACTATAGATTTGAATTCTCATTTATTAAATTAGCCACTGTTCTAAACAGTACAAGAGGATTGTTATTATTGTTATCTATTATTTTAGAATAGTCATCTGAGGGAGCTTTAAAGAGAGCTTTTTCATAATTTTTAACACTCTGCCTGCGCATGCTCCTAACCTCCTCCTCCTCTGTCCCTGCAGTTTGAAAGACCTGGAGCTTTGTTGTTCTCCATCTGCTCTCCAGTTTTCAACACTCTAATTTAAGAGCTTGAGTGTTCTAATTAAACCAGGGAGAGTTTCTATGTGCTTTGATCACTTTTGTTTTATGGGAAGCCACTCCATCCAGAGAATCTCTCAAGGTCATATTATAATTTGATGTTAGTTGATCTAACTTGTTTCCCACATTTACGTATGATGTTAATTGATCTAAATGGTTTTCTAAATTTACACTTGACTTACTCAAAGTATCTATAAATTCTGATGCAGAATTATATTTCAGATATCACACTGTCTTTATTTTAATCTGCCGGTGCATTGGTAAGGGCAGAGTCAAATCAAAAGTAATTAAGTAGTGATCAAAAATAACTTCATTTAGTGGAGTAATATTTAAATTTTGAATTTCAGCTTTGTAAGTAAAACATTTGCTAAAAGTGTAATTTCCAACATTAATGTGTACATTAAAATCCCCCATTATCATAAATAATGCCCAAATCAGATAAAACGTTGCCAGATTCAGTTATGAACAATGAATATGGCTCTGGTGTTCTGTTGACTAGCACTAAAATTGTGTTGGAATCAGTTTTAATATTTAAAATGTATGCTTCAAAGGATGTGAAATCACCTAAATTTTTGGAAGTGATTTGCATTTTATCACAATGAATTATTCCAAGACCACTTCTTTGACCAGAATTTCTAGACTTATGAAGGAACGAGTATCGATCCAGTGATGCCTCAGCAAGGGGAACAGTGTCAGATTTACTAAGCCAGATTGAAGACACAGATCAGATTTTGTACTTAATATAATATCATTTACCAAGCTTTACTTCCAAGAGAGCAAATGTTTAATAAGCAGCATTTAAAACTGCATAGTTCTTTCTGAACTAGTGATATATTTTTTGTTTTAATATGAACTTAGCTACTATTACAGGTGCCCCTGGTGGAGGGTCTGGTTTTATCTCTTGGTCAAATTATACACCTTATTTTTTGGTTATCAAGTAATTTAAGGTTTGCATCAAGACTAAATTTACTAGACGCCCCACAACAGGAATTATGGGTAACATATTCAGGATAGTAAAAGGTGGGATAAACAACAGTCTGTGGCATGGATGGTTCTCTAATCAGTCAGCCAGGCAGTTTCGCTGCCATATTTTGGGATAAAACAAAAGATCCCCTCCAGTTAGCATGAAAACCATCTCTCTCTGAAAAATCAAGGTCTCTGGCCAAAATCATCCCAATTGTTCACAAACACTGTGCTTTTATTTGCACACCTGGGGCCTCATGCATAACGCCATGCGTAGAATTTGCACTATAGCATGACATAAGCACAAAAGCGGAAATGTACTTACGCACAAAAAAATCCAGATGCATAAATCTGTGTGTTCGCCAACTTCCACGTTCTTCCACTACATAAATCCCGGTCAGCGCGAAGAGTAATGCACCCGCCCCGTCTCCTCCCAGAATTACACCTCTTTAAATATTCAAATCAATATAAATTTCCCTTAAGATCAGCCTTCTGTGAAAAGACAATGGCAAAAGTACGAGGGAAAATAGAACAGTTTCATTGAATACCAAGTGGAGGCAAGGAATAACATACTATTTGTTGGTTTAAACAGTGGTATAAACAACAAAAGGAAGTTGATCGAGTGACATAGCGTGTCGGAGAAACTCAAAATCTCAAGTTCACAAAGTTGCACAGTGCCCAAAATAAAAAAGAAGTTGTCACATATCAAAGTCGCCATGAAAAGGTGAGCCGTAGCCCACCATCTGAGTGTCATATGAAAGCTTATTAGGGTACAGAGAAAAAAAAGGCACACAGTGGGGAAAAAGCACGAAATGTCAACTTAATCTTCCACTTTAATCACATAGTTTATTTTGTCATTAAAGTAGAACATCATAAAGTTCATCTTAAAATCGTTTAATTTACTAGTTTCTCAAATCCCATCGTAACTAAAGTAGCACATGTTAAATGCTTTGTTTTGTATTTGATCTTCTATGTGTGTGAATCACTACGTGCTTCCGGGCTTTCTCTTCCTCTGACAGGACACAGAATCCATTACATTCATAATATTACAGCTATCTGAATAATTAAAAGACTGAGAAATATACGCGAAATAACTTTCATGTTATAGGAGTTAAAACATGTTGTTAAACATGGGAACATGGTGGCACAGTGATTATTCGTGTCTCACACAAGATGCTTGCTGTGCCATGCGCGACCTTCAATGAAATACTTTATTACAGAAGTACTGTCTCTTTCAAATGTACTAACACCCAATTCCTGTCCTTACTTTTCTTTCTCCAAATACCCAATCACCACACAATCAGCTCTGTAATAGATGTTAAGCCATCTGTAAGCTTAGAACGCCGATTCTTCAACACTATTAAGGAACATTGAAATATCTTCGTAATGTTTAATTATTCTATTCATCTATCCTTCCAGTGTTGCACCAGCCACACCAAGAATACAGCGCAAGGCAGGAACAATCCGTGAACGAAGTTCCAGCTCCTGGCTAGTGCTATGGCACCGTGTAGTTAAAGTTTAAGTTTTATCTGTATAATATAATAAACATATTTTTCTGCATGTCATCTTTAAAATGATATCGTCATCATATGTAAATACACACTTTATAAAGTGGCTCAGGCTGTGCAATATTATAACTGTATCGCAGGTTTACAGTGAAGTGATTGTACTTATAAGTACAGACAGTTCTACAAGGAGCACTTGATGAACTGATGGAGTGTGTTTAGAGTTCTTGTGATGAAACTGCTTCTGAACCGCAAGGTCAGTACAGGAAAGACTCTGAAGCATTTGTCGGATGAGAGCATTTCAAATAGCGTGTGCTTGATGCTGCATACCGATAATTTTCTTTCTGATCAGCTCCTGTACAGCTGTGATTCACACTCAGATACAGTGATATAAATACTCCGAGTGGTGCAGTGAGAGTAATATGGAAAAAGATTATCTGATGTGGCAACCCCTAACACAAGCAGCTGAAAGAAGAAGAAGAAGGTGCAGTGAGAGTAAAAACGGTAAAGCAATTATGGTATTTGGAATAGTTTGACCATTCTGTGGACCATTATATTGTTACAGGTTAATTACAATCAGTTGCATTAAACTAATAAGCAATATGCGGTTAATTTCAGTGTATTTATAAAGCCGCATCAGAGATGTGGATCTGAACAAGAAAGATAACCGCACAGAGCTGCACTGCTTTGACGCTGGGTGCCACCAGTCTGCAAAACTGAGCGGAGAACTTGCGTAAAACAGGGTATGAGCCACCGTTGAAATGTCCGTGGCTTTACTCCAAGTTTAGGGTTTATACATCGTGATTTGAACGTGGAATCGTTCTTATGCAACATTTCTGTGTGTACACACCGTTTATACATGAGGCCCCTGGTTTTAGCCAGCAGTGAAGGGAACGATATCTGTTATAAATCACATCCCCTCTACATAATCTTGGTAAGGGGCCAGACACGATTAAATTCTGACATTTTCTTTTAGCTTTGGTGTATAAAGAGATGAAGTTCCCATTTAAGACAGCTGGTTGCTATAAATAAATATCATTACTGCCAACATAAGCATATAAGGTAAATACTTCATTGTCGGTGACATGATCCAATTGGGCCTCTATGTTAGAAATCTTTGCCCCTGGGAGGCATTTAACATTAACTGGTTGTTTTACATAGTTTGGGTTCTAACATTCTGCACTAAATCTTTCTCATAAGGTATACTTTTGATTTTCAGACCTCCATTTTGTATTTAAACCTAACATTTTTACTTCCTACATGTGATACTATACATTTACTTACATTAACTTTCATCTGCCACAACTCTTCCCAAGCTTGTATGCTGTCCAACTCTTCTGTAATGATTCAATGGGTTTGAGATTATCTGCCAATCCACCTAGCCTGGTATCAACTGAAAACATAGCTAGCTTGTTTCTTATATTCCTATCCAAATCATTTATATATATTAAAAATAGCAGCAGCCCTGGCACTGAGTAGTTACACTACTCTTAACATCCCCCAAATCTGGTAAGATCCCAATCAACATAACACTCTGCTTATTGTTTTTTAGCCAATTTTGCATCTATCTACACATAAAACCCTAAACTCCGACTTCCTTTACTTAGATGCCCAATCTCTCATGTAGGACCTTCTCAAATCCTTTCTGAAAGACAAGATAAATAATATATTCACCATTTTGATCGTATCCTTTTGTTGCATCCTCACAGAATTCCAGCATGTTAGCAAAACACAACTTCTGTCATCTGAACCCATTATGACTGCATAGTAAAGATCCTGTTCTTTCCATGTGTTGCTCAATCTTTTCCTTACAAATTACTTTCATTAATTTACCTGTGATGCACATTAAGCTTACTGGCCTATAATTACTTGGATCTGCCAGATTACCCTTTTATATACAGTAGCAGGATAAAAGCTGCCATTTTCCAGTCCTTCAGACAGCATTGTGGTTTCTTAAAAATATGCATCAAAGGTTTATATAGATACTCACCAATCTCCTTAAGAACTCAGTGATAAACATTATCAGGTGCTGGTGATTTGTTTGATTTCAGCCTACTTAATCTAACCAGCACATCTCCCAAGTCACTCAGTACCTCCTTAGTAAGTCTCTTTTACCCCTAGGAGGTTATTCACTTCCTCACATGTGGAGACTTCAGAAAAATGTATGTTTAGAGCATTTGCTGTTTCAATGTCTGTATTTTTTAAGTCCCCTTTACTATTCCTGATACACAAACCTCCTTCTTGATTGCTCTTGTACTAGCTCCTTGAGCATGGGAAAGGTGCTATATAAATAAAATATATTATTATTAAAATACTGAAATAATCTGTTATATTCCTCTTTAACTACCTTTTAGCCTCCCTCATATTTTTCTTAATACTTTTGTTCTCACTCTTATATGCCTTATACAGCTATTTTTTCCTTTCCATCTTCATTTTCAACACCTTATTAATCCACAGTAGAGTTTTTTTTTTTAATTTCCTATTAATTCTACATTTTGGGATGTACCTGTCTAGCATTACAGTGGAACCTCAGGTCATGAACGTCTCGGACCACGTACAAATTGGTTTACGACCAAAAAGTTTGCCAAACTTTTGCATCTGTTAATGATCACACACTCGGGTGACAAACAAGCCAGTTTCTCTTTTAGTTCGTACGCGCCGATGATTTCCGCACGTGTTCAGTCTCTACCTGTGCATTCTCTGTGAACTCTTTGTGCTCTGTTTCGTTTCCCTTCCGGTTTGTACACGGCAGTGATTTACGCATATGTTCAGTCTCTCCCTGTACAGTACATTGTTCTCGGTCAGACGTGCATCGCACAGAGGGACTTTGTGGTATAGTGGGTCCACAGCTCACGTCAAGAGGCCAGTTTAAATAAATAATCACCGCGCTTGCAGCTTAGTGAGGGGGAGTGGTGGTTGATTGCTACAGCGCGAGGCAGCTAAAGGAAGGAAAAAGAAAGATGGAGGTTGCGGAGTGAGGAAGTAAGCAGGAAGCAGTGTGGAAAGAACTGGTGTGAGCGAGCGAGCGAGCAAATGCTCACAGGCAGGCAGCTGGGCAGTGAGCCCAAGCAGGGGTGTTTTGGATGACATTTGGTGGGGCAGAAGGAAGCGGTCGCTCCAGCTGAGTATTGAGCTGGAGTGACCGCGTAAGGCTGAGAAGGCAGTTAAAGAATGCACCGGGCTTGTTTTTAAAGAGACTGCTTCAATCATTGTTTTAACCTCGTTGTATTTAATAAAGACTTTTTTCTATTGGATTTTAACCTCCACTTCACTTCTGTTTTTATGGGATTAGTTATTTATTGAAGGATTCTGAAAGCACTGCACTTTATTTAATTTGGACATTGTTTTTGATTGTTGTTTTGTTGATTTTAATAAATGCACTTGGCACTATTTGAACCATCCGATTGCCCCATTGTAGTGCCTCACTGTCGTGCTCATCAGTAACATTATCGACGGTGACGGGTTTAAGGGCTGCCGGAAGCGAGATGGGAGCATGCAGCGAACCTGCATCATCACAGACTTTACCTCAAAACTGTAATCTCCTCTCCACCCAGTTCCTCCTCACTTCCTTCATGCCAAAATTTGACTCATGCAAGGTTAGTTTATGGTTAGTTTTTGTATTATGGATTTTTCAAATGTTCATTTTTCGGTTTGTAGTGTGATTTGTTGCAATGTTACTTTTCTTGGTTGTTTATTAAATTACAGATTTTTCAAATGTTAAAAAGAGCTGAAAAACAAAGATTTGCGACTTCTCCATAAACCTTGTGGTATGTAACTTGACATCTCCTTTTTAATCGTTTCAGTGCACTGTCTGAACGTTGAGAGTGATGAGGACGCTACTGCTCCCAAGTATTTTTCAGAACATTTTAGACCTGTCATTGTATGATTATATCTAACATTCTTACACTCTACATGTAAAACTTTAAATGCAATAAACTTTATCTACTGCACACATGCTAACATTGAATTCTGTTCATGTCCCTCAGCAATTAAAAAGAGCAACAGTAACAGTTGTAACAGTAATTAACTTGTAATATCATCTAGAATGTTCCTCACACCATAACCAGTTGCTTTGCCTGTTCAAACTATTTTTGCACACTAAACCATGAATTTCCAGTTCTTTTAGTTTGATCAATAGTCTCCCATGAGGTATCATAGCAAAAATAATTTGAAAATCAAGATTAATATTATTATATGCATGTTTATGTATTGTCACGCATGCGCGAGTAGGAGGCCGCGGGCGGACCCGAAATCGCTTCGAAGGACGTTTGTCGTAGGGAATGGCGGGGTACTAACCTTTCTGCTCTCTCTTTCAGGAAAAAAGACGTTCCGCCATCATAACCTGACCGCACCACGTCCACTTCCGCCCTTCCTCCGCCATCTTCCCTGACGTCACGAATCCTGTCATCCCTCACGACTCCTTCCCAGCATTCCTCCACTTCCGGCTCCTCCTATATAAAAATGGCCGCCGGCGCATGTGAAGTCGCGCGCATAAACAATATTTTTGTTTGTACCCTTGACCTTGGTTGCTTTCTTTTGTTTACAGTATACGGGGCCAGAAACCCCAACTCTTTACGCTGTGTTGTGTTATTTCTTTACAGTATGTATGTATAAATTGTAATATGTTAATGACAAACATTGCCCGTCCCTAATTACCCAGCGCTGGCTGTACCCTAATGCATCTGTCCCTGATGTGTGTAGCTTATTCTTTTCTTTAATAAACGCTTTCAGTTTTTTCTATGATAACACATTAAGCCTACTGTCGATATTTACAAGGATAAGTCTGATACAGTTTTTATATAATGAGACATTTGCTAATATCCAGTTAGGAATTTGCCAAGTATGCAATGATTTCTGAAAAATACGTGTTAAGAGTTATGTGTATAATTGCTCGATTCCTTTGTCACTCTGTGATAAGTGTTATCTGGT
Source organism: Polypterus senegalus (assembly GCF_016835505.1). Taxonomy (NCBI): domain Eukaryota; kingdom Metazoa; phylum Chordata; class Cladistia; order Polypteriformes; family Polypteridae; genus Polypterus; species Polypterus senegalus. The sequence goes on along the minus strand of NC_053155.1, from coordinate 221,572,973 downwards.
CTTGGTGTTTCTTATATGTTTTAGGTTTTTTAATCTTCATATTACCTCTGCAGTCTTAGAATCATTTCCTATTTCATTAATACTCTTTGTAACTGCAGGAAATTTTTAATTTTGTGACTGATGATGTACTCATCAAAATACAAACTGAGGGTATTTCCTATTTCCCACTTCTGGTTTTCACATTCAGTTATTAAATACTGACCTTTGTGCTTTGTCCATTTTTCTCTTTTTCTCTCTCTAACTCAAAAGCTTTTTCAATACAGTTTGTAGTGTTTTCTATAAAGTTTTCCTTTTTACCGTGTCCTTAAATTTTCACTGTGAAAAATGATAATATACATCCCATACATGTCAACTGTCCACTACTGCTGTTGCTGCTGTATCATGCACAAGTCAGTCAGCAATGACAAACATCTTCAAACTCACCCTTTCATTGAAAAAAAGAAGGCAAATTTTTGTCTAAAGGGAAAACAACTGTAAAAAGTTCTGTACAGTTTCTTATTGGCAAACAAAATCCTAATTTCTATGATGGATGCTGTAGTTGATCATCAACATAACAAACACACCACAAAGATTCAGTAGGCAGCATACTTTGTGTACTTTAGGCTATCAGGCTAATAATACCCACTAATGACCCAAAATAGGAGAAAGAAAAATAAACCTAGACTGTAATTAGCTGCAAAGAACAATAACCTATAATATTAGCAGATATGTGATCTAATGTTAACAAAAGTCAGGTTTCATAATTTATCCTCATGCCTTGTAGAATGATTTTAGTTTTAATGCATTTTTGAATGCTTTTTCCATTGACAGTGTTCAATTAATATGTTACCAAGTAAAAGAAATAAACTTCACAGTACTTAATAAATGGAACTGCATCTCATAAAATACCTACTCTACATTATACCCTGCATTCTTTATTGGTAATGTCTAACGCTAAATATTATGCAGTGTCTGTAGGGCAGATTTAATTTATGAAATGACAGGATGGTGAGGTTTGATCATGAAAAAGCAGCTCTTTGGATTTATCCCAATGCTTGCATAAGATTTATAAATATTATATGAATTAAAATGTATAAAAGGCTAAGACAGAAATCTCCAGCAAATGATTGCATACTGGCATAATATTGTGAGTAAAAAGGTAATATCACTCCCTGGAATTTAAAGGGGATCACTATTTCACAGTTGAGAGCACTGTGATTAATGCACCATTGAGAATGGAATATGGGCTTGAATTTGGATAATGCCTAATAATATGTGTTTGGGGGCAGGCTGTGTACTTTAAAATGACTTTCCCAAGTGGATAAATTAGACTTTGCTATACTAGTTCATTTTATTCACCATCACTTAGTGAAGTAAAAACTACACGGTTGTCTGGAAGGGAGCTCATTACTCAGGAAAGTGTCTAAAGTGCTTGAATAATGAAGCATTTGATGTAACAAAAAATGATATGTTTGATTACTATTATCTCCAAAGACAAAAAGATGGAAAAATGATCATAGTTAGGGGGGCTTATCTTTTGTGACATTAAAATCTATAATAGCTAAAGGGACTCTAGGGGAAAAATCAGATTTAAACAGTTTTGTTTTTTAATCTTTGCTTATGTAATTGCATTTAGCAAATGTGACATACATTTAACTACATATCACATATTTATCAACAATGTTCCCACTTGGGATTATATTAACAATCTTCAGAAAAGCAGACACAGACTTTATTAGACTCACTGAGGAAAGGACTGTTGTAATAAACTTGCCAACAGTACTTCACTGGGATTGAAAACTCAGTGTTTTACTGGATCTGGTAAAAGAGCTGAGCCATTTGGATCATTTGGGGTAGTTTTCTGTTGATTGTGTCCAACAGGATACTGTACTGATGATGGAGCTTAATGACACATTACAAAAAGAAAAAATTAATGTCGAATGGGGCATGCCAGGTGTATAACTCAGATGCCCAATTGCCTGTGGGCTTCGCTGCACCTTGAACCACTCAGTTTAAAGGCACCAACAAGCCCAGACAACCATGATAATTGTTGAATAGGCATAGATAAAGAATGAATGCTTGAACATTTAGTTTCTTTGGGGGAAGTCTCTCTCTTAGTTGAGAAGGATAGCCTGACCAAAAGCAAAAAATGTTATACAGTAATTTACATCTGTATGCAGTGCTTGGAATTCTTCCACTCTACAGGCAACATAAGAATATTTTTTATGTACCTGTTGTTGCAGAATTTAATTATAAGCTGAGTGAGCTAGTGCTCAGACAGTTTGATTAAGGAGATGGCAATGTCTTGATTTACAGCTATGTTAGGTTTCATGGCTAATAGAAATGAAGACAGACAAGAAGAGTTATTAAGGGAAAAAGCAAAGGAATGGAAAAATAATAATTCAGGCTCATTTATTTATTTGTCATCAGGTTTGTTTCTGATTAAGTGCACTTTTATTAAACACTTTGGTTTAACAGCAATCTACAGTACAAGAAACTACTAAATAAGTTTACTGAGCAAATTCCCCTTACCCATAACTAATACACTACTAGCAGTTTTCTCTTTACTTCTGGGACTGTCATATGGGACAAAAGCATAAGGAGGCAGTACAGAAATAATTTAAAAGTTCAAAGAAAGATAAGAACAGCTTTAGTGAAACATCCTGGATGGTCATCTTTTCTGCTTTCCTCTACTAGAAAAGTTGAAAATACAAGTAGAGCACATATGCATTTGTAGGTGCTCTGAAAGTATTTGCTCTT